>NC_080794.1:91846802-92446802 GCF_028018385.1 Neofelis nebulosa | reverse complement strand
ATCCCTGGTCGATTTTTCTGTAAACCTAAAAGTGCCCTTAAAGTCTATTATCTTAAAAATCATTAAAAAAAAAAAAAAAAAAAAAAAACTTTTCCCGTAAGAAGAAAGGAAAGGATTAAAAAGCAGGAAATGTTAAAAGCTGGTTCTCCTTCACTGACTTACTGAGGACCCTGAGACCCTCAGAGCCAAGACCGCCGGGCCCAGAGGGTGGGGCTTCTGCCCGGGGCACCCTGTTGTGCTGACAGCGCCCCGGGTGAGTGTGAGCAGGGCGGGGACCCTGGCTTACACCGCAGCACCCGCATTTCAAAGAGCTTCAGGTTCAAACTGTTCCCTGAGCTGCTCTAATGTTGCTCCCTGACCCCTGACCCCCTCCTGCTGGACCCCGGTTTTGAAACCCAAACTCCCCTGAGGAAGGTGTGTCTAGCACCAGGTCACTGAGGTGGCCTTGTCCTCGTGTGACTCGTTGGGTCATAAAAACTGCACAAAAACCCTTCAGTGATAAACGCATAGAGCACCTTGCGGGTATGAACCCCCACCCCCGACAGCTGGCGGTCCTCACCGTGAGCATCACCCCATTTGCCATGAGAAAGCCAAGGCTTGGGGAGGTCAGAAGTTGGACGGAGAAGCCCCAGCTGGAGCCCCCTCCCTGGTCCCCAGGACGCCCTGCACCCCTCTTCTCCGGGGAACCGCCGGAAGCGCTTCGTACCCACCAAGCCCACCAGGCCCGACCTCAGGCCTGCAGCCCGGCCCTCACACCGGCCGATAATGGAACACAGCATTCCCTTCAGGCCTCCAGAAACCGCCTAATTCCTAATCCAGAGAGGGAACGCCAAAGGATTGGCGCGTTCCCAATGAGGGGGCCCCCAGAGTGGCTCTGAGCCAGGAGAAGGGTGCCCCCCCCCGCCAGGAGGAGAGGTGCCCCCGCGACTGGGGATCCGAGGCCGTGGCACCCACGGCCTGGAGGGGCGGAGGGCCGTCCCAGACCCGCTCTGGGGCCCAGCAAGGCAGGTGCGGACGGAGCGCACTGTGTCTCCAGAAGGAGGGGAGCTGTGCCGCCCCTGCTCTGGGTCTTTAGCCCAGGGAAACCCTTGACAGGGGCAGGGACAAGAAGCATTTGCTGGTGGCTTGATAAGGTCAAGCCTACATGGGCAAGGACCTCTGCCTGCGGCCACACCCAGGGCCACGCCGACCAGGGCATCCGCCTGGAGCGCTACCCGGGGCGGGTGAGGGACAAGCAAGGGCCAGAGTCCAGTTGCCTGAGCCGAGGACCCTCTGGAGGTTGACTGGCTGAGGACATGGGACCAGAGGGGAGGGACCAGAGGGGAGGGACGTGTGGGTGGGGGCGGTAGGGCACGGAGGTAGGGTGGGGCGTGGAGGAGCCTTGGTGGATCCCCTGCCCCGACTGGTGCTCTTGAAGTTCATCCATCGAAACAGCCTCTGTCTCTGGGGAGAAGCATCGACAGTGAGGCCTCGATGAGAGAGCAAAAGAACGAGATCGCCTCCAAGCAAGCGGCTGGCCCACTGAAGTGGTTTCTGGCTGTGCTGACCCTTCTGTGTGGCATTGAGGGGGTCGGTCAGCCTCTCTGGGCCTCCGATGCCACAGCAATGAAGTTACAGGACCTTGGCCCCCCTCCCTGCCCTGCCCCGGCCGGTCTCCCACCCAGGTTCCGAGGCTGTGGACACACCATGCTGACGTGAAGTGTTCTAACTGACCACACCCCTCTAGCAAAGGCATGAGCCGGTTATATGCAGACACGCTTTAATTCATGATTCGGAGATAACGTCACAAAAGCACAGGCTTCACGAGCATCATTAGCTACAGATGACCGAGTGGACGAGTCGGAGAGAGGCAGTATACTTTTACTCTGGCCCTGGGCCCATGGGGCGTCTGGGAACCCCACCTTCCCACCGTTGGGAGATGTCTCCTCAACCCCCTGGGCAGATGCTTACCGGTACTGTGGGCACAGGGTCACTGCAGAGAATAAACACCCTGGACGTGGCGTCCCTTGGCCTGCTGAGTATGGGTGCCACCAGCAGCACCTCCCGAGCACCTGCTCCCGTCGGGCCCCGGACACACGGGCTCCCCACCTACTCATCAGGGCCCCATGGGATTGCGCACGCGCAGTCTCCATTCGTAGACAGACAACAGAGTCGTTATGTGACTTGCCCAAGTCACGCCGGCAGAGGGTTGGATTCGGAGCCTGTGCTTGCTGCTCTGAGAATATGTAATGATGGGCTGTCGTGTCAGACCAGGCCTCCCACAGAGGTTCCAGACCCCGAGGACCTCACACCACTGAGCCACTCAGAGGCCGAACCAAGCCCCCCTCCCTTTGACACGGGTGCGTCCCACAGGGCAGACCCCAGGAGGAGGTGAGCCCTGAGGGGGGTGCTCTGAGGCAAACCCACACGCTGACTCCAGACGAGAGTCTGTGTGCCACCAATGAGGGCAGACTCAGGAAGCCACATGTGTTAGCAGTGGGGAAAAACCCAAGGGCAGACAGCCCACCCCTCACTGACAAGACAGCTCTCAGCGCCCCGGGACCCAGACCGGGCTGGGGGCTCACGGGCTGGTCCAGCGCCCAGTACTGGTGGGCAGCGGCTATGTGCCAGGGCACATAGTGCTTCCCGGGGCGTCGTGTCCTCATTTCGCTTCCACAATCTGTGTCTGGACCCCGGGGGCACCCCCAAGCCTGTGAGAGGGGCGGAGACCCCCTGAGGCCGGGCTGGGAGGGGCCCTCCCACACTGCCAAGCACCCTTCCCGAGCCCCCTGCCTCCCAAGAGCCCCCGCCCACACTGGGACGTCAGGATGCTGTTTCCAGCCCGTGCAGAGAGCGATGCTGAGCGCTGGCTCCCACAGGCGGGGCAGTCCGATGGCCCGGTCCCACTGTGTGGGCTCGGAGGGTTCACTTCCGCTGCACTGACCTCCGCAGAGCCTCCCTGGCGTCCTTGTTCCTCAGGGTGTATATGAAGGGGTTCGGCACGGGAGTGACAACGGTGTTCAGCACCGTGACGGCCTCGGTCAGGTCCAGCGAGCTCTCCACCGAGGTCCTCACGTGCAGGAAGATGGGGGAGCCGTACCAGATGAGGCCCACGGTGAGATGGGAGGAGCAGGCGGAGAAGGCTCTGTGCCGGCCCTGGGCCCAGGGGATCCTGATGATGGTGGCAACGATGCAGGCGTAGGAGAGCAGCGTGACAAAGCAGGAGCCCGGGATGACACAGAAGGCAATGCCGAAGGCCGCCAGCTCCACACCCCGCGTGTCGCTGCAGGACAGCACGATCCAGGGCGCGATGTCACAGAAGAAGTGGTTGATGACGTGGGAGCGGCAGAAGGAGAGGCGAGCAATGAGGGCAGCGGGCACGGTGATGGCGGAGAAGCCGCACAGCCGGGAGCCCAGAGCGAGGCGGGCGGAGAGCCCAGGCGTCATGGTGCTGCCGTAGCGCAGCGGCAGGCAGATGGCCAGGTAGCGGTCGTAAGCCATCGCGGCCAGCAGGAAGTACTCGGTGCAGCCCAGCGAGAAGACAAAGCACATCTGCGCCGCGCGGCCAGCCAAGGAGATGGCTCCACTGTGCGAGGCGAACGTGGCCAGGGCCTTGGGCACACAGGCCGTGGTGAACCAGATCTCCGGGAAGGAGAGGTTGCAGAGGAAGAAGTACATGGGCGTCTGGAGGCGCCGGTGCGCCCCGACCAGGGAGATGATGGCCGGGTTCCCGGCCACCGTGAGCACATACGCGACCAGGAAGAGGAGGAAGAGCCAGGTCTGCAGGCCCCGTGGCCCCGGGAAGCCCAGTAGGACGAATGTGGAGAGGTTCTGGCTGCGGCCCCAGGCCATGAAGGCGGCCCGGACACGGACCACCCTCGCCAGTACGAGGGACCTCCTACCCCAAGCCCGCACTGAGGCCTAGGAATGGAGGGGCCCGGCCCGTTCCCCTCTCCCTGGGGTCCACTCACCTCGTCTCTAATCCCAGTGTTCCAGCCAGGCCTGGTGTCCCTGTGGGAGCCCGTGGACCACGGATGGCCGTGGACCTCGCGCTCTTGGGGGGAAGCCGCTCAGGAGACTGGACCCAGGTTATCAGTTGCTTGCCACCTAGGGAGGGGGAACATCTCCTCGTTCTAGACTCCTTGTCACCTTGTGGGAGGGGTCCTTATTCTAGACTCAAGAGGCCAGGGAAAGGACAGGAATTGTCACGTTTTCACAAATGAAATTACGTATGGCTTAATTTTTAGCATTTTCATCCGACAAACCAGATTGATTCCTAGGAAAACATTCTTACCTCTGTGCCCAGTAAAGCCCCCCACACACACCCAGCACAACAACGGTCAGAGGAAGCCCATGGGGGCCCTGCTCTCCTTGCCTGGGGCTGTCACCCTGGATTAATCGTTAGCTGGGAACCCGGCAGCCAGGAGGCCCTGACGTGTGGAATTGCAAACAGCTCCATCACCAGCGCCCCCTCCTGGCAAGAAGCTGCAGGTGGCACTGTTGGGGGGGGGGTGGAACCTGCTGGAGGGGAGGGGGCACCTGAGGGTGGCTGCCTGCATGAGAGAGTGAGGGGCTGCGGCACCAGTGAGGAGGGGGTTTAATGGGAACTGAGCTCGGCACCACCCCCAACCCCTCTCAACAGGGCTGGACTCTGCCCAGCCGGCTGCTCTGGGCCCACAGCACCCAGTGGGTGTCTGAGGGGGCAGCTGGGCAGAGGCAAGAAGTGACCGCACAAGCATGGAGCCCAGAGCAAGGCTTCTCCCCGACAGTGTCCAGACCCTGGGTCCACCCCGGGAGGACTGCACTCAGGAGTCACAGCGACCCCTGCAGTTTTCTGCCTGCGCCCCTCCTACCCCCTGCCATGCACAGGTGCACACACCACCCACACAGAATCTCACACCTGTGCACACCACACACACACACACACACACACACACGCATGGGCCTGTGCTCACACGTGTGTGCACACTCACTACCTGAACCAGCCCCTGGAACAGTCACCCTGGCTCCTGATGGGCTGGGGGTCCCTTGGCTGCGTCCCCTCCCCAGACCCACAGTGCAGTCAGCAAAGCTACCCCCAACAGTGCCAATCGGTAACAAAGTGACCAAGCTCCAGCCACAGCCACAGGACACCTGGTCGGGCTGTAGCCCCTGCCTTTTGCAGCCATGCAGCTGGGTGGTGAACGTTCGGGCAAAAGCCAACCCCAGCAGACAGGCCAGTCCCCTCCCCACCCTCAGGTCCCAGGAGTGGGGCCACTGTGGGTCCTGGAAGAAGCAGTCTTCGCAGCAGGGCCCCCGTGACCCCATCTCCTGGGGCCCAGCGTGCTTTTCAGCTGCCACCTCCAGAGTTCCGGTGGGCACAGGCCGCTGCCAGGCTGCACCAGGGCCTGAGTCCACTGCACTGCTCGTGAGCCCTCACTCTGCCCCTGCAGCCCAGCACTCTGCCCAGGGCACTGGGTCCTGACCCGGAGAATTGGGCTGTTTTGCTCAGCCTTGACTCCAGGACAAGCCTCGTTTAGAAACCTTTTTCACCGCTCAAGATTACGGCTACAAAGGCTAAAAAGAGACCTATCCAGGGCTCTCGCAGTTCTCCGGCCCCAAATATCCCGCCTTCCTGTGCCCCTGGAGCTATGCATGCAGGGGCATCAGGCCCTCCCGGCTGTGCAGTGTGAGGACCACTCAAATCCCATGGAATCTTCCACATCTTGCAAGGGGTCCCATAAGGGCCAGAGAAGATAGAACTAAATAAATGGGCAGGCGGTCCCAAAATGAGTCTATCTTGGGACCCTCCCCCCTACAGTGGCCTGACTCCTCAAGAGGGACAGTGCAGGTGGGAGGGTCCACTCGCCCAGGTCAGCTCACAGGGACATAGCATGATCAAGATCACTCACCCAAGGGGTGTGAGCTCGATCCAGGATTTCCCCCCGAAGCAGCCCAGAGACCAGGAGGGTGAGCTCAGGATGATTCCAAGGACCCTCCAGGCAGGGCTGTGTCCTGGGGGGCGGGGGGCCCCTGCGGTCTCCTGTTGCCTGACCCCTTGCTTCCCACCACCCGTCTGCTGGAGACGCAGCAAGAAGGAACAGAGGTGGGGGTCAGGAGCTGCTGCGGATCTGCAGCTCCAGGGCGTCCATGGCACTGGCCGGGAGGCAGGTCTGGGCTGTCCAGGAAGACGGCCTGGCCATCCACCAACATGAGAGCGGAGTGCAGTCCCCAAGCCCCCTGTGGGGGGCCCCAGGCGTGCAAGGCCACTCTGCCCAGGCGACCCTGACTCTGGGTACTCAGAGTGGCCAGTACTGGTGAGCCCAGCACAGACCCCGAAGCACAGGTGTGGAGGCTGCCCCAGCCTCCGCCATGAGAAGGAAGCCAGTGGCACCTCCCCTGTTGTCCTTGGGCTGTTGTCCTTGCCTCAGATTGTGGCCATGCAGTGTCCCCTCTTCCTCTCTTGCAGGACGGTGATTCCACCAAGCCCCGCTGGCCGTCAGCTAACACACAGCCCTGGCGCTCCTGTTCACAGCCCAAGGACCAGATGCAACTGCTATAGGGCAGGGAGGGGGATCCCCCACACTGGAGAGCCCCCCCGCCTGCCCACCCACCAATGGGGAGGGTAGAGGGTGAGCCCTGTGCCCTTCGACACTCTGGTTACTTCTGCCTTCACCCAGCCTCCTTTGGGGGCAGGCCTGCAAGGACCCACTTGTTAATGATGGAGCTGCAATGAGACTGGCTCTAGGGGCTGGCAAGGGCCCCAAGGGTGGTCCTGGGCAGCAACCAGCATCCTAAGCAGGGCCTCTTGCCCTTAGGCTGTGCCTGGAGGCCATTTCTCACCCACAGCTCAAGTGTATTTTCCCCATGCCAGGCTTGTCTCCTGGGGCCATGCCCTACACGGGATGCCCGCACCTGGGGACAGCAACGGCCCCATGCACCCCAGGGCATGGGCTGGCTGCACCCTGGACACTGGTGTTCTTGGCAGGTGCTCTGTGTCTGGTTCTCCCGTCTGCAAGTGGGGCATTTTCCCCATCTGTAAGCTACGCCTCCGTGTCCCCTCTGGAAACAGGGCGATGACGCCCCACAGGTTGACAGGCAGAGCAGGCTGCCCCGCTCCCCGCCCCCACCCAGGCTTGCTGGAAGCGGCTGCAGTAGAAAGAGCCAAGCTGGGGGCTGTCTGCCACCAGGCAGCTTCCCGAGGTGGCGTCCAGCCCGGCGTGCCCTGTCCACAGGTGGCTGTGGCCGTGAGCAAAAGCCCACCCTCTGCACTCTGCCAGCATCAACCTCGGGGACACCTCGGGGCACACCTACGGGGCTCACTCAGGATATGCGGAACTGGGGTCATGGCCATGGGAAGGTGGTCACTCAGGGCCTGGGCCTCAGTGGCAGGGACTCAGCCGCCCAGGGCAGGGGTCCTGGGAGATGGTGGGAGTGTGCTCCCCACAAGCCTCCCCCTGTTTCCCTCATCAGCATCGGCCAAAGCGGGTCCTGATGAGGCCCCAGGGACAAGGGGCACTGCGGCAGTCAGGACGTATGCTGACCCCTGCCGGCCTGCTCCGGGGCGACAAGTGTTACACTGCCCTGGGACTCCAGTGCCACACAGGTGTCTGGGCCGCCCCTGATTGGGAGTTCGTTAAAAGTTGGCGCAGGGTGTCCCCTGGGGCAGGAGCCGTGCCTCATCAATTAGCGCCAAAGGCAGGGGCTGCCACTGGTCTGGGAAAACACGGAGCGCTGCTTTGTTTGATTCAATAAACACTTTTTCCAAATCTGGTAACACTCTAGGAATTTGGGAGATGTCGAAGTAGAAGAGAGATTTTCAAGGCACAGATCAGTGTGGAGATTTGCTACGTCTTCCCTTCCTTGGGATTATGTTTCCCTGTGTCACGGACAGGGACACACTTGTGCGCCCCCGTTTCTTTTTTCATTATTAACTTATGGTTGACATACAAGAACGGTGCACGTGCTTCAAGTATACATCTTGGTGAGTCTGAAGATACGCATACACCTGTGAAATGGTCACCATCGCCTCAGAAAGTCTCCCTCCTTTCCTGCGCAGAAGGTAAGAGCCTCCCACTGAAGACTGACCCTCGGGCCCAGCGCCACACACCAGGCTTTCACAGGGACAGGGACATGCAGGGACAGCTGGACTCCAGCTCCTCCTATGAAGGGACGCTCTGACAAGCCTATGTTGACCAGTGTCCGTAGTGTAGTGGTTATCACGTTCGCCTGACAAACCTATGTTGACCAAAAGCTTCTTCATGGTTCTGGTAATTTCCTTACAATAGAAGAAGAGCAGTTCAAATCCCTAATTCCCCCACTGATAAAGCCACTCAAGAGGTGACAAGGCCCAGGGGCTTGTGCCCAGAAAGGCAGAGCCAGACCATGAGCTGGGCACCCCCTCTCGGGCCCCTTTCTCCGTGAAAGAGCGATGGTGTGTCCTGCTTCCTCTGCCCCGGAATCAAATGTGATCACGTGCAGGAGGGTGTGGGGGCTCATGACCACGCTGACCAAACACCTCAGAGCCCCGCCTCCAGAGCTGGGCCGGGGCCCAGGACAGCCCCAGGGTGCACCAGGGCTCCTGTGACCTGGCTCACACCTGGGACCCCAGGACCATGGCTGCCCCACACCTAGCTTCCTTCTCAGTTTCTGAGCCTGGTCCTGACAGAATCACATTCTGTCCCGGCCCACCTTCTCTGCAGACCTCCTGCCTGAGAACCTCAGAGTTTGAACCTCACCCTATGACCTCCAGCTGCCTGCACCAAGATGTCCACTGAGATGCTGCATAGTTGACATAGAAATTGCTGGGAGACCTGGTTTCTTCCAGGCTGGATGGTCCTGGGCCTCCGTCCCCCATGCCCAACAGAGAAGGACAGGAGTGCCCCGCTGCCAGCAGGAGGAGGTCCCCCCTCTTTGAGAACCATGGCATATTGAGAACAAAATTGAGGGGGGAGCACCTGGGTGGCTCAGTCAGTTGAATGTCCAACTCTTGATTTTGGCTCAGGTCATGATCCCAGGGTCATGGGATCAAGCCCAGAGTGGGGCTCCGTGCTCAGCACGGAGCCTGCTTAAGATTCTCTCTCTCTCTCTCTCTCTCTCTCCTCTCTCTCTCTCTCCCTCTACCCCTCTCTCCAGCTCCTGCTCTCTCTCTCTCTCTCAAATAAAAATAAAAACAAATTTAAAGAAAAATATGGACCCAGGCGGGGCTCTGAGTATCACTGAGAAGCCTCCACCTGGGAAAACTACAAGTTTTACAAAGAAGTGAAAAACTAAAGACAAAAACTGAATACAATTAGTGACTAAAGGTCTGCCTGGGTGTAGTGGCAGTACCTTCTTTAAGGACATCCTCACAAGCACCATCTCTACAACAGAACTCGGAGAAACAGCCAAATGTGTGGTGTAGGACAGAGGAAGCCAAGCAGACAGTTGAGGGAGGAAAGCGCTGTTCAGCACTGGAAAACTGATGTGAAATAAATGCTTATCTTAAACCATGCACAATAATAAACTCCAGATACAGATTTTGTAGGAAAGCTGAAAGACTTTGAAAGTGAAAACACAACGTACCAACTCGTGGGATGTAGAAAGAGCCGTGTGCATACAGGGAAACACGAGTGTAAACACATTTGTAAACGAAGAAAATTCTCAAACTAATAAACTAAAAACACCTTTAGGAACTTGAAAAAGAAAAGCAAACTCCACTCAAACCCAATGGAAAGGAGGAAGTAATAAACTTTGAGCAGAGACAAATGAAATACAGGATATAAAAACAGAATCAAAACCAAAAATTAGTTCTTGAGAAGATCAGTAAAATTGACAAAACTCCCATTACACTGGCAAAGAAAGGAGGAGAGATGCACATTAGTCAGAAACGAGAGCAGGGACATCACCACCGACCTCACAGAAATAAGAAGGGTTACCGGAGAATGCAGGGCAATACCAACAAATTAGATATCCTGGATGGAATGGACAAATTCTTAGACACACAAATGCCAAAAGTGACTCAAGAAGAAATAAACAATTTGAACAGAACTGTATCAAGTAAAGAAATTGATCCATATGCAAAAACCTCCCGGCAGAGAAAAGCCCAAAACCAGATGGCTCCACTAATGAATTCTACCAAACAAAGAAGAATCAACATGTTCCAAATCTTCCAAGAAATAGAAGAGGGAAGAACACTTCCTAATGTGAAGCCAGCACTGCCTGATAAGAAGGCCAAAGACACCACCAGAAAACTACATACCAATATCTACAAATGTAGATGCAAAAATCCTCAACAAAACACTAGAAAACCAAATCCATGGCATGTTAAAAGGGTTATACACCATGACCAGTGGGATTTATCCCCAGAATACAAGGGTGACCCAACACCCGAAAATGAATAGAATAGAATAGAATAGACCACACTAATAGAATGAAGGAGAGAAATATGGGATCAACTGAATTAATGCAGGAAAACCATTAGACCGAAGGACAGAATTCCACATACTTTCATGATACAAATACTGAGAAAACTAGGTACAGAAAGGAACTTCTTCAAAATGATTGAGGGCATTTATGAAAAACCCACAGTTGCCACTATTCTCAACAGTGAAAAACTGAAAGCTTTCTTACTGAGAACAGGAACAAGAGGAGAATGCTGGCTTTCACAATGCTACTCAACATCACACTAAGTTCTAGCCAAAGCAATTAGGCAAGAAAAAAATGATAAAGGCATCCAAATGGAAAGAAGCAAAAGTATCTCTATTCCCAGATGGCATGATTCTTTATACAGAAAATCCCAAAGCATCTATACCCCAAAAATAACTAGAACTAATAAGTGAAGTCAGCAAACCTTCGGAGTATAAGATCAACACAGAGAATATATGGTGTTTCTGAAATATGCTAGAAATGAGCAATTCAAAGTATAAATTAAGAAAAATCCATTAACAAAAGCATCAGAAAAGAATAAATAGGAATATATTCATAGGAATATATAAGAATAATATATAGGAATAAATATATAGGAATAAATTTAATCACTGAGAGGAAATACTTGTACACTAAAAACTATAAAACACTGTGGCAAAAAATTAACGAAGACCTAAATACATGGAAAGACAACCCATATTCATGGATCAGATGACTTAATATTGTTAACTTGGCAATGACACCCAAAGTGACCTATAGACTCAATGTAACTCCTATAAGAATAACAATGGCCTTTTTAGAAAAATTTTTTTTAGAAAACTGATTCTAAAATCAATATGGGTTAGCAATGGCCCAGAATAGCCAAAATAATCTTGGAAAAGAACAAAGCTGTAGCATTCATACCTCTTGATTTCAAAACTTACTACAAAGCTATTGTAATCAGAAGAGTGTGGTACTGGAATACAGAAAGCCCTATAGACCAATGGACTAGAATTGAGAGTCAAGAAATAAACTCATACATCTATGGTCAACTGATTTTTGACAAGAGTACCAAGACCATTCCATAGGGAAAGAACAGTCTCTCCAACAAATGGGCTGGAACAATTGGACATCCACCTGCAGAAGAATGAAGTTTGACCCCCTACCTCACACATTATACAAAAATTAACTCAAAATGGATCAATGATGAAAATATATTACTTAAAACTATAAAACTCATTAAAGAAAATATAGGGGTAAATCTTTATGATCTTGGATTTGGCAAAGGATTCTTAGATGTGACACCAAGAGCAACAAAAGGAAAAATAGATAAGTCAGAGTTCATAAAAATTTAAAACTTTTGTGCATCAGAGAACACTATCAAGAAATTGAAATGATAACTCACAAAATCAGATAAAATATTTGCAAATCTTATGTCCAATAAGGGCCTAGTATCCAGAATATATTTTTTTTAAAACTCTTACAACCCAACAACTAAAAGACAAGCAAGATAATTTAGAAATGGGCAACGGACTTGAATAAACATTTCTCCAAAGAAGACATACAAGTGGCCAACAAGAACATGACAAGATGCCCAGTGCCGTTAGTCATCAGGAAAATGCAAATCAAAACCACAATGAGACACCACTTCGCACCCACCAGGATAGGCTATCATTTTTTTTTTAATGGAAAAGAACAAGTGTTGGTGAGAATGTAAAGAAATTGAAATCCTTGTACATTGCTGGTGAGAATGTAAAATGGTGAAGCCTCAGTGGAAGACAGTGTGGCAGTTCCTCAGAAAGTTAAATAAGAGTTAGTATATGACCCAGCAATTCCATTAATAGGTATATATCCAAGAGAATTGAAAACCGGTATGAATGCACATAGCAATGATATTCACAATAGCCAAAAGTTAGAAACAACCCTAATGTCCATCAACAGATGAATGAAGAGATAAAATGTGGTATATACTTACAATGGAATATTATCCAGTCATAAAAAGGAATCGGCACATCGCTAAATCCCGCTGGACACATGCTCTCACTTGTTCGTTGTGTCATGTGAATTTCACTTCAGTAAGAAAAGAAAGGAAAAAGAAAATAATGTCAAAAAGAAGGAAATCTTTAAAACATTTCCATTTATATATAGATGAATATTATTCTGACCTTAGAGCAGTCAAGAACTTCCTTAAAAAATGTGAATCATAAAAGAAAATTTGGGGGATGCCTGGGTAGCTCAGTCGGTTAAGCATCTGACTCTTGGTTTCAGCTCTGGTCATGATCTCACAGTTTGTGAGTTCGAGCTCCACACCAAGATCTGTGCTGACAGCATGGAGCCTGCTTGGGCTTCTCTCTCTCCCTCTCTATCTGCCCCTCCCCCACTTGCTCGTGCTTGCGCGCGTGCATGCTCTCTCTCTCTCTCTCTCTCTCAAAATAAATAAATAAACAAAAAATTTTTTAAAAGAAAATTTTGAAATTTCTGAAAATCTGTTAAAATTAAGACCTTTGGGGAGCCTAGATGGCTCACTTGGTTAAGCATCTGACTTCAGCTCAGGTCATGATCTGACAGCTGGTGAGTTCAAGCCCCGCATTGGGCTCTGTATTGACAGCTCAGAGCCTGAAGCCTGCTTCAAATTCTGTGTCTCCCTCTCTGTCTACCCCTCCCCCCCCCCACACTCATGCTCGCTCACTCTCGCTCTCTCTCAAAAATAAATAAACATTTTGGGGCGCATGGATGGCTCAGTCAGTTAAGCCTCCGACTTCAGCTCGGGTCACGATCTCGCGGTCCGTGAGTTCGAGCCCCGCGTCCGGCTCTGGGCTGATGGCTCAGAGCCTGGAGCCTGCTTCGGATTCTGTGTCTCCCTCTCTCTCTGCCCCTCCCCCGTTCATGCTCTGTCTCTCTCTGTCCCAAAAATAAATAAATGTTAAAAAAAATTTAAAAATAAATAAATAAATAAACATTTAAAATTTTTTTTTAATTTTTAATTAAGATGTTTATGATGAATCGCTAAATTCTACTCCTGAAACCATTACTACACTATATGTTAACTAACTAGGATTTAAATCTAAAAAAAAAAGAAATTGAACATAAAAAAAATTAAGATCTTTAACACCTCACCAAAGAAGATATACAGATGGAAAATAAACATACGAAAGGCTGATCAACACAATATGTTACTAGGGAATTGCAAATTAAAACAAGGAGATGCCACGACATGCCTATAAAAATGGCTAAAATCCAAAACCCTGACAATGCAAAATGGTGGCAAGGATGCAGAGCAACATTGCTGGTAGAGAAAGCAAAATGATAAAGCCACTTTGGAGGGTGGTTTGGCAGTTTCTTATGCAGCTAAATATACTCTTGCCATACAACCCAACAATGACACTCTTAGGTATTTACCCAACTGATCTGAAGACTTATGCCCACACAAAAACTGCACAAGCACATGAATGTTGATAGCAGCTTCATTCATAGTTGCTCAAAAGGAGAAGCAAACAAGATGCCTCTTAACAGGTGAATGGATAAAAAAAAGTCTGCATGCTGTATGATTCCAATTATATGATATTCTGGAAAAGTCAAAATTAAGGAGACAGTAAAATGATCAGTTCAGGGGAAAGGAGAGAGTGTTTAGCAGGTAAAGCTCAGAGGATTTTTAGGGCTGACAAACTAGCTGTATGATAGTGCAATGGCAGATACGTGATACTTGTTGAAACCATAGGACTTTACCACATAAGAAGTGAACTTTAATGTATGCAAATTTTAAAAACTCATTTAGGAGGTTTGGGGATCTGGGAAACAATCTAACCGTAGGGGTGGGTGTAAATGTGCTGATCTAAATAATGTTGGAAATAAGTGGAGTCTGTAAGACCAACAGCAAGAAAGCTACACAAGCACTGTACTTCAGCTGATAAAGCTTTTTCCTGACAGAGTAGATGTTAGCAATCCTGGTGCCACTATGCATGTATGCTGAAATTGAACAGCTGAATGAGTGGATGTTGGATTGTGGGAGACAGGGTTGTCACTGCCGGAGTGGACTTACACATCAGCAAGGGCAGGAGGCTGGAATGACCCATGTAGTGGTGGATGAGAGGTGGAGATGTCGGTGAGGTCTCGTGTTCAGCTTAATATGGGTACAGATGGCTACACACATAGTGTTCAGAGATACGTGCACATGCACAGGTTAATATCCACACATAAAACTCTTCGCTCTGTCAGCTGAGAGGACCTAAAAGTGACAACACTCCAGGAGCAACAAGCGGTTTCTAATATGTTTGTCTAACAAAAAGCACCAAATCTCCTTGGAGAAATCACTGAATTTATGGCTGGGGCAAGAAATTTACACAGGATGGGACTAGAACATATCACAGCACCAGAATTTTAATAAGTGTTCAGAAAGAAGAAAGCACAGTGATGGGGTATGTCAAAGGGGCCAAGAAGACAACTGTCTCCCCGGCCAAAGCTGAGACAGCAAGACAATAAAGACAGCAGTATTGGAATAACCCAAAGTGTGAAGTAGGTATCCATGACTCTGTACTGATATAAACAAGTGATTGGATAAATAAACAAATCAATGGACAGAACAGACAAATGTCCCGTGAAGAAGAATTCCAAATAATCTGTGTACATGTTCCTTTCTCCAGGAGGGAGAACATGACTTACAACCCCTTAAATATGGGCTGTGCATGGAACCTCCTTCCAAAGAGGGCAGTATGGAAGGGAAGTGAATGACAGTGGAGAAATCTGACACATGGCCTCAGCCAGGTGACCAACCATGATCATCCATGTGAACAGCATGTGCTCTGATGTGATGTGACGAAAACAGCACTTCACATCTGTGTCTTCCTCCAAAGACCCAAAGCCCCAGTCTAATCATAAGAAAAACATGAGACAAATCCCAGCTGAGGACATTACACAAGATACATGACCAGAACTCCTCAAAACTGTCAAGGTCATAAAAAATAAAAACAAAAATAAGGAAAGTTTGAGAAACTCACAGCAAAGAGGCACCTAAGCAGATATGACAACTGCATGTAACGTGGGATTCTGGATAGGATTCTGGGACAGAAAAAGGATATTGGATAAAAACTAAGGAAATCCAAATAAAGTATGAACTTTAACTGATAAGAACATATCAGTATTGGTTCATTAATTGAACAAACGTACCATATTAATGTAAGTTATTAGTACTAGGGGAAACTGGGTGTGGGGCATATAGGAACTGTCTGTACTATCTTTGCAACTCTTCCATAACTCTAAAACTGTTCTAAAATAATTTTGAAAAATGTATAACTTCTGTTTCATCAAAAGACATCTTAAAGGAACTGAAGAAGAGAAGCTATAATCTGGAGAAAGGTATTTGTAAAACGTGCTAAAACTTACAAACCACTGATGAAAGTAATCAAAGATGGCCTAAATAAATAGAAAAGTATACCATGTTCATGGTTTGGAGACTATTGTAAAGATGCTAATGGTCCCCAAGCTGATCTATACATTCAATAAAATTCTAGCAGAACTTCGTTATAGAAAACAATAAGCTGAGTCTAAAATTTATGGAAAAGAAAAGGAGTTAAAAGAGCCAAAGCTGTTTGGAAAAAAGAACCAAGTCAGAGAACTCACACTACCTGTACCTGGTTGCAATACATGTAAAGCTATAGTAATCAAGACAGTGTGGTATTGGAGAAAGATAAACATATAGAAGTGGAACAGACTGGAGAATCCAAACATGAGACCCACACAGGATTGATTTCCACAGAGATGAAAGGTAATTCAATCTTCAGCAAATAGTGCCAGAAAAATCAGCTATCCATATGCAGAAAAATGAACTTCAATCTGTATCTCATACCCTACACAAAAATTAACTCAAAGTAGTTGATAGATCTAAGTATAAAACCTTAGACATATGGAAAAAATGTTTGTGAGGCAAAAATTTCTTAGATGCAACATTAAAAACACAATCCATAAAAGAAAAAATTTTAACAGGATTTGATCAATAAAGAACTTCTGATCTTCAAGAGACTACTAGTAGACTCAAAATACAAGCCATGATTTGGGGAAAAAACATTTACAAATCAAGTATCCAATAGAATATTTGCGTTCAGAATTTAAAATTCTCAAACTTTAATAGCAAAGAAGCAATCAACTCAGTAAACAAACAGGGGTAAGACTTGAATGGGCATTTCACCAAAGAATGGATAATAATCACATAGACAGGCAACATCATTAGTCAACAGGAAACTGCAAATAAAAACCACAAGGAGGGAACCTGGCTGGCTCCACCAGTACAGTGTATGAGTCTTGATGTCAGGGTCATGAGTTCAAGCCCCATGTTGGGTGTAGAGATTCCTTAAGAATAAAATCTTTAAAAACAAAACAAAACAAAACAAAAAACACCCACAACACAAGGAGATACTACCACCAACTTCTTAGAACAACAGTTTTTAAAACTCACTACTGAGTGCCAAGTGGCATAGCCACTTTGGACAATGGTTGGCAGCTCCTTACACAGTTAAACATATACTTATCATATAAGCCACACTTACATTCACACAAGAAAAACACACGCAAATGTTTATAGTGACTTAATTCATAATCAGCAAAAACTGGAACCAACCCAAAAGTGCCTCAGCTGGGGAATGGATAAACGGTGGTCCTTCCATAAATGGAATATTACCCACAATAAAGAAGAACACAGCTGATCTACACAACAGCACGGCTGAATCACGGAAGTGGTACGCTGAGGGAAGGAAGCCAGACTCAAAACAGGACACAGTCTTTTGATACTATCTATAGAACATTCTACAAAAGTCAAAATCATAGGAACAGAAAACATATTTGCCAGGTACTGGGGATGGGAGTCTTATTTACAAAGGGACACAGAGGACACTTTTGGAGGGATAGAATTGCTCTGTATTTTTATTGTGGTGGTGGTTACACAAGTAAACACACTTGTCAAAAACGCACAGAACCTATACACTAAAAAGAGTAGATGCTACTGTATTTAACTTATACCTTAACTTTTAAAATGTAAAAATATTGGGGCGCCTGGGTGGCGCAGTCGGTTAAGCGTCCGACTTCAGCCAGGTCACGATCTCGCGGTCCGTGAGTTCGAGCCCCGCGTCAGGCTCTGGGCTGATGGCTCGGAGCCTGGAGCCTGTTTCCGATTCTGTGTCTCCCTCTCTCTCTGCCCCTCCCCCGTTCATGCTCTGTCTCTCTCTGTCCCAAAAATAAATTAAAAAACGTTGAAAAAAAAATTTAAAAAAAAAATAATAATAAAATGTAAAAATATTTAAGAACACCTGTTCATCAAGACACCTTAAAGACAATGAAAACTAAAAGTTAAAAACTGAGAGAAGATATTGCAACATAGAGGAGACAATTAACTTTGAGATATATAAGCAGGCTTTCAGCCATAAAAAATGAGCTCACTCCAGTCTAGCCCTCCACCACAAACAACAACAAAATTAGACAAAATATATAATATGATTATACTTATATACAATACTATAATTATGTAAGTACTATAATTATAAAATACAGCACTATAATACATGTCTTTAACACTGTTTTCAGATGCTGGACAAGAGGCAGTGCAGGACTGTGACTCTAGACAGAAAGGAAACGGACAGGCTGGGCTCCAGGCATCAGTGCAGGCTCTGGAGGCCCGGGCTGCTGGTCAGCAAGGGGAGGAGACACAGACCGGAGCTCAGGGACACTGAGGCAGCTGTAATACAGGGGACAGACGCCCACATCCAGCCAGACAGAACACAGAGACGGGATTTACCCTCCCACCTGAAAGGAAACAGACAGAATATGGAAAACTGTGGATTTCAAGACCCTGGACATCAGGCCATGAAGGACAGTGACCCCGACCAATGCGAAACAAATGCAGTGAGTCCTGGCTTATTGCTTTGGGAGTTTTCAAGCCACCACCCAGGGAGGGACCCACGGAGGCAGCCAGAGACCATGAGCTGGGGCAGAATGTTACGAGGAGTCAAAATAAACACCAGTCCAAGCAGCTTGCGACTCTTAACCTCAAGGTCTGAGCTGAAGCCCCACCCTGGGTGTGCAGCTGACTATAACAGACAAGAACCTCCTGGAAAGGACAGTGAGGCTGGGGGTGTACTCCGGACGGGTGGCAGGTCACAGGCAAAGACCTACTTGTCACTGGGGAGACAGGGGGAAGGCCTCACACCCTCCCTCCAGGGACCCCAAAGCGCCCTCCACAAATTGCTCTGAGAGTCCCGCCCAGGTGAGAATTTGCAATTAGAAGACGCGGTGGGGAGCACGTCCACTAGTGAGCCCGATCAAAATCACCCGGGGCCAGAGGTGGCAGGGGCCCAGTGAGCCGCGGCGTGTGTGGGGACAGACCCTCAGAGACCTGCGGGGACCCTGCAGAGATCCCGCGCTTCCTGCGAGGTGCGGTTGAGTCGAGGCACAGGGTCTGGGGAAGGTTGGAAGGACAGCCCCTGGGGCAGGGGCGGAAGCGGGGGCGGGGGTGCGACAACACCCGCCGCCAGGCTGGGCACAGTTGGCTGGGCACGGATTCCGGAGGCCCCCGACGCCCTCAGCCTGGTGGGGGGGGCGTCCAACATGGTCCCACCGGCCAAGGCCCCACCCTCTGTCCTGCAGACACTTGCAGACGCAGCCTCTTCCTGCTGCGTCACCAAGAATTGGGGGCACAGCCCTCATCCCCTCCGAACTCTGGCCTGTGCCCCACCCCCAGCTCGGAGCAGCTCCCTCCTGGGGTGAGCAGGCCCCAGAGGACCGTGCGTCATGCAGGAGTTACCCTGGTCCACTCTTGTCCACGGGGACAGCGCAAAGCGCAGCCGCTCCCCAGACCCCCGGGGGGAGTGGGCAAGGGTCCTGAGGCCCCCCCTCCTCCCGCACGGGCAGGAAAGCCTGGGGAGCCCCTCCCTGGCTGTGCCCCAGCACCCCCCCCTCCCCGCAATGCGTCCATCCTTCAGACGCCTACCTCCAGGGCTGTCGGACCAGAGCCCCGAACCGTGCAGCCCCTTAGCGGCTCCAAGTGGACCGCTTCCACCCATCTCCCCCAAACAGCCATTGTGCTGCCCAGAAAACACAGGATAAGGACGCATGATCTACATGGGGACATCAAAGTTGGGGGTGAGCCTCCCTCCCCTTGCGGCTGGCGACTATGCTCAGCCCTAGAGAGCTCACTGGCCATCTGATGGCAGTGGTGTCCTTCCCCAGGCAAGAGGGGCCTCTGGTCCTGAGCAGAGAAAAACATGAACGAGCATTCTTCTGGGGGAGGCGGTCTGGATGAGACCAGGAAAGTGCCCGGGAACACAGCCAGAGGAGGCAGCCTGGGTCTTCCCTCTTGCATTTTGTACGCACCAAGGTGTGTGTGTGTGTGTGTGTGTGTGTGTGTGTGTGTACCTGAATGGATGGGTATGTGTGTGTGCACACCCAAGGAGGAGATCTGGAGGGGTGCACACCCGGGGTTGTGTAAAAAGTGTGCACCTGGTGCGTGTATGTGCATACGTGCACCTGAATGGATGGGTGTGGGGTGTGTGTGTGTGTGTGTGTGTGTGCACCTGGCAAGTCCAGACAGTGCTACAGGCCACACACGTGCCACCTTTTCTCAGAAACAAGAATGTCATTCTATTTAAAACTTGATGGGTCTAATGACTAAATGGCATACCCATACCTGGTGTTTCTGCCTTTCTTCTCTGGCACTTGGGTACAAAGGTGGATTGATCCGGCACTCTCCTTATTGGGCTACTGTCACTGCCAGGGTGAGCACTGCTCACTTGGTCCCACGTTTCCCACACTCCAGTCACGCCCGTCAGGAACCCCGGTGTGATGTGTGGTGTTTGCCCTCGGACAGGATGCATGTATCCACAGATGTGTCGTATTGCTTTGCTTGTGAGAGTTTTAAATTCATGTAAGTGATTTTGTGCTGTAAATATTCTCTTGCTGGGGCAGCTGGGTGGCTCAGTCAGTTAAGCGTCCGACTGTTGGTTTCAGCTCAGGTCATGATCTCACGGTTCATGGGTTCATGGGTTCTCTCTCTCCCTCTCTCTCTGCCCCTTTTGCACTCGCACTTGCTCTCTCTCAAAATAAATAAACTTTAAAAAATAAAAAAAAATATTCTCTTACTATTTTGTTTTACATATTTTGAGGTCATGTCCTTCGTTAGGTACGTAAAATTTAGAATTCTTTTGTCATCTTGGTAAATTTAACCTTTTATCATTAAGAAGTGTTACTCTTTGTTTCCAGTGATGCTTTTTGCCCTAATCTGTAAGGCTCGGTCTGGCGTTAAGAGAGCTGAGCCAGCTTCCTTTTCGTTCACTGTTGCTTGTGTGACATATGTTTTCATCTGCACCAGTACTTACCAGCCTCTCGGCTTCTGACCTGTTGTCAGCTCACCGAGCTGCTCAGGGACTCTACAACCACATTTCTGTGTTCTCAGCTGCTCCCTGTTTCTGTGGAGAAGTCAGCTTATTTTTACTTGTTTTAGGTATTTGGGTTTCCCCCCACTTTGGGAAGCTTTCAAGATCTTCTTGTCGTGTTTGGTTTCTGGGGTTTGCTTCTTCTTCATATTTATCATGTTCGGAGTTTGTGATGCTTCTAGAATTTGTGTCTTGCCTCCTTGGTTTTTGAAAACGGTCAGCCTGTGTGCCCCCATAAACACTGCACTCGTCACCTTCCTTCTCTGCTGTCCGTTCAGTTTCCCTGGTCCATGCAGGGGGTCTTCTGTTGCGTCCCCTCCGCCCCCAGCAGCCTGTTATGTACACTCTCTTCTTTTCTCTCCATGCTTTCTTCTGGATATTTCCTTCCGATCTTCCCAGTTACTAATTCTCCTTAGCCATATCTAATCTCTGTTTTTAAGTGTATTTTTTAGCTCTAGAATTTCCATTTGGTTCTTTTAGTTTCCTGTCCTCTATCAAAATTCTCAATCTTGTTTATGCCCGTAGACATGTGTAAATTCCTCTCTGAGTCTGTCAGTGACCCTCTTGTTTGCCTGTACTGGTCTCTGTCTGTTCCTAGCCAACACCGGGCTGTTTTATTACCGTGACTTCCTATAACATCTTAACATCTGACGGGGTGAGTTCTTTGATCTTGGTTTTCAGAATGAGTTACATTAGACCTTTACGTTTCCACGTGGACTTTAGAAACCCATAGGTTCTCAATTAGTTTACTCGGGCCACCGTGACAAAGTGCCACAGACCCAGCAGGGTCTGGCGGTCTGAGACAGGCATGGGCAGGGCTGGATCCTTCTGAGGCCTGTCTCCTTGTGAGAGGGACGGCTCCTCTCACAGACGGCAGCCTTCTCCCCACGTCCTCGCAGTGCCGACCGTGTGCATGTCTGTGTCCTGATCTCCTCATCTTATAAGGACACCTGTCAGATTAGGTCAGGGCTTGCCCTATGACCTCATTTTACCGCAATTGCCTCTGTAAAGGCCCTATTTCCAAATACAGTCAGATTCTGAGGTTCTGGGGATCAGGACTTCAACACAGAAATTAGGGAGTTTGAGCCTCTGGGGATCGAGAGGGTCTGATGGAAGCTAAGAGAGGTCACATCACGTCACAGTTGAGGTCATGGAGCCCACCTCTAAAGCCATCAAGAGGGCCTGGTGTCCCCAAGTGGAGTGGCTGGGGTAAAAGCCTGGTTGGGAGGGGAAGAGGTCGTAGGCGCGAGACAGACCTGGACAGCAAGATAGCACTCTTTCAAGCCCCAGAGCTGGACCCAGCAGGGACTGGAAAGGCCGGCTGGCTGGGGCAGTGGGGCTCCAAGTGGCCTTGCTGTGGGGTGGCCACCGTGAGGGCGGGAAGAAGAGGCACCCTGGGGACCTGGAGAGCCATCCTCTCCTCTCTGGGCCTCCCCGTGGAGAGCCCTGGACACCAAGATCTCGAGCTCAGGGCCTGCCACAGCATTCCGCGGTCCCCGCGTCTGGGACACATCACCTGGGGCAGAACGGGAGAGGGGGAGGGGAGAAGGGGAGGGGGGGAGGGGGAGGGGGAAGGCGGGAGGCAGCGGCTCAGTTGGGCCGGGTGCGCACTGGGTGCTGGAGGTAGAGTGGGCGCACGCGTGTGGAATCGGGAGGGGGTGGGGTGAGGAGACGGGGGACGGGGTGCAGCGAGCAGGAGGGTGCTGGGAAGGGAGAGGGGCCGCGCGCGCCTCCGACTGCCGTTTTCTCCTCCCTTCCCGTCGCCCGGGGGATGAGCCTCCGCGTCTGCCCGCCCCCAATCCTGGGGCGGAGGCCTCGCGCAAATTCGGGGCGCGGCGCGCCGGTGCAGGGTCTCGGCCGCAGCCGGCTCCTTCCCGCTCCGCCGCGGCCCCCGGAGCGGCCCCTCCAGCCCGCGGTTCCCACCGAGGCCCGAGGCGGGTAAGGCCGCGCGGCGGGGTCCGGGCGCGCGGGGAGGCAGGGGACGGGGGCTCCGAGGGGACGGCGGGGCCCAGGAGGAGGGTCGAGCGGCCACCGGGTCCCTGCGCCGGAATTAGGCCCCGCGTCGCATCCGCGTCCCCGTCCCCCGCGCCAGCTGCTCCGCCAGGCGGCCGGGATGGGGCGGGAGGGGACGGTCCCCCGGGTCCGGGCTGCGGGGGCGGGGTCTGCACTGTGTCACCACCGCGCTTCTCGGCGCCCCCGCGAGGCCAGAACCCGCTGCTCTGGCTCCGCGCCGCATGCGCGCTGTTCCAAGGGGTGCGGGCGGAGCCACCCGCGTGTGGTCTTTGTCCAGACAGTGGAGACTGTCCATCCCCGAGACTGTCCTTCAACACAACCCCCACCCCGGTGTGGCCTCGGGTCTCCGCAAGCCGTGGAGGTCTGGGCGGGTCCTCCCACCGCAGCCGGGGATGTGGGGGTCCTCCCTCATTCTTTGCTCCCACTCCACCCCCAGGTGCGCAACCCGCGCACCCACCTCACCCTCTGTCCAGGCCCGAGTGCCTTACCCTCCCATCCCACTCCCAGCCCTGCGCGGGCCGTCCTCGAGATGCCGAGTCCCCGAGCCCGTCTCCAGGCCCTGGGGACCCTGGCCCCCTGACCCTCACAGAAGCTGAGGTCCTTTCTCCGTTGGCCGCAGGCTCGCCCCACAAGGATGAACTGGACGGCCGCGACGTGCTGGGCTCTGCTGCTGGCCGCCACCTTCCTCTGCGACATTGGCGCGGCCAAGGGCGGCCGTGGAGGGGCTCGCGGCAGCGCCCGGGGAGGGCTGCGCGGGGGCGCGCGCGGGACCCCGCGGGTGCGCGTGAGGCCCGCGCCCCGCTACGCGGGCTCCTCCCTGCGCGTGGCTGCGGCCGGGGCGGCGGCGGGGGCGGCGGCCGGCCTGGCGGCGGGTTCCGGCTGGAGAAGGGCCCCGGGCCCCGGGGAGCGCGGCCTGGAGGACGACGAGGACGCGGCACCAGGCGGCAACCGGACGGGCCAAGGCGTCTACAGCTACCGGGCGTGGACTTCGGGCGCGGGGCCCACCGGCGGCCCGCGCCTCTGCCTGCTGCTGGGCGGCGCCCTCGTTGCCCTGGGGCTCCTGCGGCCCTAGGCCTGGCCAGGCTCGGGGCCAGATCCGGCCCCCAGCCCGCGCCCTCCCCGCAGGCCCCCCACCCCGGATCGGCCCCAGAGGCCGCCAGCGGCTGAGCGCCGCTTCCCACCGCTGCCGGCGGCCTCTGACCCAGAGACGCTGCCTGGGGGATTCCAGCCAGCCTGGGCAGGAGCCGCGGCCTCTCCTATAGGTGCCCACTGACGCCCCCGGTCCACCGCCCGGCCCAGGTCCCTCCCCAGCCTCCCCATCCTACCGAAGGACCAGGGCCCTTCAGTCCCAGGATGCCCCGCCTACCGCCTGGATGCCAGGGTCTCCCCCCCACCCCCACCCCCTCCCCCTCCCCCGTCAGAAAAGCAGGTGCCATCCCATGCTTCCGGCAGCATCCAGGCTGACGGCCCACCATCTCTCCAGAGCTGCCCAAAGTGATGTGCAAGACCAGGCTGCTCAGGCCATTCCGGCCCCCCTGAGGACCCTGTGGCCTCCCCCACAGAAGCAGCCAGAATGGACCAAAGGATTTGAGGACTTGGGGGGAGAGGTTTCCCTCACAGGTTTTAGTGTGCCTACCACCTGTCTGGAAGAGGCCGTCTGCGGACTGGAGCCCAGGCGGGCCCATCACTCTCTGGAGAATCCTTGGAGCACCCCCTGCCACAGCAGCTGCCCCGGAGCCTGGCCAGCCCACCCTCAGGTCCAGAAGTGTGCCCCCTCACCAGGCAGACCCTCTCAAGGCCACTGCCAGGCGCCTCTTGGAGCCACTGTACTCTAACTTGAAACAAGTCACTTAACTCTTCTTGGGACCTGTTTGGGGGGGGGGGGGGGGGGGCAGGGGGGCACTGTCTAAGCTTCAGAAGCTTTTCATTTCCTTTGAGCTTTAGGCTCCCGTTCTGGAATCGTGCCTGCTGGTACTCAGGGATGGAGAGAGCTCCCCAGGACAGCCAGCTGTGGCTCCCGCAGGTCTGCAGCTGCTCCAGGAAGGTGAGGGCCAGGTGTGAACGGCGGAGGCCGGGTCTCAAGTCAGAACCAACAAACAGACCACCAGCAGGTCCCTGGAGGCAGGCGCAGCAGCAAGTACGACCAGATGCGGGCTGCTCTGGCTGAGCAGAAGGAAGCATGCAGGAGGCTGACCCCCGCAACACCACGGCGGCCATCCGGGCACCTGAGGGTGTTCTGAGGACAGAAGACACCCAGGGAAGTGTCTAAGGGTTTGCCTCTGGCACACAAACACCCATCTGCAGACCAGCCCATTGCTTCTCAGGTGCCCGGAAGCCCATTTCCCTCCAGCCTCTGGCCTGGCTTGCAGTTCCTGAGCTCAGCCCTGGAGGCCTTGGCTCTTTATGCCCTCTGCCCCATATCCCACAGCAGGACAACGCCCCAGGCCTGGATCCTCTGGATCGCCCCCTCCGTCGGTGCTCACTGAAAGCCTCACCTGCCGCTGGGCTGCCTCCCAGAATCTGCCCTCACCCCCCAGACTATGGGGCCTTTGGACTCAGCTGACAGAGGCCAGTGCCAAGACCAGCACCTCCGGGGGCCCTGCCACCTCTGCTCGCCCACAGCTGACACGCAGGTCTGGTCAGGGTGAGGGTCGCCAATCTACCAGCGGAGCCCTGGACCAAGCGTTGTTCTCCAAAGACCAGGACACGGATCCGCACTGCCAGCATTCCTGGGGTACGAGCCCAGGTGCCTCTCCATCCATTCCAGACCAAATTTGATGTAACCAAAGACCAGCAGGCTGCGGCCAAGCCCTGCCCGGGGCCTCGGGCAGTGTGACCATTCTGCCACCGTACTTGCAGGCAGCACAGGGAGACCCATCAGGGCTGCACCTCGGGCCAACTCAGTTCTCCCTGCGGGGCCAGGAGCATGGGCCCAGCCTCTGAGCCGCCCTCACAGGCTGCAGGGCACCACACACCAGCCTGACTCCCAGAGCCTGTCCCCATCTGGTACAGTCACATGCTAGAGTACTTCCTGCCCTACTGGTCAGGGTCCCAGCAGGAGGCAGATGGCACCCACGGGGGGTAATCTCCGATTAGGAAGTGTGCGCCACCGTGGGCACCTTCAGGAGGGGAGGTGCCTGGCAGAGACTCCAACGCTTCAGGAAGGCCACACACACTGGACACAGAAGGGGCAGAGCTGCTCACCAGGCCCACCCCACCCCCTTTCCCTCCTCTGCCCTTTTCTGGAATGCAGGCTGGCAGGTACAGGTCCCTGGGGAGAGTCCCACTGTCCAGTAGCTACAGTTTGCCACTCGGAAGTGGGGGGGAAGCCACACCAGCGACCCTCCCGGCCTGCGTGCAGCTGGCCGTGAGCAGGGCAGCCCCCGGGGCACCGAGGGAGCAGACAGTTCTTGGGTTTGGCCACAGCTCCTTGGCACCTCTTGTCCATTTGTGTGCACATTTTCGTCGTGTCGTGAAATAAACACTCCACTGGCAAACAGACTCTTCTTTACTGCAGGACCCAGGGTACCACCAAGGCCCCAATACATAGGCCTTACTCACTAAGCAGTTCATATCCCGTTTTTTGTGTCGTTTTGGAGAGACGTTAACATGTGAGCCCAAGGTGCTCCTGGTGCACAGCAAACGAGCCACCAGCAGAGACTGGCCTTGTGAGACTTTTAAATTGCAGACTGTACGTTCATGTCCTCCTGAGAAAGCATCATCTTCCCCCTGAGAGATACTTGGCACAGTTGAGACACCCAGGGACAGCTTAGGGACTTCGTCAGCCCTGACGTCCAGACCCCAGGCACAGTCCCCAACAACAGCTGGCCAGGCTGTGGGGCAGCAGGAGGTACAGGTTCCTTCCTGGCGTAGAGACCTGAGTGGATAGCGACCAGCATGGAGCTTCTGGAAAAGGGAGGCCCAGCATCAGATTCTGGGCTGTGGTCTGGGATGCCCTGGTGCCAAGGGCCAGGCAGGAGTGAGGCCCCTGCCAATTGGACCAGTTCAGGGCTCTGCCACGGGGGACCTCTGCAGGACATCCCTGTCCAGCATCACTGGGCCCAGCAGCCCCCTGCGGAAGGTCTGGAGGAAGTCTCGGGCTGCCGCAGGGTAGTTGGGCTGGATGACGTTCACGTCACCTGGGGGAAAGAAGAGGGTCTGGTGAGGAAGGCACCTCCGCATGGGGCAGGCGCAGGATTCAGACGCACGCCTCCCTGCCCGTCCTCAGGGACGGACGGTGGGCACCTGTGGAGCCTGGGTGCTAGCACATGTTCTGAAAGAAAACACAAGAGTCTGGGCTGTGGCGCCTCGACCTCGGCAGGTTTCAAACCGGTGGGACGCAGGGTATATCCAGGGCCACGAGGCAGGGCCGCCTTGCCGTCTACAGGCTGAACCGAGAGCCCGCCCCTCCGCAGAACCTGTGTTCCCAGAACAGCCACGTGTGCCCACAGTGTCCTCCCCCAGCACCAGGGGCCGCTCGATCGGCTGCTTCCCCAAGCCCAGCCGGAGGCAGATGCCCCCACTTCTCACCCGTGCCCGTGAGCACTTTCACCTTCCGAGTCTTCCCCAGTCTCACAGCCACCTGCTTCAGCACGCTGGCGATGTCGTCACAGGCGCCGCCCAGGCCATAGTGCCGCACGTACCTACACACAGACCAACAGTCGGGGAGGGGGAGCCAGGCGGGGACATGCTGGGTCACGCCCAGCTCCACAAGGGACCCCTCGTGCATGTGGCCATAAGTGCCCACCGCAGAGCTGCAGACATCTGTCCTCCCACGTGGCCACAGCCAGCTGTCCTGAGGACGGCTTCCCTGCTGATGCCCGTGGCTGCAATGGCGGGACAACTGCATCATCCGCCCCGTTCACGAGCAGCCCGTAGCCTGGAGCCCTAGGTCAGCACGGGAGTACCCTGACAGGTGCTCCAAGCCTCTGGGCAGCCGCCGGAGGCAGGATCGCCAGGATTGCCAGCACTCTCTCCAGGGGAGAATAAGCAGGTCTGACTGGTGTTTTCTGTAGCCCACAGACCAGCACAAACCCACTCGGTGCCCGCCTCTGCCGAGAACTGTCCAGTAGCTCTTGTGGACGCCCCGTCCGTGATGCTGGCTCAGGGCCTGATGAGAAAGGCCAGCGCAGGGCCGGGTGTGTCTGAGCCTGAAGGGTTGAAGGAGACAAGCCTCATCCACAGACAAGCACGTCCCCCACAGGAGACACAACTAACACCTCTGCCGGCCACTCATCCCGGAACCAGCGACAGCCGGAGCGACGGTGGGATTTGCCTCCGGGTCCACAGAGCAGGGCGGGGCTCGGCCGCGAGGCGACCCCACCTGGGTATCAGAGTGCCCATCTTGGAGGACATCGCATCCTGAGGAAGGCAGGTCCCAAATCAAACTCGCGGCCCCTCTGTCCTGGGCACCCCACTACACACACACAAGGGCCGCCCTGCAGGACACGGCTGCCTGTTCTCCAGAAACACTGGAGGACCGCGGAGGCCCACACAGACTCCCACGGAAATGAAACAAAATAATCAATTTGAAATCCCACTTCCATGCAAAATGGAGTAACGAGAACTGAACTTCCGATCCACCTGAAACAACCAAAAACATACAAAACAATGGTTTTCGAGGCACCAGACATCAAGCTACAAAGGATGTAAACCAACAAACACCCAGCCTCGTGCCCAGAGGCCCCAGGGAGCCACGAGGGTAGCTGGAGTGTGGGCCCAGTAAAAGTCACACGACAGAACCAGAAAGGGCAGAGCTGCCCAGAGAGAGAATTCTGGAAGCCTGCCATCCTCTGTATTTAGCAGAGGAGGGATCTGCACACATGATAAAGGAAGTTCCCCAAAGCCAGAGGCCAGGAAGGACCACCCTGGAGGGCACAGGGGCAGCAGCCAGTGCTCACGGAGAGCCAGGAGCAGACGGAAACCTCATGAGCCATGGGGCAGAGCGGAGGTGGGGGGAGGCCCTGCCTCAGTCAGGCCTGGAAGGAACTGTTTCCAGATAATTGTCTCCAGCAAAGCTCAAGGATGTGTCCAGGAACTTAAAGATACCCATCTCCCAAGAAGGTAAAATTTAAAACACCAAGCATCCGAGCAAAAATGATCAGGCGTGCCCAGCAGGAAAACAGACTCATCGTGAGGAGGAAATCAGTCAGCTGAAAGCACCCCAGATGTTAGGACCAGCAGAGATGTTAGATCGGTCATCGTGACCACATTCCATGTGGTTACAAAGTTAAGCAGATGCACAGAAGATGGAAAACACGATCCGAATCGGACTGGAGACCCGTGCTGTGAGACACACACTGGCAGGCGCTAGCAGTGGGTCAGACACATGGGGTGCAGGCAGGTCGCCCATGGGGCAGCAGCCGTGCCCAGCAGGTCCTGAGGACGGGAGCAGGCAGGAACTGAAAACGCAGGAAGAAATAATGGTTGAAAATGTGATAAAAGCTACAAAGCCACAGATCTAAGAACTCAACAAACTATAAGCACAAGAAACATAAAGAAAACCACACGGGTCCCACTGTCCTAAATTGCTCAAGAGCACGACAGAGAAAATCCTAAAGGCAGCTGGAGGAACAAAGACAACCGTGACAGATTCCTCATCAGAAACAGCACAGGTGAGAACAGGATGGGACAAAATCTCTCCACTCCTGAAAAAAAACCATCCACCTAGACTTTCACACACAGGGCAAGTATCTTTCCAAAACGAACGTGAAATACAGGCATCGCTGGACAAACCTGAGGAGACAAACTCCTCACCAGCAGGCCTGCACTGCAATAAACGCCACAGGAAATCGTCAGAGGGTGGCGACACCAGACAGAACGTGGATCTACACAAAGAAACAAGCGGTGCCCATGAACCATAAAGCCATGGGCAGACAGCTAAGATTACGTCTCACACTTGGGAGTCTCCATATGAGCGAACACAGTACATCTCAGGCTTACAAAATACATGAAAGCAAGACAGAACAAAAGCCCAAAGATCACGAGAAAAATGGAGATGCGCTATCGTAAGGTGCTTATGCGCCATGAGACGGGTTCTATCACCTAACCCTCCTCACACGAGACAACCTCCTCCATACGTTACAGAAGGCAAGCTGACAAAGGGGACAGAGGGGTAAGAGTATCCCAGTAACCAGAAAAGGCCAGAGAGACAGACAGAGAGACAGAGGAAGAGAGAGAAAGATGCAGAGAGAGACAGAGAGAAAGATGGAGACAGCACAGGCAGAGGCAGAGGAGGAGGAAAAGGAACAAAGGACGGATAGGACAAAGAGTAAGATGACAAACGTAACCCCAAGATCAATAATCACATTACATGTAAATGGTCCAAATACCCAAAGTAAAAGACAGAAATGGTCAGGTTGGATAAGAAACAAGGCCTCACTATCTGTACACAGCCTATGAGAAACACATTTTATTTCATTTTATTTTAAATATTCATTTATTTATTGAGAGAGAGAGAGAGAGAGTGAGGGGGGAGGGGAAGAGAATGGCCCAATCCCACGAACTGCGAGACCATGACCTGAGCTGAAATCTAGAATCGGATACTTAACTGACAGAGCGCCCCAGGCACCCCGAGATACACGTGTTAAATATAAAGACACAAACACGTTCCATGTGAGCACTCATCAGAAGCTACAGCAGGTGTGTAACTACCAGACGAGGTCGATGTCAGAGCAGGAAGTATTGTGAACATCAAGAAAGGCATTTTGACTGATAAGGGCATCGGTTCAGGGGGACACGATGATCCCCGGGCTGTCCCTGCACCACACAACAGAGCTCCGAAATGCATGAAGCAGACGGACACAGCCGCAAGACAGACAGACCACAGGCAGAGATTTCAGTACCTTCTCTCAAAAACCGATGGCAAAAACAGAAGGAAAACCAGCAAAGCAGAAATAATAATAAAGACTGAACGGTAATCAATGAAATAACAGAAAGACAATGGAGAAAGTCAATGAAACCATACCAACAAAACTGACAAAGCTCCGGCCAGGCTGTGGTCCTCAACGCGATAAAGGACACCCAGCAAACACCCTCGGCTCACGTCTCACTCCTGGGGGAATAACAAGGTGTAAATCTGCACCAGGAAGGAGCGACTGGAGGCACCACACAGAGGAACCTGAAAGCAGTCACACCGAGGACGGGAACCCCGCAAGACAGAGCACAGGACGTCCAAGGAAAGACAGAAAACAGATGGTCACCAGGATGTGGCGAGCGGGCTTTGGGGTCTCGTCTGTAAAATGGGAGCAGGTAAAGGTGGGAAGGAGGAATTACCAAAGAGCACAGGAAATTTGAGGCTTTTCTTGACTGTGTAACAAACATATCGACCTGTAAGCTGCAAATAACGTGCAGGCTGCTGGTCTAATCGCATCTTACTGCTGCTGCTTTTTTAGACTGTTTGTCTAGAACGAGAGAGAGAGGCGAGCCACCTGCCCCGGACCCTGCACTCACCCAAAGAGCTGGTGCCTGTTGAGGGTGTAGAGAAGGTAGTCCGCCAGGGTCTCCTCCCCGACAAGGTGGTCTAACACGGTTCCTAGAATCAGGCGACCAGGGTGAGCCCGGCAAACCAGCCTGGCATCTGCACCCCAAGGCCCCTCCCTGTCTCAGCCCGAGGTGCTGCTGAGGAGAAGGCCCGGCTGTGGCCCTTGGACCTGACCCACAGACCTGCCTTGGCTGTAAAATGGGAAAAGGAAGGCACTCTCTCCAAGGAGGGCTGTGAGGGTCAGTGGGGTCACAGCAGTGCTTGGCCCACATGCGCCCCGAGCTAGGACCGCACAGGCTGCTTGAGACGCCCGCTCAGGACAGCATTCAAGAGTCTGCAACATCCAGGCCTAGAAAGGCAGGCACAAAGTGCCAGGGCTGGGGGCCCCACACCCAGGCGGCAGGAGGGGGCACGAAGGGTGACCCCCAACTCACCACACAGGGCCAGCTTTAGGCCCATCTCCACGCTTTCAATCCGAGGAGCCAGCACCCCAGGAGTGTCCAGCAGGAACATCAGCGGCCGCTCACACACCTGTGGACACAGAGGACAGTCGGCCGCGCCGCTGCCTCCAGGCTTGCTGCTCGGCGGCCCCTGGAGCCAGGGTGTTAGGCTCCTGAGGCTCCAACGAGGCCTTTCCACCACACTCTTGGCTTCCCCACTGGGTCAGCTCCCACTGAGTCCAGAGAACAGGAGCAACAGGCCCCAAGGGCCCCAATCTTCTCCTCCCAGGAAAAGAAGGGAACGTGTGGACAAGCTGAGCTGAGCTGTGTGACCTTAGGCAGGTGTGTGCTCCCCCACCATAAAACAGGGGTGACGAGCACGCCTGCCCGCAGCTCTGGTGGAAGGCTGGTGCAGTGCCTGGCGTGCGGCAGCACTCGGTGGGGCGGGTGGAGGCAGTGCCTCCCGAGTCCTCAGGAAGCAGCAGGCGCCTGCGTGTGGAGCTCCAGACCCAGCAGCCGAGGACCCTACCTGGATTCTGGACATCACGGCTCTGGTGATCCCAGGCTCGCCGCCCACCCTGGTAGCTTTCCCTGTGGGATGCAAAGGGGCTGTCGGACGTAGTGAACACAGAAGCCTGGCACACAAGCTACAGAAGAAGAAATGACACAGCCGGAAACCCATGAAGGCCCAGATGAGCTCATGCTCAACTCAGCACCAAACCAACAGGGACCGAAACGCACCTCCCTGGTACCTGGGAGGGTGAGGAGAGGCCAGGGCCCGGCCGTGGAGGTCAGCACAGAGCTGCTGCTTCCCACACGACGGCTTCCTCCCTCCTGGACTTGACCCTGTGCCCCCGACACCGAGCCTACACCCGGCAAATCAGCCCCACAGCACTGATCACGACAGGCCTGTCTGTGAGCACAGCTCCCAACCAAGGGGCCGGATAAACTCAAGAATAGAGATACACGTATCTATCAGTGGACGAGTGGAAAAGCAAAATGTGGTATCTAAACATAATGGAATATTATTCAGCCTTGAAAGGGAACAAAATTCTGACACAGGCCACAGCACGGATGGACCTTGGGGACATTATGCTCAGTGAAATCAGTCCAACAGAAAAGGACAACTACCGTGTGATTCCATTCATGTGAGGTAGGAGCTCTTCAGAGATCCAGGGACAGAAGGCAGATTAGTGGTGCCCAGGCGGTGGGAGGGGAGAGGGGGCTAGGGTTTATGTTTATAGACTTTCAGTTTGAGACCAAGGAAAAGTCTAGAAATACTGTGATGGTCACACAGCACTGAATATATTTAATGCCACCAATTTTTTTTTTAAGCCACAATTAGAGAAAAGTAAACTTAAAAAAAAAGATGATTTGGGGCACCTAGGTGGCTCAGTTGGTCCGACTTCAGCTCAGGTCATGATCTCGCAGTTTGTGGGTTCCAGCCCCGCGTCGGGCTCTGTGCTGACAGCTCAGAGACTGGAGCCTGTGTCGGATTCTGTGTCTCCCTCTCTCTCTGCCCCTCCCCTGCTCACACTCTGTCTCTCTCTGTCTCAAAAATAAACATTTTTTAAAAAATTAAAAAACAAAATGATGATCTGACAATTCTCCAACGAGCACCAAAAACACCATCTGTAAAATAACAGTTCAGTGGAGCTAATGGTGTTTGGGTTTGTTAATAAAGAACGCATCCTGGTGTGGAACACGAAGCCAATGTGGGACTTGGTACTGAACTTTAAAATACTTAATGGAAAAGAGTAATGACACAGTGAGTAAGTAGTGTGGGCACGTCTGTGTGACTCCAAATCCAAATGAGCACGAAACAAGGAGATAGGCCCGGGGTCTCCCCAGAATCTCCCCCGAGCAGTCGGGCAGGATGCTGTCTCCCAGCTGGGGCTGCCCCATCAACCTCCTGCTGCTTGTTATCAGGCCCCATCTATCTGGCTACGCCATGAGTATGGGCATCAAAGAGATTTCCGTGAAGGGGAACACAATCACCAACAGGCAGGAAAGTCATCCACGTGTTAAATATCTTAACACTTCATGTTCAGGAGAGAGAACGAAGTAAAATGTGTGACAGGATAGGGGCGCCTGGGTGGCTCAGTCGGTTGAGCGTCCAACTTCAGCTCAGGTCATGATCTCACAATTCGTGGGTTAGAGCCCCACGTCGGGCTCTGTGCTGACAACTCAGAGCCTGGAGCCTGCTTCGGATTCTCTCTCTCTCTCTCTCTCTCTCTCTCTCTCTCTCTCTCTGCCCCTCCCCTGCTCACACTCTGTCTCTCTCTCTCTCAAAAATAAATAGGGGCGCCTGGGTGGCGCAGTCGGTTAAGCCTCCGACTTCAGCCAGGTCACGATCTCGCAGTCCGTGAGTTCGAGCCCCGCGTCAGGCTCTGGGCTGATGGCTCGGAGCCTGGAGACTGTTTCCGATTCTGTGTCTCCCTCTCTCTCTGCCCCTCCCCCGTTCATGCTCTGTCTCTCTCTGTCCCAAAAATAAATTAAAAATGTTGAAAAAAAAAATTAAAAAAAAAAAAAATAAATAAATAAATAAATAAATATTATTTTTTTTTTTTTTTTTTTTTTAATTTAAAATGTGTGACAGGATGATTCTGTCTCACCATTTAACCTCACATCAGTTATCCGGTGCAAAGAGACAACCCTGAGGGGCCATGAGGCTCTGGCTAAGGGCGAGGTTTTTCTCGGAGCCAGAGGAAGAGCGGCCGCTCGCCAGCAAACACCACAGCATCAGCTCACAACGGCCAGCAGTACCTTTCCTGAGGTGCTGTCTCCTGAGCGCGTTGATGAGCGAGGATTTGCCCACGTTGGGGATCCCAATCACCATGGCACAGTACTCCAGACTCTGCAGAAGCACAAGAGCAGGGAGTCAGGGGTCCACCCAGACCACCCACAGCCCCACTGAGAGCCTCACGTGGCCGATGCAACGGGACCCACAAACCCAGGCCAGTTCAGGTGAAGAAAGGTCACTGTGGAGGCCCCGCCAGCAGGGCCACCCCCCACCCCTGCTCCAAACAACAAGACAGAGGGCAGCTCTGTGGGCTGGGGCAGCACAGAGACAGCCCCCAGGAGTTCTCGGGGCTTGGTGATGGCCCAGCATGGGGACTGGTCTACCACTGCTTAGCCACTGAGCCCAGGGCTCCTCAGCAGGAGGGACCACCCCACAGCCAGCACTGAGCCCCACCACCGACCTCTCCTCGATGATAGCGGCAGCTGCTCCCCACCAGTCCCGTGACCATCGGAATTATCTGCAACAGACAAACCACACAGCGGCACACTCGCACAGAAACCGGCTTCCTCCTTAGCTTCTGGAGGTGGCGTACCCCATGCCCAGCATCAAAGAACCAGGGCTCTGTCCACATCAGGGCTTAGAATGTGCTGGGGGGGGGGGGGGGGGGGGGGTCACCTGCGCCCTGACCTGTCCCTCCACCATCAGCAAGCAGGTCAATCCCCCAGAGGGTGACGGCTGTGACCGTAGCCACCTTCCACCAGCCAGGGAAATCCTCGAAATACAACTGCGGAAAACCAGGCACCACACCCTCCAGAAGCTTGTCCAACAACAGCCCCGGGTACATGCTACAGCCTGGCACTGGGCCCTGCAGACCACCACAGGCTGCCCAGGGCCTACCTGCTCTCTACCAGAGATGAGTGTACCCCAGGAACCCCAGCCAACCCCTGCCTTGCCTCCAAAACTCTGCTTCTCACAAGAGCATAAGATAATCCATTTCTTTTAAATGTATTTAATCAAAAGCATTAGGGTGTAAAACAGAGAAGCACCTACCTGCTTGACATTCTCATCCTGTAAACAGTTGGTGAAAACAACATTTTTTAGGCCTTCTCCTTCTAAGTGCTGTATAATTTTCTGAAAGAGATATTCCCATTTTTTTTCAATATATGAAATTTATTGTCAAATTGGTTTCCATACAACACCCAGTGCTCATCCCAAAAGGTGCCCTCCTCAATACCCATTACCCACCCTCCCCTCCCTCCCACCCCCCATCAACCCTCAGTTTGTTCTCAGTTTTTAAGAGTCTCTTATGCTTTGGCTCTCTCCCACTCTAACCTCTTTTTTTTTTTTTTTCCTTCCGCTCCCCCATGGGTTTCTGTTAAGTTTCTCAGGATCCACATAAGAGTGAAAACATATGGTATCTGTCTTTCTCTGTATGGCTTATTTCACTTAGCCTAACACTCTCCAGTTCCATCCACGTTGCTACAAAGGGCCATATTTCATTCTTTATCATTGCCATGTAGTACTCCATTGTGTATATAAACCACAATTTCTTTATCCATTCATCAGTTGATGGACATTTAGGCTCTTTCCATAATTTGGCTATTGTTGAGAGTGCTGCTATAAACACTGGGGTACGGTATTTCCATTTTAAAAACTAAATGAAAATATGGATGTGATATGCTAAGATCCAAGGATCTGAGATTGAAGCCCCACCCCGACCCAGGCCAGGCGTGCTCCAGGCGAGGGGGCCCCGTGGACAGCACAGACCATAGAGGAGGCTCCAGTGTGAGCACAGGAAGGAAGTGCCCTGGGCAGGGGTCCACGAGCTGCAGGCTCCAGCAGGCATGAGGGCTCAGCACAGACACTGGCTGTCCTCTTGGGACACAGGTACCTCCATGGAAAATGAGCCACCTCTGGCTGCATTCAGTGATCTGCTTAGTCCTGAGTATTCTGATGAGCTCTCACAAAATGACCACTGTAAACCCAGCCTTAACCCAATCCAAGTACAAAGTACATGCAACGCTTTAAAAGCTCAAAAGTAAACTAAGGTTAATATGAATTTATTGGTCTTAACATTAAGTGAAATCAGTGTAGGAATCATAGTTTTTAATACTGGTATGATATTGTTTGACCACGTACTGACCTAAAACATGGTCAATGCCTAAATGAACCAAAAGTCACTTGCTAACTTAATTTTCATTATATATTTTAGTTGTTTGTTATGATGATATAGATGAGGATACAGGCCACAACAAAGACATATTTGAAGCCACGCTTTGAAGTGTATACATTCACATGGGATGTCCCCACCCACCCCCAGAGGCAGACATGAAGGGCCATCCCTGGGGCCTTCTCCTCTCCTCTCCTCTGCCCACAGCAGCACCTGAGAGGAGGAGCACACACTCCTGCCACCTCCCAACCAGTTGAGACACCGCTGTCCCTATGTTAGGTCACCTTATGTGCCCAACACTCCACAAAGATTAGCACTTAAGGAAGGCCAGAAGCAATCGCTGGTAAGACTCAAGTCTCAACCAATGAAAGCAAAGTTTGTGATGCTAAGTTAGTACAGCGTGCGTGCAGTGAAGCCCATGAACACCTTGTTCTGGGGGCTCTGGAGCTGTCCACCCCCCGTCCTGCACAGCAGAAGGGATTTAAATGACCAGAGGTACCCGCACGTGGGTTAGGGGTGGCCTCTGCTCGGATTCTCAGCAAACAAAGAGCTCCTATATTTGATGTTCCCCTGGAAACCTTGTGACAGAGACTTGTGGTTGGGGTCTAAGTAATTCAAACATACCACGACCAACTGAGAAGCCTGAATGCATTCTGCCAACAAAGAGGACGCTGCGCCACTAACAGCCTGAAAACTGCTAGGCTGGAATCCACAAGGGTCTGACACCTGCCCTTCCGGAAGGATTCGATAATACAGCAAGAAAAGCAGAGGTGAACACTCAAAAATAATATGCCCAGACCTTCATGTTTCTTGTATGCTGGGACACATGGGCATGCCCTGCACTTGGTCACTTGTGTCCCCCGATCCTGCCTGCTTTGAAGACATTACTTTGGGCCTCCAGCGCACTTGGTGTCTGGAAGGCCATGGAACTGGCCAGTGTGGGTGCCTGGGCCAAATGCAGCCATCACAGGAGACCTCCAGGTCAGTACCTGTGGCCTGTGCCTATGGCCACCAGCCTCAAACAGCTACGGAAACTTATTAACTAAAATGAAATAAAACACGAGTATCATGTCTGCAGCAGGAGCCACATCTCAAGCGCTCAGAGCCACATGGGGCCAGAGGCCACCCTGTGGGGCACTTGGCTCCAGCAGCAAAGCCTGGCCACTTCCTTTGGGAGGTGCGCTTTCTGGTCATTTGGACCATAAATTAAACATTAGAGGGAAGCAGGTCATTTTGAGAAATCAGGCGGGAATACCTCTGCAAACAAAGGGTTGTTTGCTAAAGGAAGCCTGCCTGAGTGAATCAACACAGAGTCTGCTTGCAAGGGTGACCCTAGACACAACCCTAGTGCTGGAGGTGCCCGGGACAGGGACCTTCACCTGCTGCTCTTTCAGATCCGCCAAGTCCATTTTGTTGAGGACCAGCACATGAGGCTTAAGCCCAAGGGTTTCTTGAAACAGAGGGTTGCGGCCTGAAAGTGGAATGTGGCAAAATTAAGGCAAAAATTCCTTTAATGCTTCACCAGACCATTATTTTATCTCGTCTTGTTATGCATATTGGCACCACCTTCAGAAGAAAATCTTTTTTTTTTTTTAAGGTTTATTTATTTATTTTTGAAAAAGAGAGCATGTGCACACAAGCAGAGGAGGGACAGAAAGAAAGGGAGAGACAGAGAATCCCAAGCAAGCTCTGCACTGTCAGCGTAGAGCCTGACAAGGGACTCAATCTCCCGAACCATGAGATCATGACCTGAGCTGAAACCAAGAGTTGGACACTTAACTGACTGAGCCCCCCAGGCACCCCCAGAGGAACATCTTTAGAAGGAAGTGAGCAGAGGAGGAAGCCCAGTCTCAAAGCAAGTACATGCCAGCCAGCCCAGCCTCATACCCCAGTCCTACCCTCCTGGCAGAGAAGAAGGAAACGGTCTCACTGCCATGGAACCACCACATGCAAGCAGGGCAGTGGTTCTCACGTTCCTCCTCAAATGGGAATGGTGGTGGCAAAAACAAAAAACAAAAAACAAAGCTCAGGGGAAGGTCTTATTAATGGGTTCTTTGTTTAGTTGCCAAGATATGTGAGTTCAAAATGAATGATCTGATCACTCAAAAAAAGGGCCTCCCGTAAAGTCCTAGCTAGTATACCTCAAACCAATGCCACCCTCTGGTTACTGCCAAGGAGATGAGGGTCCCCCATGGAAACCACCACTGAAGGTTCTGCCTCCTTACTAGCACTGCCACGCCCTTCCTCCCTCAGCCAGGGACCCTTGGGGATCACGACAGGTCCCACCTCGTGGAACCCTAACACAGGTAGGAGGGGGGTGCCCATATATCTATCTTCTGAACACTCAGCCCCTTCCCGGTGCTTCATCTCCTAGTGAGTCCAGGTGTGAAACTCCTGAAGCCTTGGGCACACCCTGGGTCCAGGCACCAGTTAAGCTGCCTACTCTCTTCCCTAAAGGGTTAACCAATCCTGTATAATTCAGACTCCATCCTCCCAGGGCCGCAACCCAACGTAGGTATTCTTGCTGTCCTGGAGAAAAGGGCAAACATCTAGAAGCCAACAGGACAGGTGTCCTCTTACAGAGCACTGAACAGTAACTACAGGTTCATCACTTTTGATAATCGTAAGACTGCCAGCAAACACTTCTGGCCAGCATGAGATATCCTACAATATTTCGCCTACAATAAATAAACTCAATACTTTCTTACAAAAGTTCCAAGTCTTTGAAATAGTGAAAATTGTCCCTCATCTGCTATCCCTGAGGTGGTAAGAACTCTCAAACCAATGCCTTTACCACATAAAGAGAATCCAAGCATAGCTCAAATACAATAAAAAAAAAAAGGTCTGGAAAGTACATGGTAATGAGCAAGATCGCCAGACCCTGCTGGTTCCCGCCTCAAGCGTGGAGGAAAGCCAGCTGGCAGGAACGTCGAAATGAAGGTTGCACGCCCCACCTCGAGAACCGACTGCTGGACTGAACTGGAAGGCCTGGGCAAGGCAGGCAGAGGTCAGAGACAATGGATGCTATCTACCTATCAATGAGGAGGCTCGAAAAATACAAGGCCTGGACCCCCACCAGAGATTCTGATTAACCGGTCTGGAAAGGGACCCAAACCAGGATTTTTAAAGCCTCCTGAGGGAACTCTGTCATGTACTGAGGGTTTAGAGTTAAATGCCAGTAACTCTGAGAGGTGAGGCTGCCAGGCACTGTGAGAGCAGACTGGACCAGAGCAGAGACCAGACACAGGAGGAGGACCAGACAGAGACAAGGCTACAAAGCAGGAATGCTTCCTGCTGCCTTGAGCACAGCCTGATTCAGGAAGCAGGGCCTCTCCTGTACCACTGCAATTCCACACCCGATTCCAATAAAGTTGGGGGTGGGGGAGGAGGACAACACCAAGCAATTCTGCGACACTACCAGGACGTCCTACAAGTTAACTCAACTCTGACACTATCTACCTGGAGGAAGAGTCAGACCCCACAGGTTAATGCTCAGTCCCACAATGTGCTACCTCCCCACCCTGCCCCCTCCAGGTGCCAATCCCAAGTCCAGTTGGTCACCGGTGCCTCTGACCAACTTGTTACAGATGGGAGGTTCCCACAAGCCCCTCCTCAGATTCAATTAGCTTGCTAGAGCAGCCCACAGCCCTCGGAGAAACATCTTACTAGATTACTGGCTTATTATAAAAGGATGTAACTCAGGAAGTCAGACAGAAGAAATGAATAAGGCGACGTATGAGGGAGTGGGGCACAGAGCTCCCATGCTCTGAATGTGCCACTCTCCCTCGGTATCCACGTGTTTGCCAACCCAAAAGCTCTCTGAACCCTGTCCTTTTAGGTTTTTCTTGAGGCTTCACTATATAGGCCTGATTAATTAAATCAGTGGCCATTGGCAATCCATCCAACTTCCAGCCACTCTCACCTCCCCTGGCAACCAGCCCTGGAACTTAGGTGACTTAGTGGCTTTCCAAAAGTCACATAACAACAGACACTTTTTTACCACTCTCATCACTTAAGAAATACCCAGGGTTTGTGGGGCCTGGGTGGCTCAGTTGGTGTCAGACTTCAGCTCAGGTCATGATCTCGGTCATGATCTCACAGTTCATGGGTTCACGCCCTGCGCCGGGCTCTCTGCTGTCAGTGTTCTCGCTCTCTCCCACTCTCTCTGCCCCTCCCCGGCTCTCTCTCTCAAAAATAAATAAACTTACAAAAAAATGCCCAGGATTTTAGGAGCTCTGTGCCAGAAACAGGGACAAAGCCCAAATATATATATGTGTATACACACACACACACACACACACATATACACACATATACAACATATACCTACATGTGTGTATATATAGATTTCTTATCATAAATCACAGTATTACAACCACTAAAGGATATCCGGGCATCATGGACCTCGATGATACAGTCCACCAACTTTAGGCTGCTCTGCATCTTCTTCAGCCCTGGAAACAGAAGAAAGATGCCTAAGGGAAGGCGTCTATGGCTTTTCAAGAGTGATTGGGTGACGCTGAATGGTCCAGAGTGACACACCACCTAGAGAGAATACACCTGAGTGCAGTGTCCTAAGTCACCATAACTGATACACCCTTGCTGAGGGCCTCTTCCAAGTTCAATAACAGTGTCTCCAAAAAGAAGAGGTCCTGCCTGAAGGGCAAAAGCATGTCTGGGGTGGAGCCACTTGGAGGGCTCCAGCTGCAGTATTGAACCTCCTATGGGTCTTGGTCTCGGCCTTAAAAGGGTAACTCGGACCACCCGATTCTCTGGGCCCTCCACGCTGTGGGGACATGCTGCTGCCTAAGTTTCAGCCACTCGCACAGCAGTGAACTCCCCCTTAACCATTAACCAGGAACAACACCCACAACGAAAGTAACCACCCCCTCCCGCGCAGTGTCCCTCAGCACGGTGACCCCACCCCCACCCCCCCACCCCCCCCCCCACCCCCCCCCCCGCTCAACCGGGTCCTCCGCATAGCCTCGGACGTCCGCGTCCCGAGGGCGGACACCGACGCACCGCACTCCGCAGGGGCCGGCGCAGCGGGCACCGGCTCACCACTTACGCGGAGGTCAGAGGGCGCTGAGGGGCGCGGGAGCGGGACCCGGCGATCGCTGACACGGAGGACCGCGCCGGCCCCGCGCGTCTTCTCGGGCCCATTTTTACAAATCAACAGTAAGAAACTCCTCGAGGGCTTCAGGCAGAAGACAGCAGTGGCCGTGTCTTAAAGGTGTTGCAACGATAATAGCTGAATACTTCGCAGTTCGGCGAGGGCTTTCCTACCACCATTTCATCGAGTACTCAAAACAAGACTCGGGAAAGTACGTCTCTGTGGACTCAGATGTGGAAACGGAGGCTTGGGGGAACAAAGTGGCAGAAGGCACTTGCTGGGGCTCGGGGCTCCGGTCCGCCCCCGGGCCGCCGCCGCCTCCCGCCCCGCGCGCGGACAGCCTGACGAGCAAGCGGGCGCCGGGGCCACCGGCCCGCACCGCGCAAACACCGGCCCCTCCAGGCCCCGCTCACCCTTGGCCATGTGGCCCGGGAACCAGCGCGCCACGTCGCGACCGCCCAGGGGGAAGCTCTCTCGCCAGGCGACCCCGGCGGCGCCGCCCAGTGCGCGGAAGGCTAGCCTCATGGCGCCGCGACCCAGAGCGCCGCGGGGGAACCGCTCCCTCGACTGACCTCTCCGACCGGCCCACCATCCGGCCCGGTTGTTCCGGGGTTCAGGAGACGGACGCGCGGCTCGCGCGTGCGCACTACGCTTCTTTGTGCGCCGGAAGGAGCCCAGAGGGCGGGTCTACGAGCCCACCTGGGGCCTGTGCACTCTGGAGACTCTCAGGGGTCCTGAGAATTCGTGAATACGTTAGTGTTTTCCACTTCTTCCCTAAATGTATTCTGAGTATAACTGTAATATAACTTAGCTGTCCCGTGCCAATGTTTGACCTCTTTTTACAAACTTGGTTAAAATTTTCAAATATTTATATATGTAATATCCTTTTTTTCAAGTACTCCAGGTTTTAAGCAAAGCGTTTGCAAATACTGACTGCAGTTCTGCTACATTAAGCCTATTAATACACTGAGCCTGGGATTCCCACTGCCCGGGTACTCTGTGTAAATGTAGTCAGGTTTTAGCTTTTTTTTTGCTTTTTTTTTTTTTTTTTAATTTATTCTTGCGAGAGAGACACAGACTGCGAGCAGGAGAGGGACAGAGAGGGAGACACAGAATCCAAAGCAGGCTCCAGGTTCCAGGTTGTCAGCACTGAGTCCCACACGCGGCTCCAACTCACGTGTGGACGAGATCGTGGCCTAAGCCCAAGTCAGAGGCCCAACCAACTGAGCCACCCAGGCGCCCCAGGTTTTAGCTTTAATCTGAGTCCAACCAGCTACTCAGCATACACTGGGTACAAGAGTATTACTCTAAATGTAATTTTTGAAACAAGTTCCTAAAATTGCAAACATGCTTGGATTCTCCGCACAAAAATGTCACTACTGTGATGGTCTTAAACCTCCTAATTCTCAGCACTAAACATTCCAGAGATTGAGAAACAAATCCACCATGGGAGACAAGCCTTCCCAGGTGGCCTCCAGATGAGTTAGGCACCAGAAGAGGACCCAGCCCTCAGCCCCCCATCACAGAGCAGCCATCCCACCAAGAGGACAGCCTTTGTCACTCTGGATACAAGAAATGTCTCCCCAAAGCACGTGGCTCAATGAACTCTTGGATGGATGTCAACAATACAGATCATTGCGCCTGAGGGAAGCTGCAATCTCTCATAGACCTAGGACTGTAAAACTAAAGTAAAACCCTGTTGGGGCACCTGGGCGGCTCAGCTGGTTAAGCGTCCAACGTCGGCTCAGGTCATGGTCTCACAGATCGTGAGTTCAAGCCCCGCGTCAGGCTCTGTGCTGATGGCTCAGAGCCTGGAGCCTGCCTCAGACTCTGTGTCTGCCTCTCTCTGCCTCTCCCCCGCTTGTGCACTCGTTATCTCTCTCTCTCTCTCAAAAATAAACATAAAAAAAAAACAAAGCTCACTGGTAGGTGTCCCATGCAAAATCACTCCAGTGACACACAGCAGTAGACACACATACAGAGCTCTAGGGTGGAGGCAAGGAAGACCCCTTGGAGGGGCGACCTGATCTGGGAGGGGAAGGTATGAGAAGGGCCTGTGCAGAGTGTGCTGGGGCCGAGGGCATGTTGGGCACCACTCGGGATTGGAGAAGAGCCCAGACAGGCCTGGCCCCAAAGCCCTTCTTCCAAACACACATACACTCACCCCTGGAGCCAGGGTGCCCCACCCCAGAGCAGGACACAGACTGCAGCCAGAGATACGAGGACAGGCACAAGCCACTGACTTCAAAGTGGGTGCAGGGCCAGCAGCCCCACCGCCTGCAGCATAGAGTCCAGGCCTCTGAGGGTGGCCAAAGGGCCTCCTCCAAAGTGCCACTCTCCAGCCACACCTGCCTCCCCTCAGGACCTGTCCTGGGACGATGCCCAAGCTCTACGCTGGCAGTCGTGAGACTGGACAATTACTGAACTCGACCTCTAGGTATTTTGTGCTTTCCCCAGCTGTGAAAATGGAGGTACTTCGACCCCCTCACTGGGACAGTTTGAGGAAGGGAAGCTGAGGTCAGCTGAGCAGAACACCCAGGGCATCCCCACACTATCACCCCAACACTGCCCGCTGCACTGGCATGCTCCCCACTCGCCCTGACACACCAGCTGTCCCCCTCCTCTGCGTTCGTGAGGCCTTGTTGTTCATCCACTTCCTCCAGAAAACCTCTGGCCCCAAGTCAGGACCGGGTGCCCCGTGCACTCATGGCTCCCTCCACCTGGCCGTCACCCAGCCCAGCACGCCATGGGTGTCTGCCAAGGTATCTTGTCAGCACGGTCCTGAGCACCAGCAATGAGAGCTCAGGCCACCAGGAGATGCCTGGGACCAGGGGCGACCACAGCACCCAAAGTCCAGGGAACTCAGGGGAGGGGGCACCGGGCCCTGCAGGGACCCCAGCCTGGGACCAGGCGAAGACAGAAGCGACAGATGCTGCAGCCCTGAGGTGGAAGGATGAGGAGACACGGAGGCTTTAACACACTTTATGTGCACGCCCTCAGCAGCAGTGCTGGCGCCTTGTGTCACACTTCTCCAGGAAGACCTCGCACTCAGCTCAAGCTCGGCCCTGACCAGACTCCATGATACACGTGAGAAATGAGAGCTGTCCCCAGTTGCCAAAAAAAGGAAGGCTGTCATTAATATCCCCAAATCTTGGCCAGGCCAGACGCTGTCAGAGGAAGGATGGTGGCAGCCTCCCCGGCACAGGAGGGGCAGAGCCCAGCTCGGAATGGAAGGAGCAGGACTCAGAGCCGGGGCTCGGGCAGCTGCGCTTGGGTGTCCCACAGAGCGATGAGCCGGTCGGCCTCCCTCCAGCCAGACAGCAGAGCCCCGTGCGTGGTGGAGTAAAACGCCCGATGTGTGGCTTCCCCTGCAAACAGGACCTGGAAAGAGAAGCCGGGGTTAACACGGGGCACAGGAGTCAGGCTGTGGCCACACGACTGTCACCGTGGCCACAGAGCTGGGGGCAAGGGCGTGGCTGTATTCTTCACTAATCCCACGGAGCCCCAAGACATCCGGAAACATGAGCAAACACACCTGGAACCAAATGTTACTGCAAAATGGAAAATTCAACAGACCATTTGCGATGCAATGTTAAGAACATCGCCCAAAACGCAGAGTGACAAACCAAAGAGATGGAAATTAGGAGGGAAAAAGATAAGAAAATTTGAGGACCAGTCCACCATCCAAACAACAGAAATCTCAGCAAGAAAAAGAGAAGAAAAAAGAACAGAGAGAAGAAAGCAAATCTAAGAGACTCTCCCAGCTGACAGCAGTCGCAGGGTGGAAGCTCCGTGTGGTGCGAGGCAAGGTGCAGGGTGGAGTCAGTGACTGCGTGTTGGGGGGGGGGGGGGGGGGGCAGGTGCTTGGTGAGAGCAGGGCCCTAATGTTCTTCCAAGCTTCCTAGGAGGTAGGAAAGAAAGGAACCTGAATGTCCCCGGACTTCCCCACTTCAGCACCGGAGAATGTCTTCCACACCTGAGGGCAGTGACTCTCGAACTAGGGTCTACACCCAGTGTGTGGCTCTTACATGGCTACAAGTTTTTGGAGACGCCTCCCACTGAAAGGTAGGCTCTGCGTCCCGCCCCGGGAATCTGGGCAGGCGTGTGACCGCGCTGGGCAGTGGAGTGTGGCCCAGCCGCACCGTCTGGCACCCAGCAGCATCCTGCTCCCGGGCACACCTGTGCTAAGAGTCGTGGGCACCACGTGGGCAGCCGCATGAGGCTGCCATGCTGTGAGGAAGCCAGGGCCACACAGGCCACGGGCAGGCACTCCAGTCAGGGTCCCCGCCCAGGGCAGCTGTGCAAGAGAAGAGGCCTCAGATGACCCCCGCCCCAGCCCTGCGTGATCCCCGTAGGTCGTCTTCCCAGCTGAGACCCCAGACATCATATGGCAGAAACACACGGTCGCTTGTGCCCACCTATAGGATCTGTCATCATAATAAAGTGTCTGTTTTGTACCAGTGGGTTTTAGGGTAGTTGGTTCTGTAGTGACAGGACTGGACCACCTAAGTATAAGGGTAGAAAAAAGACATTTCCACACCTGCAAACTTTCCCTAAACATTTACCTCCATGCACCCCCTCCTCAGGAAGCTACTGGAATAAATGCTCCAACACAGTAAGGGTGGGGCTGGGGGCAGGCAGGCAGGGTGTGGGCTCCGGGCAGGTAGGGCATGGGCACGGGGCATGGGTGGGGGGCAGGCCACAGCTGTGCCTGAAGGGGCTGGAGCTGACTCTGGCCCAAGGGAAGGAAGCGGGAGACAATGTAAACAGCAGAACCCAGGCAAAGAAAATGAGCCTGCACACTCTCTCCCACACTCACATACATGCTGCACACACTCACACTGAGAAACACGCTCACATCTAGAAAGAGGCAGGAAAAGGAGCCGCAGCTTCCTTGCACCCAGGGGTGGACAGGGCCTCACCCAAAGTACTGCTGCACGCATGGGGAGCTGGGGGACACAGGAGTGAAGAGAGCTAACACCTTATCGGCCATAGTGAGAATTCAGTGAGGCTTAAAAGTGAAAATTCAAGGAGCAACATTATCAAACAAGCAAACCGAAAAGAGATCATAAAGCACATGGAAAACTGAACAGTGTTGGACAATATGGAGGAATTAGTGTAAATTCGTAACTGCGATAACGATGTTATAGTTACACATCTTCAGAGGGCGTCCCTCATCCTTTAGAGACGCACACGGAAATATGTGCAGGAAAATGATGTCACCTGTGGGGCACGCTTCATGATCACGGGGGGGGGGGGGGGGGCGGGGAGGGAAGGGGGGTGAGTGACCGCCGCCACCTGACAGCTCGGAAGTTGGAGATGGAGACCCAAAGGTTCCGCCTGCTTGTGCACACATTCCAAGTGTTCCACGACTGCATGCTTTGGGGCAGGTAGACGCGTTTTTTGGAGATATGATAAACCTGGAGAGGAGACTCCGCCAGAATAGGCTGGGAAGGGGGTGTCGGGCCCTCCACCAGCCTGCTATATCTCGTGTTATTTTGTTAGCCAGCACTGCCGAACTCTCTGATGCTTCAGTCTATGCGCATGTAGAATTCTGATAAAATAATACATGCGTAATAGTTCATAATTTCAAGAAGCCCACGGACTCTGCCCACCCGCCGCCTCACCTGCGCCTCCGTGCCGTCCGCAGGCAGGGGCTGCGCCAGCAGGTCCACGTCGTCCCCGGAGCTGCCCACCGCCACGTAGCTGTAGGAGCCCCTGGTGTACGGGGCGCTGTGCCAGCGCGAGCGCAGCACGCTCCTGGGCGCGGGGAGCTCGGCGTTTCCTGAACCCAGAGACACGTGTTACCCCTGCACCACGGGCCGCCTGGCCCCAGCTGCTCTTCCATTTAAGACCCCGCAGCTGGAAAGTCAGGAAACTACCCGGAACGAAACCCAAGCCACGAATGTATTCATCAGAGGGCTGTCTCTGTCTTACCCGCTTTGCTTAACTCAGAACCCCCGGAAACAGAAAAAAGAAGTGGAAAGTGTTCGCAAAGCCATTTCGGTTCCTCAGAGATGAACACTCGAGTGACCCCACTAATAGAAGGGAGGACTGTCCTAGAGGCTCACAGCTCCAAGTTCAGTTCTGCACAGCTGGTGCCCTGGTTGCCCTACAGAGTTCACCAAGGGGCCCAGGTGGTGCCCTGGCCGCACGCGTGCTCGGTACCTGTCACCCTGCGGAGCACTTGGGTCAGAGACAGAAGCACTTCCTCGTCGGACAGAGTCTCCATAAACTCGGACTCCAGCCCAGCGATGAACCCACAAAGGACGTGGGCAGACCTGCGTGGGGAGACACACCCCTGACACGCCTGGCCACCGGCCAGCTGTGGCCACAGTCACCTGTGCCGGGCAGTTCTGCAAGTGTGGGCCACAGACTCCAGGGTTCTGTGAGGTCAGAGCTCGTTTCACAGGGCGCCTGGGTGGCTCAGGCAATTAAGCATGGACTCTTGTTTTCCCTGGGGTCACGATCTCACGGTTCGTGGGTTCAAGCCCAGCACCGGGCTCTGTGCTGACAACTCAGAGCCTAGAGCCTGCTTCAGATTCTGTGTCTCCCTTTCTCTCTCTCTCTCCCCCTCCCCGGCTCACTCTCTCTTTCTGTCTTTCAAAAATAAATAAAATGTTTTAAAATTTTTTTTAAGAAATACAGTTATTTTTCATTTAAAAACGATATTTATGTTAACATGGTATAGGCTTACCATTTAAAAATAACAATTTTTAAACTTCTCAGTTTTAATCTCTAATGTGGTAAATGCACAGATACAACCACATAAACAAAAGCTCTTTGGGATCTTCAATACTTTTAAAGAGTATAAAGGGGGTTCCTGAGACCACAAAGTGTGAGAGCCACGACGTGTCCCCAGGACTGTCATCCCCACCAATGTCCTGAGCACAGAGCATAGGCCAGAGAGCCAGGCGTAGGGAAGCTGGCCGGGCCCCCCAAGCCACCGCTCCACCACCCATCCACACAACCACGGCCACATTTCTGAGCCCTGGAGTCAGCTTCATCCTCAGTGCAAAGGAGACATGCAGGGTCCCTCGTAGGCTGGAGGAGCCCATACATCCTACTCTCATGACCACTGGGGATGCTCTATGCCGGCAGGCATGCCTGTGTTTTGTCCTCCAGGCCAAGACCATGGTCCCCGATCCCACCCCGTCTGTGTGGAAACTGGACCACAACATACTAACCACGTCTTTTGATCTTGCTGGAAAAATCAGCCCCCCCCCCCAAATTATTCATGGTCTTATTTCTGAGTAAACACCGAGTCCAGAGTTGCCACATTATTTATGTTTTATGGCTGGGCCACACAATTTAGCCACTGATGGGTCTTTGATTTCATGACTTGTAAGGGTATGTTGCTCAATTACTGCAACAGGTTTAAATACTGTCTTCCAGCTCCAGACACATCCATGTTTCAAATTCCTCCTGAACCCTACACGCCCCAGCTTCCTGGAGATTTCAGGAAATACTTTCTTACTGATGGAACATTCCTGCCAGGCCACGGGCACATTCCAGGCCCCCAGGCCCAGAGATACGACAAGCTGCACACAGCAGGCTTCTGTCTGTCCCTGCAGGGTTGGCTCCCTGGTGTCTGTCATCAGGCTCTGGCTGCCCTTGGGATCCCACCCAGAAATCCTCCAGAAACACCTCCCAGTGAACCAACACACCGCTGATTCTCAACCAAACTAAGGCCAACGAGCCAGCCCCTTCAGAGCTCACACCTGAAACTTCCTCAGAGAAACTCAAGAAGCATACGTACTTGAAGGAAGGCAGGACTAAAAAGCCAATAAGCTTCTTGAACCAGATGTGCTGGAGCTCGGAGGCGCCGTCCTGCAGGGGCGACGTGTCTTCCCACACCACCTGGATGAACTGGCAGTCTGGCTCCCAGAAGGGCTCCTCAAACTCCAGGAAGATTTTATTGTTGGTCCCAAAGCCTATTTTCCTGATCGCTTCTGCCTTCTGGGTGGGCAGCGGGGGCTCAAAGAAAGTGTCCAGACGTTCTTTAAGAAAACCTGGAATTCATAAGTGGACCCAACTTACACCACATCTCTTAACCTGGAGGCAAGAGTCACACCCCGACCCCCGTCAGAGGAGTCAGAGAAGAGGCCTCCAGGGACCCACACCAGCCCCAGCTCAACTGGGCTCACAGACGCCGGGCTGGCTCTGGCCATCTCTGGACTCAGCCTCAGCAAGCAGCACCACCATGGAGGGACACAGAGGGCCCCGTGGCCAGCTGGTCAGGCAGGGGCCGTTGGCACACCCCCGAACCATTCTCAGGACAGTTTCGCCTTCTAAACCTTCCACCTCGCGATGTCTACAGTCCACGCTGCCGTGGATTGGTTTGGAGGAGACAACAAACAGGCTTTATCCAGAAGCTACAGAAAGAGTATCTGCATGACAAAAAATTATGTCTTGCCCAGAGTCAAACAACGAGGTGAGATGTTTGCAGCACAAGCCAATCTCCTTAAGACAGAGATATCTTGAAAGGCAGTGAGTAAAGGACAAACAGCCCAACAGGAAGCAGATCCACAGGGGGGTCACGTGGCCTCCGCCACAGTCCCCGTCTGCCCAGCAGTTCCTCTACTGCAATCCATGCCACAGATACGTTCGCACATGTGTTTTGTTTGTTTTGTTTGGGAATTTTATTTGAGAGAGAGGGAGTGTGTGTGTGCGTGCATAGGGGAGAGGGACAGAGGGAGGGATGGAGAGAGGAGGGAGGGAGAGGGAGAGAAAGAGGGGAAGAGAGAGAGAGAGAGAGAGAGAGAGAGAGAGAGAGAGAGAGAGAGACTCAAGCAGGCTCCACACTCAGCACAGAGCCCGACACAGGGGTCCATCCTACGACCCTGGGATCATGACCTGAGCCGAAATCAGGAGTTGGATGCTCAACCAACTGACCACCCAGGTGTCCCACACAAGTGTTTTTATTTATTTTTTTTTTTAACATTTTTTATTTTATTTTTTTTTTTGGGACAGAGAGAGACAGAGCATGAACGGGGGAGGGGCAGAGAGAGAGGGAGACACAGAATCGGAAACAGGCTCCAGGCTCCGAGCCATCAGCCCAGAGCCCGACGCGGGGCTCGAACTCACGGACCGCGAGATCGTGACCTGGCTGAAGTCGGACGCTTAACCGACTGCGCCACCCAGGCGCCCCCACACAAGTGTTTTTAAATGCACGTGGGAAACGTTACATAAAACAGAAAAAGTGAAAATAACCTAAACTTCCACCGATTTTAAGTAATATTGAGTAATGACATCTTCAAATAAGAAATAACTATGTGGCTATGTGACAGGTATCCTGGCTCCTTGTGAACAATATCAACATTCACAGTAATGCACCTGCTGATTATAGCAGAGGCTCAGTTAGCACACACCACAGCAGTGAATGAACACAGACATTGGTGGGGGGAAAAACCCATGTCACGGATCTATATGTGCTGAGTTGGAAACACTGACACAAGTTGTATTGACCAAAAAGAGTTGGCAAGAGAGGAGCAGCCAAAGACTATGCTAATATGTCCAGTACGATTCCACATGTGGGAGAAAGGACTAGGTGGTCAGCAAGCTGCGTCCTGAAGGGACCCCAGGGCGCAGGCTGTAGCCACCGGGCTGGGGGGGCTCTTCATCTTACAGCAGCTCTGGCTTTGCTAGGCTGGTGAACTTGGACAACTAAGTGTGGGGAGTAAGTGAGATAGCACAGACACGGCGTGGCTCCCAGCCACTCCCATCCTTTGTCAAATTTCCAACTCCCACCAATGGCTTCTGTCTAGGGCGTCAGATCTAGAATTAAACGGAACCCTATACTTGACTCCTTTCTCAATCATACAAGGACTGAACCTGAGACCTGGCTGTCACACCTTTGCCGTGTCCAAGAAAGCAGGGTTTGGGGAACCCCTGGAGGTAGTCCCAACCTGTCCATAAATGACCTCTGAAGAAGCAACACGTGGGCTTTCTCTTACTGTGAAACTCAATTCCAAAGCATGCAGTTGCTACAAAACACATTAGAATAATCCTGTCCAGGACTACAATGAAAATACGAACTTAGCGGCCGAACAAACACCACAGAGCCAGCTGAGGTGGGAGAGAGCCAGAGGCCGGGGCACCTGGGATGGGTGACCAGAGGGAAACCTGTGGGGAAAAGCAGCTTTACCTAAGGGCACAGTGACAATGACATGATGTGCAGGGAAGCAGCCTCCGTCCTCACACTCCACCAACACCGGACACGTCTCCCCAGGAGAAGAGGCTTCCCGGAAGGACCCATTCCAGTGAATGGTCTTCACAGGCTTGTTAAAAACTACCACGTCCTCGGGCAAGGAGGCCATTATGCGGTTTGTGAGCCCCTGGTAGCCCCTAGGAGAGACAGAAGCGCTGGTGTCTTCAGAGGAAGCCGCTGGAGGAAGTGCCCTGCAGGGAAGGAGGGAGGAGGGCAAGGGTTCCCCCCACCCCTGCCCCTGGTGGTTTCCAGTCCACCTCAGTCGGGGCAACCAGGAGGAGTCCACGAGCATGAGCAAATGGAGGCAATCGTGGGAGAAGGCCTCCTCCCTGCCCGGCCTGGCCCCCTACTTCTGATCACAGATGCCCTCCTCTGCCAGGAACCTTGGGATGAATGCCCGGACAGCCCAGGCAGACAGAGCCCAGACGGACAAGCCTGCGAGGGTCTCTGGAATGCTGGGGGGGGGGGGGGAGGGCAGGACAGCCACCCACCACAGGGGTCGGCTGTCTGTCCATCACAGGGGCTGAAGCCTTCACACAGCACTTAGCACATAAGGGGCCTCGTAAACACGGGCAGAAGAAAGATCTGTGAGACGCACTGCCTTCTTCTAACCACCTTTTCTTGAAAATAATTATTTTTCCTAAATGAGCAAAACTAGAGAAACAAGGATCTCTCTAAAACAGGGAAGACTAATGTCCCCCTGACCCTGTCACCCTCCCCTGCTTCCCAGCTCAACCTGAGGTAAATGGAAGAAGTCCCAGGGTGTATGGAGCGGGCCTGGGTGGGTGGAGGGACAGTGGGGGACATGGGGGCCTGGGTGGGTGGAGGGACAGTGGGGGTACATAGGGGCCTGGGTGGGTGGAGGGACAGTGGGGGGACATGGGGGGCCTGGGTGGGTGGAGGGACAGTGGGGGGACATGGGGGGGCCTGGGTGGGTGGAGGGACAGTGGGGGGACATGGGGGCCTGGGTCGGTGGAGGGACTGTGGGGGGACATGGGGGGGCCTGGGTGGGTGGAGGGACAGTGGGGGGACATGGGGGCCTGGGTCGGTGGAGGGACTGTGGGGGTACATAGGGGCCTGGGTGGGTGGAGGGACAGTGGGGGGACATGGGGGGGCCTGGGTGGGTGGAGGGACAGTGGGGGGACATGGGGGCCTGGGTCGGTGGAGGGACTGTGGGGGGACATGGGGGGGCCTGGGTGGGTGGAGGGACAGTGGGGGGACATGGGGGCCTGGGTGGGTGGAGGGACAGTAGGGGGACATGGGGGCCTGGGTGGGTGGAGGGACGGTGGGGGGACATGGGGGCCTGGGTGGATGGAGGGACGGTGGGGGGACATGGGGGGGCCTGGGTGGGTGGAGGGATAGTGGGGGGACATAGGGGCATGGGTGGAGGGACAGTGGGGGACATGGGGGCCTAGGTGGGTATAGGGACTGTGGGGGGACATGGGAGGGCCTGGGTGGGTGGAGGGACAGTAGGGGGACATGGGGGCCTGGGTGGGTGGAGGGACAGTGGGGGGACATGGGGGGGCCTGGGTGGGTGGAGGGACAGTGGGGGGACATGGGGGCCTGGGTCGGTGGAGGGACTGTGGGGGTACATAGGGGCCTGGGTGGGTAGAGGGACAGTGGGGGGACATGGGGGGGCCTGGGTGGGTGGAGGGACAGTAGGGGGACATGGGGGCCTGGGTGGGTGGAGGGACGGTGGGGGGACATGGGGGCCTGGGTGGATGGAGAGACGGTGGGGGGACATGGGGGGGCCTGGGTGGGTGGAGGGATAGTGGGGGGACATAGGGGCATGGGTGGAGGGACAGTGGGGGACATGGGGGCCTAGGTGGGTATAGGGACTGTGGGGGGACATGGGAGGGCCTGGGTGGGTGGAGGGACTGTGGGGGGACATGGGGGGGCCTGGGTGGGTGGAGGGACTGTGGGGGGACATGGGGAGGTGGAGGGACAGTGGGGGACATGGGGGCCTGGGTGGGTGGAGGGACAGTGGGGGGACATGGGGGGGCCTGGGTGGGCGGAGAGACTGTGGGGGGACATGGGGGCCTGGGTGGGTGGAGGGACTGTGGGGGACATGGGGGGGCCTGGGTGGGTGGAGGGACAGTGGGGGACATGGGGAGGCCTGGGTGGGCGGAAGGACTGTGGGGGGACATGGAGGGGCCTGGGTGGGTGGAAGGACGGTGGGGGGACATGGGGGAGCCTGGGTGGGTGGAGGGACAGTGGGGGGACATGGGGGGGCCTGGGTGGGTGGAGGGACGGTGGGGGGACATGGAGGGGGACTGGGGGTTGGAGGGCTGACTGGGCGGGTGGGGCAGGCACATACCCAGGAAAGGTGCAGTCCAGCCCCGGCAGCACGGTGTATTCCCCGAAGGGTGCGAGGGCCACCAGGTCCATGCTGTGGGTGCCGCTCACACAGCACTCCACGTTGAAGAAGCTGTTGAGGATGGCCAGCTTGAGCTTCCTGGTCTCCTCGTCCTCCGTCCAGCCAGCTGCATGCTGACTGATCTCCCTCTTCAGGTACTCCCCGACACTGGGCACTGGGGCGTCCGGCAGGTGCAGGAACTCCCGAGTCTGGTCGATGAGCCCATAGAACAGACCAGCCATCTCCACCACCAGCTCATGGCTCACACTTACCCCAGAGCTAGTGTAGGACACGGAGGGCAAGCCCAAGTGGCCCCCAGTCTCAATCAGCTGGTTCTCCTCTGACAAGTCCTTTTCCTCCAGCAGCTGGTACCTGGCTGCCAGCTGGAAGACGGGGTTGCCCTGGGAGGGCCCGTGGATCCAGTGAGCACCTAGCTCTACCACGCCACCTGGGAAGGGCAGGAGATGCCACCTTGAGGTTCTCTCTCCACAAAGGCCACCCCTGAGCCCTTCTCCTGGACCACACGCAGCCCTGCCCTCCCCAAATAAGCTCTGAAAACCAGCCCAGGGCCATAGAGTCCCTGAAAGATTACAGTCCTTCATGGCAGCACCTGCTCAGACCTGGTTTAAGGGGGACACTTGAGGAGGGGGTGCTGGCCTGCACCTGCCCTGGGAGGACACGTGGAGACCAGGCATGGGGGCAAAAGGGACACCTGGGAGTGGTCCCGAGGCTGGGGGGGCTGGGGGGGGGGGAGAGGAGGGGGGCGGTGCTACTTGTGGGACACAACGGGGGCGACTGCAGAGACATGGGTTACCCTCCCCCGCAGGGGCAGGCCCTGCCAACCAGGCAGCTGAGTTTCGGGGACCATTGAACTTTGGCTGATTAAGTGGGGTGGGACGGAGATTCACTCAGGGGACCAGGTAAGTCTTCTGAGTCGGTTAACCCTGGGCGCAGGCCGGACCAGGAGCGGCAGAGCTCGGGCGACACCCGCTGGGTTCCAGAAAGGGGGTCCGGAAAGGGGTTACGAGAAAGGCCGTTACCGAAGCTGCGCTCTGAGCAGATGCGGCCGCCGGCGCGGGAAGTGGCCTCCAGGACCCGCAGCCGCCGGAAGGCCGGGTGGCTGCAGAGCCTTTGCGCCGCCCCCAGCCCCGCGATGCCACCGCCCACCACCAGCACCCGCGGGCCGCGACCCGGGGCCTCCGCGCGGCCGCCACTCGACTCCATCGCGCCGTCCCGAGCAGTCGCCGAGTGTCTCCGCCGCTCTCAAGTGCGGAGAGCACCCAGAGGACCGGAGGCGGGGCGAGGGGCGGGGCGAGGGGGCGGGGCGGAACTGGAGGTAAATGGAAGTTGGAGTGGGAGTGGGGCGGGGTGGGGCTGGTGGAAGCGCGGCGCGGTGGGCGCGGTGGGCGCGGCGCGGGACTGCAGGTGGATGGGGGGCGGCGGGCGAAGGGCTGCGGGCCCGAGGCCAGAAGGCGTAGGCCCGGAGGTGGAGCAAGGAGCCAGGGGCGCGGGGCGAGGCCAGGCTCAGGCGCCAGCCCCACCACGAGACCCTGTGGGCTGGGCTCAGGGTTCCCGGCCATGTTGGTGGCGCAGAAGTGCAGGCCGGGCAAGGGCGAGCGTGGCGCCGCCCGTGTGTGTCTCCAGCCCGGTTGCAGGCGCCGAAGCCCCGCTACTGGGCCGTGTGGGCGAGTGTCCCCACGGGGGGAGGATGCGGCCGGCGGCCGGCCAGGTGGCTCGTGTCTCCTTCCCAAGGAGACGTGGGAAAGGCCACCAGGAGGCGGAGGAGACGCCTCTCTCCTGCCTCGGAAAAGCAGGTGAGCGCCTTCACCTTGGGGCGTCGTGGAGCCCGTAGGTGGAAGTCGAGGACGGCCGTGACGTCAGGGTGGGACCGGGAGAGCTTAGCACGTACAAAGCGGGACTGCGCGACAGTCTTTCGGCGACGACACTGTTCTGTGTGTACGTGGTCACGTGTCTTTATACACACGTGTACCACGCATCAAGTACGAAGTTCAAGATGTACCAAGTTCAAGATAAACGAAGGTAAGTGAAGAACTTTCTAGCACTTTCCCCCTCCCCCCACTGGTCCCAGAAGCCCTTTAGTGCTTAATCAAGCATACCGTCCTCTCTAGAGAATTCCCCTAGTTCAGGAAGGTCTTGCAAGAATTAGAAAGTTCCTGCCCTCTGCCCAAAACTTTCCTGTAACCACGTGTTAGCGCATGTCATTCCTTCTTAGCCACGCACTAGTCCACCCGGAGGCTTCCGTGGGCTTTCTGTGGCCACCTGTGCCCGCGGGCGAGGGTGGCCAGGGACAGGAGGCTCTGCAGGCTTCAGCCGCGAACTCCTTGGTCAGCTCCAGTCTGGGCGGATGGTCTGTCTGGGTTTCCCCCGTCCATCTCCGGAAGGATTCCCTTCTCTCCACCTGTGCTGGCCCTCTCCAGCCATCTGGTCTTCTTTTTCCTTGATTCACTCACCTGTTTTGGTGAAGCTGAGAAAAGGTGTCTGGGATATCTTTTTTTCTTAATGTTACTGCAGACCTGAAAATGTCTTTGATTTGCCCTCACACGCTCTAAGCAAAGAATTCGAGGTTAGAGGCTTCTTCCTTCAGACTGTGAAGGCATTGTCCCCTCGCTTGTTAGGGGTGCTGTTAAGAAATTCACAGGCTTTCGAATTTATAATCCTTTACCACAGTGGAGGCTGGTTCCTCCCTGCAAATTTTCAGGATCATCTATTGAAATTTCACAACGTGGTGGCTCCAAGTGCCTGGATTTTCTTTCACTGTGATGGGAACTCAAAGAGCCCTCAGTCGGGAAACGCCTGTCCCTCACTCCCGGGAACTTCTTTCGTAGGGTGTTTCACTAATCAATCATTTCTACCAATGACTTGTTCCTCGATTCCACATTTCCTCTTTCCAGAATTCCTATTTTAGGGGGTGCATGGGTGGTGCAGTCGATGGAGCATCGGGCTCTTGATTTCGGCTCGGATGGTGATCCCAGGGTGGTGGGAGCGTGGAGCCTGCTGGGGATTCTCTCCCTCTGCCCCTCCCCTGCTCATGTGCTCTCTCTCTTTCTCTCTAAAGACATTTTTAAAAATTAGAATTCCTGTTTTAGGATGTCAGAGGTCTGAGCCTGACCCTCGAACGTAGTCGCTCCTGTTTTCCATCTTTACCCTTTGCTCTGCTTTCTGAGGGATTTCTTCCATGAGAATTTTGTTTCTGCTGTCACAGTGTCTAATTTCCAAGAGCTCTTTCTTCTTCCACTCATGTCAGTGTTTAGAGAAATGCTGTTCTTGCTTCAAGTGAGCAATGTCTGAGGGTATGAATGAGAAATACTGCAGTATCATTCTCCTGCCTGGTATGTTTGCTCTGAGTTATCTCTTTGCTGTTTCTTCCATTCCTACCTTCCAGGAAGACGCTTTACACGCCGTCAGGTAATGTTTGTTTGCTCGTGAGGAGGAATATACCAGAAGGCTATTTGGAAATATTAGACTTGTAAGTGGGACTCATCAAATTTGAGTTTGACTCTGGGGTGCTCAGGGGGCCTGTTGATTGGGGAGCCCCCCCCCTTCAGTATCTCTAACTCTTTCCTCTGGGCTGGCCAGTCTCCCCAGCATCTTCCGGTGTCCTGCGTGCAGCATGCATGCCTGCCTGCTAGTATTTTGGAGCCAAAGAGTGGAAGAGAGTGCAGACGGTCAGTATTCTGGGTGCTGGAGACGCACTCCCAACTGTGCCTCTGTGCAGAGACAGACTTCCAGGCTGCTGCCAGGATGGCACCAGACAGTCACCAGGGCCACTGCCTATAATCTTAACAGTTTCTTAAACATGAGAATACCTATTCAAATGATACAAGGTGCAGAAGACTCATCCCTGAATAATGACCAAATAGTGGCAAAATCCCAGCCCTTGTGGAATTCAGAAAGTAGACATAAAAATATGAGTAAATATGTGACTCTCAATGAAATGTACATGCAAGCAATACATGCACCTTAAAAGAATGATGTTGGGAGGGGTGCTGCCACAGGCAGGAAGCAGTGTCTGAGAATTCTTGCAGAGTGCCCAGACCACAGGCTGACCTGTCTCCCGACACTGAACAGTTTCTGTGGCTGGTCATATAGGCAACCAAGCAGGCCGGGACACCCACGAGTGACTGCCAGGAACGATCTCTGCCCCTGGGGACCACAGTGGTTGGAGGGCAGCTTTTGTGCAGCTGCATGCTGGGCAGGTGGCCCTGGGCTCCTCCCTCCGTACCTCATCCCTGCTCCCCAATAGGATCCTTGACAGCTGTCTGGTGCAGGGAAAGGCAGGGATAACACAACGTGTCAGAGGGTGCCGGTCCCTAGAGGTGCACCCTCTGACTGGAGGCGCTCACCTGACCCCTGCATAGCCCCTGGCAGGGACATAAAGCCCCAGGAGGAAACCGGAGGTTGCAGGGAACCCAGAAGCAGTGCCAGGACAAGACCAGTTCACAGAGCTGACCGCCAGACCCCTGGCCTTGTCACTCAGCCTGACATCCCTGCCGATCTGATGAATCCAATGAAACATGTTTGGGGTACAGTCACCCTGACCTAGTATCACCTGTTTTCTGGAAGAGAGAGCTCTCCCTTTGGGGGAAACTTTACCCCCGACTGTAGCACCTGGAGTAAAGCCGCTGGTTCAGGGGGCTTCCTCCTCAGAGGTTCCCCTATATGCCCTGGGGTTCCCCCAGGGTTCAACTCAGCAGGGTCACTGAGCTGTGGTCAATGTCCCAGACGTCTGGTCTACCACTGAGGACACTTCAGCCCACAGATTAAAGACTCTTGGTGTCCCAAACTCCAGAAAATGGCTGCTGGTCTCTGGGTCTCCTACAGGTATGCCCGTGGTGAGAGCCCTGATGTGACCCCTGAAGTCAGGCTGGTGGTGGAGCCCAAGAAGCCCATCTGTTATCAAAGTGGCTAGTTCCTACTCAGTACTGTTTGCCAAATAACCAAATAGTATTTCGTGGCAAGCCGGTAATTTATTCAATGACCAGAGAATAGAGAAGGGGAGCTTGTGCTCTAAAGGTTCCGTCTCCTGGGTCAGGTCTCAGGGTCAGGGTTTTATGGCGTCAGGGTACTTAAGGGGCTAGTGAGCAAGCTGGCAGGGTTTTTCAGGGAAGAAGAGGCTTTCTTGGAGTCAGCGCAACCTCTGTTTTCCCTAAATGGGCACCGTGGGTCTGTCAGGGTGCTAGCGAGTGTTTTCTGTTACAATCCCAAGGTCACCTGGAGGGTTAGCCCACTGCCGGAACTGGATCAAACTGGTCAAAAAGTGGGCCTTGGGGGCTTGTTTAGAGCTCGTGGCTTCTGGCCTGGGCCTTAGTTTGGGGTGGCAAGCAGCCCCTGTAAGCAGGGCTAGAAAACTGGGTCATTGTGGCTTGTTTGGAGCTTGTTAGAGAGTTTCTAGTGACACGCCCATTGCCCCTGATGTGGCAGCACAATGCCACACTCAGGACACGACCCATGGGGCTGTGAGGCACACGTCATCCTTCAGTGAGGGGGACCTCCTCGTCTGGGCCTTGGTCACTCTGGGCAGACTAACTGGCCAGATGTCAGCCCTCTCTCCAGGTGGCCGGCTGTGTCTCACAGCTGCAGCCCCATTTTCAGGCCGCGTTGTCACTGCCCTTGTCCTGTCAGCTGGCTCTATCACCCTTGAAACTACCCGGTGCCATGTTTTCGGTTATCCTGTCCCTTTATCGTCTGCCAGTGGCTGCCCAGAAACAGGTATTTGATGATGTCCATACCCCAAGCATCTGGTACCTCATGAGTGGGGACTTTCTCCTCCTCCAGCAGCCAGTCTGTTCTTTCTGGTGTGAAAGGTAAAATGAGATGGAGTCACGTTTGTCAAGGAGTTTTTCAGATGGAGCCAGGGGCCTTCAAGGGGACAGCCTGTTCACGCCCTCACCAGGTAAAGCCATGAACTTTGAACTGGGCTCCAAGGACTCTGCCCAAACACCGGCAACGCAGCACAGAAAGACTTTGCTTAGTGGTAGCCTTAGCAATCGATTATATTCAGCCAAGATTAGTTTTCTACTGTCCACACCAATCAAAATTCTTAGTAAACAGTGCCTACAAGCATTCCCTTTGGTCTTTAAAAAGCCCTGACTTTTGGGGTGCCTGGGTGGCTCAGTCGGTTGAGCATCAGACTCTTGATTTCAGGTCAGGTCATGATCTCGCGGTTTGTGAGCTCTGTGCAGTGTGGAGCCCGCTTGGGGTTCTCTCTTTCCCTCTCTCTCTGCCCCTCCCCTGCTCTTGCCCTCATTCTCTCTCAAAATGAATAAATAAACTTGAAAAAGATAAAAATAAAAAACCTTGATGTTTTTTCCCTAGGAGGACACAATTTGGGCTGCTACCCAAATCTCTACTCCCCAAATTGCAATTCTGAGACCCCAAATAATGCTTTTGTTTTACTTCAACTCTGCCTCTTTTCTCAGTCAACACTGGTAAGATCAGGATCATGAGGGGCTGCAGGGGCCTATTTAGGAAGTTAGATTCTGCCCTGATCATTCCTGGATGAGAAGCTGGCCAAAACAGGGTCTGGGGGACTCAAACTTAATTCTGGCCCACTCCCCTGGATCTTCTTGTTTGACACAGCCCTACACCTTGAAGGCAGGGACCACTTGACTGAATACCTGCTCCATGTGTACCCCTGCCCCCAGCCCAGTGGTGGCCCATGCAGATGACATCTGAATGGAAGGCCTGGGTGCATGTAGAGGGTGATTGGAGAGAAGGCAAAGTTCACAACCTGTGTTTATGGCTGGGGAGAGAAGACAGCTAGGTTGACACCTGGGGGAGGGAGCACCTTAGTCCCCAGGCTGTAGGAAAGGACATCTCCTGCCCCTGTGTCCCTTCACTGTGGCACCACCGCCTGAATCAAACTATAGCTGCAACCAGCACTGTGACCAGTAGCTGGGTCTGTCATCCCCGTCCCACATTGTTGGAAACAGAAAAGTCCCATGGTCACAACCGGGGCTGGACTACTTGGCTGTGTCTGAGGCCACCAGCAGCAGCTCAAGCACACACAGGACACCCTTGTTTCTGTCATGAGCTTCTGATCAGCCCGAGGGCCACCCCTGACCATCGAGGCTGCAACTACTCAGTGATGTTGCCCATGTGACCTAAGTAAATCAGGTTGTCCAGTTGTAAACAGCTTTACTGATCACAATTCACATGCCATATAGTTCACCCGTTTAAAGTGTGCAATTCACTGGTTTACAGTATGTTTACAGAGCTGTGAAACCATCACCACAAGCAAGTTTGGAACATGCTCGTCACTCCAAGAAGAAACCTCCTTTTTAGCAGTGCCCCACCACACCCCTTCTGCAACCCCTGGCGATTACTAATCTGATTTCTGCCGCTATGGATCTGCCTATTCTGGACATTTGTGTAAATGGAGTCATACAATAGTACAGGGCCTTTTTCACTCAGCATATCGTTCACCCACATTGTGCAGGTGTCAGTACACCTCATTTTATTGCCAAATAACATTCTATTGTATATTCTAATCCATTTTAATGCATTCATTGTATAGACATATCACATTTTTACCCATTAAGGTGATCGGCATTTGGATTTTTTTCCCACATTTTTGATACTATGAATAACACTGCTATGAATATTCACGAACAAGATTTTGTGTAGACCTATGTTTTCATTCTCTTGGGTATATAGGCAGGAGTAGAATTGCTGGGTCATATGGTCACACTATGTTTAACTTTTTGAGGAACTGCCAGACTACCTTCCAAAGTGACTGCATTATTTTACATTCCCGGCAGCAGTGAATAAGCCTTCCAATTTCTCCACATCCTTGCGAACCGTTACCATTATCTGTCCTTTTTGGTTATAACCATTCTAGTATGAGGTGATCTCTCATTGTGGTTTTGATCTGCATTTCCCTAGTGACTACAGATACTGAGCACCTTTTTGTGCGCACGTTGGTCATCTGTATATCTTTATTGGAGAAGTTTCTGTTCAAGTCTTTGCCCATTTTTTGGTTTACTTTTTAGTAACCGCTACACCAAACGTGGAACTTGAACTTACAACCCCAAGATCAAGAGTCACACGGCCTTCCGACTGAGCCATCTAGGCACCCCTCCTTTGCCCATTTTTTAATGGTTTGCCTTTTTATTATGGAGTTGAGAGTGTTTTTATATATTCTAGACACAAGACCCTTATCACATCTTTTATTTGCAAAAAATTTTTCTCATTCTGTGGGTTGTCTTTTCACTTTCTTCGTGATGTCCTTTGGAATACAAAGGTTTTAAACTTTGCTGAGGCCCAACATATATATATGTGTGTGTGTGTGTGTGTGTATGTATGTGTGTGTGTATATATGTATATGTATATATATGTGTGTGTGTGTGTGTATATATATACATATACGTATATATATGCATATATACACGTATGTGTGTATATATACATACATATATATATGTATGTATATATACACACACCACATTAAGAGAAACCTCACCAAAATAGAGTCCCGAGGCCAAAAGGCAGAGCCATACCACTCCATGTGGATTACAGGAATTGTGAATTACAGACCCAACATAAGAATCCTTGGGAATAAAGGATCATCAATTACAGGCCCCTACAGGAAGAGATGAACATTGCATGTGCACAAAAACAAGGACCACTCCTGCAACTCAGCCAAGAAACGCTCATCACCAGGAACTCTTGCTTCTCTCCAAAGGACTTCAGCTTGAGGCAGTGCCTCCCAAAGTCCTCCTTCTGCATGAAATAAAGTTCCTCTCCTCTGTTGCACTGGACTATAGCTGGCATGTCCCTAATTGCTCTTCTCTGCTATTTCCAAATAAACCCATTTTTGCTGGTAAAGTAAGTGACTTTTATTTTGAAGGTTAATACATTTGTTCTGTCACCTGTGCTCTTGTCCTCATGGAGGACAGCAGGCACCCTCCTCAACACCAGCCCTGGGGTCTCAGAAACTTCTCTCATGCTGGAACCATTTCATTTTGTGTGCCTGTTCCAGCCGTGTAGCCCACGCGGACACAGTCTCCTTTAGCACAGAGTTGGCAATGTTTCTGTTTGCATGAAAAGGCCTTTATTCCACCCTTAGCCTTGAAATAAACCTTGCCGAGTATTCGGTTCTGGTTTGAATTTTTTATTTACTTAAAACTCCAATTGTACTTTTCACTTGTAGACTCTGTCTTTTGTCTCCATTTGCAGAGCCTGCACAAGATACAAATGGAAGCCTGGTGTCTGAGCACTCGTAACTTACAACCAAAAGAATTTAAACTTACAAGGTCATTCTTAAAATTTAGTTAAATATTACTTTTATAAAGCTACCCATAATCTAGTATTCAGTAGCTACCTGGCCGCCAGTGTAAACAATCAGTACGGTGACGCACGCACGCTGTCTAGACCTACAAGTACAAAAATTTCGGTGCTGGGGACTGTGCAACACCGAGCGCGAGGGCCCGGGACGCACCGCACCGTGCGCGCGGGAGGTGCAGCCAGGGACGCCCCACCGTGAGCGCACGGGCCAGGGACAGCACAATGTCTCCGCGGCGCCGAGCGCACGGGGCTGCGGGGGCGAAACACCAACAGAATGCCAGCCACCCCCGGGACAGCGCTCAGGAACCATCACTGTTCAGCTTCTTTCCGACCCCGCGGTCACGCTTGTCGTGCAGGACGGGGGGGGGGGGGGGGGGGGGCGGGTGAGAGACCCAGGGCGTCCCCAAGGGCGCACAGGCTTGGGACCCCGAGCCGGCGAGCCCTGCCCCGAACTCGGCCTCCGGGAAAGCCGCGTGGGGGCTCGTCCCGGAAGTGGGGGGACACGTCCGGAACGGGGTGGCAAGGGCCGAAGGCTAAAGGTCAAGGTCAAGAAGAGGCCCCGGCAGCCCCTGGCGACCTTCTCGGGCACGTCAGGCGGCTTGACCGGGGTCCCCACGGGCGGTCAGACAGCGGCGGGCCCGGCCCTCGGCATCTTCAGGGCTGGTGTCCGCCACCCGGGGCCCACCAAAATCCCTCAGCCCACCGCCGCCACCCGCGCGCCGGGTTTGGCTCCTCGAGCCTCGACCCCTTCCCCCGCCACGCCCCCTTCCGGCACGCCGCTGGTCTCGCGATGCCCTCGCCTTCTCGCGACGCCGGCCAGGAGGCGGGCCGGGCCCTGACTGGCGGAGCCGGGGGCGGCTCCGCGGGGCGGGGCGACTCGTCCCAGAGCGCCATGGCCGCCCTGCGCGCCCTGCTACCCTGCGTCCGCAGCCCGCTGCGCCCCCGGCTCGGCTGCGCGGCCCTGCGCGCCTTCGCCTCGGGTGAGTGCGGGGCCGAGGGCGCGGACCCGGGGTGGGGGCCCGGCACCGCGGCCGCACCTGGGACTCCCGGGCCTGACCCTCCTCGACCCCGGAGCTGACCCCTCAGCACCCGCAGTCGCCGCCAGGGCCTGACCCCGCCCCTCAGCACCTACGGCCTCCCCCCCTGGGCTCTGGGGTTACTGGTGCCCCCTCAGTTGGGATCAGGACCACGTGCCGAGACCGCTGACCGTTTCGGTTTGCTTGTTGGTTTTCGGGAGTTCAAGAGAAGGTGCAGTTGGGGCCTCGGGATTGGAAACGGCCGCGTGCTTGGTCCGGCGGGCCTCCAGTGCGGGCCGCCCGTGTCCGCTGCTGCCCCAGGTCTGGCCGGCCTGTCCCGCACTCAGCCTTCAGCCGGGGCCGCAGGCCTCCCGAGGAGCGCTTGGCCTGTCCCTGAGCTGGGCGAATCCCTGCCTCCTCTTCCTTTGGCGGGTACCCACGCAGGTACCCACGTGACTGCCCGCTGCCAGGGCCTGTGGTCTTACCCTCCGTTTCCTTGAGGTTCGCTTCTGCCCCTGACCTGCAGTCAGCAGTCGTTTCCCAGGCAGCATTGGTGCTGCTGCTAAGTATTTTCCGTGTCGCTCCCCAACCGACCCCCAGGGTAGGTGCCGATCCTCACCCCACACACACCTGTGGTTTCCGAGGTTAACACTTCTTCCTCTCCAGGCCTTACTGACCCCCCAAATCTGAGCGGCCTGACCCTCCCGGCCGCAGCAGTCACCTTTTCCCTGTGTGTGCCTCCTGCTGTGTTCTGTCCGCAGCTTGGTTCTGCCACCGAGTTGGCATTTGTTGAAAGAACCTATGTCCCCATCCCTTGTTTCTGCAGGGTCACGGGATGTCCCTAGTGCAGGTTCTGGGCAGTGTTGACCAGCACATGCAGAAGAAGGAAGGCCGCTGTGGGCTGCTATTCATTGTTGGGTTTGCTTTCTAGCTTAAGGAAATGTTCACACTTCTGTGAGGGTAGACACTGGTACAGAGGCCGCCCGCGAGGCTGAAAGCTGTGTGCTGCTGCCTGAGGACTGGGCCGGGGACATGTCAGGGTCACTCCGTCCACTGACGGGTTAAGTCCCGCTAGTTTGATGCCTACGTGAATGGAAATCCCTTTGTCCCCTCTCACCCCAGGTGCTGACTTTCAGTACCTCATCACAGAAAAGAAGGGGAAGGACGGCAACGTGGGGCTGATCCAGCTGAACCGCCCCAAAGCACTCAACGCGCTCTGCAATGGCCTGATCATGGAGCTCAACCAGGCACTGGACGCCTTTGAGGAGGACCCCGCTGTGGGGGCCATCGTCCTCACGGGTGGGGAGAAGGCATTTGCAGGTGTGTGGCAGCATGGCCGCCGGTCAGCCAGGTGTTGGAGGGGCGGTCTGACCGTGGCACGTGGCATTGTAGGCACTTAGACCTCCGCGGCAGCATCAGAAGCTTTAGTACTTGGGGTTTCTTTAAATGTAAAGCGTAAACGACACGAGTATTTCTTCAAATAACTGCTCTGTCTGTTTAACATTCAAGTGTGCTCCACCAGCAAAATGAGTTTGAGAGGAATTTGGGTCCCCGACAGTCGGGTTTTATGTGCGTTGGGGGCTTAAGTGACTAATGAATAAGCCTTCTGAGTCCCGCTTGCACCTGGTTCCTGTCCCGCGGTCCCTCTGTGTCACCTCCATCAACAAATACCATGGTGTATCGCCTCTGTCCCTGTGGCCATCACCTCACAGGTCCTGCTTGGCCGTTCCTACACACTCACAGCTCCCATAGCAACATGGGGTCTCTGCTCTCGTAACTGGGACCTCGTTTCCACCCCCCAGCTGGAGCCGACATCAAGGAGATGCAGAGCCGAACGTTCCAGGACTGTTACTCCAGCATGTTCTTGAGCCACTGGGACCGACTTGCCCGGGTTAAGAAGCCAGTCATAGCTGCTGTCAATGGCTACGCCGTGAGTGTCGGGCCACACCTCCTCTCAGCACACTGGCAGGCATCAAATAACCGATTTTTGTTTTGAAAAGGCCAGAGTGTCGTTACCAGCCAGCATGCCCTTCCTACCAAGTGACGCCAAAGACCCGGGAAGCACAGAGAGAACACATTACAGCACTGGCTTTTATTAGTGGACATTCAACTGCTGGCTTTCTGGTTCCTTTGTTAGGAGAGCCCCTCTGTCCCCACCGCAGCCCCCATGACTCCAGGGAACGACTGCCTCTACTAGGTTATAGGCTGCGTTCTGCCTTTTCTGTACAGTTTTAATGGCTGCAGCCTGCCCTGCACCTGTAAACTGACAGCTTCTGCTGCCGTTGAGAGACGTGTTCTCTGCATGGTAGTTCAGGGACTCTGTCCAGGCACATGGGCACTCAAAGGCACTGTGGCTGGTCGTAGCGAAGTGATGAAGGCAGCTCTGTTAGTGATCCTTTAACAAAGCTCCCCTTGGGTAAGCCGGGGTCAGCCAGTCGGGTTTATTGGACCACCATCCTGCCTGCTAATTCATGAACTCCCTGGCTGCCTTCGAGGCTGCCTTCGAGCCTGTGGGACCCACAGAAGAGAGTTTGCTGTTGGGCCCGTTGCCAGCATCAGCCATTTGTGGGTAACTTATGGGAACACGTAACTAACTTTGCATCTCTTGTGTGAATCTTGCTACTCTTGGGCAGGTTCATTTTAACAGAAAATTTAGGCAGATAGAGTGAATTTCTGACTGGGTTTCCTGGTGGTGCCTCATGTTTTGCAGCTTGGTGGCGGCTGCGAACTTGCTATGATGTGTGACATCATTTATGCCGGAGAGAAAGCCCAGTTTGCGCAGCCGGAAATCCTACTAGGAACCATCCCAGGTAAAGCGTGATGACCTCTCTAGTGTAAAGTCTTCCTTCAGATAATTCTCTGGAATTTGCCCACGTCTCAGGAAGTGATGGGCTTTTCCACCAATAGACAAAAGCATGCAGCTTGCTTCTGACGAGGGACCCCAGGCTGCCGAACGAGCACTGGCCCGGTGGCCACCTTTCTGCTCCCATTGCTACCTCTGCTGACCAGCACACTAAGCCCCAGTGGACACAACAGTGCTCAGACAGTGACTCAAGAGCCTCCGGCTGTGCAGTCTCCTTTAATGACAGCCCGATTCCTTGTCAGACGCTAGTAGGAGTGGCCGGCTGCATATTGAATTATAGTTGCAGTGATTCTGGCTTGTGACCCCAGGTTCAACAGAGCAGGGAATCAGATACCGCACGAGGAGGCTGACGGGATCCGTGGGCAAACAGTGACTCCTCTGTGCCCTGGGGACCACTTGATGAGGACTCCTGGCTCACTTCCCCACAGGGTCTCTGCCCTGCATGTAGAGCCTGGAACTCACAGTATCTCCTGAGCAGCCCAGCAGGCAGGGAGCAGCTGTGGGGTCAGATATGGGCAAGGAAAGCCCTGGATGAGCTCTGCTGACCACTGGGCTCTTCTGTCCTTGTGCCCAAGGCCTGCACTTCCTTGAAATGGTACCTGAGCCTGCTGGACTGTGGGTATCTCCCTCAGGTGGTCCCCTTGGCTCATCCTGGCAGCCTGGGGTTCAGCGTGGGGCAGATGACTGGGCAGATCACTGTTTTTCCAGCTGCAGAGTGTCAAGTGAGCAGGAGGGTGAGTGGGGTGCACAGAAGCCAGCACTGGAGATAAAGACACACTCAACAGCCCAGGAGGTGGAGCCCTTGGTCTCACTCCATACCCTGAGGGCAGCAGGCCACTGTCAGAGGCCACCCCAGCTGCCCTCCAGGTTGCACATGGCCAGGGTCTGAGCAGTCTGACTCCTGTCAGAGAGCTGCTCATGCAGAGGACTCGGCCTGCCAGGCGTGGGGCCTGAGTAGGGAAAGGAGCCTCCCCTGAGGGCTTTAAGTTGCCTCCTTTCTGCCCACCTGCCCCACCCATGGGGCCCATCTTCACCCCTCAGAACTTGTTGGAAGTGTGTCTGTAGCATCTTGGCTTGCACTGGCCATGAACTGGTTGTGACCTGCAGCCTTCTGTGCCTGCAGGTGCAGGGGGCACCCAGAGACTGACCCGTGCTGTTGGAAAGTCACTGGCCATGGAGATGGTCCTCACTGGTGACCGGATCTCTGCCCAGGATGCCAAGCAAGCAGGTGGGAGCCAGCGCTGCCCCATGGAGCCGCCCTCACGGGGAGCTGAGTAGAGAGGGGAGGGCTGTGTCCAGCCGTGCTTTCCGGTGTCCCGAGAACCCCGGGGACAGCTGCCTTTGTTTTTTATTGGGAATGCCCCATGTATAAAATAACTAAAACAAACATCTGGTTAAAGAATCGTTAGAAAACCATCCTGTTTCCCAAGCCCAGTGTCAGCGGTGGGGGATCTTGGAGACCCTTGGCGGACATACTCCTTCTCTGCCCCTGGGGGACTCTCTCTTCCTAATTTATGTGTCTGTGAGAGCCTAGTGGCCCCAGCAGCAGAGGGCATCGGCCCCACCTCAGGGATGGCATGGAGCCTTTACTGTGTCACTGCAGCCCCTTGTTAGCACCCAGAAGACCTGGGCTCTTGGCACAGCATCATGACTCAGAAAAACATAACCAGTGCTATTTCCCATGTTATTTACCTTTTTGTGTTTTAGGTCTTGTAAGCAAAATTTTTCCTGTGGAGACACTGGTCGAAGAAGCCATCCGGTGTGCGGAGAAAATTGCCAGCAATTCCAAAATCATAGCAGCAATGGCCAAAGAGTCCGTGAATGCAGGTGGGGGTTCTGCCAGGAGGCGGAGGTCCAAGGGCCAGGCAGCACAGGAACAGTCGTGAGCCTCGAGGCTTTGGTTCTAAGTCATGCATCTTAACCCACCCTGGACGGAAATCACGAGGTTCTTCATGTTGTGATCCTGACTCTTTGTAGAGTTCTAGTTTTTGGTTGCTGGCTACAGATTCTCCTGAAACCTTCTGAGTCCCCTTGCTGTCACAACCCAAGGAAGGAGCCAGCCTGAGGGACAGAGGGTGACAAGCTCTGGGCTACAAGGAAATGGGTGGGATGGGAAGGATGGTCCCTAGAGTGAAACCAATCTGCCTCCTGAGAAAGTCGGCTCAGCCCCCAGAGCCTGGTGGGGGATGCTTCCCTGTCCACAGCAGGGTGTGGGCTGTGCTGTGGGCAGGGCTTGGCGGGTAGTATAGGCTCGTGGACACCCTTATGAACTGGGGTCAGCGTGCCTGCTGCCCCTCGTGGCTCTAGACTCCATCTGCTCTCTACCGGCCAAGCGGCTGTGGCCCTTCTGAGAATTTCTGGAGTTTTAACGGAGCACGTGGTCCAGGCATTGGGGGGTCTTGCCTGGTGCTGCCTAGAAGACAGTGGGCCTGAGATGGCTGCTGAGGCCCCCGGGCCTGCACTCATATGTGGGAAAGCTGGTCACCCTGGACTGCCGCCACCTTACTTGAGTGAGCTGATGTTTGTGACGCTTCACTGCGGGGGTGTGTGGGTAGCACACACTCCAGAAGCGGACACTGCTGTTCCTGCAGAGTGTCCGTGAGGCCACAGTCAGAGACACCTGCCACCGTTCCACCCCTCGCCCAGGACCTGCTGCTCCTGGTGCTCAGCCAAGAAAAACACTGCACCTTCGCCAGAAAGATGGGGCCCAGAGCAATGACGTTCTTACTGCCCGGGACTCCAGGACTCTGTTCTGGCACAATGTTCCTTTTTCTGGTTTTCATTCCCTTTTTTGTTTTTAATAAATCCTTTTTTTTCTTCTTTTTTTGTAATTTTTATTTATTTTGAGAGAAAGCACAAGCAGGGGAGGGGCAGAGGGAGAGGGAAAATCCCCAACAGGCTCCACACTGTCAGCGCAGAGGCTGACACAGGACTCACTCCCACGAACCATGAGATCATGACCTGAGCCAAAGTCCAAGGCTCCACTGACTGAGCCACCCAGGCACCCCTTTAATTCTTATTTTTTTAATGTTTTGTGAAATACATCTACTTTTGTAGGCTCCCAGATTCTCTTGTGATTGGGCAGAGTTGGTCGTTAAACTCTTTTACTCATTTCCTCACACCTCTGTTTTTTCGGCCACTGGGCAGGAAGCTCAGGAAGCCCTCTAAGCAGGTGGCTTTGCTGATGTCTCAGCCAGGGAGGGCTTCCCAGGCTGCGGTCTCAATCATGGTGAAATTGAGGTTGATGTGGGTCAGCGGGAAATGTTCCCTATCACTGTAAAAAATTTATATGTTCCCACATCTAACACCGGAGTTCATGACTTCAGGATTTTCTTTTTCAGCTTTTGAAATGACATTAACAGAGGGAAACAAGTTGGAGAAGAAGCTCTTCTATTCAACGTTCGCTACTGTGAGTAAACAACACTCAGATGAGGCGTCACAAGTGTCCCAGCCATAAAAATCACGGAGAATTTCCTTGTAGATTTTTTCATTAGATACCATTTCTCTTTGGTTGAACTATTCACTTCCCCAGTAGCTGGATCAGATGTATCCTGTCCGTGAGCATGATTTTCGCAAATAAGTGCAGTGTATGGAAGCTCTTACAGGGTGACTTCCTGTTACGGAAGGTCTTAGGAACTGCACTCTTAGACAGCAAGCTCCCGTACATAAATGCAGTCCGCTTGCCCGTAATTTTCCTAGATCTGTCAAATTGCTGGGAACGGAATTTGAATGTGTTCTGAAACTGCAACCCAGAGCTTCAGAACAGTGTTTTCTAGGATTTCTGACAGTAACCAAAAGGTGCTCAGTCTTGTAACGGTCATTAAAACCTCTTTTTTATCAGAAAGTCTTATGTAGGTGTTTCATAAAAGAGAGATTAGAAATAGCTTTGCCTGTCGAGGGAGTGAAGGTATGCGTGTGCACGTGTGTGCACATGTGCGTGCAGGGAAAGGTGTGTGTGTACGTGTGTGCACATGCGCGCACGCAGAGAAAGGTGCAAGGTGGGCTTGCACTCCGTGTCCTGCTCCTTGGCACTCAGGATACTCGTTGACACAGACTGCCACCAAACCAGGTGCAGAACAGGTGAATGACCCAAACACGTGCATCTGAGCTTCTCTGTGGATGAGAGTTTATTTGACATGTAAATCAGTGGCCCCTGAATGATCAGACCTGGGGCTGAGTGACATATAAAACTGCCATTTCCAGGCCAACCCTAAGTGGTCAGGGAATCTGGGTCAGTCCCAGGTTTCCAGGCGATCCCAATGCAGGACCCTCCCTTCTGGTGCCCCCACCACTCTGGAAATCGGAGGGCAGAGGAACCCGACAGACTGAGCAAACCCCAGACAGGCTGAGCCCCGCGCTTGACAAATGTCCATCTCCGCCTTTTTTCCCTTTCCCACCAGGAAGACCGGAAGGAAGGGATGACTGCATTTGTGGAAAAGAGAAAGGCCAGTTTCAAAGACCAGTGAGCGCCTCTGTCTCTGCCTTGAAGTCTCTACTTAGAGAAAATACAGTCTGACAGTTTTAGAAGCAAATCAGTCCTTCTCTTGTAAAGGGCTGTGTGGGTGACACTCAGCTCCTCGGGGCTCGTGCTCTCAGTGGTGGGCAGTCTGAACCCAGCGGCCGTGAGAATCGGCATTTGGAGTGTGTTCACGTCCTGACTAAGCATATTCTTCTTAATCAGATTAGGACGCCGGGGGGGCTCAGTCGGTTGAACGTCCGACTCTTGATTTCAGCTCAGGTCACGATCTCACAGTTCATGAGACCAAGCCCCATGTCGGGCTCTGCGCTAACAGCACAGAGCCTGCTTGAGGTTCTCTGTCTCGAGAGTCTGTCTCTCTCTGCCTCTTCACCCTGCTTGCGCGCGCACACTCTCAAAATAAACTGAAAATAATTCTGCTCATGAGCCTTTGGCGTGTTTAAGTTTTCACTCAATTTCAGAAACTGAGATAGTGAGTGTGTACAGCGTGTCATGTTCAGATGGAAGTGTGTCCCCTGCTGGGTCACTGTGTGGTTTCACAGCCAGTGAACGTGCCGCTCCGAGGGTGATGCTGCTGACTACGTGGCAGTCATAAATCGCGTCGTGCCTTTCTCCTCTGGAGGTGAGCATCACATCGCTGTGCAAACTTCCGCTTTGTTGTTGTGACAACAGTCACACAGCACGGAAGTCCATAAAGTAAGTCACCCATCACACAGGGTCACCACTGCTAACAGGCACGGAGCTTTCTAGATATTTCTGTGCATACACGTGCACACATGAGTACGGAGCTCAGTTTTCTTTTTTATAAGAATGGAATTCTGCATCCACGCCTCTCCAAAGTGCACTGACTGGTTGTCTTCTACTCCCGTCCTACAAGTGCACCCTCTTCTCGTGTTTGACGAGCATTCTTTTACTTGTGGTAAAACATATGTAGCGTACAGGTTACCATCTCATCCGTTTTGAACTCTCCAAGTGTGTTCGCGGTGTTTTCCCTGCTGCCCATCTCCATGCTGCTTCATCCCCCGAACAGAGACTGTCCCCGTTAAACACTAACCCCTGTTCCAAACCGTGACCTCTCAGCCTTGGTGCTGCCTCGGCCACCTTCTTTCTGTGTCCAGGAATCTAGTATGTTTCCAAGTTCTGTCCAGGTCATAGCACACAATGGAGTTTGATTTCTTCTCATGGCTGAGTAATGTTCCTGCGAGCATCCCGCCCGATGGCCCTGAAATACGTAATTATGCAGGTATGTTGTGGTTTATTTCCCCTGGTGTTGGATATTAGGCTGCGTCCAGTATCCAGTTACCAGAACTGTGGGCAAAACACCGTGGTGAGCATTCTGTGTGTGAATCCTCGTGCTTCAGCGTGAGCGTGTCTGTAAGACTTTGAGAAGTGAGCCTGTCAAGGGACAGGCTGCCTGTGACAGGGACCTGCCCTACCCCGTCCCATCTAAACTCGTCGGCTAGCCTCTCCCTGGTGCTTCTCAGGGCCAGGCAGGCTGAGTCTCCGGCACTGATGTTAGGCACCACATGCATCCGAACCGAACCCCTGGGGTGTTTGCTGGAATGCACGTGCCCCCAGACCTGGACCAGAACCATGGGGGCCCTGGCATGTGAGGTCTCCAAGGGATCCAGCGGAACCTGCGGTAGGAGACCGAATTTCTACAGCACATCTCCTCTGTTGGCTTCAGACTCTGGTGGGCCAGCTGCGTCCCCTGGATCACACCGTGCAGGGCACTGGGTAATGGAGAGACCCCAGTCACAGGAGGCCACCCACACCCCACCAGACGTCTGCTGCTCAGTTCTTGGGCCAGCACAGCGTGGTGCTCCAAACCGTCCCTCACCAGGTCCGTGAGCAAAAGCCCTGCAGCACAGGACGGAGACCCATGTCCTGCCTGAGAGCTTCAGGGGTGAAGCGAGCAGTCACTACCCCAGGGCAGGGGCCCAGCCTCAGAACATCATCGGACCCTCTGAGGTGAGGCCGGGACGTGAGCATCTACGGGTGAGCTCCGGGCACCATGGGGACCCAGCTAGCTGTCGACGCTGGTGCATGTGGCACAGCAGCTGCCGGTTAACTGATGGGCCCGGGTGAGGGGAAAGCACCTGCCGGCTGCCACGCCACCCCCAGCCCTCACCCTGCCAGCGTTGCTCTACAGAGACAGCCCCACCTGTCGGGACGGTGAGTGCTGCTCACAAACCAGGGCAGAGCTCTGCCCACGCAGGGACTCGTCCAGGAGCTGAGCCTCAGAGCGCGCATCCCTGGGAGCCCTCTCTCCCTGCGGCTCAGTGGTGACCTGGGAGCACTCGTGACAGTTGCCTCCTCCACTGTGTCCTGCAGGTAGGTGTGGGCAGGTAGTCCAGAGGCTGGAACACAGCTGAGATCATTTCTGGACGTGCAGATCCAGTCCCAGTCTTGGGCTGGGATAGGGCCAGGAGTGTGTACCCCCTGCCCCAGGAAATGAGCTGAATGCTTGACAAAGAGTTGAAATGACCTGTAAATAAAGCTTGGCTGTCTGAACACCTTAGATGACATGCTCTTGTGTTTTGGTTACATTTGTGCAGCACAGCCGGGCACTGGGCCACAACAGGAATTCTGATCCTATGCAGACCGTTTGCCCTGCGGGCTTCACCCAGGACCTGTCTGTTCTCCTGTGCTTCGTGGTCAGAAGTCAGTGAGTTTGGAGCAGGCTTCAGAAGGGAGGTGTTGAGAGGCAGGCGGGAGTTCCCCCGCTCCCTGGGGCTGAGAGTGCAGACAGAAGGCAGGGTGATATTCTTTACAGATAAGCCTCGGGGTCTCAGACCGTGTGACATGGGCAGAAGTAGGTACGAGGGAATGGGATTCGGGCCGCACCGAACAGGCTCTCTGGGCAGGTCACCAGAAAGCTGGGCATTCTTCAGGCAATAGATGTGGAAATACTCATTTATTAAAGCTGAATGCATAACTGAGGGTTTGTGCTGGATGGCATAACACCTATCGCACATTCTAGAATAAACAAGCAGAGGTGTCCGAGGAAAGAAGCCTGAAAGTTGGAGAAATCCATTTGTTTAATTTTTCACAGCCATGAGGCAGCAGCCTCTGTAATTTGATCGAGTAATGTGCCCCAGGATTGTGAGGAGCTGGGGTTTTTCATTTTTTTTTTTTTTAATGTTTATTTATTTGAGAGAGAGAGCAGGGGAAGGTCAGAGAGAGAGGGAGACACAGAATCCGAAGCAGGCTCCAGGCTCCAGGCTCCAGGCTCCGAGCTGTCAGCAAAGAGCCCGACGCAGGGCTCGAACTCACAAACCGTGAGATCATAACCTGAGCCAAAGTCGGACGCTTAACTGATTGAACCACCCAGGCGCCTCCTGAGGAGCCCGTTTTGAGGGGCCCATCTGAGACTTGTCTTCACACCCTGTCTTAGCTGTGTGCAGCCAGAAGCCAAGAAATTGTTAAACGTTGAACATGCACGTCAGAGTCTCCGTGTGCCTCACATGTCTGTATCCACAGGGTTATTTGGGCTCCAGAACTTGGCAGAGACAGGAGCCCACCCCCTAGGCCTGGTGGAGTGAGAGCTGGCTTGGGGGCTCTGGGCTGAGCTGCAGGGAGGCTAGCACGCGGCCACAGGCTTTGCCGTGAGTGACCGCATCGCTGGCAGCCCTGAGCAGGACACTGCCCGGGGGCCACAAACCCCAAGGCGAAGCTCCCACTCCCTTGGAGTTAATGGACTTCTGGCCCCATATTGTTTGGGATTTTGATTTGTTTTGAAGCTGAAACCTTGCCTTACTTATCTCTCTGTACCAGATTGACTTCTCCCCTCATGTTTGCACACTTCCATTTTGGAGTTCAAACTGCTCAGGCACAACCCTCACCCAGGGTGGAGGCAGCCACTCGGATGGCCTGGGTACAGGCCCTGCTGGCCTTCCCCTGTCCCCCGCCCCCCCTCCCCCCCCTCCCTCTTCCAGCCCCTGGCGGCTCCTGCCTTCACCCTGCCCAACCGGGCAGCCCAGAGCCCTGCGTTCCTGGCCCTGCCAGATGTCAGGCTGGTTTCCAACTGTCTCCCTCGACCAGCCAAGCACCCCAGGGCCCAGCAGGAAAACACAGACATATTTTTTCTTTCTTTTTTCTGTCTTTCTCTTTCTTTCTTTCTTTCTTTTTTTTTTTTTTTTTTTTCCTGTGGCTTTGTTGTCTTTCATGTACAGAACCTTCCCAGGAGAAGCCAGGCCTCCCAGCATTCCCAGAACCACAGGGCTGGGCTGGGGGTCATGACAATAGCGCGGACCACACAACCCCAAGTCCATGTGGCAGTGAAGTGGAAGAAGGTGGGCTCCAGAAGGAGAGAGCCTGCCCACAGCTCTGGGTCGGGCCGTCTCCCACTGGGCAGGTGAACGGGGCAGCACTGTGAGGCGAGGCCCTGGGGCTAAGGGCCCGCTGGAGCTGAACAGGATCCCCATCTGCACACTGGGCAGTGAGGTTTGGTGGTGGGTCTTTACATGGGGTACGACCAGGCCAGCACATGTGTGCACATCTGCTCTGCTGTCTGCCCTCCAGCCTGAGTGTGGGAGCAGATGGGAAGAGAGTAGACACAGATAGAAGGCCAACGACAGTGTTGGTGGAGCTCTTGGTGTCCATCTTAGCAGGGCCCAGGAGCCACCTGCATCAGCCAGCTAGAGCTGTGTAACAAATTACCCCTAAACTTAGTGGCTTAGGGCAGCAATCACCAGCCATTCTCACAGTCTGTATGGGTCAGCTTGTCTTTATCCCACTGTGTCTGGGGCCTAAGCTGGGGCCTCCTGACCACTCATTCACTCTTCTGGTGGTTGGTGCTGCATCAGCGGGGCCTAGCTGGAGCCAAGGACCAACATATCCACCAGGAGGCTCTCCATGTGTCCTGGGCTTCCTGCCAATATGGTGACTGGGTTCCCTGGACAAGTGTTCTGAGGACAGAATCAGGAGGAAGCCGTGCTGCCTTTTATGACCTAACCTCAGAAGCCAGACAGCACCATTTCCAGCATATTCTACTGGTCAAAGCAGTTACAAAGGTCCACCTGGTTCAAGGGAAGGGAATAAACCCCGTCTTTTAGTGGAGATGTGCCTGTGGCACTGTGGGATGGCAGTCAGCTACCGGCTACCAGGATCAGGCCCCAGAACCTGACAGAGCCCTGGACACAGACAGGCTGTGGGGTGCCCTGCTGTGGAAGTGGGCATCTTCCAGCAAGGAGTGTACAGGAGGTGGTGACACCCTGAGATGGTTGGTGATCCTGGCTCTTAAGGAGGGAGCCCAGCATCCAGATTCCAGGTAGCAGGGACAAGGGTCAGCAGGCAGGGGACTCTGGCCAGCTGAAGGCAAGGTGCTCCCTCTGTTTACCAGAAGGAGCTGTGGATCTAGCACACACACACACACACCCCCCATTCTGGACACCCCATCTTGGGAAGGTGGGGGTGGGAAGATCCAGTCCTGAGGAAGGCTGGCAGGTCAGGGCACTGCTGTCCTGGGATGGGGTGCTGTACCCCAGTCAGGTACCTGAGGGGTGTCAGCAGGCTGACACTTGGGGGACAGGGTGGAGAACGCCAATGGGGTGCTCCCAGCACACCCACTTAGCCCAGAGGCCACAGCTGCCTGCCCTCCAGGGTTCCCCCACCCCAGGGCAGGCCGGCGGGTGTCCTGAAGGAAGAATGTTGGTTAAAGAAGTCTGACAGGTCTGGTCACCCGCCCTTCGCCACTCAGCGACACCAGAGACCCAGCGGTCTGCGGTGCGACTGGGGGCTCAGCCTGGCCTGGGGGCGTAGCGGAGGCGGGCGGGGAGGCCGCGAGGGGCGGCAGCGGAGAGCTCGGACCACAAACACACGACGCCCGGGTCTTGGACGTGGCGGGGAACGCGAGGCCCTGGAAGACGCCCGTGGGGCTGGGCCGGTTGTCACCACCCCTGCCCAGGGTCAGCCAGCGCGGCTTGGAGCTTCCAGCCCCGGGTACGCCTCGCGCGGCCCCGCCCCTTCCGTCGAGGCCCCGCCTCCTCCGCTCCAGGCCCCGCCCCTTCCGCCGAGGCCCCGCCCCCCGCTCCAGACCCCGCGAGCATGGTAGTGCTGAAGGGCATCCCAGCGCTGCTGTCCCCCGAGCTGCTCTACGCCCTGGCGCGGATGGGGCACGGAGACGAGATCGGTGAGCGCGGCGGGGACAGGGCCTCGGGGGCCCCCACCCTCGGAAGAAGCCGGGCAGGTGGCCCGGCCAGGAGACGACGACTCCCGCTTCCAGGGAAGGGCGGTGGGGGCATTGCATAGGCCGCCCCATCCGACTTCCCAGTAGGACACTCCCTCCTTCCCCGTCCCGCGTCCTTTAGGAAATTGAGGCCCGGGCGGTGACCCAAGCCCCTGCCCCGACCTTGGTTGGTCCCAGAAGGTCACGAGGACAGCGACCCTTGCTCCAGGCAGGGCTGTGTCCGGGAGGCCCGGCCCCTCCATCAGCCTGGCTTTTGGGGGTGGGTGTGGGGGGGGGGGTGCGGCCAAGTTCCCAGCTCCGGCCTCAGGCCCGGTGTGTTCAGTCTCCAGACCCCTTCCCAGACGGCCCCCGAAGGGTCACACCAATTTGTTTGCGGTGCTTTATCTTTTCCCGGGGCCGTGGGCCTCGGACGGGAGCAGCTTCTCAGGACGGGGCCGCCCCTGCTGGGTGGAGGCCGCGGGTCCAAAATCCGCCCTCGTCCTGGAAGCACCTGCAGTTTCTACACCACTGGGAAACTCCCTGTCCCCTACCCCCACCTCTGATGGGAGGGGTCGGAGAGGGCAGTGAGCAGGTGACCCGAGGTCTGCGCCCACCCACGAAGTTGGAACATGGGCTGCGCAGACCCAAGGACCCACCAAGGGATGTCTAATCAGGTTGGATGGCTGTTCAGTTTTTGCAGACGTGAACTTCCCCACCTCCTCCATATGCAGGTGTGGCCCGGAGGAGATCCGTGCCGACGGTGAGTTGGCCACCTCTGACAGGGTGGATTAGGGTGGATGGGCAGTCGTCCCCGCTCTGGGCTCCCCAAGTGTGGCAGCTCTGTCCCCATCCCCACTCATTCCCCAAGCACCCACCAGTGAGCCAGGAAATCCCGGTACCAGGACCCTCTTCAACCCCAACCCCAGAGATGACCCTGGGCCTCCTGCTCCATCTGAGACACCACTTGGTAACTTCATGCAAGTGGGGAAACTGAGGCCCAGAGCCTCATCGGCTGGCTGAGCACTAGTACACCCAGGTCAGGTGTTCACTAGAAATCCCAGTACTGGTGGCCTGGCCTCACGGGCTCCAGGTGCCCACGTGCTCTGTTTCTAAGACCCTCTGACCCTAAGGGGTGGGCAGGAGGCTTGACTTGGAGAGCCCTGGAACCAGATCCCCAAGGTGATAGAGGTAGCAGAGTTGTACCGAGAGTGAGGTCTGGGCAGGGGGGATAAGAGCAGCAGCGTCCTGTGCTACTTGGGCTGGCACTGGGCTCAAACTGGGCATGGCTGTTTCCCCGCCCTCAGCGATGCCATGAGGGGGACATGACTCTCCGTGGAGAGGCGAGGTCACTGAGGCACAGAGATGTGAAACGTGGGCTGACCCCTCCCCCGCCCCGCCCCGGACAACGCAGGCCAGTGGTCTGAGGCATGTTCAGTGGGCTGCCAGCTCCAGACCCAGCGGCCTTGGCTTCCACTCCGTGCTGACAGAGATGAGCCAGCTGTGCCTCAGTATACACCATGAGCCAGATGACCCAAGGAGGATGGGCCGTGGGAAAGGCCAAATGCTGGGAGGCAAGGAGCAGCCAAGCCTCCAAGTGACGCGCACACCCTGCGTGTTAGTGGAAACCAGCAGTTAGGGGTCGGAGCCAGGCTTGCAGACAAGTCAACCACCAAGAAGAGCAGAGAAGACAGCAAAAGAAAGTGCTCTCAGACATTCTCACCAGCAGTTTCTGTATTTCCCAGTTTTGTACGATGCGCACGAGTTCTTTAACAATCAGGACCCAGTTCTACGGGAGTGGGGACAGCCTCTTCCCAGGCCCCACTGTGCTCACCACAGGATAAGAGTGGCAACCCAGGGGTCATGTCGGGGGACTTCTGGGCTCAGGGAAGTGGCCCACGTGCCCTTCCTGATAGATGACTTTGAGGTCACCACCAATAACCTGTGTAGTGCAGTGAAGGGGGACGGGCAGGGCGGGCCCAGAGCCAGGATGGCCACAGGGCGGGGAGATGCCAGTGTGGCCCCAATAAGTGTCCCCAGGCGGGCAGCACGTGCCTGCAGGGCCTTCTCTGTCCTGGGCCCAAGTGCGTCCTTGCTGGCCAGCTGAGTGAGGCCCAGGGGGAACGGTGTGGACAGGCCAACAGGGCAGGTGACACCATCGGCAGCCAGGTGGGAGATGGCTGGAGTCTCAGGCTGGCACTGTGCCCTCAGGCCTGGGCATCCCGCAGCTCCTGGAGGCCGTGCTGAAGCTGTTGCCCCTGGACACCTACGTAGAGAGTCCGGTGAGTGCCTTTTCCACTTGCTTTCTTCTTTGTCAGACCTCAGGGGGCCCACTTGCCTTGAGTGGGGAGGAATGTGTCCCCAAAGGGCTCTGATCCTGAACGGAGGACCCCTGAACTGTCACCCAGTGTGGGGGCCTGGTAGCACCCAGGGCAACTAGACAGATAGACCGCGAAGCTGACCCCTCTGTGCCTAGGCTGCTGTCATGGACCTGGTGCCCAGCGACAGGACGAAGGGCCTTCAGACCCCGGTGTGGAGGAGCTACCAGTCCATCCTGTCCGGGGCCGGCTGCACGGTGAGACTGCGGCCCCACCAGGAAAGCTTCACGTCCTTGGAGGCCAGGAGGAGCACAAGACCGAGGCCCCAAATTCCATGCTACAGTTGTCTCAGCACTTGCCCTCCCTCCACAGAAGAGTGACCCTGGGGATGTGGCTGTGCCCTGCCTCAGGATCGTGACCTGGCTTCGCCTAGGGTCCCTCCCCCACGCCAGCCTGTCTGAGCGGAGCCAGGGGGAAGTGGGGTGCCCCGGCCCCTGTCTTGTGGTCAGAGGCCTGGCCAATGCCGTGTGTCACCCCCGCATTGTGAGGGGGTGGGCTTGTCCTCCAAGGACCACCTGCTGGCAGGTGTGTTGGGCAGGACCCAACTGAGGAGAGGATGCTTGGGGCTTCTGTCCTGGGCAGGCACCCTCCTGCCCTCAGGCCAGCTCCAACGGACACAAGGGCCCCAGGCAGGTGGCCACCACAGCCCCCCATGCTCCTGCCTGTCCAGCCCTCACAGCTCAGAGGCCAAGCATCCTTGGGACCCCAGCAAGGAGAGCCAGAGAAATGAACCTCAGAGCAGCCATGTGACCTCATGCCCCTGCTACCTGCTTGGGCCCTTGAGGGTTTCTGAGCAAGGTCCCTCGACCATGACATTTTGCCTTCCAGGACACCCTGGCGAAGATAGAGAGGTTTGAGTTTTATGCGCGGGCCAAGAAGGCTTTTGCTGTTGTAGCAACTGGGTGAGTTCTGGCCAGGCCCATGGGGTCCTGCTGGTCCTGCTGGGTCTGGGCCATGCTGGGCCCTCCTCCCCACTCCAGAGCTCCCCCTACCCTCTGCTCAGCCCTGCCCTGACAGACTGGATGCCCCACTGGGAATATGGCCGCCACGGGATTTGCCTGATGACCGGTCCCTGGATTAGTCTAGCGTCTGGGGTGAAGGTGGGCCAGGTGGGTGGCAGAACAGCGGGCCCCAGCCTGGTGCTCAGCTCACTTCCTTATGCAGGGAGACAGCCCTCTATGGAAACCTCATCCTCAAGAAGGGGGTGCTGGCCCCCGACGCCCTCTGCTAGGCCTGGCGAAGACCACAGGGCCCAGGAGGAAATCTGGATCTCTGAGCCAGACGACAGACGAGCTGGCCCCGCTCTAGAGCACCCAGACTGCAGCCAACCGGGAGCCCCGGGGGCCGGGCCAGTCCTGGGAGGGGCCTGGGACTGGGACGCACCCAATTTATGAAAATGTCAGAAACCGTAGTGGTTTGTCAGTGTCCAGAGGCCTCAACAACAGCCCCACCCTCACAAAGACTTGTTTGGTTCTAAGCACGAGGGAAGCCATTGGCTCCGTGGAGTGCCCATCCCTCCGTCCCCCTTGCTGCCTCCTCAGGTGGGAGGTGAGGCCTCCCTCCCCCCTGTAGTTTGAGACAGGAGCTCACACAGGTGGAGTGGAGACTGCGTGGGGGGCCGTGACTATGCAAGAGGCCTGGAGGTGGGTGGAGCCGCTGCCCAGCTGGCCCTGAGTGGGGAGACATGTGGGTGGCCCTGGAGAGGACCAGGCGGGCAGGTGTCAGCACCTGATCTGGATGCTCCAGGAAGTGGTCGGGGTGGGGGGTGGGCCCACGTCTGTTGTTCTCTGTTCTCTGTCTCCAGCGGTTGAGTGCCTACTGAATATGCAGCAGCCTGAACCATCCTGGGAAGTGGGCGGGTGAGGGGTAAAGGACAGGAGAACGCCCCTGGCCCAGCAAGCAAAGGGCCAGCTGGCCCGGAGCAGCGTGGAGGAGGAGGCTGTCGTGGCTTCAGCACGAGGCTTGGGTTGGGCCTCGGGGTGGGAGGCATCCTGCCACCACTGCCCTGGACTCCAGAGTCTCCCCAAACCCTCTCCTTTCCCTCCAGACCTCTTTCAGCCATGTGTGTGCAGGAATTGGCATGACCAGGGGCCCTCCGGCCTCAGAGGCTGGGGAAGGGCCCCTGCTTGCGACCAGGAGCTGGTGTCCATATGTCGAGGAGAATCCAGAGGGCAGGCAAGCCCACCGGGCTGCAGATCTGGGGCTCTGCCTGAAGAGACCCTGCTCTGGGCCAGTTACTGCCGAGGCTTAACCTCAGACCCCTGACCCCACGGCCACTTCTAGCCACACGAAGGCTTTTCTTTAAACAGCTTTATTGAGACTTAACTGACAGAATAAATTGTACACATGTAAAGTGTACAGTTAAATGCCCTGGGATATTGTCCGCTCTTGACAGGCCTCTTGCCTCTGTCAGTGCCTCCTGTCTTGAGGCTTGCACACCTCAACTGCACGCTCCCAAATCCCCAGCTCGCCCGCCTCTTGATGCCCTCAGCCACATGGCTGTGCCTCTGGGTCGGAGGAAATGCCCGTGAGGAACCTTGGCTCCATAAACGCCACCCTGAGCTGCCTGGGGCCGTGGCCACCACTGACCTTGGATCTGAGCTGGGCACCAGTCCCCAACTGCCCGCACCCAAGCTGCTTGGAGATGGCCGTCCCCGACCTGGCAGGGGAGGGACCTGAGGGACTGTGAACCCTCCTGTGTGCCATGCAGGATTCACTTCTGGGCCCCCCCCCACCACACACACACACACACACACACACACACACGTGTGGGTCACCCCAGACCCATGCAAGGTGCACAGAGGTGAGGCTGGGACTCACTCTGTCCTGTGAGGGCAGGACCTTGAACAGGTCGCTGTCCAGTACGGAGTCTCCTCAGCGGTAACATGGGGATGACAATGCCAGGCGGTGAGACGTGAGCCGCCAGGCAGAGCATCAGGATGAGGGCCACCATTCAAGTCCTCAGAGGCACTTGGGACCCACGGAAGGACACAGGGAGCTCTGGGGCTTGTGAGGTCACCTTGGACAAGCCCACCATCCCCGGAGCAGCCGGGTGCCTCGGAATTGAGAGCTTGGTGGCCTCTGCCTGGCGCTTCCTTCTGTCTCAACCACTGGGGTGGCTCAGGCTGGGGGCAGAGGGCACTAAATGCTTCCCTCTCACTGCAGGGGCATGATCGCCACACAGAAACTGCACGCACAAACGGCGCATATTCATCATGTGAAATAACCAGTGAGCCTGTCCCTGTGGCTGCCACGTCGGGCCGTGCTGGGGGGCTGGGCACCTCACACAGCATCGGGCAGGCGTGCAGAGGAGGAGCCCTGGGGTCTGAGCCCAAGCCCTGCTCCCCTCATCTGTCCTCCCTCGTGTTCTCCAGGGCCCACCTGGGGGGGCTGACTGGTCCCAACCGCTGACCTCTGCCATGCCCTTGGCCCTACCCCAACATACAAGGAGGAGGCCTGAGAGGAGATCATTCCAGGAGCCTGGGTGCTGGGTTGGAGGAGCCTCGGGGGCCTCTCGACGTGTAAGGACAGACCTATGGCCCCAGGAGGACACAGGCCCCTTTCTCCCAGACAGAGCAGGCTAGGGCCATGGTCACTGTTCCTGAAGACGCGTGGGATCCACATCTGCAAGGTTTATTTTTCCAGTTGGGGTGGGGTCAGGGGTCAGGAGTCGTCCCTGGGGTGGTAGATGTGGTCTCGATCCTCCTCTGGCCCCTGAAGCTCCCGGTGAGGTGGCAGTGACCAAGAACGGAGCCCTGCCTCGGCCTGGGCCTCCTCGGGCGGTGGGTGGTACAGACCGTCACGGTCAGGCTCCGGGTCCCAGCTGGGCAGCCCCATGAGCTCGTCGTCCCTTCCCAGAGAAGGGACGCCCCAGGGCCTAGGAGCACAGCTGGGTCAGGTCCGCAGGTGCCACAGGAGGCAGCCAGCCAGCCCCAGTGAGGGCGCCCACCACCCTACAAGCAGCCTGGGGGCTCTGGGGATGAGACCTGGTGGGAATCTGCTCCCCAACCAGGGTCCCTGGTGGCTCTGTCCCATCACTCGCCAGAGGCCCCAGGGCCCCAGTGCCCGGGACAAGCATCGCCATCCCTCTCCCCCTCCCCACCCAAGAGCTATGACCAGGCGGTCCCCATGGGACCCGGACCGAAGGGTAGGCATCCTCGCCACATGCCTGAGCCACAGGGGGCCCCGAAAGGTTGCAGCGTCCCCAAGGGTGTCCCTGAGAAAACATCCTGGCCCAACACAGATGCTGCCCCAGCTACAGCCCTGGGCCATGGAGACCCAGAAAGTTTGGGCAGGAGTCCACAGCAGTCAGATGTCAGGCACTGTATCCTCTGGCCTGGCAAGGTGTGGCCCCGGGAGAGAAACCAGCCGAGGTTGCCTCGTGTGGATGCAGGGAAGCAATCATGGCTTAGAAGTGGCTCTGTCTGAGGCCACAGCCCTGGGGGGTGAGGGGATAGCCACCCTAGGGGATCAGTCTAGAGCCCTCAGACCCTGTACTCTGCTCAGTTTCTGACAGATCCCATGGGGTCCCATGCTGGCTGGAGCATTGACTCCTCCTGAAGGAGGTTTCCCTTCCACCCACCAATGCCCTTAGCTTGGGGCCAGGGCCCAGAAGGGGCAACAGCAGGGGAAAGCACAAGGGTCGCTGGGGACACTCACTCCTCTGTGTCCTGCTCAGGGGCCCCAACTTTGCCTTTGGTCTTGATGAGGACCTGGAAGGAAAGGATCACAGGTGTGGGCTTCGTGCAGTCCACAAGGGGTCCAAGGTCAGGGGACACCTGGACAGAGATGGCTCCAAGGCCCCTTGGACCGCACCTGCCAACTCCACCCCCTGCCCCGCCTCCTCCAGGGAATGGATGGAGGCCATGTGGTTACTAGAGAGACAGGACAACCCCTGGGGCTGCATCTGGACCCCCCCCCCCATCCCCGGCTGATGGCCGGAGGAAGGGGTCCAGTTCCTCTGGGCCCAGCCCTCTTGTGGAGGCCAGGGGAGTGTATGAAACAGGTGACCCCTTGGAGACCAGCTGTCACTTGCCGGGAAGGGTTGGGCCTTCCCAGGTGTGCAAGTCTGAGTGGTCTCGACCCAAGGCGGGGAGGGGGGGGGGCGGAGGGGGACACAGCACAGAGCGCATCTGAGCAGCGATGCCCAGGACGGAGGATGTGCCCTGGGGTTCACAGTGCCAGTGAGCATCACCTAGGGCCCCTCCTCTGCCTGGGTCACTTAGGCATCACTGACCCTTGCCTCTCAGACCCCGCAGAGGGGCACGCTCCCCCTCATCCTTAGGGTCCCTCCTGGTGCCCGCAGGGCCACCCTGCCAGAGACCTGCAGTCACATTAGTGCCCTGCCTTCTCTGTCAAAGGCCAGCTTGGTGCCCTTTCCTCACATTCCTTGCTGATGGGGCAGGGGCTGGGCAGAGCAGCCCACACATACCTGGGGCTTGGAAGCCGAGTCTGCCTCCCCCAGCAGCAGAGCCACCAGGCTGGCAACCAGGAGGAGCCTGAAGGGACCAGAGAGGAGAGTGAGAGGTAGGCCGGGGCTGCTCCTCTAGACAGGACAGCCAGGTGGGTGGCCTGGTGTCACTGGCAATGTGGGTCCCAGCCAGGGAGGCCTGGGGCCAGGTTCACAGGTAGTTTATTATCTCCCCATCTCACAGCCCAAGGACACACAGGCACAAAGAGGTGGGATGGCCACAGGCCCACACCTGCCCCCAGGCCCCCTCAGACCGGGTACCACTGCACCCCACGTTCTGGACGGACCCCACGCTACCGGCCCCGGCCACCAGGTGGACCCTTCAGCTCCCAGCCTCTGTGCTGGTGGCTGCACGTGGAACCACACGCACCTCTTGGCCCGGGAGCGGTGTGCGCTCACAGCATCCTCTGCTTAGGTGCCGGGGGGCTAGGACTTGGGGCGAGGCTCTCGGAGCGCTCAGTGCCCACGGCACCCCTGAAGCTATGCGCCGCGGCTCCCTCAGGCCCCCCCAGGTCAGAGCTGTGGGTGCACAGTGTTGCCGGTACTGGGCAGGAAGCCCAGGAGGAGGCAGGTGGGATGGGGCACTCTGCCCCGACACATTCAGCCTGACCCCGAGGGAGGCCAGGATGGCCACCAGGGCAGAGGAGGTCAAGGATCAAGCCCCACGCAGGGAGTCCAAGGAGCAGCGGCCAAAGATAAGAGACACAAAGGAACACACGCAGGACAGGTGATCCATGAACCCAACAGCAAAGGTCCTGGAAGCCTCACCCAAGATGAGCAGGAGAACAGGGGGCGAGAGAGACTGGCGCAGTGAGTGTGTGCGCGTGCGTGTGCGTGTGTGGATGGTGTGAGGGTGTGGTGCGTGTGCGTGTGTGGATGGTGTGAGGGTGTGGTGGGTGTGTGGATGGTGTGTGTGGATGTGCGTGTGGATGGTGGGAGGGTGTGATGTGTTCGTGCGGTGTGTGGTACGTGGGGGGGGGGGGGTTGTGGGGGTTGTGCATTTATGAGCATGTGTGTGCATGTGTGTTGTTAAAAAACAAAACAGGCCCAGACTGGAATCGCTCACGCTAAGCCCCGCATCACCAACCTGAGGCCTAACGACAGGTTAGACTCCCCCAGAAATGGATCCTTACAGCAGTGAGGCAGGAACCGCCCAGCCCACACGGGGTAGGTCATCTGATCGGCCCCCACTGTCCCCTGAAGAAGAGCGACCCACCAACCCGCCTTTGCTACTGTAACCTGCTCGTCCGCTCCTTCCGCCTCTAAGTTTTCCATCGTGTCCGGCCCGTCGAGCGCCTTCCTGTCTGCTGGGTGGGACGCCGCCCAATTCTAACTGTGCTCAAATAAACTCAAAATGCTTCATATGCCTCAGTCTATCTTCTAACAGGCTGTGTGTACACAGGGCTCTTCCCAGCGCTCTGGGAAGGTTTCCTTCTGTCTATGCAGCTGGCGGGGTGACAGGCTGGGCAGGGCTGGGAAGGGCCAGGGAGCTCGGGGTCAGCAGGGGCATCAGATCAAGGCTTCCTACAAGCTGCCCGCCCCTGTAGCCGCAGACTCCATCCCCACAAAGACCTTTGCTTCTCCGAGTGGCTCAGCACTTTGGGGCTGAGGCACACCTCGGGAGCCAAAGGGCAGGGGTCCCCAGGCAGAGGCCGGCTCTAGTGCTGGGCAGGGGCTGAACTGGTTGCCTGCGCCTACGTGTCTGGACGCCACACCCACCGGCACGCTGTCCAGCTGAGTCGGGGAAAGGACTTCACAGGACAGGACACGACGGGGCCCAGGGAATGGGGACGGCAGCGGTGAGCATGGGGTGTCCCGGCTTTGGGGCCCCCATCCTCTGTCCAGGAAGACAGCTCTGGACCCCAGCCCTAACCCAGCGGCCCACCTTTCTGCAAGGAGGCATGGCCTCCGGTTCAAGCTGGGGTCCCAAGAAGAACCCCACCCCAGAACAGGAGGGCAAAGGGAGGGCTCTGGCTGAGAGGAGGAAGAAAGGGGTCCCCCACAGGAGCAACAGAGCCTCTGACCCCAGGGCCCGGCACACACCCCAGCTGCCAGGCTGACATTCCCTCAGGGTAGCATCTGACCCCTGCCCTCAGCCCTGCCAGCCTCCAGCCTCCTCTTCTTGACCCAACCCTCCCTTTTGGGCAGTCACAGACGTGCTGCCTCCTACCTCCCACCTCCAGGGTGACTCTTGGGTCAGGGGGACACCCCAAGGGACAGGTGTGCTCACAGGGGTGGCCCTCAAATCGGGTGCCCGGACGCAGACAGCAGATGGGCCACAATCTCGGCTGGCTCTGGAGGGAGGGCTCGACACCCTGGGGGCTGTAGCCACCACTGGCCTGAGGACAGAGCCGAGCCTTCCTCCCCCCGCCCCCGCCCCTCTCCCCTGGAACCAGCCTGAGTAGCTGCACAGCAGAGCCCCAGGATCGGGTGGCGGGTCTGGCCCCAGAGGGATTGGGCATTACCTCCTCATGCCGCAGTCCCCTTCTCAGTGTAGAGGGTGCTCTTGGGGACCTGTAGTCCCAGATCCACGTAGACAGTAACTCAGACACTGGGCCCGCACCTCCCCACCCACGTTTCTCAGGGTTTTATGGCCCCCATGTAGGCGTGTCTGGACAGAGGTCAGAGACCAGGGTTCCCAACTGCACCGGTGACTGGGTGCGCCCAGCTGGCTCCCTGCGACCTGTCAGTCCCGTGGCCTTCCCACCACCCACTTCAGGGCAGATCTGACACAGCTCTGCCTCCCACACCAGCCCCCACCCCGGAGTCTGCGTCTTCCTGCCCGCTCCTCCTGGTCTGGCCACCCACCAACAAAATGTCCTGACGTTGCAGGCCCGAGCTGCGCGACCCGGGGGCAACGGACCCAAAACTGGGCTGACTGGTTGGCTGGAAGCTGGAAAAGCATCCCAGCAAACCCCGCCCCAGCCCTATGGGCACTCTGGGCACAGGGCCACCCCGGAGCTGACTTTGCCCAAAGACACGCACAAGGGGTGGGGCTTCCCACAAGTCAGAGTGAGGACCGTTAAAACCAACCACGTCAGGGCTCTGGAACCTGACCTGTGGCACAGGAGCAATTGAGAAGTGGGTGCTGCAGCAAGCTGCTGAGCCCTGGGTATGAGCGGAGGGCGCCAGCGACCTCGCAGGGGGCTGCAGCGCCCTGACCCTGGGGCGCCGTGCCACACACAGAAGGAAGCAGCGCACAGGTTTAGTGCAAGGGAATCACTGAATGAACCAACAACAGCCATCTGCGGAGGAAATACCAGAATCCAAGGTGGTTACCCTATACAATCTGAGACAGCCAGTTGTTTTTAAACAAATAGACTTGACGTTTTGAGTAATTTTAAGGTTAGAGAAAAATCTAACAGAAAGTACAAGTCCCATGGGGCGCCTGGGTGGTGCAGTCGGTTGGGCGTCGACTTCAGTTCAGGTCATGATCTCACGGTTCGTGAGTTTGAGCCCCGTGTGGGGCTCTGTGCTGACAGCTTGGAGCCTGCAGCGTATTTTGGATTCTGCGTCTCCCTTTCTTTTTTTTATTTCTTTATTTATTTTTAATCTTTATTTTTGAGAGAGAGAGAGAGACGGAATGTGAGTTGGGGAGGGGCAGAGAGGGAGACCCAGAGTCCGAGGCAGGCTCCAGGCTCCAAGCTGTCAGCACAGAGCCCGACACGGGGCTCGAACTCGAAATTATCACCCAGGCGCCCCTCTGTGTTTCCCTTTCTATCTGCCCCTCCCCTGCTCACACTCTGTCTCTTTATCCTTCAAAAATAAATAAAACGTTAAAAAAAATTTTAAGAAAGTAGAGTCCCCACACACCCTGTGCTGTTCACCCATGTCTCCCCCACAATTAATATCTCACATTAGTATGGCACATGTGTGACACTGATGAGCCAATTAAAACACACATTTTTGGGGAACCTGGGTGGCTCAGTCGGTTAAGCATCCAACTTCACCTCGGGTCATGATCTCAAGGCTAATGAGTTGCAGCCCCTCGTCGGGCTCTGTGCTGACAACTCAGAGCCTGGAGCCTGCTTCGGATTCTGTGTCTCCCTCTCTCTGCCCGTACTCTGTCTCTCTCTGTCTCTCAAAAATAAATAACAAACACTAAAAAAAATTTTACAAAACACATATTTTTCAACCAAAAATCCGAAGGCAAAGAAACAAGAAATGTGTGGCCAGTATTTAGGGGAAAGGGGGTGACAGAAAGTCTCTCTGAGTGGACCCAGACACTGGATGAGTGGAGAAAAAAATGAGTGGAAATCAGGCTTAAAGAATTAAAGGAACATTTGATGAAAATGTCTTAAGTAATTTTAATAAACCGAATTTTTTAAAGAATCAAGTGGAGATTCTGGAATTAAAAAACACAATAACTAAAACTTAAAAATTCACTGGAAGGTTTAGTAGAAGACACATTTAAGTACTTAATATCTTTAAGTCTGATCAACTGTCAAAGACAGATCCATAGAAATTATCCAATCTGAAGAGACCAAAAAAAAGGAGATAAATGAACAGCATCTCTGAGACCCGTGAGACCACAATGTCAAGCACATGCATACACACCGTTCACGCATGCACACATGCACACGTGCACCCTACGCACACACACCATGTATACACACACGTATCTCATTCACACGTGCAGCGTGCATACATGCAGACACACACACACGTACACATGTATATACACACCAGACGCACATATACATACAGATACATTCCCAGAAGAAGAGGAAGGAGAGAAAGGGGCAGAAAGAATATTTCAATACACGACGGCAGAAACATTCCAAACCCGATGAAATGCATTTACCATAGATCCAGTAAGCTCAGTGAGACTCAGATAGGATACAAACAAAGACACAGCTAAACTGTTGAAATCTAAAGACAGAGCAAGTCTTGAAAACAGCAAGAGAGAGGTACCTGGGGGGCTCAGTCGGTCAAGTGTCCGACTCCAGTTCCCGTTATGATCTCGCAGTGTGTGGGTTCGAGCCCCGCATCGGGCTCTGTGCTGACAGCTCAGAGCCTGGAGCCTGCTTCGTATTCTGTGTCTCCCTCTCTGCCCCTCCCCTGCTCACGCTCTGTCTCTGTCTCTCAAAAATAAACAAATGTTAAAAAAATTTTTTTAAATATATATAGAAAGCAGCGAGAGAAAAGCACCCCCAGAAGAGCACCCGCAATCAGACCCACAGCTGACCTCCTCCTGGAGACGTTAGGGACCCGCGGGCGGAGTCCCAGAGGGAGCAGCAGCCCTTTGGTGTGACCGTGCAGGAGAGGAGAGCGCTGGAGGCTAGCGCCACCCTTAGTCCACAGGCAGCCGAAGACGTTACAAGGAAAACTAGGGACTACGATTCCTCATGAACATTGACAAAAATTCTTAATAAAATATTAAAACACATAAAAAGGAATTTATTTTAGGAATGCAAAATTGATTTGATATTCACAAATCAATTGATATGTTACACTATACTGATAGAACACAGAACACATGGTCATTTTAATAGATGCAGAAAAATAATCTGACAGAATCCAAATCCATAAGTGATAAAAACTTCCAACTAGAAAGATGTCGGATAGTGAACATCGCATTTCAGTGAAAGATGGTGGATGGCTTTCTCCTTGAGAACAGGGATAAGGCAAACATGTCCACTCTCACCGTTTTTTAGCGCTGTCCTGTCGATTCCTTTTTTTTTTTTTTTAATATTTATTTATTTTTGAGAGAGACAGAGACAGAATGCGAGTGGGTTAGGGGCAGAGAGAGAGGGAGACAGAAGCAGAAGCAGGTTTCAGGCTCCGAGCTGTCAGCACAGAGCCCGGCGCAGGGCTAGAACTCACGAGCTGTGAGATCATGAGTCGAGCCAAAGTCGGATGCTCAACAGACTGAGCCACCCAGGCGCCCCTGTCCTGTCAATTTCAAGCAGCACAACCTGGCAAGAAGAAGGAAATTATGCTTGAATTGGAAAGGAGAAATAAAGCTGTCTTTATTGCAGATGATGTGACCCCATATTTAGAAAGTTCTAAGGAATACAAAAAAAAAAAACTAGTAGAAATAAGTAAATGAGTTTAATAAGATCTCAGGATATAAAATCAATATACAAAAATCAATTGTTTCTACATACTAGCAATGAACAATTTTAATGAAATTAGGGGAAAAGCTCATTTATGATAGCATTGAAAATAATAAAACACTTAGATTAATTTAACAAAAGCAGCACAAGACTAGTGCTGAGAAAACTGCAGTTCTAAATGGACGGAGACGTGTCCCAGGTTCACGGACTGGGAAACTCGGTTTTGTTAAGATAGCCATTTTCCCAAAATTGATCTACAGACTTGGTGCAATTCTTGTCAAATTCCTAGCAGGATTCTTTGCAAAAATCTGCAAGTTGATCCTAAAATTTATGTGAGAAGGCAGAAACTCAGAAGAGCCAAAACAACTTTCTAAAAGAATGGGCAAAACTGGAAGGCACACACTACCTCCATTTCAAAACTTGCTCTCATGGCACAGTGATAAAGGACATGCCAGAGGCATGCGGGTTTGTACACGGAGCAGTGAGGTGGAATTAAGGGTCTGGAAGGAAGCCCATACACGTATGGACAACCAATTTTTGACAAAGATGTCAGAAACATTCAATATGGAAAGGTTAGTGTTTTCAACAAAAGATACCAAGACAAGCAAATACCCACATGCAAAAAAACCCTAAAAGAACTTAGACCTGTAACCTACATTGCACACACAAGTTAACTCAGAATGCATCACTTAAAAAAATTTTTTTTTGAGAGAGAGAGAGACAGAGCAGGGGAGGGGGCACAGAGAGAGAGGAAAACAGAGGATCCGAAGCAGGCTCTGCGCTGACAGCAGAGAGCCTGATGTGGGGCTCGAACACATGAACTGTGAGATCATGACCTGAGCCCAAGTTGGACGTTACATACTGAGCCAGCCAGACACCCCCTTTTTTTTAATGTTTTATTTATTTTTGAGAGAGAGAGAGAGCATGAGGAGGTGGTGGGCAGAGAGAGAAGCGGACAGAGGATCCGAAGGGGGCTCTGAGCTGTCAGCACAAAGCCCAATGCGGGGTTCGAATTTATGAACCATGAGATCATGACCTGAGCCGAGGTGGGTGCTCAATCGACTGAGCCACCCAGCCGCCCCCAAAATGCATCATTCCTTTTTTTTAATTTTTAAAAAATGTTTATATTCGAGACAGACAGAGTGTGAACAGGGGAGGGCGCGAGAGAGAGGGAGACACAGAATCGGAAGCAGCTCCAGGCTCCGAGCTGTCAGCACAGCTTGAACTCATGAACTGCGAGATCATGACCTGAACCGAAGTCGGAGCCTAACTGACTGAGCCACCCAGGCACCCCAAAACATCATTCTTAAATGTAAAAGCTACAATTATAAAACCTCTAGAAGAAAAAAATGAAAAAATTATCATTGGCTTGGGTTAGGTAAACAGTTCCTAAGTATTGCACCAAAAGCGTGGTACCTAAAAAAAAAAAAAAAAAGGATACATTGGACTTCATCAAAATTACAAACTTTTGCACTTCCAAAGATACCATCAAGAAAAAGACAAGTCAGAGACAGAGAGACACTGTTTGTAAATCATATATTTGATAAGGGACTTGTATCCAGAATACATAAAGAGTTCTTAGAAGTCAATAATAAGACAAACAACCCAACTGAAAAGCATTAGGAACACTTGAACAGGTATTTCACATAAGCTATGTAAGTGGCTAATAAATCCATAAAAAATGCTTGGTTAGTGTCATTAGTTATTAGGGATTCAGGTTCACAACATAGTGAGATATCACTCCATGTCCTAGATCAGCGCTAGGGACAGAATTGTTCCTCCCAAAATTTCTTATGTTGAAATTCCAACCCTCAGCACCTTGGAGTGTGACTGTATTTGGATATGGGATCTTTGAAGAGATAATTGAGTTAAAATGAGGTCACATGGGGGGTTCAGTGTGCCTGACTCAGTCAGTGGAGCACGTGGCTTTTGATATTGGGGTCGTGAGTTCGAGCTCCGAGTTGGGTATAGAAATTAAATAAACTAAAAAAACAAACAAACAAAAAACCCCCAAACAAACAGACAAAACCAAGGTCATATGGGTGGGCCTAATCCATTCTGACTGGTGTCCTGAGAAAAGGGAGTGAGGACACAGACACACATAGAGGGCCCACCATCCAAAGACACAAGCCAAGGACAGAAGCCTCAGAGGAGACCAACCGTACCCACACCTCGATATCAGGAACTAAATCCGACGTGTAGCCACCCAGTCCATAGTGCTTTGTCACAGCGGCCCTAACTGACCCATGCAGATGGCTGTTATAAAAAGACAGGCAGTAACAAGTGTTGATGATGAGGGGGAGACTGGAGCCCTCATACTTTGCTTGTGGGAGTGTAAAATGGTGCAGGCCCTCTGGAAAAGTTTAGCATTTTCTTAAGTTAAATGTAAACTACCACCTGACCTAGCAATCCCACTCTTAGGTGCCTACCCCGGGGAAGTGAAGGCCTCCGTCCACACGAAGACACATAAGACAACGTTCACGGCAACGTCGTCAACAACGGCAGAACTGGAAACAGTCCGGATGCCCATCAGTGGATAAAATGGGGCCCATCCATACCACGAGGTACTACTGTTCAACAGCAAAAGGGGATGAATCACTGATACCTGCTGTTTTCCTTGCCCTCTTACACCAGCTGGGAGCCAGGATGCGCAGCCTGACCCCAGCCAGGGTGTCCCGTCCCCCACAGCGCCCAGCCAGGCCCCAGCCAGAGGGCCCCGTCCCCCACAGCGCCCGGCCTGACCCCCGCCAGAGCAGCCACAGCACCCAGTCGCTGCGCAGACGCCTCCTGAGCACTTTCTCTGGGCTGCGGCACAGCAGTGACCAAGGGTGACAGGAGGGCCCCTAGGAAAGCCGACAGCCCAGGGGTTTTAGGCAGGGAGACACGAGGAGGCTCTGCTCCGGGGACGTGGAGGCCAAACCAGCCGCGCCCGAACACAGCCGGCCGAGGGCAGCAAGACGGCGAGTGTGAGCACTGACCAGGGTGGTGGGGCAGGGCCTGGACACCCTCAGGTGAGGAGCAGCCAGGGCTCGGCCCGCCAGGGTGCCTACCCCCCTGCAGCGAGGTGGTGTGAGTGTGTGAGGTGTGAGTGTAAGGCTATGGGGGAGCCCAGGCCCAGCTTCCATTGGGGGGGCACCGTGGGAGGGGAGCGGCTGCAGCAGACGCAAGTACTCCCTCCACCAGCGTCGCCCAGGCAACAGCAGCCTCGCTCTCGGCTCGGCCCCTCCCCCGCCCCGCCCCGGCTGCGAAGCGTCTGGAACCGCGTCCTTCCTCCGCACCCTCGTCCTGCGACCGCGTCCTGCAGCAGCTGCCCGTCGGAGCCGCCTGTGAGCCATTTCCCCATTTCTCCCGGTGGAGCGGGGGGAGGGGGGGCGAGAGTGCACGGGGCAGTGTGCACGGGTGTGTGAGGTACGTGTGCAGGCGCGTATGCAAGGTGCGTGTGCAGGGGTGGGAGAGTGGGGGGGGGGCACTGCGGCTGAGCCGATGGCGGCCAGGCCGAACCGGGGTCTTCCTTTGGGGTCTCTGCTGACGGAGCGGGGATGCTGACCCCAGGCCTCCCGGAGGATCGGGGGCCTCCGCGGGGTGAGCCGCTGCCTGGACCTTCCAGAAGAACCCTAGGTGTCCAGCCTTGCAGAGACCCGACGTGCTGCCCGGATCCCCCACCCTCAGCAGAGCAGGGCAGCTGGGTGGGGGTCGTGCTGGTGACCGCAGCCCCTCTTCCCTGCAGATCTGAGAGAGCCATTGGGAGCTGGGCGTCCCCTGGGTAGGGAGGGGGCGCCAGTTGCGTCTGAGGGTGGGGGAGAGCAGGGGGGTGGGAGAAGCAGCGAGGTGGAAGGCGTCAGACGAACCAGACCCCGGGGAAGAGCTGCTGGCATCGAGAGCGGGGTGGCTGTGGCGGGGGCAGGCGCGCGGAGGGGTATCTTTCCAGAACCACCTGCCGCAGACCCAGGACGCGGGGCCACAGGTGGCTGGGATGCTGGACCAAAGCACCGCTGGGTGCGGACGTAGCTTCCCCCAGCTCGCGCCTCGCGGGGCGGGGCTGGGGCCTGCAGTCCACAGACCCTTAGACCAAAAGCCAAGCCCACGACCCGCCCGCAGGGCATCTGGTGGGGCTGCGGCTAGGGCAGGGGCGGGGGGCGGAGGCCCGTGCGGAGCGCGCAGCGCCCTGCGCCCCGCAGTCACATGCACGGCCGCCACGCGCAGCACGCTCGTGCCCAGCCCGCACAAGCGCGCGCCCCGGCGCCCCGGCGCGCACCTCTCCTCGTGACGCAGCACACCGCGGGGGGCGGGGGAAGTGGGGGCGCCAAAGCGAGTCTGTGACGCACGGACCTGCCGCCCGGCTTCGGTCGGGTTTTCAGCCGAGGGCCCCTTCCCCGCCTGGCCGTCCGCGTGTCCGTCCACCCGCACGGCTCATCCCGTACCCCTTCCCCGAACGTCGGAGAGGAGCGTGCACGGCCCCCATCCAGGAGGGCACAGCGGTGGGGGGGGGGGGGGGGGAGCGGATGAGCTGCTGAAGAAGACGCAGTTACGGCGCAGGGTGGAGTGAGGGGGGCAGTGGGAGCAGCAGGGGCGACCCCCCAATTCCACAGAGTTCTGTGTCTGTCGTGTGAATGAGCCCAGCCAGCCTTCCCAGAGGGTCCCCAGGTCTCAGCGACGGAAATAAATGTTCGGGGGGAGGGAGTCCCACATGCAGCCCAGCCCCCTCCCCAGCATTACGCCTGGTGGGAGGGGCACGGAACCAGAAGCGGAGGGTCCAGAAGGTCCCAAATGGCTCCTTTCCTTCGTGAAGACTTGTCGTCGCCAGCCTCCGTTGCCATGGAAACCCGCGATGACGTAACCTGGACGTCACACCGCGTCGGAGGAGTTGGAGCTTAGGTTTGGCTCCAAGAGGACCCCAGAGGCGGAACCCCTTATAGGGAGAGGCTTCCTGTGGGGAGACTGTGTAGACCCCGCACACACCCGGCCTTTCAGCGGGGGTGGCCAACCACAGATTGACGGGAGTGCGGGAGGCGACACACTGTGCCCCTCCGCACTCTCCTCTGTAAATCGAAGGCTGATGGGGGGGGGGGGGCGGGGCTCCGCTGCTAGAAGGCCCAGGCACAGCCTTCCCGCCCCCACGAAGCTTCTCTCAAGCCCTGAGCTCTTGTTGTCCCCACCGCCCCCCTCCCCCCGCCCCCGGCTCTCCTGTCAGTCCCTCCCTCCGTGGCCCCTTCCCAGCGCTTTGGAGCCACATTTCCTTCCTTGCACTGGAAAGCCCGACATCTCTGTTTCTATTCGGATGGTCCCTTCTCCATCTCTGCCTCACCGAGCGCGGACGTGGTCTGCGTGGTCCTCCTGCAGACTAACCAATTGGTGCAAATGTGCCCCAGGCGGATCCCCTGCCAAGCCAGACTGTCCTCAGGAAAAGCCCTCCAGCAGGGGGTGGGAGTGGGGGGCGCTTTGCCGTCCTGTAAGGGCGCCCGGGCCAGGCTCGTAAATCCAAGGAGGAGCCCCAGCTCAGGGCCCTAGTAGGACCTCCCTCCCCGGGGCGCCCGGGAAATCCACGATGGGGGCGCTCCTGTCTTGCCCAGCCGGCTGCTTCTCTCGCCAGCCCCACAGAGCTGCTTCCTGGCCACGCCTCCCCCGGTCCTACACAGCCCCGGCCCCCTGCCCAGCACCTCGCAGGTTCTCCATCCTGGGCATCTCTCCGCCTCTCTGCCTCTGGGTAGGGGCTCCTCCTCTATATTCCCACCCTGACTGCTCACATCCAGAACCCACAGCAGGGCCTGGCCTCTGGGGTGTGAGACTGGCACCTGTGGGCCTGATGGGCACCTGCGCTGGTGGGGCTGTTCCAGGGAGACGCATTTGGGGGTGGCGAAGTCACCCTAGGACAGAAGTTTGGGGTTGCAGAAGCACGCAGTGTGTGTAGGGTGGGTGCTGGCATTGGCGAGGGAGGGCCCCATGCAGTGGCCAGGGTAGGAAGCACAGCCCCTGGGGCTCCGCCCTTCGTCCTCACAAGGAAGAGGGTGGGGAGACAGCCAGGGCACAGTTGCCAAGGGACTCACCCTGTCTGCTCAGCGGAACCCCAGGGTCCACATCCTGGGGGAGGGCATGGGGTGGCCGTGCCTCTGCCATCACAAGAGGTCATAAAACAAACGTGCAGCCTAATAATGTAACAGAAGGGCACCCCAGCCATCCACCATCCAAGCAAAGACTAGAAATCCCAACCCAGCCCCGACGCAGCTCCCCTCCCCGACGGGCACCGCCTCTCAGACTCTCCAGACACAGGAGCAACGATTGGTCCGGGGCCCCCAGAGTGCGTGTCTCTAAATGCCGCCGATTGGTTCCTAAAGGTTGCAGTTGGAGTTCTCTTACTATCGAACCTTCCTTTGCGCGCGGCTTCTTTTGGCCACCGTTGTTTTGTGGGACTCAGGGCTGCTCTTGCGTGAAGCTGTGACCGGTCACTTCCGTTGCTCCAAGGACTCCGGGGTAGGAACACCCCCATTTATTTACTTGTGTCACTCTGGGTGATGTGTGGTGCTGTGTGCACATTCACGCCCACCCGTCCTTCTGCTGGGTGTCCACGCTGGAGTGAGGGCTGCTCGGCGTCGGACGTTGAGTGGGTTACGTGAGCGGACGCCACCCGTGTGGCATCTCTCCTGGGTCCTGACGGCTTCAGTGTGTCCCCTTAAGCTGGTTCTAATTTATCTCCCTCGGGGACTAGTGAGGGTGAGCACCTTTTTAGTATTCGTGGCCATTGAAATCTTTTTCTGTCCATTTTTCTATTGGGTTTATCTTTTTCTTTACCAACTTGAGATGTCCGTTTCATATTTTGGTATCTGCCCTGCGTTGGCTTCCTCAGGCCGCTGTGGCAAATTACCACAAGCAGGTGGCTTAAGACAACAGACATGTATTTTTCCATCGGCTCTGGAGATGAGAAGTCGGAAATGAAGGTTGGGGCAGGGCCGTGATCCCTTTGAGGCTCTAGGGAAGATCCTTCCTGCCTCTCCTGGCTTCTGGCAGCCCCATGTGTTCCTGGGCCTGTGAATGCATCCCTCCAACCTTCTCATCTGGACCTGAGCATCTCCCCGTGTGCGTCCACATTTCTCCCTTCTGTAAGGACACCAGTCATTGGCTTAGGGCCCCTGCAGTCCGGTATGAGGTCATCTTAACTCGGTTACATCTGCAGAGACCCTGTTTGCTAGTGAGGTTACATTCACGGGTGCCAGGGGTTAGGGTTTGAATGTACCTTGTTGACGAGCCCACAAGTCCTTTGCCAGTTGCATATTGCAAACATCTCCCAGTCGTGCTTTCTGTTTCCATTCTTTGAAGCTGTGTTTTAATAAGCAGAAGTTCTTAAATTGAATGTAGCCCTTTGATGGTTAGTACTTACTTGTCATACTGAAGAACTCTTTCCCTCCCCCAGACCAGGAAAACATTCTCCTGTAGTGTCTTCCAGATGCTTTCCCAGCTTAGCTACATCCACATGGAGTAGATTTGTGTGTGTGAGGTGGGGTTTCGGTGCCTTGCTCTCCATGTGGACACATGTTTATCGAAAGGCGGCATCTCTGTCATAAATCTGTGGTCCGTGTGCACAGGCGTGTGTATACCACGCATCTGTACCACAAGGCTGCGCGACTGGCTGCACCTGGCGGACGAATCCTACCCCTCGGTCATTTTCTTTTTTTTTTTTTTTTTTTTTTTTAAATTTTTTTTTTCAATGTTTTTTATTTATTTTTGGGACAGAGAGACACAGAGCATGAACGGGGGAGGGGCAGAGAGAGAGGGAGACACAGAATTGGAAACAGGCTCCAGGCTCCGAGCTGTCAGCACAGAGCCCGACGCGGGGCTCGAACTCACAGACGCGAGATCGTGACCTGGCTGAAGTCGGCCGCTTAACCGACTGCGCCACCCAGGCGCCCCCCCCTCGGTCATTTTCAAGGGGTCACGTGTTCTTGTCCCCTTGGTTTTTATACAAAATTACGATGCTGGGCATGTTCACACACAAAAGAATTCTTTTGGGCTGTGGATTGGGTGTATTGGTTCTACAGATACGTTTGGGGGGAAATGATATTTTTAAACATAGAACCTTCCCAAATCCATGACCATTTCCTACCCCACTTACTGAAAGAATTTAGGTCTCCTTCAGTGTCAGTAATGTTTTGATTGAGGTTTTCCATGATTTTCGCATTAAGTCTGGTCCTGAGTGTTTAATATTTCCAATACCGCTTAAGTAGAATCTTTGAAAAGCTTATTTCCTAATCTGTTGTCACTAATGGCCCCTGAATACCTTGGATGACCCTGCTGGCCTCACTCTTCAGCCTTTGTCACTTATCTGTGGGGTCTTGTTCTGCACATACAAGGGGCTTCATCTGTGAGCAATGAGAGTTTGGCCTGATCTCGTCCAGGCCTGTTTTCTCTCATTCGTTTTCCCTGCCCGACAGCTGGCTAAAACCTCCTGCGCTGTGATTTATAGAACTGATAATAACAGGCCTTGATATCTCCTTCCTCACCTTAAAGGCAAAGCTTTCACTGTTTACACTGTATAAGGACAGCTTAGAGGTTTTTGTGGATAACCTTTATCATCAGATTAAGGAAGTTTCCTTCTGCCCTTAAAGTGCTAATAGATAATTAAAATAATAAATGTTGAATTTTATCAAATACTTCTCCAGGTATTATTGAAGTTGACCAGGTGATTTTTCTTCTGTATTCCTTATGGTGAAAAGACTGATCACTTTTTTAAACAAATATTTATTTTGAGAGAGAGGGGCAGAGAGAGAATCTCAACAGGCTCTGAGCTGTCAGTGCAGAGCCCGGCCTGGGGCTCGAACTCACGAACTGTGAGATCATGACCTAAGCCAATGTGGGACGCTTAACCGACTGAGCCCCCCCGGGCAGCCCTTCCTTTCTTTGTTCTTATTTATCGGTCAGCCTAGAGGTAAAATCGTCTTGAGCTCCTGAGATGGGGGTGGAGGGGGTGGGGGGGCTGTGCGCTCCTCCAGGCACCTCTGCTGTCCTCAGCTGGTCTTCTGTCTCTCGTCAGGGTATTCCAGCCCTACTACTGTGCTCTGTGCAGTTAGCATTTGGATCTTCTCACCAATGTCCTTTCTGTACCTCTTCCTTACTTCCTGCATCTCCAGGAGGTTTGTCAGATAGAACACAGGACGCCCAGCTAAACTCGAATTTCAGACAAATAACTTTTTGATACGTCCTATTTTGCATATTACATGGGACATAGACTTCAAAAAACTTCCATTGCTTATCTGAAATTCAGATTTAACCAAGTGTCCTATATTTTTATTTGCACAGTCTGGCCACCCTACTCTCCAGCCTTCTATCTGGGATCATTTTCTGTTGAGCACATAGCTGCCCTTGGAATGTGCTGGAATGTGCTAGCAGGTTGGCTAGCTGCCGGCTCTGCCGGTGTTGTGTGTCTGGGCACTCCCTGGTCAGAGGCAGCACCCCTTGCATGGCTCTGGGACCCAAAGGGAGACCAGAGGGCAGGAAGGGACTAGAAGCCTATGGACGAACACAGCCACTTTGTCCTGGGAGATTGGCTTGTCCCGGCCCAGGTGTGAGGAACGCTGGGGTCAGCTGGGGCCCTCTGGCTCCTCCAGCAGCCGGCATGGACGTCTCCTGGGTGCTGAGTGGCCAGTAACCTTGTGTCTACTCTGCGCAGGACGAGGACCACCCATCACCATGGTGAAGCTGGGCTGCAGCTTCTCCGGGAAGCCGGGCAAGGACCCCGGGGACCAGGATGGGGCTACCACGGACAGCGTCCCTCTGATCAGCCCCCTGGACGTCAGCCAGCTCCAGCCACCATTCCCGGACCAGGTGAGGGCCTAGACCAGCATGAGGGGGTGAGGGGCTCTTCTCAGCCTGCCCTGTGCATAGAGGGCAGTGGGGTGAGTTTTATGCAGATGTGGCCTCCCCCAATGTGCAGGAGAGCCAGCAGAGGTAGAGCCGGGCTGGACCAAAGCCCTAGTCGGCTATGGGTGATCCATGTGACCTGACCAGCTCTCTGGTCACCCAGAGTCACCCTTTCCTCATCCATGAACGGGGGTCACTGTGAGGACTTCTACAACATCTTGCAGACAGTGCCTAGTCCATGGTGCTGCCCACAGGCGCTCAGCAAGCAAACAATTCCCATCCTTCCCTGAGGGCCTGAAACAGGGTCCTGGGGCAGGTGACCAATGGGGACCCGCTGTCAGGAGGGATGTGTGAGAAGCAGGGCTCGGCTCTAGCGTAGCCGAGCTGACTAGCATCAGGACTTGTCCCAGCAGGAGGGAGGGGGCAGGCAGCTGAAAGCTTTTGTCTGGGGGCCGTGGGGGTGGGAGCACCTCCCAGTCATCTGGGGGGGCAGCAGCTGAGTCCGCCACAGGTCTGGATCTGGTTCTCAGTAGACACATGGGGAGGCTCAGTGCTCACCCCTTAGGAGCATTCACAAAGCACAGGACTATTTGCCTGTGCCCCAGGTGGTAGGGGCCTCAAGACTCTGGGAGCCGAGGAGAAGTCAGGGTGGACTTCCCGGAGGCAGGAGCCAAGCTGTGGAGCACCTAAAAGGGAAGCTCCTGGCCTGGCAGGGAGAGCTGACTGCAGCCCCCAGACTAAGGGGCTCCCTGTGTGGTGTGGACAGGCCCCAGGGCCGCCCGGCCCAGCAGGCTTTTGGCCTCCACCTTCCGTTGGCCTCAGCTTGTAGCCAGTGGAGCCACTAGGCAGTCTTGGCAGATGGCCAGCACCCACACCACTGCCGGGGAGCTGACCCCTGGGCCTGACCCCGCCAGTCCTCCCGGTTCAGGGTCCTCCTGGGCCATCTCTTTCCGCAGGTGGTTATCAAGACACAGACAGAATACCAGCTGTCCCCCCCGGACCAGCCAAAGAAGTTCCCCGACCTGGAGGCCCAGAAGCTGGCTTGTAACCACCCTGAGGAAGGACGCAGGGTAACCCAACCCTCCCGGGCCCATGGTGCCCAGCAGTCAGTTCCATGGGGAGACAGGGCAGGGGAGATGGCGAGGAGGAGGCTGCAGGCCATGGGTGGCCACATCTGGGCCAGGTGGGCCGGGACCTCTTGCTCACTCGCCTGCTCTCAGGAAGAGAGAGGGACAGGACACCACCCCGTTCAGAGGCCTTCATCCTGCTATAAAGTGGATGAGAACAGCATCTGCCTTCAGAGGGGCTCCTGCCATGAGCCACCCTGGGCCCCACCTGCTCCTGCTGTGTGTCCATTTTCCCTTAGTGACCCCTGGGTTTTCTACGTACTATGGAAAGTCACTTATGCTATATATCTAGCTAATATTTTCACCCTTCCTGTTTTTTTAGCTCTTAAGTTCACTAAATGGTTTTGGGTTTGTTTTTTTTTTTTAATCATTTTTTGCACACCATTTCTAAAACCCTTTATTTTTCATTAGTGACACCTGTCATCTCCTTTCCTCCGTTGTTTCTGAGATAAAAGCCAAACAGAAGCGAGAGGGGCTGTGTGAAGACCGCCCTGGTCTTTCCAACAGTTTCACACCCCCCTGCTCCGGTCTCTCTCCTTCCCGCAGCTGCCCACAGCGCGGATGATCGCCTTTGCCATGGCGCTCCTGGGCTGTGTCCTGATCATGTACAAGGCCATCTGGTATGACCAGTTCACCTGCCCCGACGGCTTCCTGCTCCGGGTAAGGCCTGGCCAGCTGGGTGTACGGGGGTCTGGGGTGGGGCAAGCAGTCGCGACCTTACTCTGCTCGGGCGGGGGCGGAGGGGGGGTGTCCCTGTGGAAGCACGGAGGTGGGCTGCCTCCCCTGCGCTTCTCGGGCCACGCCTAGGGAAGACCCCTGCGGCCCCGCCCTGATCCGCCCCCTCCCGCAGCACAAGATCTGCACCCCGCTGACCCTGGAGATGTACTACACCGAGATGGACCCCGAGCGCCACCGCAGCATCCTGGCGGCCATCGGGGCCTACCCGCTGAGCCGCAAGCACGGCACGGAGACGCCCTCGGCCTGGGGGGAGGGCTACCGCGCCGTCAAGGAGGGACCCAAGGCACCCACCCAGGCGGGGGCGGCGGCGGCGGCGGCGGCGGCGGCCACCGAGCCCCCCGGGAAGCCCTCCGCGCCGGGAGAGAAAGAGGCGGCGCGGAAGGCGGCAGGCAGCACCCCGCCCCCGGCCCCCCAGTGATGGCCCCTCCGCACCTGCAGCCCGGGTAGGTGTGCTCAGGCGGCATGGGGGTCGTGGGCAGGGCGGGGGTCCGGTGAGCTGGAAGCCGGGGGACGGGGTTCAGCCTGGCACCTCTTCCCACGCAGGTGGGCGGCGAGGGGGGACTCGGGCCCACCTCGCAGCGCCGGCTCTCGCCCCTGCTTCCCTCTGTCTTGGCAGCGCCCCCTGCCGGCACCTGTGACCGCCCTCGCCCGACGCTCTCCCATCTCGTGGTCGTGCCCCTGCTTCCAGGACCCCTCGCTGACGCCCCCTGCCCCCGAGCTTGCAGCTCTGTTGCTTTTCTCTAAGTAAAGATTCATATCCACCTGGGCCTCTGTTTCTCCTGAGCCTCCTTGGTCCCGCTGACCTTTTCCCTGCCTTCCCACCCTCCCCCCCCCCCCCCCCCCGGGTGAGCGCCCGCTTCGTGTCTCCTCTGCTGCCTGGAGGAAGCCCCGAAGGATCCGGAAGAGCAGCAGCCACCGTGGGGGTGGGGGTGGGGGCAGTGAGGCAGCCCCGGGAAGCGGGAAGCCGCGGCCACGCAGGGAGAGGGGGAAGGCCAGCGCCCTGCATGCACAGGCCCACCGCTGCCGGGCTGCAAAGGAGTAAGTTCGCCTCTATCCAGGGCTGGGCTCCAGCCCTGACTGCTGCTTAGCCCTACATCCAGTGAGGCCCTTCCGCCTCCTACTGCCGGGCCTGGTCCTCACACACCTAACCCGTTGACCGGAGCCTCTGAATCCCCTTGTTCTGGGCAACCGCCTCACACAGGCACAAGTCACTGAAGAAATGAGCAAATGCATGGTTCCAAGGGGCCCGGGCCTCTGGAGAGGGGATGTGAGCCCATCCCTGTCTGAAAGGGGTCCCCACTCCTGGAGCACCCCTATCTCCCATTGCCTTGGAGCTAGAGGGGTGGTGGGAGGTCTGAGGATGTTGGAACTGGCAACAGTCTCTTGACCCAGCCCACAGCACCCCCCCCCCCCCCCACTACAGCACTTCGAGGCCTCGGGTCTGTTCCCACCGGGTGAGAGGTAAGCTCGGGCCCTAGTACCAAGGGCTGGGGTTAGAGATAACAACCTTGCAGACTCGTGCAGCCAGAACTAGGAAGGAAACAGGCATTTTCTGCACTGAGCAGTGTCAGGTGACATGGGGGGGGGGGGCCCTTTTTGGCCCTAGTGCAGTCCTGTGAGGGGACACGAGGGCTGGGCACTCAGACTGAGTGTGGGACCCTGACCTCCAGCCTCCAGCCCAGGGAGGCAAGGTGAGGGGTCTGAGTGGCTTTGGACAGCAGGCAGTGACCAGGAAGTGGATGAGACAGGTGTTTGAAGGAAACCACGGACATGCTGGAGGTGGGGGGGGGGGGCTTCTTCACATCAGCCCCTTCCCTGGGTGGGCGGGGCTCAATCTCAGGACTCTGGGATCATGACTTGTCCCAAAATCAAGAGTCAGACCCTTAGCTGACTGAGCCACCCAGGTGCCCCTCCATTGACAATTCTTGTCTGAATCAATAATACTATATTTTCCAAGTGGCAATTATCTAAATTCAGCACTTTTCCTACATTTAGTGGTTGACATTCTATGGGCTTACTGTAAAGAAAAGATTTCCCTTGCCCCCCTTTCCTCATTTATTTACACCAGTGTGACCCATACTCTCCCGTTTTATTCAACAGGCGACAATCTGTTACCACCATTAATTCTTATGTTCACATGTTTCATTCCGGGCTGGTGGAAGGCATCCTATTGACGTGCCCTCATCAGTCTCGGGAGCTTCCTAGCTTTCTGGAGCAAAGATGCTCCAGGCCCCTCTTGTGCTAGCTACCAAGATCTGGGTGTGGTTGTGGGTGTGGCTTCAGGCACATTCAGTGGAGAGAGCCAGGGTGTGATACATACATACACACATTCATCCGCACACAGTCCGTATTTCCCTCCTCCCTGTGAGTGCACGTATACACCTGTGCACGTGTGTGCAAGTGTCTACACCTGTACAGACACAACCCACATTTGATCAATACAATATATCCATACATCTATGGACTATCTATGAGTGCACCTACGACATACACGAATCTCCAGGCGTTCATACCGATACTTCTAATCCCACCCCAGAACCTCGGGGTTTATTCCAGCTCCCCCTTTCCTCGCTGATACCTCCATCCTCCAACAGGGAGAAACCTGGTTCCTGTTTTCCTCAATGTACTTATTTGCTTAGTCTTAGAACGCACTGGAATCCTTTTCAGAAGTGGTAGCCCATACCATGGCACAAGTAAGCGTGCAAACTAGAGTCTGGTGCTCGTTTAGGGTTCTGTCTTTAACTTGGGGATTGATCGTCAAAATGCTGTGTTCAAGTGACGCGGTTTCTTCTTCACATCAGTGTGGCTGTGTCACTCCTCTGAAACATAGTGGAATCGCTTCGTGCTGCTAGCACTGTTTCAGGGTCCTTCTCCCATTTGGCTGATTTTATCCTATCATTTTTAGCATGTAAAACGCGAACACGGCTCCACACGCTGTGTCCCACCCCCGAGGGAGATCAGTCTCCGTTACCAGCTCAGCCTGCCTGTGCGTCTTTTTGCACAGATGCACCTGCGTTGCATTTCTCCTATTTGACACTTTTCACTAGAAGGGTTTCTTTTCCCCACACAAACAACAACCAAATCTCCAGTCCCCCAGTACCAGCCGGGTGTCCTACAGTTCAGTGCTATGACACCTGTTCCTCAGCGCCGGCACAGACCCCACAAGCGCAGGGCTCAGCCTCAAGAGCCTGCTCCCGATTCCGATGCTGGTCACAAGTATCGGGGCCTCAGGCCACATGCATTTCTCTCCAACTCAGCTACCGATTTGGGGACCCCCTCTTCAGAGTTGATACCTCAGTCTAACTACTCACAGAACTCAGGAAAGCACCTGCTAGATTACTGGTTTATTATAAAGCGTACAAATCAGGGACAGCCGGACGGAAGAGGCATAAGGCCAGGGGTGGGCCTAGGAGCAGGAACTTTCCTGCACCTGGGTGTTCAGTCTGGAAGCCCCGGGAATCTCCTTGCTCTAACTAGTGCTCGGCGCCTTCCCTGTCACGCAGGAAATGCCGAGGGTCTCAGGAGCTCTACACCGGGACCCAGGACAAAGGCCAAACACATGCTTCATCCGAGCACATTCAACTAACAAACACAGAAGGTCATGCCACACGGTGCTCATGCGCTGTCCTCGTTCCTGTCCCAGCTGCGGGCTGCTCCGCCACACAGGGCTCTTTACCGGGTTTACGGTACTTTGCTGCAATGAATAATTGACGTGTGTGCGGTCTGTATTGTGGGGAACTTATGTTCAAAGCAAATTCCTACCAGTGGTCTTGTTGGGTTAAATTTGTTTAATTTATAAAATTATAACATCTTATAATTTATACTTATAAACTTAAACCAGTGTCAGGGACATGAATTCCCGTCTTCTAGCTGGAGTAAGAATCACACTGCCGTGAGATAGATTAACAGGAGGAAATCAAACTTAACGATGTACGAACAGGAAATCCACATAGACCTGGAAATTCCAAAGACAGGCGAAAGGAGGTACACATGTCGTCCTGAACCCAGGAGAAGGGGGTGGGGGTCCGGGACGTCAAAGGAGGGAATGCACTTCACAGCGAGATAAGAGAAACAGATGTTGGTAATTAGATGTTTGCCCCATCAGACAGATGAGTCACTCCGACAGAATGAATCTCGTTAATAACCCTTATTCTGGGAAAGACACCCCGCCCCCGTTTAGATTCCTGCATGTGGTTAAGGGAAGGACAAAAGTTTCTCTTGAGCCCACAGGGTCTCAAGTGCCTTCAGCTCAAAACCATCCACAAGCCAACGTGGCACATTCTGGAGAGGTCTGTCCTGAACCTTCCCAGCTTTCCCAAGCTTTAAAGCTCCATTTAAAAGCTTGCTTTCAAATGTAGTAACTTTTGTGTGTCTCTTCACTCATTCTTTAATTTTCTTTTAACTTATATATTTGATATATAGTCCGTCTCTAATTTTTTTTTTAATGTTTATTTTTTATTTTTGAGACAGAGAGAGACAGAGCATGAATGGGGGAGGGGCAGAGAGAGAGGGAGACACAGGATCGGAAGCAGGCTCCAGGCTCTGAGCCATCAGCCCAGAGCCCGACGTGGGGCTCGAACTCATGAACTGTGAGATCGTGACCTGAGCTGAAGTCGGATGCTCAACCGACTGAGCCACCCAGGCGCCCCAGTCAGTCTCTAATTTTTAAAGACATTTCACAAACGTGATAAAGTTAATTAGATGCCCTGGGTATTTCAAGCTCTAACCATAAATTGATACAACTGATTCCAACCTATAAACAAAACCTTTACCAACATTTGTTCACTACTCACCATCTAATACAACGGAGTCAGAGTCAATCAGATCTTAAACTGGAATTCTCTCACACATTCTAAAACGAAAACCTTAGGTTATTGAGATTAACTTTCAACCTTTCAAATTAAAACAAGTCGTTTATGCTACATGAGCAATGAGCACAACTTCACAACTTGACTCGCCCCAGGACCTCTGGGCAAACCCAGCGGGGGTTGCAGGAGCCGCTCCGCACCCTCCCCGCATCTGTGTGCACAACTGCCCAGAGCACCCCATTCTCCCCAGGAGGCTCCGTGACAGGGTGTGCAGGCCCCTGCCAGGCCCCCTGCAGCGGGCCCGGCTCCTGTCTCAGGGTCCCACACATCCTCTGGGTGTCCTTTCAACTTTGTTCTTACCCAGATTTTACAGAAACCTCTTGCAAAAACCCTTTCCCAAGCTGGCCGCCCTGGAGTGGGACCGCAGGCTGGCTCATTTCAGGTGGGCCTGGCCTTCAGGGGTGCCCAGGACATACCCCCCAGAACCCTCTGCCAGGTTCGCCACCTGCTCACCGTCCCGTCCTAGGCTCTGCCCTCGGGGAGCCAATGCGGACACTCTCTGCACTTTGTTCACCCGTGGCTCTTGTCCACGGCGTGTGGCGCCAGTATTGGGGAGACTCGAACCCACAGGCCGGAAGGTCCTTCGTGAAGAAACTAAAAGAGGCTTTGTTGATAGTGTCAGATAAAATGTCCAAAAGTTAAAACAATTCTTACAGAAACACAGAACGTGTCCCAAGATCACGGGCTCCCACAGGCTGGCGGGACTCGGGGAGAACGTGAGGAGATCTGAGCTCAACACAGAAAGAAACCCTGGACCCTCAGGGGCCCAACCGGGCAGAGATGCACCCGAGCGCCGTGGCCTTTAGGGCCGTCCTTTCGCTGGACAGACTGCGTGCATGACCCGAAGTTCGGGGCCGGGCAGACCTAGGTTGTCAGACGCAGTCAGCTCTGCTTCCTTCGGCTGCACATTCGGCAAGAAGGACACATTAGCAGAGCACGAATTCTGTTTCTGTTCGGTGGGCTGTGGTTTCCACCATGACAAACACCAGGCAAACACACGGGATATGCACATGACACGCACATGCATGCACGCGCACGCACGCATGTACACACAATGCGCACACGCACGCGCCCTCACGCAGACGCAGACGCACACGCACGCACGTACACGCAATGCGCACACGCACGCACACGCGCTCACGCAGACGCATGCGCACACACGTACACGCAGACGCACACGCAATGCGCACACACATGCACACGCGCTCACGCAGATGTACGCACGTACACGCAATGCGCACACACACGCAGACGCGTGCACGCACACACATGCGCACAAGCACGCGCGCACGCAGACACACACACGCGCGCGCGCTCACGCAGACACGTACGCACACACAATGCGCGCGCACACAGACGCACGCGCGTACACGCAATGCGCACACACATGCACGCGTGCTCACGCAGACGCGCATGCGAGCACGCACGCACACAGTGCGTACACGCAGGCGCACACGCACACAGATACCCACCGGCCCCATCGGTGTGCTGTGCGTTATGCCCCACCCCCGGCACCTGTCTGTGTGACTACCCTCTCCCCACTTGCTTCTCTCACTTCCTCTCGGCTCTTTCCTCAAGGGTGTTTCAAGGTTAAATGCCTTGGCCCATCAGGCAACCCCCCACCCCGCCAAGGTCGGGCCTAGGGACTCGATCGCAGGATCCCGCAGGTGCGAGGCCACTTCACCAGTGCTACCCTCCCAGGAGCCGGGACACCTCGGCGTGCCCACTCATGGTCCCAGGGCGCAGAGCACCTGCCGCAGCCAGGCACCTGCCGGTTGCTGTGGAGAAGAAAGGTGAGTGTGTGCGGGGCAGACGGTACCGGAGGGAAGCCCAGCTCACGGGACTGACTCCACGCTGCAGTCTGCCGCAGCCTGGACCCTCGCGGTGGGACCCCAACATGGGACCCGCAGTGGGACCCCATGGTGGAGTCAGAACATGTGCTTTTCCTCCCTAAGCGCCCTATGATGTGGGGACCCTGGAAGGGGTCCATGCAGAGGCCCCGTGGGGTGGGCGCCGGCGGGTGACACACCACGACGGAGGACTGACTGTGGACAGCAGCTGGGGTACGGCGAGACCAGCGCCTTAGTGAGGTGCTCCCAGGACTGGATAGAACCTCGGCCCCTCCCTGGGGTCCCCAGGCCCCAGCACACCTGAGGTCACCCACTAAGAACGAGCCAGGACAGATCACCAACGCTTCGCGAGGCATCTCAGGAGATGGAGGTCCCAGGAAAGTTCTGTGTCTCCTCCCTCACCTGCCCAGGGGGTACACCTGTGTGCTCTGCGGGGGCCGGCTGAGGGGCTGCCCTGGGGTGGACAGTGGAGGTGGGGCACGCAGTGGCCTCCCCTCTCTCCACGTGGAGACCACTGCTTCTGGGCGCAAAAGTGTGCCTGGGGGTGAGAACTCCGGCAGCCTGAGGACAGGGCCCCATCAAACCCCCTGACCACCGACTGCTGGCGTGGGTCAGGACAGGGGTCAGGGCAGGCAGCGTGACTTGGGACAGCCCTGTGTCCCAAGGCTGTCCCAAGCTGCTGGGAGGTCAGCTGGGGTGCTGGCACTCTGGAGCCACAGGCCTGGATGGTGCAGTCCTGGGGATAGATGCTGGCGGGCATGGCGGGGGACGGCCAGCTCCAGACCCTGCTCCACAGCGGGCGCTGGGGGTGCCGTTCCCCCCGGGTGTATGGTACCCCCCTGTCGGCCTGACACCGCCGGACCCCAGCAGAGGCTCAGAATACCGAGCCGGCAGGATCTGAAAGAGACTTGGATTTCCCACAGCTCGAGGAAAAGATCAACGATCCTGCAAAATGGTTCCTGTAAGGGCTCCCAGGGGCTCAGTCGATTGAGCCTCTGGAGATTTCGGCTCAGGCCACAATCTCACAGTCCATGGGATCAAGCCCCGAGTCGGGCTCTGCGCTGACGGCGTGGAGCCTGCTTGGGATTCTCTCTCTCCCTCTCTCTGCCTCTCCCCTGCTCATGTTGTCTCTCCCCCTCTCTCTCTAGCCTTTCCCCACTCTCTTTCTCTGTCTCCCTCAAAATAAATAAGACTTAAAAATGGTTAATTTAAACCTTTTCTCTTTATTGTGCTCACAAATGTGGTGTTTCATGACTTGAAGTATCATGGCCTTTTGAAGGGACAGGCATCTCTTTTTGTCCTTCTGCTGTCTCTGGGCCGCACAGCACCGTGGGGGTAGGAATACACTGTCAGCACGTGGTTTGCCCGAGGAGTGGAGGGGCTGTGTGTACATGTGGGCACCCGTACACACGGCTAGGCCTCAGCCCACACGCCCCCAGCCACTGTCCCCCAGGGTTTCTGTCCCAAAAGGCCTGGCTGGTCACCTAGCTCCATGCAGCGTTCGTGCACCTGCTGGCACAGCCACGTTCTCGGCATCGAGCAGATCCGCGGCCGCAGCGGGTGCAGCTGCTGTGGCCTAGAGGAGGCCCGTCGGTGTTCGTGGGGGCCACCTGTGCCCAGAGCGGCAGAGGGGGTATGGGTGGGCCTGCTGTGTCCTCACCCTATGCTGCAACTGTGGGGCTGCTCCCGGGAGGCTCTTTCTCAGCCTGGGGCCCAGACTATGCCCCCTGCTTCGGACATGGCCGCGACTGAAGGCCTCTCAAGGTCCATCAAGGTGCTGGGACCCCTTGGAATGGATCCTGATGCCAAGCACTGCCCCCAAGAAAGTCCCAGCGCCCAAAGCCACCCAGCGAGCCCTGGGGTTCACAGGACCATCCCCTACTTGGTAGTTTCTCCTATGTCCTGGGGTCCTGCCTTGTGCCTTTGCTTACACTGTCCCCGTGACCAGAGCCCCTCCCTTTTCTGCTCCTCTCAAGGGGGACCCTCCCCGTGCAGTCCCGGCCTCGGGACACAGGTGAGCAGTCCAGCCTCTGTGTCCAGTTAACACGTGTTCAGTGTGTGCAGGCTGCTGGGTGGTGAGCTGTACTTCAACAGATCACAAGACCTGCTGTTCTTGCACAAGACAAGTTGAAATAGAGAAGTCGGTTGCTCACAAGTCCTGGAGGAAGTGCACGCGCGCCTGGAGAGACCACGTCGAGGCAGGGTGTAGACAGGATCTGAGACTCCGGCCTCTGCCAGGGTCTCTGGGTGGAGTGCTTTGGGTTCCTGAGCTAGGACCACATTGGTTCGTTCAAACCAAAAGAGCGGGGTTTTGGTAAGATCCATGGTGCAGGGTGGGGGTCTGCTCTAAGGGGTGCGTAAGAGGAGGTCTTGGGAGGCAGGCACACTGTTGGCTGTAAGGGCTGCTAGGGAGTCAGAGCCGGGACTTCATTTGCTTGTCGTTTGGTGGCTGTGGTCTGGGGCCTGCGCTCATGGGAGAGACAAGGGGTGGCATCAGGCCCCGAGGGCCACTGGTCACACAAGATGGATGTGAGGCTGCAAACCGGAGCAGCACCTGGCCGCGGGAGGAGGGCTCCCCAGGGCTGCCGGGAACACCCAGCGCCAGCTTCAAATCTGTCAGATCACCTGCCAGCTGCTCTTTTACAGACAGAGTGAGCTGAGGCAGTGCCCCGGGGCCACTCATTGTGTCTGAAGTCCTGCCCTGGTGTGCTGCTGGGGCCGAGGGTCTGCAGACCCTGACTGGGGCTCACAGAGGCGCGGGCGTGAGGTGCAAAGGTCTCACTGCTGGGGTGGGCACGGGGCAGGTACAGGGTGGACACAGGGTGGGCAGACACAGGGGCAGGTACAGGGTAGACGGACACAGGGCTGACACAAGGTGGTCACAGGGCGGATGTGCAGCTTGGCCAGGACACTAGCTGTTGTGTCCCCATATCCAGAACCAGTTCACATTTTTCAGGTTCTTGTCTGCAGAGGCCTCTCATTCTCGGGAGGAAGATCGTCTGCGCCAGGCACTGATCTCCGGATGGAGGACACGGCACCAGCAGGTGGCGCCGCGGCCCCAGGTCTGATGGGTGTCCACGCTGAGGAGGAACGGAGGCCTCCTGGCTTCCAGCCAAGGATGGCGGCGTCGGCCCCACAGGCCCTCGGGGTAGACAGTGGGGGGGGGGGGGGGGCGAGGGAGGCGGGTGTGTGTGTGTGTGTGTGTCTGTGTGTGTGTGTGTGTGTGTCGCCCCGGCAGTGAAGGGCGGACGGCCCCCAGTCCTGGAGGCTGGCCTGGCCTCCTCCCTCCATGCTCCAGTCTGAGGGGCAGGTGCCTGGAAGGGCTGCTCAGGGCGGGGCCACAACGAGCCATCGGGTTCTGTCCCGGCCCCTGGACGCCAACGAGCCGTCCAGAGAGAGACAGTGAGCATTTCCTCGGAGGAGCAGGCCACGTCCTGAGGACACCTGGGGTCACAGGCCAGCCTGCCGCTCTCCCCAGCCCCTATCTGCCTTCAGAGCAGGCTGCGGGGTCCTCCGGCTGGTGTGGGGCCTGCGGGCGAAGGTCTTGGCCACAGGGGAGGGTCCCCTACGCACCTCATTGAGGCCTGGTCCGCAGGGCCAGCTGAGGGGCGTCCAGACGTCCGACGGCGCTGGCGTCACACGGGGTTAACCTCACGCCCCTGGTGCGTCTGCAGCTGCAAGGACACGAACTGGCAGAAGCACAGGCCCAGCTCTAGGTGGCCGCGGGCTCTGTGCGCCTCGTTGCAGGCGGGGAAGTACGCGTGCGCCACGCAGCAGGCGTAGCTGCAGGAGAAGCGCAGCAGGGCCTCCCGGAACAGGGCCTCGCCCTCCGCGGCCTCCAGGAAGACCCGCCTGCAGTCGCCCAGCAGCACGTACACGAAGTGCAGCTTGTTCATGGTGTCGCAGCCCATCAGCAGCGAGTGGGGCGCCAGCAGGAGGTTGGCCTCCCCCACCCTGAGCACCACTTCCTGCATCATCTTCTTAGAGAACCTCCTGAACCAGCACAGGGTGTTGACTCCTAACACGAAGAAGAGGGGGCAGAAAAATATGTTGGCAGAGATGAGGAAGAAGCGCTGATCCGGGGTGTTTTCCAGGAGGCCCATAATCAGGGGCAGGGAGAGCAGGGCCAAGGCCACGAGAAACAGGAAGACGGCCAGCGTGACCCTGCAGCCCAGGTAGCGGAGGCAGGACCTGGGGGACCGCACCCCGTTGAGGATGCCCACGGCTCGCTTGTACACCTCGGGGTCCTCCAGCACCTCCTTCAGGGGGTCAGGGACGCTCAGGGTGCTGAAGGTGCCCGCCTTCCACGAGGGCAGACTGTCCCTGTTGACGCAGTTCAGGGTCAGGAGGCTCTTCCCGCTGTACAGGGAGGCGGCGGGGCGCCAGGCGGGCAGGGAGCGGGCCAGGCGGTGGTTGGGCATGAGCAGGAGCCGCACCACTTTGCGGTAGAAGTGGCTGTCTGCCGCCTCCAGGTATGTCAGGTGGCTGAGGTGCAGCGGGACCTGGCAGGGCCTCAGCAGGACCGGGATGACCGGCTTCCTCTCCAGGCAGGAGCCGAAGAGCGACAGGTCGGCCTCCAGGAGGCACCACCGGCTCTGCACGAAGTCCTGGCTCAGCACCAGCAGCACCTTCTGGCTCTGCTGGATACACTCCGCCATGTTCTCCAGCACATTCCTCCCCGGGGTGAAGTCCCGCTCGTGCAGGCAGACCTTCAGCCCCGCGAGGTCCGCCTCCAGGCGGCTGATGAGCCCGTGGGTCCAGGTGGCGTCCACGCTGCTGTAGCTCACGAACAGGTGGAACTTCTCACTGGGCCTCAGTGGGGGGATGGCCAGAGCCACGCCTCCCTCCCCAGGGCCAGACTCCATGGGCACCACCTGGGAATCCAGCCCTGGGAATCCGCCTCTGGTCTCCGGAGAAGAAAACCACCCTCAGGCTGCAAAAGATCAAGACGCACGGACTGATACGGGATGGACAACAGCGGAACTGAGGTCGAGAACCCGCAGCACACGGCTCGGGGAGCCACAGACAACCCCGGTCACAACTGGCCCAAACCACCAGCTTTCCTACTTACTGCCCGCCCCCCTTCCAAGGCAGGGCCCTTCGGAGAAAGCCAGCACGTTCCCTTTCCCAATCGCAAGGATGCCGCTGCTCTAGCTCCCCGCCCCCAGCCCCCAGCGGGGTGCCTGAGCCCCCTTCCACTGTGGAGTCTCCCACTCCCCTGCCTGCCTCTGGGTCTCTGCCACACCCAAGTGTCGTGGGATCCCCCGATATGGAGCGCTGTAAGGAATCAGCCTCGCTGTTCTCATCTGGGGCGTCTTCCTTGATGTCCACTAGACATTGGCTTTGAAAGGGTCGGGGCACAGAGTGACCGCATCTTCCAGCCCCTTCTTTCTCTTCAGTCGTGGCTCACCTGGTTACTGGTCCTGAGGGATTGCTATGTTTATGTCCCCAGAATTGGTCGAAGCCCTAACCCCCAGGTACAGGGAGATGATTAGGGCATAAGGGTAGAGCCCCATGAATGGGGTTAGTGCCCTTATAAAGAGACCCTCAGACAGCACCCCGCCCCTGCCACCAGTGAGGATGCTGTGAGAAGGCGCCACCTGCAAGCCAGGAGGTGGCCATCACACCAGCACCCAGATCCCAGAATGCCAGCCTGCAGAGAAGTGACTGTCTATTGTTGAAGCCCCCAGACTGTCGTGTTGTGTTCCTAATTTTTTTTAACGTTTATTTTTGAGACAGAGAGACAGAGCATGAGCAGTGGAGGGGCAGAGAGAGAAGGAGACACAGAATCCAAAGCAGCCTCCGGGCTCTGAGCTGTCAGCACAGAGCCCGACGCGGGGCTCGAAGTCACGAACCGTGAGATCATGACCTGAGCCGAAGTCGGACGCTCAACCGCCTGAGCCACCCAGGCGCCCCTCTCGTGTTGTGTTCTGGAGCCCAAGCAGACTAAGATGGGTCCGCCTCTATAACGTTTGCTCTATTGCTCTAGGAAGGGCAGACACACTTTCCAGGAAGCACTAGAACTTTCTCCATGCTGCCTGAGACCCTCACATCGAGATCCCAACGCTCCAACTCAGTGAACAGAGCTTGAACTGCGGCCACCAGAGGCCTGTCTGCTAGTGTCCAAGGAGGCCCACAGAGCACTCGCTGCTGAGACCCTCTCATGTGCCGACGACCGGCTGGCGGCCCTGCCAAGGGGCCTCGCCCACTGGAGCCCTGCACACCCCATGTGGCAGCTGGTCAGTGGCTGTGCTGCCACTCTGCCGGGAAGTTCCCGGCTGAGACCCGTCCCCTCTCGGTGAGCAGGGGCAGGAGAGCCCAGAGGAGGACCAGGGAGCAGCTCTGGGAAATGGAGGTGGGAGAAGCCCAGCTGCCCACTCCCTGCTTCCACGGGGCCCCCCACCCCTACTTGCTCTACCAGCTGGTCGGGAAGAAGGCACCCGCACGGTGTCGACAAGGGGCTCCTCCCGTAGCGTGGCCAGCACAGCACAGCTGGAGCCTCTGTAAGGGGCCACGGAGCCCACCCTTCCTGGCCAGCAAGCCCTCCTGCATGGGCACCATCCCCACACCACCACCCCCGCTTCCAGGTGGCACAGCTGAACGCCAGGTGGGCGAGGCTCTGGGGGACACATCTGAAAGCCTGGTCTCACAGGGCTCCCCCTCCATGGAGGGCTGGCTGCCCCGCCTTTCCCACGGGCAGCCTGCAAAGTGGGTGAGGGTGTGCACGTGTCCGGGACGTGCCTGCACCCGCTCCACGCTTCCCCGGCAGACACGCTTGACTTACCTCGTTGTTAAATGCTATGACTCAGACACTGTGCTGGGCGTTGAGGGTCTCGGCCGGCCAGCACCGGCCACCCACGCTGCCCACTCTTCACTGCAGTCCGGGGGAGGCCTGGGAGGCAGCTGGGGACCCTCCCCCAGTGCCGTCCCCACATAGAAGGAAGTTTGCAGCCAATACTTTCTAGGGGCATCTCTGCTACAGCACAAGGAGCGAGAAACCGAAAAAAGGAAGCAGATTGAGGAAGGCCCCTTGTGCAGAATGGGGGTGAGGGGTGGACAGGGAGAAGAGGCAGAGCACTGCCCCTTCTGAGAAACCCAGCTGGGCCTCAAGGTCTGGAAATAGGGGCAAGATGGTCAGGGAGCTCTTGAAGTCTGTCTGATGGTGATGCTGGGCACTTACAAGGCCCCTCTGCCGGGCCGCTGGGCTTGCCGGCCGCCCGGCCAGGCCCTGCAGCTGGAAGGAGTGACAGGGAGGGCCGGGTGACCGGTGCCTCCCGGTAAGGTTCCCGGAGCAGGTCTGGCCAGGGTGGGGCGTGGGAGTGCATCCTTGAAGGAAGGGGAGACCCCAGCTGCTGGGCGACCCTCCCCAAACAGCCACGCGGGGCTCAGGTGACTTCCCCTGTTCCTGCCCTCTCGGGCGGAGGGGGTCAGCCTGGGAGCCAGCTGCGGCCCTCCTGCTGGTTTCCCAAAACCCACCCACACCTCGCACCGGCCCCTTCACCAGTTCTATTCAGCAACCCAAGGGAGAAGACATCGGGGTCCCTGGGGGCCCCGTCCCCCTCCAAGACCTCCTCCCACCTGGGCCAAAGGTGTGTCTCCAAAGGCTCCTCTCCAATCTGAGCCATCACGTGTATGTGATCTCTTAAGAAAATAGCTATTTGAACTCACCCCTGGTGAAGACAGTCCCTCACGGACTATTTTGTTCCTGGAAAAGCAGCGACACCCAGAATTGATGAAGCTGCCTGGTGCTGATGATGCCGGTGAGGCTGGCACACCCCGCATGGACCAGGGGCCGGCGATGTGTCACCACAGATTCGGAGCACAAGCTGGTAACCACTCCAAGAGGCACGGAGGAGGGGTCTGCCTTTTGAGGACAGAATCCCCCAGAAAAACCAGCCACAGGCCCAGCTGATGAGATCGTGCCTGAAATAACAGAACTTTGAGGGGCAGGCACATCCAGTGATACCGCCTTCGGAGGACAGAGATTTTCCCAACAACAAATCCTTTGAGGGGCTCACCTCTCCCTGCACATCCTGCCCCCCCCTCCCCCCAGTCGGAGGGACACTCACCCCTCACCAACAACCCAGTCTTCAAAAGCAAGGGTGGCCTGGGGAGTCTGCTGCCCAATGAAAAGAAGCCTCTGGCCTCCCTGCCTGTGAGCAGCAGGGGGGGGGGGCTAGTGGGGGCCGGGGTAGTTTCCCCTTGCAAGCACCAGCCAGGGAAGGAGGGAAGGAGGGGGGGAGGGGGAGGGAAGAAGGGGGAGGGAAGCACGGAGTGAGGGAAGCTGGCCAGGCTGGGAACACAACGGCAGGAAGTAGATCCAGGGAAAGCTATTTGAGCCCCTGGGAGGGGGGGAGACACCGCTGCTCTTTGCTCCGGGCTCCTGCGCCCAGGAGTCGGGCGCTGGGGCATGACTCCCGGGCACTCAGGGCAAAGCCAAAGGCTGAGGTTGGTCCTCCTGGAAGGGCTGTGCGGGAGGGGGCCCTCGGGCAGGTGGGGGTGCTAACCGGAGCCCTCTCCTCTCGGCTGCATTCCTGGCTGGGTCCAGGCTGTAGCGCTTGAGGACCACCACCTTCCGCCCCGCACGGTCATGGACCCCCACCCCACATTACTGCCGCGTTTCCGCGGGCGGTCCCAGAGCTCATTTCCGTGAGGCAGCCAGGGCAAGAAAGAGGGTCACGGCGAGTGTTTAACACACCGCACACTCACACACCGGCCTCTGCTGAGGGGGCCCCGCTGAGCCCAGGCTCAGCTCGGACCACGGACCACGGGGCTCCAAACCCAAGCCTGGAGGGATCGGGGAAGTGGGGGATGTGGGGCTCAAACGCTGGCCTCCTCCCATCCCCCCACCTTCCTTGTGAACTCTGCTTCCCTATCAGACGACCCTCTGCTCCTTACCGGTTCAGCGCCATGGGCGGGGGTGGGGGGGGGTGGGGGGGGGGGTGGACCCATGCCTCCCTCCCCATCACCAGTCAAGGACCCTCTGGGCCGTGGGCAGTGGTCCTTGGGGCCTGGTCAGTGGCTCAGGCAACATTTCCCTCGTAACAAAGCTCTCGACCACTCGGGGCAGGGGAGTGACCCCCTTCCCTGCACCCCACTCAGTTCAGACCGCGCCCCCACTGCCCCCCTGGACCTTAGCGACTCTGACTCTGCCGGGAGCTCTGCTTCCTGCTCCTGCCTGGGCTCTGGTTTCCTGACTCTGTGCCCTGCCCTCGGCATTCTGGGAGGTTCCCAGTGGGCTGTGAGGCTCTCTGGGCCCGTCCCGCTCCTCACTTGTCTGTATCCTCATTGCTCAACCCACAACAAAGTACCACCCTCCTCCCTCCCCGCTCTCTGCGCCTGATTCCAGTTTACTGATTATCCAAGCTCTGTTTACAAGACTAGAAGTGGGGGGAAGGAATGAGCAGAAGGGGGGGGGCGGGGCGCCTGGGTGGCGCCGTGGGTTAAGCGTCTGACTTCAGCCAGGCCACGATCTCGCGGTCCGTGAGTTCGAGCCCCGCGTCGGGCTCTGGGCTGATGGCTCGGAGCCTGGAGCCTGTTTCCGATTCTGTGTCTCCCTCTCTCTCTGCCCCTCCCCCATTCATGCTCTGTCTCTCTCTGTCCCAAAAATAAATAAAAAACGTTGAAAAAAAAATGTTTTTAAAAGAGGGGGGGTTGGGGAAGAGGGCCGTGGACAGCTGCCTCTAGGGGCAGCCATAGGCAGTGTCGTCCCTCCCACAGGTAGGGACGCCCCGGTCATCCTGGGCCTGTGCTGGTGGCTGGAGAGGAGAGCAGAGGGAGAAGAGAACCCTGTGCTGGAGGAAGGTGGCAAGAAGGCAGGTGTGGGGCTCGGAAGGGGGTCGTTAGGCTGCTGGCCAGAGTCCAGGTGGTGATGTCACCCCAGCTCCCCAGGTCGACGCGGGCAGACACACTCAGGGCCTCCAGCTTAGCACTGACCCCCAGCCTGTCCTTGCAGCCAGACCTGACTCCCGAGTCCTTAGTGCATCCAAGGGCCAGCCGTCAGCCCTTGTGCACCCCTGAGCCCAGTCTGGTGGGAGAGATGAGTGTGCACATGACCGCATCCTGGCGCCCTAGGGCCCCCCACCCTCATGTTAGCGGGGACGGTCTGGAAAGCAAGTCTGTGCTCCCAACACTGCAGACCAGAATGTGCAGGGCTGGGACACAGAGGCGGGGCTCTGTCTCACCGGGGTGGTCCTGCTGGCCCTGGCCCTGTCACTTGGTGATCCCATCATTTCCCAGCCCGAGGTTATCGAGCATCTGGGGTGGGGGGGGGGGGGGCTGGATCGATCAAGGAAGAACCAAACTTTTAAGGCTCCGTGTGACCCAAGCTCTGCCACTTACTATCCACGTGGCCTTTGGACAGACCCTTAAACCCCCGGAATGTCAGATGGCTCAGCCAGAAAGCACAGACACTGCCTCTCTGAGGTCAGAGACAGGTCTCTGGCCACGCAAGGCTGCAGGGGACTTTGTGTGACCCAGAGTGCCTGGGAGTTTTGTTGTTGTTTTATTAAACGTGTTGCCCGCACTTTAAAAGCAGGAAGTTGGCTGACTGATCAGGATTTCTAGCTTCTCCGAAGCTCTTGGACGTTCTGGCAGGCAGGGCCCTCCTTCCTCAGTGCGGCCCTCCACAAAAAGGCACCTAGAAAGTCTGGAACCTCCCTGGCTGCACAGGAGCACACAAGTGTCCAGGGAGAAGGGAGCTGAACCCCGAGGGGAGCACGGCGGCCTGGCTGCAGCGGCCCACGTGCGTTTGCCACCGCAGGGGCCAAGAGCGGCTTCAAGGTCAGAAGACGGGACGCCAAGCCAGGCCAGGGTAGAGCCGGCAGGGGGGCCGCCGCAGGAGGCTGGGCCCCCAAAGGCTGGTGTCGCGAGAGGGGCCGGACTGGACAGAGAATCCCCCGCAGCAAAACAACCCTGTGGGTGCTCTACAGCCTGTCACCCCCAGCTGGGAGTTTAGTCACACACGGAGCTACGCAGAGGGTTGGGTTTTCATTTGCTGTGTGGCTCAGCAAGTGAGTGGTTCTGGGGTCCCCCACAGCAGTAGTGAAGTCTCTTCTAGAAGAACATAGCTCTCAAACCAGACTGCACAGGACTCCCACGGCTGAAACCACATGGCGCGAACGCCACGGTTACGGGACAGGAGAGGAGACAGTCTCCCCCAACAAGATGCCGCAAAGCAACAAACTGAACCATGCTCAGAAAATAGAATTAGAGAGCTTCTTGGTGGCATCTGGGAGGCGGCGGGCTGCTCCAGGATGAACTTTCCCGACTACCGGCTGCCAGAAATGGGGAACTCAGACTCCATACCTTTTATGAGGAGCCTGTGGCCACAGAAGTTGCTGCCGATGCTCTGGGTGAAGCGTGGAAGGGTTACGTGGTCCGAACCAGCGGTTATGCTGGTTACGCTTTCTCTCTCTCTCTCTCTCTCTCTCTCAAATAAAAAACAATTTTTTTTAATGAGATTTTTCTGGGTCGCCTGGGCGACTCAGTGAGTTAAGCATCCGACTTCGGTTCAGGTCATGATCTCACAGTTCGTGGGTTCGAACCCCGCATCGCGCTCTGTGCTGACAGCTCAGAGCCTGGAGCCTGCTTTGAATTCTGTGTCTACCTCTCTCTCTGCCCCTCCCCTGCTCACACTCTGTGTGTCTCTCTCTGTCTCAAAAATGAATAAACATTTTTAAAAAATAAAAAATAAAAAATAAAAATGAGATTTTCTAAGAGTAACAAATAAAAAAAAGAAAAAAAAGAAAATGGAATTAAAGATATTAAAAATAAAGTGTGTGTTTAAAATTTTATTTTAAAGAGTCCGTGCTGTCAGCATGGGATTTTCTCTCTCCCTCTCTCTGCCCCTCCCCTCTAGTGTTCTCTCTCTCTCTCAAAATAAATAAGCATTAAAAAAATTTTTTTTCAGAAATAAAAGAATTGAAAATACAAAATAGCATCAAAATGCATTAAAAACGAATAGAGAAATTTGAAAAGAATAAAATAGAACTTTTAGAAAGAAAGAAAGTATATTTTTGAGAATTAAATACTCAGTTAAATAGCATTAAACACAGCTGGAAAAAACAGGTTGGGATGTGGAAGAAATAGCTGAAGAAATGATCCAGAACTCAATACAGACAGAGATAAGAGATATAAAGTGGGGTTTAGGAGACCAAGAGATAGAACGAGGTCACACATAATTTTAATTGGAGTTTCAGGTAGAAAATAGGGAAATGGCAATATCTGAAAAGGTAGCAGCTCATAACTTCTCAGAATTGATGAAAAAAGTGGACCTGTCTTTTCAAAAAACACAGTATATCCCAAACAAAAGTAGACAATAGAAACAGTGTGTTCGACTTCCAAACTACTGGGGGGGGGGGATAATTTCTTTTTCAAAAGAATATCTAAAGGAAATCAGAGAAGGAGAAAAAAGAAGCAAAGATAAAGTGGGACAATAAATAGCACAAAAACAATCACACAACGATGTCTATCAGTAATTATATTACATATAAGAATATATCGGCAAAAAGAGATTTTCAGCAGGCTAACAAGTAAAATCCAGCTGTTTACAAGAGAGCCACCTGAAACATGAAGATGAAAAGCTAGAAGTGAAATGATGGGAAAAACATACTTAGCAAATGCCATTAATGGAAAAGGAGCTGGTGTAGCTGCGTGGCTATTAGACAGTCTAAACATCAGCACTTAATTTGTTGTCATGCTTATTTTTGAACGAGAGTGGGCGGGGGAGGGGCAGAGAGACAGGGAGACAGAGAACCCCAAGCGGCCCACAAGGAGCTCAAATCCATGAACTGTGAGATCATGACCTGAGGCAAAATCAAGAGTCGGAGGCTCAACAGACCGAGCCCCGCAGCCGCCCCGACATCAGCACTTTATTGGAGACAATACAAATCAGTACTTGATGATAAGGAGTCAACTCACCAGGATGATATAATAATTTTAAACTTGTAAGCACTTAACAACATGGTGTCAAATTTGGTAAAATAAAACTTGGCAAAATTAAAAGGAGAAATTGACACTCCGTTTTCAGAATGGGGCTTGAGAGGTGCTTTCCTCTCAGCGGCTGACAGATACGTGTTTGTGAATGCATCTACGTGGGGAGGGGCATGTGTGTATGTGCGTGTTTATGGTGTGCGTGCGCTCCTGCTGCATGTGTATTGTACATGAACCTGGCGTGTTTGGGGAGGTGAGTTTTTTTTTTAATTTTTTTTTTTAACGTTTTATTTATTTTTGAGACAGAGAGAGACAGAGCATGAACAGGGGAGGAGCAGAGAGAGAGGGAGACACAGAATCTGAAACAGGCTCCAGGCTCCGAGCTGTCAGCACAGAGCCCGACGCGGGGCTCGAACTCACGGACCGCGAGATCATGACCTGAGCCGAAGTCGGCCGCTCAACCGACTGAGCCACCCAGGCGCCCCTGGGGAGGTGAGTTTTGAAAGCTGGAATAGGGCTAAGGAGTGGAGCCCTGTGGTCTTAACCCAGGCTCAGCCTGCAGAGTTTCCCAACCTCATCCTGGACAGTAGGCTCTTCAAGGGGAGGGAAGGACGTGGCACGGCCCTGGGTAGGGTGGGCACCCCTAACTAGGATGAAGAAGTGTCTGGGCTGTCACTGCTGAGCCTGGATCCCCATACAGCTGCCTTGAGGGGCCCAAGCCCTGAGGGATGTGACATCTCATAGATCCAGCCAGAGGTCCTCTGTGGGGATGCTGTGAGAGGGATGACACAGGGACTCCAGGAAGCCTCTGTTGGGGTTTGGGCCTTCCAACCTCAGTTTTGGAGGTGACAAATGGCTCTCAAGTGCATCTACCCTGAGCTGGAGACTGGGCAGCCACTGGGGGGATCTTAGGACACCAGGCCCCTTGTGGGCAGCTGTGGGGGCACAAGCTCTTTGTGCTGGCCAGGGCCCGGGGTGGGGGGAGGGTGGGAGCAGGGAATGGCAGCTAATGCGTGATGGGGTTTTTCATGGGGATGATGAAGGTGTTCTGGAATTAGTCCCTGTGACAGTGGCACAGCTGTGTGAATACACTAAAACCCACTGAGATGTATACTTTGAAATGGTACATTTTAGGCTATGTGTGTATTATATTTCAACTAAAAGTAACCGAGATGGCACAGGGATGATGGGGCTGGGGCCGCCCACTTGTAACCAAAGACCGGAAGCTCTAGTCACCGGCGGAGGAGAGGTGCTGAAGACACTGAAATGCAGCCGGGTCACCCAGGGGGGCAAGTGCCACCTGCCCGGGGCCAAGCTGGGCGTGTTTTCTGGAAATAGAGCTGTGAGAGCCCCTGCACCTGCACCACCACCCCCCGGCCCCCAGCTCAGGGCTGGGACTGTGATGATCCTCTGCCCCCCCTCCCCCTTTGACCTGGAAAACCAGGGAGGGAGCCAATACTACTTCCAGTGCCCCCCATCCCCCTTAACCATTCTCCCCCGAGCTTGGCCATCCATCACCTCTCCTAACTTCTCATTAAGGCTGGACTGGAGACCTTGGCTGCTGCTGTCTGAGCCTCTTTGAACAGTGTCTGGACAGCAACGGGCTCCCCTGGTGTGGGGGGGACCCTGCTGACTCCAGCAGCCGCTCCTCTTTTGCCCCATCGCCCCCAGGGCTCTGGCCACGCCAAATGTTCCATCTCTGTGTCCCCACTCTGCCAAGCCTCCGTCCCCTCTGCTGGGCACCCTTCCCCTCTTTGCTTCCAGATTAGCCTGTGAGTTAGGTCCCCACCGGCATCGCACCCTCCCCAGCAGCCCCCAGCACGTGCCTTCTGGCTCACAGGCCCTACCTGGCCGGACAGTGTCTGTGGTGGCCGCGTGTCCACCCCAGCACAGCTGGCCGGCCAGCAGCAGCGATGTTTGGGGAGGGAGGGAGAGAGAACCGAGCTCCGGTCAGCCCTGCACACGACAGGCCGCCCAGCCATGGGTCATCCACACCAGGACTATGCCCGCTCCCGCGTGCAGCTCCAGGTCTGCCCCACCCACCCCAGAAGGAATCCTTCCAAGGCCTCTAATGTGGAGGCGGCAGGGGAGCCCATGCCTGGTGGGGGCAGGTGGAGAGGGGCCTGTGGGGACCGGGATCAGAGTTTGTGCGGGCGCCCTGCTCCAGGCTAACCTGCGCCCCAGAATGCAGAGAGCCCCAGGTAGGTGGCCGTCCCAGAGCCTGGCCGGAGGGGGTCCCCGAGGATGCGCAGCAGGCCCTGGGGCGTGTGCCCCCTTCCACAGTGGCTCAACAGAAGCTCCGGCTGTGCATGGCCAGGCCCGGCTCTCACTTCCTCTCTCACTTCAAGTCCTAGCAGGATGCCGCCACTCTGCCCTCCGTCAGACATTTCCTGTCCACCAGCCGGCAGGCGAGGTGCCAGCTTTGTGCCAAGGGAGGTCCTGGGTGCTGGGATCTCCGGTGGCTGGTAGAGGACAGGCGGCCCACAGTCTGGGCTAGCTTGGCCAAGGTTCTTGGGGTCACTCGGGGCGCCAGGTGTCCTTGCCTGCCACAGCCACAGGGGCAGTGGGGGCACCATGTGGTCACAGCCATGAGACCCAGGTCACGGCCGTGGGCAACAGGAGGAGGCCTGAGGTTGAGGGGTCCCTCTTCGCACTGGCCCCTGGTCCTTCCTCTTGGGGAGTCCTCTCCAAGGACTCACTGCAAGGGTTCAAGGACATCTCCTGCCCCACTGAGATACCATGTGAATGTATATAGCCCTGAGTCTGAGGGTGGGGCCAGAAGGAGGGCAGGCATGGCGGCGGGAGGGGGGGGGGGGCGGGCAGAAGGTCAGAGGGCAGTGAGCATTCTAGGCTTTCCTTTTCAGTGGGCACCACGCAGTCCAGATGCACCCCTGGGCAGTTTTGTACCGACCAGACTGCCAGGCTCGAATGCCATAGGAACGCGGCTAGCCTGCGTCTAGGTTGAGTCCAAACTCAATCTTAGAAAAGCCAAAAAGAAAGAGCTGGAAACGGCACTAGTCCTCCCCTGGGCGGGGCCCCTGAACGGGAATCAGGTGATCCCACGAGGCTTCTCCTGTTGCACAGAAAGCGTTGTGACAGCCGCCCCAAGAGCCTGGTGGGTCAGTGCCCCGCGTGAGGCCAGCACACCTGCCCGTGGTGTTTCTGCCCCTCCCCCACACCAGCGAGAGGGGAAACACGTCTGCCTCCTCCGAAGCTGAACTCTGTGCCAAGGAGAGCGTGGTGTGGGTCCAGTCGGACACGAGGGCACGCCCTCCCAGACCCAGCCTCCACTAGCCACTCTGCCTTGCTCCCCGACCCCGACTGGGTCCTGACCCCTGCTGTGTACGTCACTCTAGAGGTTGGGGTGGCTCTACCGTGTGGGGAAGCCGGGTCCTGTCCCCACTCTGGCTTGGCTGGCAGAACCCCATGCTCTCTGGGCTCAGTATCCCCATAAGTGGGGACGTGTCATCAGACTCTGGGCCTGCAGCCTGGTGCTGGGCACACAGGGCTCTGGGGCTCCCATCCCCCAACTCAGGAGCAAAGGTACCCAGGCATGGTGTCTGCTTCTGCTCTGACACCCCTCCCTCTCTCTGACATGCCCTCAGGAGGTCAAAGCCTGGGGCGTCTCCATCTTACCCCAGTGACCAAGGTCAGGTGCCTCCTTCCCGGCAGGCAGTGTCCCCTGTGGCAGGAAGTGACCTCCTGAGCCAGGAGACCACAAGTCAGACCTGACACTGGGCTCTGCTGCACAGGCCAGGCCCCAGGGCGCCTCGCCACCCCTCACGCTCACGTCTGAGCCCAGAGGAAAAGCTCACATCTGCTCCGCGTCAGCAAAACATTTCTTTTGACTTCTTTCCAAAGGGAGAACAATGGCTCACACAGAGGACAGAGATCCTGCCCCAGAGCTCGCAGTGCAGTGGTTGTGGCCGGCTGCCGGGGACAGTGAGAAACTGTGTCCATGTTAATTGGTCTCCCGCTCCGGTGGCACAGTAGGGTTCCTGAGGTGGCTGTATGGTCCCGGTGGTAATTCGCTAGTTTAGGGCAGACCTGGATGCTCCTTTCTTCCCTTGCTTGTTCCCTGAAGAGGGTCTGGAAACAGGCCCCGCTTAGAGCCAGCCCCCAGACTCGGGGTGGAGAGGCCAAGCAGGGGCCACGTCTCCTTGCCCAGATTGCCCCGAGCCCAGGACGGACAGCTGTTGAGGCTGGTTCCAGGTGCTCCTTCTGTGTCTTTCTGGGTCCGCGGGTCCAGGGACGGGGGCCTTCAGGACCCCTCAGTTGCTCTGCTCAGCCAGGCCGGCAGCTGGATACTCAGGTGGGGAGCCGGGGTCAGGAGCCCTCAGGCACAGCAGCTCAGGACCTCAGAGCAAGAGCAGAGCAGGGCTGGCCCACAGGGTTGCTTTCCAGCAGGCAGGGGACCAGCCCCCAGCCCAGGACACCATGCCCTACTGGAGGATGTCCCCTGCCCCTGCCTGGAGCCCGAGCCACCCGATGCCCACCTGGTTCCCGGGAAGCACCTGTCTCCGGGGCTGCACAGACCTGTCGGCTCAGCGTGCTGGCGAGGCCACATCCTTACGAACAAGCTGGGACTGCAGTGACGCGACGCTGGCTGTTGTCCGAGGCAGGACGGTCTGGCCTCGCCCCACCTCAAAGGAAATCGTTCGACAAAGTTCCCTCTCCCCAAGGCACAGGAGGTGGTGTGTGAGCCCATCTCCGAGCCCCGTGTGGGGCTCATACTGCATCATCTCTGAGCATCGGCAGACCGAGGCCCTCAGCTGCGTGCCCACCGCCCTGGGGAGGAAGGGGCCTGAGCAGCCCAGACCAGGGGGGCCTGCCTGACACACGGGCTTCCACAGTGTGCCTGGTGCCGGGGCGGGAGCAGGAGACACAGGGAGAGGCATGGGCATACACACAGGGCTGACCCGGGGCCTCCGGTGGTCACCACAAGTCAGCCATGCCAGGCTGCATGCATCTAGCTTCATCAACCTGCCATGCTTTATGACACGATTTATATATAATTAATAATATATTAATTAATTGTTGCCAAATGTGTTTTAAGTATACATGCGATACAATTGTCTCTTGCTCGAGCAGACAAGCTGCTGTCATGGGCTGTCCACACGGTCAGGAGAGGCTGCATCTACAGGACACCAGGGAGTGATGGAGGGGCCAGTGGAGGTGGGTAAACTTGAGAAGACCACCCTCCTCAGGCAGGACCTGTTGATCAGGAGTCCCTGCACCTATGGCCCCTCCAGGCAGGGTCTGGTTCTCCTAAAACAGGATGGTTCCAAGCCCCCGAGGGCCTGGGCAGGACAGTGTAGAGTCCCCAGCCCGGCCCTTCAGGGGGCCATTGTGGGGAGGAGGGCCTGACCTGAGGCCCCAGGAGCCCCTGAGGCTCCCCCAACCGTTTGAGGTCAGTATGCTGTGCTCCGAACAGTGTTCCCCGGAAGCCCAGGAGCTGAGGTCGTACACCTGAGCCTGGTGGAGTGGGCCTCACAGTGCCACCTGGCTGGAGCTGGGGAGGGATCCGTGCTGGGGAGGGGTCTCCGTGGAAGAAAGTGCTTCTGGGTGCTGGAGTTCGATAGCAGTCAGGGTCAGAAGCAGGGGGAGAAGGAACCAGGAATGGCCAGGCAGCTGCCATGCCCCCCGAGGGGGACAAGACTCCAGAGGGGACAAAAGAGGGGGACATTCCCCCCACCACACCCATGGAGACGGCTGGCTGGCCAGCCACGAGTCCAGTGGCGGCCACAGCAGGGCAGGAAGGGCAGGTCAGAGAAGCTCCTGGTCACGGCTCCACCAGACCGTGGGGTGGGGGCGTCCCAGGGACAGGGTGTCGCACGTTGCAGCCCTACCCTGCATACAGGGGCTGAGCATCCTTGGAGCTGGGCTTCCTGCCACCCACAGGCTCCCAGGGATCTGGGCAGAGGACAGGTGCCCCAGGCCCAGCACGGTCTGAGTGCCCACCACCCTCAACATTCATTCATCAACCCATGGTTGCTGAGCACTTTCTGGCTCCACGCCGAGGAGCACCTGGTGAGCACAGGAACATCCTCTCTAGTCGGGAGACAGAGAAAAGAGAGGGCTCATCCTACAAGTGGTCCTAAGGGCTGAGAAGGACAGGGGATGTGGCCACTGGTGACCAGGGGAGACCTCCCTGGGAAGGTGACATGGGGCAGGGCTGAGCACACAAGGGGGCCCGAGGGGACTGTGGGGCCAGGGGGCTAAGGTGAGCCTGAGTTCCAGGTGATGGCCTGGCATGAGGGGCACAGGTGGTCTTGCTCCCTCGGGGAGCTGCCACAGCTGGGGGGTGGGGAACCAGGGAGCCAGGAACCCAAGAGCCACAGTCCCTTTGGAGGCCCTACAGGAGGCAAGGGTGACGGTCAGCACTTGGTACGCCTTCGTCGGGTCGGCCTGAAGTTCACCGGTGGCCGCGTGCCCCAGGGGCCCAGATTTAGAGGCGCCTGCGGCCAAGTGGCCCCTTCTGATCCAGGGCCTGGATCCACTCAAGGTGGAGGCTGGTGCTAGACCTGAGAACCACCTCCTGGGGACCCCATACAGGGGCCCCCACCCTGGGCAGAGGAACGGGCCAGGCAGAGAGGCCCCGAACAGCAAGTGGGGGCAAGGGCGCTGCCCTGCAAGGTCCCCGGGCTCGCCCGAGCGGCAGGTGCTTGGTGTGTGTGGAGAGAGGGGCGAGCCACTGCCTGGGAGGCCTTCCCAGTGACTGGAACCCACGTTCTGTGACGCTCAGCTGAAGGAAAGAGGAAGAGAAAGGAAGACCCCAACCTGCAGCTAGCAAGCAAGGCCCAGGGGAAACGGAAGCCGGAAGCTGCAAGCCGGACCCCATCCTAGGTGCGAGGCCCCGCGAGCAGGCTCCGCTCTGCAGGGCCCCTCGAAAGCTGCCCTGCCCCCACCCCGCTCAGGGGGAGAAGGAGCCATCAGGGGCTGGTTCCCAGGAGGCCAGTCGGGTGTGGGCTACTGATAGGCTATGGCAGCGGGGTCCCCTGGGCCGCGTCAGCCTAATGGACACCATCTGTCCCACAGACCCGAGTCACCTGCCCTGCCGTCCCCCGCGCCCCCCACCCCCGCAGCTGACACAGCAAACAAGAATCAGCAGCTGGCAAATGATTCCAGGACCCAGGGGCTTCTGCTCCACTGGCCAGCCAAGCTGGCCCAACAGGTACAGACCCCTCCATAAAGGCCAGTGGGCTCCAAGGTCTGGGAAGAGCTGCCATGCACCCCAGCACACAAGCCCACCCCGGATCCCAGCATCCTTCCTGGGTCCATGAAGGGAGCATGGCTGGCTCTCACCAGGAAGATGGCGACCAGGAAGATCACTGACTACAGTTAGCTGTTCTGAGCAGTCTGGTAATAGAGCAAGGCCAGGATCTGATGTCTGCCTAGGAGGTCACTGGAGCCTGAGTCCAACATGAGTGGTGGGGGGAAGTGGCCTGTGGGGAGACATGGCTCAGGGTTGAGAGGCTGTAGGGAGGAGAGCAGCATGGGAGAGTGGGCAGGGGCACATCCCGCGCAGAGGACAGGGTGGGCAGGGATTCAGGACTGGCCTGAGGGAAACTTCATTCTTTGAGCTAGCAAGAGGCGTCTGTCTCCTGGGCTGGGGGGGGGGGGGGGGGGGCTGGGCAGCACTTGTGCAGAAGCTTCTGGAGCAGCCACTGTTGGAAGGCCCAGGAAATTCCAAGGGGCTGGAAGTCCGAGAGACTGGGCCCCACCCAGGGCTGCCTGCTTGCCCAGTCCTGGGTGGATACGCTGGTGACAAGTGACCATTGGGTTTCCAAAAATCTGTCTGAGGACTCACTCAAGTCCTGTCAGAAGGTGTCCCCTGTGCTCTTTACCACATGACTCAGTCCGAGAGTGTTGCCTGACCTCCCAGAGCCCCTGGAGACTAACCCCCAACCCAAACCCCAGGGCAAGAAAACCCCTTGTGTAGCCTGGGGCTGGGGGTACGGCCTGGGGTTAGGGGGATGGGGGGGGTGCAGCCTGGGGCTGGGGGGTTAAGGGGTGCAGCCTGGGGCTGGGAGTGCAGCCTGGGGATGGGGGTGCAGCCTGGCACTGGGGGGGGTGGTGCAGCCTGGGGTTACAGGGCTGCTTGGTGAATCCTACAGAGTGTCACCTGGTAGCCATGGGGCCCGAGGACTGCTGGCTGGGAGCGACCCGGCAGAGGCAGCTCGGACCCTGCCCCCACTCGTGGGCGGGAGAGGGGCGGGGCGGAGCTTCCCGGAGGCGCAGGCCCCTCCCTCTCGTGGGGCGGAGCGGCTCCCTCCCCCCACCCCCACCCCCCGCCCCCTCCTGGCGCGGGGCCCGGTTTAATAAAGTTGAAAACGAGCTGGAACCCGGCGGCCAGAAGGCAGCCCCGTGCGCTGGGTGGGAGCGCTCAGGGCACCGCGACGCCGGCAGGCCGGCCGGGGGCTTCACAGGAGCAATTACCCCGGGCCGGCGGGAGGCCAGGGAGGCCCGGGGCCGCGGGAGAGCTGGGGAAGGACCGCGAGGCCCGGGACTGGCCGCCCCCTCCCCACGGAAGCGCGCGCGGGCGGGGCGGCGACGGGGTCGCCCGTTGAGTGGCGCGGCCTTTGTGCCGGCGCTGTGAGCAGCTACACGCTCAGAGCCCGCTCCCCGGTGACGTATCAAAGAGCCTTTGACGGGGAGCCCCCTGGCAGGAGGGCTCACCTGCAGAGACGCTCTATAGAGCCTTTGAAAGCGCAGCAGCTGCCAGGGGCTGTCAGCCGGGCACCTAGAGGGACAAAGAATGGGGGAGCTGGCCCCTTCAATGAGAGGCCACTTGGAAACAGCAGGCATGTGCCAAGCCCGCAGACTGGGAAAGAAAAGTGCTCTTCATCGGGGACTCGGTGTTTGAAGGGGACCCTTTCTCAGCCTCAGCGCCCTCATGTGCATGACAAAGGGGCCTCGGGGCACGGGCCTGGAGGCCAACAGTCTCAGCGGGCGGCGGCCGGAGCGCTCAAGTGTGGCCGGTGCATGCGTCCAGCGGGAGCTGGGCCCTGCTGCCCGGCCACAACCCAGTCATCTCTGGGCGCTCTCTGGTCCCGCACTGCAGGACGCTCCTGCAGGGAAGCGGGTGGTGGGCTCCCATCCTCCCCTGGGAGGTGGTGAAGGAGGCCCAGGACTGCAGCCTGAACATCCCCAGGGCTCAGTGCCTGCCTGGGGCCAGTGCTGGGGGTGTGTGAGGCTCCGGTCATCACCATCCTGGTTGGGGAAGCCAGAGCTGCCTCTTCTGGAACGTGGAGGGGAACTTGAGGCAGGGGAGCCCTTGTGGCCACAGCATCCCTGAAGCAGAGATCCTGGTTTTCCTTCACCACCCGAGACTGCCCACCCGAGCAGGGGCCAGACAGCAGCCCAGGCCCAGGGTCCACACATGCCCAGCCGCCTCCCCGCCTCCAGGACTGCAGAAGAAAGTAGGCAGTCAGACCCACTGCCAGAAATGTCAGCCTTAAATGGTCTTTTAGACCAGGATTAAATTAGATACTAGATTGTCAATTACCCTCCATTTTCGATTGTTTTCAAACTTAACAATTCTTGGGCCATGAATTGTCCATAGATGCACACAGCTCATTCCCTGGTGTCTTTGATCAAGAAGAAAACACCCAAGGCCCCTACATCTCTCTGCAGAACTCCCAAATGCAGCTCCCCTGTCCCCCTCCCTGCCTGAGGGTGAGGGGTGGGGGTCCTGCTAAGGTCTCATCAGTCCCCCAGGCCGTGCCACCAGCACTGGCATAACCTATGAGGCAGAATAGAGAACTACCTTACTGGTGTGGCCACCTGAACTTCCTGCCTGACCCTGCACACCCCTTCCCCCCTTTATTTACACCAAACCCATGCTCCTAACATCAGTTTTCATGACCCCAAGATCCTATTCCCTTTTCTGGCCCCCTCCCACAGCGCCACCCTCATTGGCCTTGCCTCTGTCCCCAAAACACCCCTGGCATTAGAGTCTCTGCTCAGATCTCACACTTTGCGTTTTCCTAACCACACACCCGATGCCCCTCTATTTGCCACAGTGACTTGAGGGCTGTTGGGGGATGTGTTCCCTGCTCTAATGTCTTCCCTGAACGTGGGGAGTGCACTAGGGTGACTGGTCTCTCAATGCCCCTCATTTACTCTGTCCCTGGAGAGGTTGAGGCTTGCCCAGAAGCCCCTGTGGAGGATAGACTGGGCCCAAGTGGCCCAAGGCTCTCCTTCCCCTTGACCAAGCATGAGCTGGGGCACTGAGGGAGGGCCAAGGAGGCCACCTCTTTCTGGGGCTGGTCTGTTCGACTCTCATACCGGGGTACTGTTCCCACTTGCCATTTTTATGAACGTAAGTGGTCAGCTTGAAGACACCATGCCTTTTCATGTACTTCCTGAGGCAGGAGCAGTGCTCTGTATAAACCAGAATTCCAGAATACCCCCTAAGAACCCTAATATCTCTCATCTGGTTTGGACCCACCCAGCCCATCCACCTGTCAACTTGTCCTGAGGGGCTCAGGGCTCAGGTAGGGGACCGCTCTTCTGGCCTGTCACCAGGGCCAGCCTCAGCTGGGACTGCTGTGTGTGGCCTTCCTCTGGGCCTGCAGGGATCTGAGGCCGGCAGGATCAGGCCGGATTACAAGCCCCAGAAGCTTCCGCCCAGCAGGCTCAGAGATGTGAGCAGCTTGGCCCTCGTGGCTGCAGGGAGGACAGGCATGTGTGCAGGACTCCGTGGAGGGCCTCTGTCTAGAACAGAAACTCCGTGGCTGGAAAATTACCAAAACTGAGGCTGCGTTTGTTTTGAAAATTAGTGTACTTCAATGAGGAGAATTCAGCGAGGAAAAACGTCCGCCCTTGAAGCGGTGGGATTTCTTCCCCTCTTCCCATAGCTGAGGGGTTTTCAAGGATTGCACTCTGGCCGTGTTTCTTACTCCATGGCTGTCCATCTGAAGCCAGTGCCCCTCAACAACCCTGGCTCCCCTGAGGCCCCATCCCCTGGGATTTACAGGCCTTCCTCAAACCACTTCCAGCTTCTCTGGGCTGCTGGCAACCACAGGAATGAAGTTTGGGAATCGGGGTTTCAGCCCTGAATTCCAAGCCGGCAGGACCCCCGATGCCACTGCCTAGTGGCCCCTCGGTGGCGTGCTGCTGGCGTCAGACTCATCTGCAGTAGAGAGCAGGGAGGCTCCGTGGACTGGCCCTGAGCACAGCCCGCCATCCCCAGGGCTTGTCTCCACAGACCATCAACCAGCAAGACCCCCACCATCCACAGAATCAAGCCTGCAAAAGCTTCATCGACCTCTAAAGCCACACACTGGGTGAGCCTGAAAGATGGGAGAGAATTACTACAGAAGTGTCAGGCACTGTCTGTGCGGCTCAGAGATTAAACGTTCGTGACCCCGTATCTGGGAAATGATTAAGAAACTTTCCACAATCTGCCCAAAACAACATGCCCTGTGGGCCTGGGCCATTTCTTACGCAGTGAATATGGTGTTTGGCCAAGCAAGGAGCAAGGTCTCAAGTGACCATCAGAGTCCTGGGGCCTCTTGGGTAGCGCTGGCCCAGCAGACTTCCCTGGGCAGGGGCTGCCTGCCCGGCTTCCCAGTGTCCATACACAGGAGCCTGGTCCAGGGCTCCAGTGCCATCCTCCAGGGACAGTGGCCTCTTCATAGCTGGCTCAACAAGGGGAAGGGGACGTTCCTCTGGTCCAAAAGAGGTGAGGCTCTGGAAGATGAGAGAGGTAGGAGAATAGGTGTCTGCTGTTTTGTTTGTTTTTAAAACTTCGTCCTTCCCTGGGGATTCCTGGCCCTGTTCAGTCTCTCTGAAGCCTGTCCTGCTTGGGGTCTTCCTGGGAGGAGGCCCAGCCCCCAGCCCGTGGCCTCCTCCGCAAGGACGCGCTGGGTCCTCGGGACAAAGGAAATCAATTCCCGGTTCCCCCGGCAGCTAAGTGACTCGGCTGCCCCCAAAGCGATTTTCACAGCCAGGGAAGCGCAATTGTATTTTCCGGCTCATTAACCCGGCGCACAAAGCGCCGCAGTCCCCGGCCCGGAGCACGGGACCGCGGATTCCAGAGGTCCCTCCCCGCCTGGAGACGCGGCTGCCCATTGTCCCCGAAATGTACCGCCTGTTTATTCAGGTCCTTTGAACACTCCTTCCGCATTGTGTGGGCACGCCTGGGAGAATCCTGCTCAGCCCAGACGAGGCCCCAGGCCGGCGCCACAGACAGAAACTTAGATCCGACCTTCACTCGTCAAGGTGCTCCGGGCTCCCTCCCGCAGGCCCCGCGGTGGAGGGGGGTGGGGGCGGTCCGGGCGGCTGGGGGGCGGGCGAAGGCTTCGGGGAAGAGGAGCACGTGGCCCCAGCCCCACAAGACCCTCTAACTCTCGAGGGGTGGGGGCCAGGCCCAGGAGGACCCCGCTTTCTCTCCCCGGGTGGGGTCTGGGATGTCACCCCCTCCTCACCCCTGCTACTGAGCTGGTGCCCCAACAGCGGCGGTGCGGTCCGGTGGGCTCACAGAGGCCCCTCCAACAGTGAGCCGGCTGGGGAGCCCCAAAAGTCTGCCTAGTATGGGCCAGGGCGGCCCCACCTCGAACGCCACCCCCATGGGTGAGCGGTGGGTTCGGCAGCAGGGGAAGAGCCCCACGCCCATTCTTCCTGCAGCACCAGGAAAGCGTGAGGCCTTGAACCTGTGGCTTTGCCCAGTGCCTTCCTTCGTCTTCTGCTGGGGGGGGGGGGGGGGGCGGGGAGTGGGAGAGGGGGGAGGAGAAGGGAGGGGGAGGGAGGACGGGAAGGAGGGGAGAAGGGGGAGGGAGGAGGAAGGGAGGGGGAAGGAGGAGGGAGGGGGGAAGGAGGAGGGAGGGGAGGGAAGTGGGGGGATACCCTCCAAGCTGTCACTTCCTCTGCTGCGCTGGGGGGGGGGGGGGAGGAGGGAGGAGGAAGGAGAAGGGAGGGGGGAAGGAGGAAGGAGAAGGGAGGGGGGAAGGAGGAAGGAGAAGGGAGGGGGGAAGGAGGAGGGAGAAGGGAAGGGGAGGGAAGTGGGGGGTACCCTCCAGGCTGTCACTTCCTCTGTTGCTTCGTCCGCATTTCCACAGGCTTCCCAAGTCCGCAGAGTCCACTCACAGACCACATGGAGGCAAAATGGGCCCAGGGCGCCCCCCCCAGGCCCCAGCCTCGGCCCTCTCCTCCAGGCGCCCCGCTGTCCTGACAGCCCCACAGCCCGTCCCCGAAGGCCTCCTGCCTTTCCGGCCGCTCCCACCAGCTCCTTCCCAGCCAGAGAGTCCTGACAAAGGGCTCTTCCCCAGACAAACCTTCGGGCCGGTTTGCATTTTCCAGAAATGGCCCCAACAGTACGTGCTTTTGGGTCCCCTAGGCTCTGGGTGGGCCTCTTTAACACCCAGGAGAACGCTGACCTGACAGTCAGTCCCTGCCGCCGCCACCGACTCCCCAGCCTTCTACCTGGTTCGTCTGCTAGAGCACCGTGGCCCCTCCCCCGCGGGTCCCCTGCCCCCTTCCCCAGGGGCACAGTGGCTCCTCCCCCGGGGTCCTGGGGCCCCTTCCTGTCTGCGGCCCTAGCCTCTGCCCGCTGTTCCAGCTTCCCCGTACCTCTTCCAAGCCAAGGACTGCTCAAAGGCAGCCCGGCACGGCTTGCCCGGACCAAGACTGACCCTCAGCTGGTCCCAGACAGGAGTGAGCACGTACCCTGATACCCTGACGGCTTCCTGTGGTTTCTGCTCTGAGCCTGAGGGTCGGGGGCGATGGGGGGGGGGGGCGCTCGTGAAAGGAGCTCAACGCACTTACCCTAGGGACGAGTTTCCCATAACCTCCAGTGACTCTGCAAGGCAGAGATTTGGTATAAGTCCTAAGTGCCAAAATCTGGACGCTCGTGCAGTATTCCTTTATGAGGCCTTTCTTGCTCTTGTGGGACCCACTGAAATGGGGGCACAGCCTGGCCCTCAGGCCGGCCCGCTGCTAAGATGGGAGAAACAGGAGGGCACGGGGTGAGGGCCAAGGCCAGCTGGCGCTTCAGGGCCCCACTGGGGCTGCTTCCTGCATGAAGGTGGGGGTCCCACGGGGGAGGGGGCCTGTGCTGCCCGTTCGCCGCCCCCCAGCACTCCGGGGGTGTGCCATTGCCCTCTCCCCTGTCAGGGGTCCTCCTGGGCCACTCTTCAGGGGCCCAGCCCTCGGGACTTCCTGCTCCCTCTCTTCACTGGCGGAAGCATCACTCTGGTTCCACCCCAGGAACTTCAGTTCTTTCTGCCACATCTCAAGACCCGATGATAATCGTTTCTTTTGCATCACCTCAAAAAAAATGGCTTCTATTGTAGCTTAAACTACACACACTCAGGAGTGGCACTGATAGTCTTCTGAGACCCTACTGTGGCAGGGGGTGGTCAGCAAGAATGACATAACCTGAAGATTCCTAGGTAGGCTGTGATGAGCTGTGGAGGAGCCAGGACAGGTGGAGAGACCACCTGGGCGGGCACCTCTGAGTCCTGGCTGACTCCTGCACCCCTGGGTGTGTGCCAGTGGACATTGGCAAGGACCGGGCCTCAGGGACTCACCACCACCTGCTAAACTGGCTTCTCCCACAGCACCCATTTAAGCCCTGCAAGCTAGAATCTCTCACATGTCTCATGGAAGGTGCCCCCTAGAGGTCTCTGTGACATGCTGGGATGTATGTAGTTCCCACCAGCGCTGGCTGCCTCATCCCTGACCTCACCCATGTAGGTGCTAACCTAGAACTTGGTCTTGGTGACTCCACTTCTGGCCAAGATGGAGCCACAGAGACAGAGTCTACCGCCCTACCTGAAACATTCAAGGGGTCGATAAGATACACACAACACACCTGAACAACGGTTCCAGGAGGTGAACATGAGGCCATGAAGGACAGCCCGTTATTCAGAGACAAGAAACAAATGAGATGAGCCCTACAATCGCCCCAACTCGTGGTTGGGCTCCTGGGGTGGGAAAGTGGAGATGGGGGGCCAGGCAGACAGGAGACTGGGGTCAGCAGCACAAAAGACCAAAGAAGGCAGAGCTGCACAGAGTGAGGGCTCCAGAGTTCTTCAGGGGCCCCCCTCTGAACTCAGTCGAGAGTAGATCAGTGCATGCACGTGGGGTTGTGGATAGAAACATTCCAGAGTGTTAGAGTCGCACCTGACACACAGTTCCCACCAGCCAGATGGAAAATCCCATGATCCACGGCGTTTGGGGAGGGGGACAGGGAGCCCTGCCTCAGGGGAATAGTCCTGGATGAGCACTGCTCCAAATCTGCCTGAGAAACCTAAAAGGAAGATGTGAAAGGACCACCTGTTGCCAAATAACTTACCCATATCCCAGAGCAAAACTCAAGGGCATTTATAGGAATGTGAAACCATCCAGCACTCAACAGGGTAAACTCCTGAAGTGCAACATCTGACAAAAAATTACCAAGAAGCAAAAAGCAGAAAAATGTGAACCTTAATGGAAAGAAAAATCAAATCATAACCGACCAAGAACTGATATGGTTGATGGACTTTGCACAACAGTTACCACAATATTCCGTCGTTCCACAAGTTCGGTGGAGACACGAAACACATAAAAGAGACCCAAATAGAACTTCTAGAGATGAAAACCGCAACGTCTGAGATAAAACAAAAACAAAATACAAATAAACACTCAAAAAGATTAATGGCAGAACGGACATGTAGTGCTCAGAACTAGCTCTCCTCCCACAAAAGAAAAGGAGCAGAGGAAAAGATAACTTTTTGAAAAGTGGAGCCACAGAACAACTTCAAGAGGCTGAAGATACATATGATTGGAGTCTAAATGAAAAGGAAGTCATAAAAAAAATTTGAATAATGGCTGATAAGTTTCCAAATTGAATGAAAACTATAAACCCACAGATCCAAGAAGCTCACCAAAAACCAAGCACAAGAAACATAAATAAAAATTATCCCCAAACTCACCATAACCAAAAAGCTCAAAACCAATGATAAAGACAAAATCTTAAGTGACCAGAGAGAAGACACCTTATGTATACGGTAGCAAAGATAACAAAGGACAGTGACAGATGTCTCACTGGGGACAGTGCAGATAATAAATGCACGATATCAAAACCCGTTGAGTCACAATTCCATACCCAGGAAAATATCTTTCAAAATCAAAGTAGAAATAGACACTTTTTCAGACATACACGACCTGAAAGCGTTCACCAGCAGACTTGTACCATAAGAAATACTAAAGTCCTTGGGGCATCTGGGTGGCTCAGTCGGTTAAGCACCTGACTCTTGGTTTCGGCTCAGGTCATGATCTCATAGTTCGTGAGTTCAAGCCCCACGTCGGGCTCCGCTCTGACAGCATGGAGCCTGCCTGGGATTCTCTCTCTCTCTCTCTCTCTCTCTGCCACTCCTCTGCTCTCTCTGTCTCTCAAAATAAATAAACTTAAAAAAAATTTTTTTAAGAAATATGAAAGTCCTCATGCAGAAGGAAAGTCATAGCAGATGTAATATAAACGTACAAAAAACAGTAAAGAGCACCAAAAATTGTAACTATGTGAAGGAATGCAAACTTTTTTATTATTTAAATCTCCTTAAAAGATAACTGACTATTGAAACAGAAACGATATCAATATAGTATGGGGTCTCTAACGCACAGAAGCGAAAGGTATGACGACAATGGCACTAGGGCCTGGAGGGAGAAATGAAGGTACCGGACACTATTGTAAAGTTCTTATACTAAACACAAAGTGGGATGATGTCACTAGCAGGTAGGTTGTGGTAAACTGAGTGTGTTACTGCCAATCTTCAAGCAGCCACTAAAATAAGAGTAATAAAAAAGTTATAGCCAATAAGCCAACAAAGGAGATATGCTGGAATAATAATAATAATAATAAAAGTCAATTGATCCAAAAGGAAGAAACACTGGAACAAAGAACAGATGGGAATTTATAAAACAATTAGCAAGATGGTAGGTTTAGGGCCCTTGGGTGCTCGGCCAGTTCAGCGCCCTACTTCGACTCCTGATCTCACAGTTTGTGAGTTTGAGCCCCGCGTCAGGCTTGCTACTGTCCGTGCAGAACCTGCTTGAGATCCCCTGTCCCCCCTCTCTCTTCCCCTCCCCCGATCACTCTCTCTCAAAATAAATAAATAAACTTATTTATTATTGGGTTCTTTAAAACATATTTTTTAAAAAGACGATACATTTAAACCTTAGCACATCAATAAGTACACCAAACGTAAACAGTCTAAATACCCAATTAAGAGTCAAAGTAGGTAGGGGCGCCAGAACAACTGCAAGCAGCCTACACAAAGCACTTTTTTAAAAGTTTGTTTATTGATTTTGAGACAGAGATAGAGAGAGCAAGTGGGGGAGGGGCAGAGAGGGAGAGAGAGAATCCCAAGCAGGCTCCATGCTGTCAGCGCAGAGTGGGATGCAAGACTTGAACCCATGAACTGTGAGATCATGACCCGAGCCGAAATCAAGAGTTGGACACCTAAACGACCGAGCCACCCAGGCGCCCCCAGAAAGCACTTTTTAAAGATAAAGACACAACTGTGTTAAAAGTAAAAGCATAGAAAAGATATAGCATGCTAACACTGGTCAAAAGAAAGCTGGAGTCTTTATACTAATATTAGACAAAGTTGACCTCAGAGCCAAAAAATTACAAAAATGAAGATCACATCGTATTGATAAAGTAATCAATTTGTTAAGAGGACATAACAATCTTAAACATTTGTGAAATGAACAAGACAGCTTCAAGATAATGTTAAGTAAAAACTGGTAGAGGGGCGCCTGGGTGGCGCAGTCGGTTAAGCGTCCGACTTCAGCCAGGTCACGATCTCACGGTCCGTGAGTTCGAGCCCCGCGTCAGGCTCTGGGCTGATGGCTCGGAGCCTGGAGCCTGTTTCTGATTCTGTGTCTCCCTCTCTCTCTGCCCCTCCCCCGTTCATGCTCTGTCTCTCTCTGTCCCAAAATAAATTTTTTTTTTTTTTTTAATTTTTTTAATGTTTATTTATTTTTGAGACAGAGAGAGACAGAGCATGAGCGAGGGAGGGTCAGAGAGAGAGGGAGACACAGAATCCGAAGCAGCTCCAGGCTCTGAGCTGTCAGCACAGAGCCCGACGCGGGGCTCGAACTCACGGACCGTGAGATCATGACCTGAGCCCAAGTCCGACGCTCAACCGACCGAGCCACCCAGGCGCCCCCCAAAATAAATTTTAAAAAAATGTTAAAAATAAAAACAAACAAACAAACAAAAAAAACTGGTAGAACCACAAAGAGAAATCGAACCCACAATTATTGTTGAACATCTCAATACTCCTCTCTCAATAACTGATCAAACAAGTAGGCAGAAAATCAGCATGGGTACAGCCGATAGGTGTGTTTCATCCAAATTGACCCAAATGACATTTATTGACCACTGTGCTCAGCAACAGAAAAACTCATGTTCTTTTCAAGGCGACAGAAGATTGACCAAGACAGACAATATTTGGGGACATAACATGAGTTTCCATACATGTAAAAGGACACATGTTAAAGTGTGTCTTCTGACCACAATGGAAGTAGACTGAAAATCAATATAGAAATATCCCTGGAAAATCCCCAAATACTTGAGAACTGAATAACACACTTCTTTTTTTTTTTTTTAATTTTTTTTTTCAACGTTTTTTATTTATTTTTGGGACAGAGAGAGACAGGGCATGAACGGGGGAGGTGCAGAGAGAGGGAGACACAGAATCGGAAACAGGCTCCAGGCTCCGAGCCATCAGCCCAGAGCCTGACGCGGGGCTCGAACTCACGGACCGCGAGATCGTGACCTGGCTGAAGTCGGACGCTTAACCGACTGCGCCACCCAGGCGCCCCAATGAATAACACACTTCTAAGTGACCCTGAGTCAAAGAAGAAATCAAAAGGGAAATTAGTATTCCAAAGTGAGTGAGAATGAAAACAGCATAACTGGGGTGCCACTAAAGCAGTACTCAGGGGAAAATTCATAGCACTGGATGCTGTACGAGAAAAGAAGAAAGGTGGGGCACCCGGGTGACTTAGTTGGTTAAGCGTCTCACTCTTGATTTTGGCTCAGGTCATGATCTCACGGTTCAGTTCATGAGTTCAAGCCCCGAGTTGTGCTCTGTGCTGACAATGCGGAGCCTGCTTGGGATCCTCTTTCTCTCTCACTTTCTCTTTCTGTCCCTCCTCTGCTCATGCCCTCTCTTTCAAAAATAAACTTCAAAAAAGAAGAAGAAAGGTTAGAAAATCTATGACTCAGTTTCCACATTAAGTAACCGAAAAAAAGAAGAGCAAACAACTCAAACCAAGTAGAAGAAAGGAAGCAATAAAGATCACAGTGGAAATCAGCGAGAAACAGCAGGCGATGAATCTGAGAGCTGGTCGCTTGAGATCAACAGCATTGTTAACCCCAGGCTGCCCACAGAGCTGGTGGCCACGACACCTCCAGGGTTCAGTTCACGTCCACGCCACCGTCCTTCTCTGTTTGGCCTGGCCTGAAGCATGTGCCCCACTGCCCATGTGCTGAAAACCCTGGGTCTAATCACTGTCCCCTCTGGGGCCCCGCGGCTGAGTGGAGCCATGGCTGGAGTGGCAGCTTGGCTCCCCTGGTTTCTAAAACCATCCCACACTCACCCTTGTCTTTGCTTGAGCGGATTTTTCCCCTCCCCACTGCCCTTTTTTCAAGGATCACCAAAGAAAAGTTGTTAATCCTCAAAATGAAACAAATATCTACAATTCAGTCATCCTAAACAGCATCCTGTCAATATCCACAAGCTTCATGTGATTCCCACAGGCCCCTGTGCTCTCGGCCCACAGCTGGGGCTATACAGCTCTTTCCACAGCAGGGGGAAGGTTGCGAGGGAAAGTGGGGTTGTGGGGGTGGGTTCTCTCTGCACAGGGGCAGCTTCGGCTGGCCGACTGCCCTGTGCCCCCACAAGGCCCCCCGACCCACCCAGTCTCTGCAATTGGACCCCCAGGAGACAGTGCCCCACCTTCACTGGACACAGGCGATGGCCCATTGGCCACTTCTCGGCGCTGAGCTCTGCCAGGCAGGAGGCTGAGGAGCAGGGTGGTCTCCTAAAGCACAGATGCCAGCTGGAGAGGCAGGGCAGGGCCACAGATAAGGAGGTGGCCAGGGGTCAGGCGCAGGTCACCGTGCGGTGAAGGAAGGAGTAGCAGGGTATGAGGAGAGAAGCAGGGATTCAAGTCACAGGCCCTCGTCCACCTAGAAGGTCAGTCTGTGTTTCCGTTTGCTTCTCCGTCCAGGCTGCACCAACGCTGGCCGTGTGCAGTCTGATGGTGGTCTGACCCCCTGGAGGGGTCCCACCTCCACGGACATCCAGGGCCCACAAGGCATCCCTCCCTGGACCTGCCACACTCCCCCTCCTCCCTGCCTGACCATGGTGACCACCATGTATGTGATAAGGAGTCGCGGCCAGGCCCCTGGCCCTGCAGAGATCCGCTCCTTCATGGCCCAGGAATCTGAGTTTAGGGGACAGTGTCCCAGCAAGCAGGGACGCTGGCTGAGCATCTGTGGTAGCATTTCCCACTCCTGGAAGGACTGCCTAGCATTCCAGGGAGTCTTGGGCCAGGGTCCGGGCCACTGAGGCCCTGAGAGGGACGGGAGCAAGGCCTCCAGAGAAATGGGGAGCAGGGGGAGGTACACTGTGCACTTGGCCTGAGTCCTGCCCTTGTGCCCGGGACCCGTGTGTGCAACGGGTCATACCTGTTCATCAGGTCAGCCAGTGCCAGACCCTGGCCCAGGGTGATGAGACAGCCAGAGCCAGAGATAGACAGAGAGACAGAGACAACAGAAAGACAGGAAGAGACAGAGAGAAAGTACACAGAGGCAGCATGTGGGGCTGACAGAACGGAGAGGGAGCCCCACTCCACTCCTCTGGGAAGCCCCGGAAGGGAGCTGAATCTGTCCTCAGAAACTCTGCCCCACCTGGCCCAGGCATCCAGAGCCTCGGGCCCAGGACAGTTGGGTCTCGGGCTCACAGCGAGCAGCTGTGAGTGGGTGGACAGTAGCAGGTGCGCCTGGTTCTTACAAAGGCACAGAACCACCTGTCACCTGCCTTCTATCACCAAGTTTGGTCAGTCAGCGCCCCGGGCTCAGTTTAGCAGAGCAGTGGCCCCTGAGAGCATGTCCCACCTAAGGGGCTGTGGAGATGGGGCCGGGCGGGCAGAGCTAGGGAGGCCGGGAGGGAGGCTCTAGGATGCGTCAGGGAGGCCTGGACCCCGGGAGAGGTGGCGCCAGAGGAAGGGTCCCCACATGCCACGGGGCTCTGCTGCCGCCTGTGACCCATGGCTGAGCTGTGGAGGAGAAGCTGGGAGCAGCGCCGGGCCCGCCCGCCCGGCTCGCGGCTGTGGAGGGAAAGCATGGACCTCGCAGTCACACGGGGCCGGTTCCGTTCTGCCCGGCCCCCAGCATGGCACCTGTCTCTCTCTTTCGGTTTCCTCTCCCACAAGAGGCAGGGTGATGACAGGTGCCTTAGAAGACAGGTTGGACTCCGACTACAGCTGTGACAGGTGACCACAAAAGGGGTGGCGTAAAACAGCGCAAACAGGAGTTCAAATGGTTCCCTGGGGCTAGAGTGAAGGGGGCGCTGGCTGCTGGAGCCCGCCCCTGGCTTCTAGAAGCTGCCCACAAGGCCAGCGGCGTCTGGCTGCATCCTTCTCACAGTGCGTGTCTCTGCCTCTCCCTTTCCCCTTCAAGGACGCTCAGGGTGAGGCTGGGTCTGCTTGCACGAGGCAGGATGGTCTCTGCATCTCCAGGTCAGGTGACTAACGATCTTAACGCCGCCTCTGCCCAGGGCCCTGCTGCGCTGCCCGGAGCTGGGGCTGCGATGTCCCTGGAGGGGCCGTTCTCTACTGCCCTGGACAAAGCTACGGGAGCCGGGGGCTCTGGACAGAGGGCTCGCTCAACCAGGATGGGCTTCTCCTCTGACGATCCCCCTCCAGAACACTCCCCTGAGTGACGTGACACCGGAGCGTCTCCAGGTGGACCTCGTGTCCCAGCTGCCCCCTTCTTGTGCCACTGCTGCTGGAGCTCACACCAGTTGGTCTCCCTCTGGTCAGAGTTGTGGGGAAAGTGCCACCGGCGTCTGGAGCAATTTCCTAACAAGTCGAGAAGGAAAAAGTCAAACTCCAACACACGTGCCTTTGGGGAGGGGGTGTCCGGGCCCTTCAGGGTGGATGGGAGGCTGTCTGCCATACTGCTGGTGACAGCGACACAAGAGGATGACGAACAAATGGTGGTTTCCAACAGGGCTTTTCCTGGAAGATGACACTGTGTGGGAAGTGCAGCCTTTGGAAGAGGCCCGGCAGCAGGTGGCCCCGTCCTTTGAGCAATGGTCCCATTGTGTGCCAACTGATTACCACCAGCTGCTATACGAGGGAAAGTCCGCTGGGGGTTTTCATCAAGGACTGGATGCGCATCACCAATATCCAAGAGGGGACGATGACTTTCTTCAGAAGAGTGACGTCACGGGCTTTCCCTGACCTCACGCCTGTAGTGGCCAACACTCCCCTCCGCCAACTTTTGTGAGCAGCATTTCTGCTTCAGTCCGGTGCGGTTCCGAACTTGGCCATATAAACCCTATGGAATGAATCCCTTCTCAAAAATCATCTCATTACACTGATTCCCCCACGGGAGCTCCTAGCAGGGCCTCCAAACCTCCGGCTCTGTGATTGCCACTCATTTCTGCGAACTAAGGATGTGCTCATTGCCTCCGAAGTCAGCACCCAAAGGAGGTGGCCTTTGCCTGACCTTTTGTCCCTTGCAGCTCAGAGTGGGAGCAGATCACTGTGGGAGACAGCGCCACTCAAGCTGGGAAGAGGTCTGTCCAAGCGCGGGGTGAGGTGGACAGTCTGTGGGGTTTTGCCACCCTCTCAGGGGCACACCTGCGATGGGGGCGGGGCAGTGGCCTCAAGAAGGGCCCACAGGCAGAGGCTGTTCCCGGCCTCCTGTTCACACAACACGGCTGGCTGGCCTGCTCCTGGGCTGCTGGGAAGCCAAGTGACCACAGTCAACTTCGGCCATCCTGGTGGCCAAGGACAGCGTCCAGTCTTTCTTGACACATGAGACATGGGTTTCTACGTCCAGAGCCACTACACTGACAGAAATGGGGTCCCCTGTCAGTCCACCCCCTGTCCTACTGGCCAGGCCCCAGGGGTGCGGAGGGTACTGTGCTGCATTGGAGACCTGTTTGTGCGGAGTGTTGGGGTCTGGATTTTCATGTCCGATCCTGGACACGCCACCCCCCAGCCTCCAAATCTTTCCTCCCTTCTCTGCCACCTTGTTGGAGCCCATGCCCGGCAAGGGCCCGGTCAGCACCGGCCCGGCCTTGCCCTGCCAGGGGGGACAAACTCCAGTTTGGACACCACAGGGAAGGGAGAGACTTTCTTGGAGGTTGGCCCTGAGACCCCATCCTTCTGCCCGGGCCAGCCGAACCACAGCACAGACTCCCGCTTCCCCCCCCAGATGCCACCTTCAGAGTGTCCTGGGCAGACATGGGGCAGGCTAGGGCGGCTGGCTGTCATCCTTATTAAAATTCTTCTTCAAACACTCCTGGGAGTGGCCTGCTGAAGATAAACTACCCCGAGAGAGTTCTTCGCAGAAAGTGCTTTAATGATGCAATTATCGTCATTCAACTCGGAACGTCTTTATTACGTTAGAAAGGGGCAATCCGTCTTGGTTTATAGAAGGCGCTGGCTTGGCCCCAGACACCGGACCTGGCCCTGGAGCCTGGTATGAGAGCCCTTTCAGCCCCGCTTCTAAATTTGCATGGAGAAAACACTTTTTAATTGAGTTTCTCTGGCTGAGCCAGACAGTTAACTGTCCCCCAAAGCTGGATCTCATTAAAGCAACTTTGGTTTTTCAAAACTAAAAATATGCTGATTCACACTGCTGTTTCTGTGCTCTGGGATGTTAACCAGACAAGAAGTCGGTACAGGCCAACCCATCTCATGATCTGTTTCAAAACTTCAGGGAGACACTGCAGACGGAGGGTTCAGTGTTATGGCACAGAAGGCTTTTCAACCAGATTTGGTCCAGTTTGGGAAAAAGAATCTGAATAAGCACAGGTCTCTGTTGGGCCTCTGCTCCCACTTCTCCGAGCTGCGCGTGGGGGGGAAGAAACCCTATTTCCCCAGGAGCATCCCCCGCCCAGGAAGCCCAACCCACCGAGGCCCCTCCCCGCTGGATCTTGCCCTGGTCCCAGGTCCCAGTGGGCCTGGGAAGAAAGTGCTGAGCTGAGCGGGAGAGCCCGACAGTAAACACCCAGTGACCCAGTGACTCTGCGCTTGTCCCAAGCCCTGTGACCGAGTTGGTAAGAGGTCGCCCCCCCCCCCCCCCGGCCCCTGTGCCCAGGGCCCTTCCACCCGCACCGATGGCGGCTCCTAAGCCCAGGCCGTGGGACACTCGGGCAGCACGACGGGCGGCCCCTGCCCGGGAGGGTGCTAAGCAGCTACAGGTGCCTGAAAAGCCACCCAGGGCCAAGGCGACTTCAAGGGGACAGAAGCAGAGTCGCCAGTCCGGGTTCGGGTCCGTCCTACGCGGCCCCCAGGGTTCGGAGAGAGGGCCCAGGGTTCCAACTCTCGGCTGGGGCGCAGCAGAAGAGCGGCGGGGGAGCCACGGGGCCGACCCCGCCTCTGATGGCGCCGCGCGCTCAGCCTCGCAGGAACCGCGCGCGGTCAAGGCCGGTGTTCCCACGCCAGCTCCACCGAGGCCGCGCCCGTCGTCGATTCCTCCGGGTGGGGGAGCCGAGGCCAGCTCCACGAGCTCTCCGGGTGCCTCGGCCACCTCCTGGACCGGAGGAGCGCGGGCCCGGCCCGCAGAGCTCCGGGAGAGGCTGGCGGGCGCCGGGATTGGGACAGGGGCACGGGGTCCCAGGAGGCTGGCCCACCCCTGCCTGTCCCTTCGGCCCTCCCAGGTCAGCGAAGCCAATGGACACCCAGGCTCGCGCGGCAGCGGCCGCGGCGATTGGATGACGGCGCATGAAAGGGGCACCGCCTTCTTATAGGGTTCCGCGGGCGGGGGTGCCGCCAAGCCCGGGTCGATCGCGCCGCGAGCCACCTCCTCGGCGCGCCGGCCGGGCCTCGCCAGCCCTGCGCCCGCCTGACGGCGCATGGCCCCGGCGTCGCTCAGCATGAACCCCGCTGGGCTCCAGACGTTCGGCGGGGGGCGCGCGGGGTCCGGCCCGCTGCCCTTCAGCGTCGAGTCGCTGCTGGAGGCGGAGCGCGGGCTGGACGCGGGGCCCACCGAGCCCCGGGAGGAGAGGCCACGGGGCACCGCGGAGCCCTGGGCCTGGTTCCCGCCGGCCGCCCGCTCGTCCTCCCCACGTAAGTGCCCTGTCTCTCGGTCCCAGGCAGCCAGGGGAGCCCCCGCCCCGGCCCGCGCTGGGAGGACGAGGGCGGAAAGGCCGCCGGCGCCCCTAACTTCGCCAAGTAGCCACTAACGCGCCTGGCCTGCGCGCAAAGAAAGGACCGAACCCACCCGGGCCCCCTCGCGCGCGCCAATCCGGACGCGGAGCCCGAAGCCCTTGAACCCGCGGCTTCTTGGCTCAGAGCTTTTCCGGCGCCAGCGCCCCCCGCCCCCGTCCGTCCCCGCGACGGTTAATTCCCGCTTCCCCAACTTCTCGCCCCAGTGCTCGCCGCTCAGTTCTTGCGGCCACCTCCCGCCCAAGCCCCTCGCTTCTCGGAGTGAGCACGGTCCTCCCTCCCTGGAGGGCAGACCCCGAGTCCAGGGCCGCCCGCCCCGTCCCCCTGAGGCCTGCATCTCTTACCCCAGTGCTTTCTGGGTCTCGTCGTGCCTCAGGGCCGCGACCGGCACGCGTAACCGGGCTCTGCCGGGGTTCGGAAGCGTCGGCAAGGGGCGCGCGCTGCTGGCGTCGGAGCATCCGCTTTGTGCTTGTCTCTCCTCCCAGGCGCCCCCAGCCCTCCGCCCTGCGCCCTCCGAAAGCACAGGACCAACCGCAAGCCGCGGACGCCCTTCACCACCGCGCAGCTGCTGGCGCTGGAGCGCAAGTTCCGCCAGAAGCAGTACCTGTCGGTGGCCGAGCGCGCCGAGTTCTCCAGCAGCCTGAGCCTCAGCGAGACGCAGGTCAAGATCTGGTTCCAGAACCGCCGCGCCAAGGCCAAGCGGCTGCAGGAGGCCGAGCTGGAGAAGCTGAAGCTGGCGGCCAAGCCGCTGCTGCCCTCCTTCGCCCTGGGCGCGCCCCTGCCCGGCCCCCCGGCCGCGTACGCGGGCGCAGCGGGCTCCCCGCCGCAGGCGCCAGGACTCGTCGCCGCGCCCGTCGCTGCCTACCGCATGTATTACCTGTCCTAGGGCAACGGGGGGCTGCGACGTGGGTCTCAGCGCCAGCGCGCCGGCCGCGTCCGTCGGGGCGCGGAACTCGGCCCTGGGTGGCCTCCCGGAGGCCTTTGTGTCTCATTTTTCCGTTTTTGTGTTTCCGCCGTCGTCGATACACGTGATGACCGATGCCTCGAGCGCACTCGTGGGCACCTTACACACATTTTAAAACGGGTGTTAAAAACCCCGTGCCTCCCACACTTCCGTGAAAAGCGGTGAATGGTTTCGTGCAGCGCCCTCGGAGCTTCCCGTTTTGTGCAAACTGTGAGGCGTCGTGGGGTTTACTCCGTGGCGCGCTCCTGCGCCCCTAACCCGGCCAGCAGGGCGCTCAGAACTGGCTGCGAGACTGAGGCCCGAACCGCGGGGGAGACAGTTTGGAGCCAGGGCCTTTAGGTGAAACTCACCAGCTACGTCCCCGGATGAGGTCTGGTGCCGTCCTGACCACATGGAAACCCGCACGCCCACTTTAGGGACCCCCCCCACACTTACGGTTTTCATAGGGCGCGCCCAGCAGCCTGCGGTGAACTACTGTCTGGGGGCGTGCGTGGGGTCCACGTATGGGGGTGGGTGCGCGCGAGGGCGCTCGGCCGGGGTGGGGGGAGCCCGCGGGGCACGTCTGAGGAGGCGGGATGAGCGGGACCCGCGCGGCCCACCCTGCTGCTTTCCCACCAGAAGGGTTAACTCGGGAATCGGGCGCCGAGTGAGGAAGAGGACGGTCCCCCGTTTGGACGGACTGTGCGGCGTCCCCAACACTCCGCTTCGCCTGGTGGTGGCGCGAAAACCCACAAGGCCCTCTTTCCGCTCGCTGCGGCGGGGGGGGGGGGGGGGGGGGGGGGACGGGGGGGGGCCCGAGGGGGCAGCCCCCCGTCCGCCCCCCCAACCCGCCTGCAGCCCGTGGGGCCCAGACCGCGGGCGGGGGCTCCAAGCCCTGCCCCCTGCGAAGGCTGCCCCAGGAAACAGCGCAGGAACCTGCCCAAAGTCCCGTTACCTGAACCTGCCTGTCAGTAGCCATCATCCTAGGTTTCTGGGAAAACGAGAACTCACGATGGATTTAAAACAAAAAAAAAAAATTTTTTTACATTTATTTATTTTTGAAAGACACAAAGACAGAGTGTGAGTGGGGGAGGGGCAGACACACACACACACACACACACACACACACACACACAATCCGAAGCAGGCTCCAGGCTCCAAGCCGTCAGCACAGAGCCCGACGTGGGGCTTGAACCCATCAACCATGAGATCATGACCTGGGCCGAACGAAGTGGGACGCCTAACGGACTGAGCCACCCAGGTGCCCCGCAATGGATTTTAAAGGGACACCAACCCAGTTCCTGAAGTGCCAGCTGCTGAGGTGACCAGTGGCGACCAGACAGGGCCGGGAAGCCCCTTCCCCTTCCACCTTCCCCGTGTGCACCACTGCCCCTGCAGTGTGCTGTTTACACTCACAACCCAACTCCAGGCACCATCCGCAAGGACACAGGTCTGTAAATACACCGGAGAGGGTGGCTGGGGGCCATGGCACAGAGGGAGCTCACTGAGGGGCGAGGGGCCATGCCCCCCAGTCTGGACACTCCCTGCGGGCCAGCACTTTGATCTTCTCAAATCTGAAGTACCTGAAAGTCAGGGCCAAATCGTACAGCCAGACAAGGCTCACTTAGCAAACAGTTTGAGGATCATGGTGGTCATTTGAGATACTCCAAGGCAAAGCTGAGCAAGACACCAACACAAGGAAAACCACCACGAGGTGCCCACCACCTGGCATCTGTCCACCGTCCCTTGGTCTCCACCCCAACGGTGCTCTCGCCACAGAGCACGGCTCTGCACACGCGGCTCCCAACACCACCCACACAGTCTGGCTGAGCAGCCCCAACCCGGTCAGGAATGCTCAGTCAGCTTGCTAAGGTGTCTCTCCATAACCATTTCCGACCCAAGATGCCTACCTGGGAGGTTCTCTGCCCAGGTGTCCTCACCGAGCTGGTCGACAGCCCTTTCATCTGACCAGGGCTTGGCACAGAGACCACCCAAAAGTGAGCAAAGCTCTGTGCCCCCCCCCCACCCCAGCCAGGTGCCCTTGTTCCTGGGCAAGGCTGAAGCCAGCTTGTGAAGATCAAGACTTTCTGCTCTTCTGGAAAGGGGTACTGCCCTGGGGCAGACGTCTGTCCCTCCTCGAGACTTCTGCTGCCTGTCTGCATTCCCAGGGAGGACTTGGGTCCCTGCATGTCCTGGCCCAGACCCCAGCTGTGTGGACCTGAGGCCCTCCTCCAGCCAGTGTGTCCCCCATAGGAGGTCTTGAGCTTGCCAGAGCAACTTGGAAGGGCTCATCCATCGGGAACATGCACAGAGGCCTGGGGCCTCTGCCACCCCAGTCTCAGGACCCACATCCCGGAACTCCAGAGTCATGCCCCACCCCTGTCTGTGCCCTCTCCGTGCTTCACACCCAGGCGCTGCTGGTGGACTCAGAGACAGCAGCCCTGCCTCTGGGAGACCAACTGGATGAGGGGGAAACGCCCCTTTGAGGGTGCAGGGGACAAAGAGAGGGTCGAGCTGTGCAATGGCATGGACTGTGGGTGACCCCTGGTAGGGCCAAACCAGGGAGTGGGACCATGGAGACCGCAGATGGTGACCCGGCCACCAAGCCTGGGTGTCTCATCAGTGTCATTAAACAAGTGACATAACAAATAGGCCTGGCGGTCTGGGTGACCCGAAGCCCTCTGAGCCCCGGGAGCCAACCCTGAGGCTCCAAAGTCAGGGTCCTGCTGGCGCGGTGATGGGGTTCCGGTCCAGGTGCTCTCAGAGCCCCTGCTGGGCACCTACAGTAGCTGCAAGCACCCCTGCAACAGCAGCGCCTGCTGGGGTCAGAGGGCGCTGCCCCGGCCCCCAGGTCCTGTGTCCGTGGGCCCCCAGGGTGGAGTGGGTCAGATCCCAAGGATCACAAGGAAGCAGTCTGGAGGGCAGAGGTTCCTCGTGGGCTTCCGAAAAGGCAACACTGGGCACTTCTCAGGCTGGGTCATGGGACTGGTATCTACGGTCCCTGCCAGGACATGCGATCTCACATGTGCTTTTGTCCCTATGAGCTGTTTCCTAACAAGGAAATGCTATTTTCTGTCAAGTAAAACGATGGACATGTAAATACTAACACAATTTCTGCATCGCCTGAATTGCCCTGTGACCTGCTCCGTGGACCCACCCCGGTGCTGGGCAGGCTCTCCTGGACTGGGGCACGGCCCTAGCACGGCCCCCAGGCTCCGATCTGTGCGTGCTCCCCGGCTCCAGGATAGTATTTCCGAGGATGTGGGCTGTGCTGGTTTTCTGATGTGATAACACACAATGCTAGTCAGATGGCCTAAAAGTTCTGGGACTTTCATTTTGACCTTTACTGTTTATTTATTTATTTTGAGAGGGAGAGCACAAGCTGGGGAGGGGCAGAGAGAGAGACTCCCGAGGAGGCTCCCCACTGTCAGCTAGAGCCTGACATGGGGCTCGATCTCATGAACTGTGAGATCAAAACCTGAGCTGAAATCGAATTGGACGCTCAACTGACCGAGCCACCCGGGTGCCCCTTCATTTTGACTTTAAAAGAAGTGTCGTCTCCTTCACCAAAATACGGGGGTTTTGCTATTTCTGATATTCTCCATTATATGCTGTATTCCCTGGATTAGGCCATTCAGAAAAATAAGCGTGTAGCAATTCACCTGAAATGACCAGCGTTGCAGGACAGCATGGGAAGCAAAGGGGAGGGAAGCGTGTCTGGGGTGCGTGTATGAAAACCACACCAAACAGCTACACTCTTCCTTGAAACACTGAAGGTGCTATTTGTTCTGAAGGCTGTACTTTGAAAATTTGTAGACTGCGGAACGATGCACTCACCCTGCCCTCGCTGAAGCCTTTTTGCAACTCGGGATGGTGCGTGCAGCTCCCGGAGGGAGGGCCCCACGACCCCAGGAGGCCATGGAGACCACGGACGCCACGGGGCATGAGCCGTTCCTACTTTGTTGAAGCAATTGTTTGGGCTTTCTGCTAAACGGAGCTGAAACTAAACACCGCACACACCTGACCCTTTTCTTGTTTCACTGGGCGGGTGACCGCCTCCAGCATAAGGGTGCACAGAAGTTGCCAGAAGGGGTATCTTTACCTCATTCTTGATTAAAAAAAAAAAAAATTAACGTTTGTTTATTTTTTGAGAGACAGAGACAGAGCATGAGCTGGGAAGGGGGCAGAGAGAGGGGGAATGTCACAGATTCTGAAGTGGGCTCCAGGCTCCAAGCTGTCAGCACAGAGCCCAACGCGGGGCTTGAACCCTCCAACTGTGAGATCGTGACCTGAGCCAAAGCCGGCCGCCTAACCAACTGAGCCACCCAGGCACCCCCACCTCATTCTTGATTTTTAAAGGAAGTTGTTTTGTTTTTTTTTTTAATTTTTTTTTTTTTGTTTTTTTTTTTTGAGACAGAGACAGAGCATGAACGGGGGAGGGTTAGAGAGAGAGGGAGACACAGAATCTGAAACAGGCTCCAGGCTCCGAGCCGTCAGCATAGAGCGCGGGGCTCGAACTCACGGACCGCGAGATCATGACCTGAGCCAAAGTCGGAGGCTTAACTGACTGAGCCACCCAGGCACCCCTAAAGGAAGTATTTTTAACCCCACCACAAGCATGATAGGTGTGGTGGGTGTCTCGAAATAGCTCTTCCAGGTGACTGTGGTTCCATTCCGCAACTAGTTAATAGGAAGTTTTTTCCTCCATGAGTGTTGTCTTTTGTCAGATGCTTTTTCTGCACATATTGAAATGATGATATGATTTTCCCTTCAGGCTGTTAACGTGGTGTATTACAGTAACAGATTCTCCAGTGTTGAGACAAGTGTGAACTCCTAGAATAAACCCGTGGAGGGGGGAGCTTTTGACACATTAAATTAAAAAAAAATCATAAAGATAATAAATGATAGACTGACCACATAACTGTAAAGAACTTACGTACAACAAAATACCATAACATGAAGTCCACAGCAAATCAGGAGAAACATGTAAGGTGATCTGCTTGGGGAGAGGTGGCAGGGTGATGTCCTGTCCTCTGGAAGCCTGGCCTGCTTTGCAGTGCCGCAGGAAGCCTCTGGGGCACCCCCCCCCCCCATCTGCCTGCCCACTGCCCACCTGCCCGCCCACCTGCTGTGGTCTAACTGGACCACTTCATGGAGAGGCTGCCTCATCATCTCTCCAGGGTCGGTGCTGCTCCCTCCCCCCACCCGGGGGCTCAGTGTACTTCCCCTGTAAGCACTCACTATGCCTGCCCAAGGGCCTGATCTCGGTTCTGTCTTTCAGAGTCCAGAAAGAAAGCTGTTTGCCTCATGCTCCTTCCGAGCAGCCGGGGACAAGGTTTGGGTGGGTGTGAGCTTCTCACCAGTTGCTGTGCTTGTGGGAGTGTGAGGGGCTGCCCTCAGGACACGATGACCCGGAGCTCTGGTCCTTGAGGCTGGTCCTGTCCACACCTGCCTTGGCTTCCTTTTCCTCCTTTTTACTTTACTTGTCGAAGGGGGCAAGTGCGTGTGCACGGTTAGGGTCATCGTGCCCCTGGCTCCTGGTTTCAGCAGCCATCTACCCAGGGTCAGCCTCGTTTCATCTCAGCCCCAAACAGTCCTCCCTCCCAGATCATTCTGAAGCAGACCCCAGACATCATGTCATTTCCTTCACAAATATTTTGGGAAGTACCTTCTAAAGACTACTTAGGAAAACAGCCGCAGCATGACCACCACAGAATAGTGCTGGTGCCTGTCGAGTGTCCAGCAGTGTCCAGGTTTCCCAGATTGCCTCGCGATTTCTTTGCTTTTTTACTTACTTGTAAGACTTTTAATTTTTATACTTAAATCTCTATACCCAATGTGGGACTTGAACTCACAACCAGGGATCAAGAGTCATAGGCTCTTCTGCCTGAGCCAGCCAGGTACGTGTTTGCTCTTTCAAACAGCTTTATGGAGACAAACTCACACACCATACGGTTCACCCATCTAAAGGGTAGGATTCAACGCTTTTCAGCAGATTCACAGATGTGTGCAGCCTTCACCACGGGTAACTTCAGAGCATTTCCATCATCTCAGAAAAAAACCCTGTATTTTCTGGCTATTCCCCCATTTCCGCATAATCCCCAGCCCTAAGAACCAGTAACCTCCTTTCTCTGTACATGTCCGCACACTGGGCGTTTCTAGAAATGGAATCATAGAATACAGGCCGTGAGTGTGTGTGTGTGTGTGTGTGTGTGTGTGTGTGTGTGTGTATCCTTTGTTCACTCAGCATGATGCTTTCAAGGTTCGTCCATGTTGTAGTAAGTGTTAGTGGTTCATTCCCTTTTCTGGCCAGTGTTTCATTTTATGAATACACCACGTTTTACTTACGCGTTCCTCACTTGAGGGACATGTGAGTTGTTTCCATCTTTTGGCCATTGTGAATGATGCTGCTGCAGGCATTGGTGCACAAGTTTTTTGGGGGACGTGTATTTTCATCTCTTACGCGTATACCACTTTCTTTTGTGTGTGGATGTCCAGTTATCTCGGTACCATTTGTTAAAAAGACTACTCTTTCCCCACCAGTTGAGCACAAGTATGTGGGTTAATTTCCAGATTCTCAATTCACGGGGAGGCCGGCCCTGGCCGCAGGGTTCTCCCAGCGCCTAACACCCCACCTGCGGCGCAGGAGCCCCTCGGTTTCTCACCCCACCATCAGCTCTGAGCTGATGGCCACTGGGGAAGGTGGCCCTGGGACCTCTTGCTGAGCCAGGAGCATCAGCGACTCAGGTGCTACATCCTCACCCCCCAGAGGCTCTGTGGCTTTGTAAATCTTTCCGAAAACCAAGCCCTGCAAACAGATTCCCCACGGAGAGCTGCTGCCCGTTTCCCTATGCAGCTCGACCACACAGAAGTCATGGCTGGAGACCGTTATGGCAAATATCTACGTATTTATACGGCACATCCTCAGGACAGCCCTGCATAGAGAGGTGGCATGGCGGGCCATTTCATTCACCAGAGCATGTGTCGGGAATCCGTGGGTCTGTCACTGCTTCTGCCGTCACACAGCTGTTCAGCGACACGGAGCTGGGCTGAGATGGAGGGTGGCAAAGGCCTGAGTCGGAGGGCGGCCGCACCAGAAGGCGAGAGAAAGTGCAACACTGACGCCCCATCCTGCGAAAGGCCACCGCTCGCTCAGAGTCAGCTCAGAGTTCTGTGGCTCTCCGTCCACGTTGTCACTGGTGTCCCTTTTTTTTCTTGGTGCTTTTAAATCCTCGTGATGCACCTTGACCGAAACAGATGGTAGAAGGTATTCTGAAAGAGAAGAGTCGTCTCCGTACTAAACCATTTTTTTTCCCAACAAGAGCCCAACTCATAAAATAGCGTCGTGAGTTTATTCTGGCGAGCTCCTTCTCTTCCACTTTGAGGAACATTTAGGACAGGGCTGTCCCTTCCCAAGATGCCCTGGGCCCCGGGGTCAGCTCCCTTCCTACACCTGGCCATCCACCTCAGACCCGCTTCCACCAACACACTCTTGCCTGGGAGACTCAGCCAAGAGGGCCGCTCCTGACACAGGTTCCAGGCCCAGGCTTCCTGCGGCCCACCATCTGGAAGGAACCCTGACTGCCACGGCATCCGGGACCCACTTGCAGGCCAAAGGCTGGGCAGCTGCGCGAGGGCAGCTGGGGTAAGAGTCTACTTATCGGTTTGCACTTGTTGGCAATTTCTTTCCTTCTGTCCTGTGTCCTTCCCAAAATTAGACTCGAAAACAAGTTTAGCCCAATAAGAACACAATTAGCAATAGAAAAACAGATCAGTAGATCGTAACTTCGGCAACGACAGCCAACGTTCCTTCCATCCCAGTTTAGGCCACGATGCAAGGGGGGCGATGGTGCCTTCCCTTCCGGTGCCTCAGGGCCCAAAACAGGGCGTGCGCAAGACACAAAGTGACTCGAGAGAAACAGGACCGGTCAGGCTCTCAACTCCTGCTGAAGCCAACACTCCAACCCCCTTCTCTCAGGGAAACTACTGCCCAGGGCCCAGCCCAGCATTCTCCTCACAAAGCACATGCTCACAACCTGCCCCAGAAGGATGCCAGGCACTGACCTGTGGCTGGAGGTCCGCCGCTCGCCCACAGGCTCTGGGAGGGAGGCCACGTGTTCAGAGCAGACTTCCATGGCATCCCCTCCTGATTGCTCCTCGTCATCCCCCGGAGCTTCTGCGGATGCTCGTACAGCGGCCCCGGGTGTGGCTGGGCTGTGGAGACAGGGTAAGTGGTGGCTCCTGTGGCCCTGTCTTCCCCCCCAGACTGACCACAAAAACACTACTTTTCTTGCAAAAAAACGTTTTTTAACTGTTTTGGCAAAGCGTACTTTCCAGACTATTGGGACAAGCACAAGGGTTACAACAAAACCTTAAGTGAGTGGTCATGTGACAGATGCCACGTTTGCAAATTTAGTGACAGTTACACCTCGTATTTTGAAAAAAGTATTTTTGTGGTGCCACGTGGTAAATGCCTCCCAAGGGTGCCCACTGTCTTTCCACAACCACGAGAAGTTTGCTAATGTTAACCTTGCTATCGAGTCTCGTCCCCAATCCCTATTCAATCCAGCATTGTAGGACCCCTTTCCTTGAAATGGTCCCTCCGAGAGGAGAGAGTCACCTTACACTCAGAACCTCATGACTCTCCTGTGTTGCAGTGGGCTCTCAGACTCACAGTACTTTAAGAGCAAAGTCCTGCTGAGGACTACTAGCCTGGTAACACTTCGACACGATTCCCAGGATGTTCTGACGGACTCTGCCAAAGGAACCAGTTGCAAAAGGCAAAGAGATACAAGTTTAAGAATGACTCCTGATGCATTTCCCCAGGCTGTTCTGAGCAGTGGTGTGTAACAAAATGGCTTTATTGTCCAAGCTACCAACCAGACGAAGAGCTGGAGGGTCTGCGTGAGGGGAGGGCCTCCCAGCCTGGGACAGATTCCCAGAGGGCCAGGTCAGCAAAGCAAGTGGGGCTGCAGCCCCCAAGAGGAGATACAGGTAGAGCAGAGAATTAGGTGACATTTCTAGGTGCCCCAGGGCAGACAGCAAGATGAGATCCCAGTCATTCCCAACAGGGCCAGCAAAACCATCCCCTACTGGTTTCACTCCTCCTGCCTGAGAACTCCCCACCCGACAGCACCCTTAAAGTCCACACACTCAAAACGCTTTTCTAAATTCAGGGGCCACATCCTGAAGCTTGGCACGTGCACCACCTCGCGTACCCTCTGCTTTTCTTTGGCTTATCAAATCGGAAGTCCGCAGGGTAGAGGTGACATCTCACCAGGTGATCTTTCCTGTCTTTGCTGGTCTTGAACTTCTCTGCACAACCTTCCACCAGGCACTGATACTGAAACAGAAACAGTGTCACCTCCATCCTGACTCACAGAGTCCCCCCGCACCTTGCCCCTGACCTCCAGCTGGGAGCAGTGTGCTGACCCCCCCCCCCCCAGCTAGGCAAACAGCTTGGGGACAAACCCCTCCTCCGCCCGAGATGACTGCCCTTGGCCCCAAGGAACATGGACACATCACCCACCATGTCCTGCCTTTCGGACAGGATCTGGAACAGTGAGTCATGCCACTCCAGGATGTGGACGTCCAGCAGGTGCACTGAGGGGAAGGCCCGTCTGCAGAAGGAGCAGACGTTTCTGTGCAGAGTGTGGTAGTGGTGCTCATAGTCCTCCAGGCTGTCAAACACCTGGCAGCAGCCTGCCACCTGACAGGTAAACTCAGGCACCCTGGCAAAGGAAACCACCTTGTGGGAATGCCGTCCTGCTGATGACAGAGGACCTTACGCTTCCAACTGACACCTTTCCTTTAAGCAGCCTGATAAACGGTAAAGCTCTGATGTTTCTTTGGCAATCCCAAATTCTAGTTTTTTAAGAACTAAATTTTCACAGACCAGCGAGGAGGGAGTGAAGCCAGAACAGAGGAGCATGGACGGTGGTCTGGCAGAGGGTAGGGTGGCGGATCACCCAGGAGCGAGCGGGCTGGATCCAGGGAGGGGGCAGCGCTGGGCCCAGAGGCGAGTACCTGGGCCTCTCAGGCGCCTCTGTCACCTGTGTGAGCACGTCCTGAAGGTAGAGGTGTCGCAGCACGTCCCCATCCTGCAGGAAACGCACATAATGGGCGGGGCCGGTCTGCCAGCCCCGCCCCCGTCCGCCCCGCCCCCATCCGCACGCCCCATCCACGAGCGCCCCGGCCCGTATCCCCCGCCTCGCCCGAAGCCCCATCCGCGAGCGTCGGCTTCGTCCCCGCCCGACGGTCCCGCCCCCAACCGCGAGCGTCGGCCCCGCCCACGGCCCCCCGCCCTGCCCGCCGGCCCCGCCCTGCCCGCCGGCCCCGCCCCCGCCGACAACCGCCCTTTCCCTCCTGGGCTCACAGACCTCGAAGAACTCGTGCTCCCGCGGGAAGCGCACCCGGCGCGCCGCGAAGCGGAAGGGCGGGGCTCCGGCCGCGGGGTCCCGCTCCACCGGTAGCGGCTCGGCCGTCCCGGGTCCCCCCGCCAGGCGGGAGTGCAGCGCTGGCGGCAGCTGCATCGCCCTGCGCGCTGGCGGCACCACAGCCTGCCGGCCACCGTCCGCGAGCCGGCCGGGGCGGGGCCGGAAGTGACCTCGCGCCACTTCCGCTGCCGCCGCGGGTTTCGCTGTGAGCTTAGGCGGACCGGCCCCCGGACGCGCGGTGAGTGCGGCCGCGGGCGGTGGATCCTGAGCCTTGCGAGGGGGAGGCGGCGGGGCTCAGTCTCCCTTCCCCGCGCTCCGCCGCCGGCCGTGCGCCGACCGCTCAGGGGCGCACGGCCGGCGGGCGTCTCGACCCTGGACCCCGCGCTCGGGTACGGTGCTGGCCTGTGCGCTGCCCCACCGACGGCTCACGTCCCAAACTCTAACCGTGCGGCCTCCCTGCTGTGGAGACTCCCACCCCTCCTCCGCCCTCATTACCCTCACCCTTGTCCACGCCGCGTTTGCCTCCCACCTGAAGGGCTGGCGCGGCCTCTGGGTCGTGCTGGTCTCCAGACCAGTAACCAAACTGGAGCCAGAGTGGTTTTTGCAAAATTCACGTCCTACGGCAATGCTTCTTTGTTTAAAGCCCTTCGGTGGCTTCCGGTTACCTTAGTCCAGCGGCTCTCTCGTAGCCTGTCAGGCCCTGCGCGTTCCGCCTGCCTTTCTCGTCTCCTCCCTCCCATCAGCTCCTGAGGTGCGCAGGACTCTGTGCCCGGTGCTCAGCGCCCGCCGGTGAATAAAGCAGAGGACACCTCTGCCCAGCCGCGGACACGGCTGCCTACCTGGTGAAAGTTACCTAGTTAAAACAGCGATGGGTGATCCAAGGGACGCAAGGACGCTTGAGACTTACTGGGGGGGGGGGGGGGGGGGGGGTGGCCATGGCCGGACTCCCCTCCTCTCCCAGGTACTTCGGCGTTGATAGGACCTGTACACCCATGCGTGCAATATAGTCAGGAAGGGGGGTACTGTTTCTTCAAAAAATTAGAAGATAATTTTAGAGCTGTCATTTAAAGAGCATAATAAAAATCTTTTGGCTCCTTCATCCTGGAAGTAAAGGCTTGTGGCCCCATCCCCAGTCCGTTTCACAGCTAAGAAGAGCCCTGGACAGATTCATCGCTTACGCTTTACTTTTCTGTCTCTGAAAAAGCATCAGGGCTCTTGACCTTTTTTCCACAAATTTTGTTTTACAAGCCCATTTGTGCAATTAGTTTTTTTTTAATTTTTATTTTTTAACATTTATTTATTTTTGAGACAGAGAGAGACAGAGCATGAACGGGGGAGGGTCAGAGAGAGGGAGACACAGAATCTGAAGCAGGCTCCAGGCTCTGAGTTGTCAGCACAGAGCCCGACGCGGGGCTCGAACTCATGGCCGCGAGATCATGACCTGAGCCGAAGTCGGACACTCAACCGGCTGAGCCGCTCAGGCGCCCCGCAATTAGTTTTGAACTCTCAACAAAGACTGTTTTCCTGAAATGTTCACTGGGGTGGGGGGGGGGGTCGTGTGTGCCTAACTCATGGTGAGGGAATGTGGAGGAGGCTTCTGGTAGCTCGCACTCAATGCCACGAGGAGGGAAGTTCTGTTCCGCCACAGAAGTCTGTGTCTGTGACAACTGATAGGACGACTCCAGAGCATCAGGAAGACGGAGTGGGCTGTCGTGAGCCCCTCCGAGTTGTTTCCAGTGGGGGTGCTGCTGGCAGTTTTGGTGGGACGCTTCTGTTGATGTTTAGGCGCCCTGGTCTCTTGCCCACTACACACCAAGAGCACCCTTCTAGCCACTGTGACAATCAGAAGCGTCCCTTACGCGTTTCCAGAGGGCCTCTAAGGAGAGCTACTGCCTGCAGGTGAGAGCCACCGTTCTTGCAAGAATTGTTCCAGATCCCCACAGAGGACCAGCTTCCTTGGAGTATTAACACTTGTAGTGGGAGGATGTCTGCACTTGTATTTTTGCCACAAATGTACGGTTTGGTGAGGGTAGCTTTAAAGTTTATTTATTTCTGAGACAACGCAAGAGACAGAGTGCAAGCAGCAGAGGGGCAGAGAGAGAGGGAGACACAGAATCCGAAGCAGGCTCCAGGCTCTGAGCTGTCAGCACAGAGCCCGACGGGTGGGCTCGAACCCACAGACTGCGAGATCATGACCCTAGTCGAAGTCAGACACTCAACCGACTGAGCCACTCAGGCGCCCCATGTGAGGATAGTTTTAGAATAAATGTTCACGTTGGGGCGCCTCGGGGGCTCGGTCGGTTAAGCGTCCTACTTTTCAGCTCAGGTCATGATCTCACGGTTCATGGGTTTGAGAGCCACTGTGCTGGCAGCTCGGAGCCTGGAGCTGCTTCGGATTCTGTGTCTCCCTCTCTCTGCCCCTCCCCTGCTCACTCGCTCGCTCTCTCTCAAAATAAATAAATATTAAAATAAAATAAATACACATTCACTTAGATGATCTTTCTTCTGAAGCCCTATCTCCACCTACTTGTATCTGGGGGACAGGTGTTTTCTTTCCATGGTAAATGCAGTGCCCTTGCCATCTAGCATGACCTTGTAGTCCATCCATCATAGGACATCTAGTCTAGCCATTATAGGACAACCCACATTCCTTAGGAAGCCTTGTAGAATGTAGAATGTGTGTAAAACCGATTGCCCTGAGATTCAAAGAGGCCTCAGCGGAAGAGTTCTGTGTTGTCTTTTCTGTCTTGCTTGTGGTTTGCAGTGCCTCGTTCAGGCTCTTCTATGATCACTAAGGTAACTGATGGTGACTCAGATCCAGTTTTCCTTTGGTAAAACCAGCCACTTCTCCAGTAACGTTTCCTCGTGGTCGGCCCTATGTAGTAACGGAATTTGTTCCTGCTTGTCTAGTAACAATACCATGGGAACTTACTCCGTACGGGCCCTTTGGTGTTCTATCAGGATGATTTTATTTGATCTCCGCAGTACCTCTATGGGTAGGATTTACTACTCACCCCTTGGCAGAAGAAGCCTAGAGAGATCAGGCTCCTTGCCGAGGACCTTACAGCCCAGAATTGGCCAAGTCAGGGTTCAGACTGCCTGGGACTCTGCAACCCATGCCCTGCTGTGCCTCATGCCCATAACTGGTTATTGTGAACTCCTCCTGATTTTAAAAGTGTGTGCTAGTGACTTACGCACCTGCTGACGCTTAACCGTTCTGCTTTTCTGTTTGAAGATTCCCTGACTCTGGCCAGTTTTCGATGTTTAGCATGAGTTGATGATATTTGTATGTGCGGAACTTGTTCTCTGTCGCACAAGGTTAGAGTCTCACTTGCTCAGTTGCAAATTAATATTCATTAGTTAATTAGCATATGGGTTGTGTGCTATGTCTACTGCTCGTTTACCTCAGGCCTCGTCTTCACTAGAGCTGTTAGCACAGTTTTTGTTTTTTGTAGACGGCTTTCCTCTTAGCTTTAGGAGAACATATTGTTGATGTTGTTTCAGAGCCAAAACTATGAGTGAGTTTCGGATTCACCACGACGTCAATGAGCTGCTCAGCTTGCTGCGTGTCCACGGAGGGGATGGTGCTGAGGTCTATATCGACTTGCTGCAGAAGAATAGGACCCCATATGTCACTACCACTGTATCTGCACACAGCGCCAAGGTGGGCCCCGTCCTGGTGCGGCACTGTGTGCACTGAACAAGGTGGGCCCTGTCCTGGTGCAGCACTGCGCACTGGACAAGGTGGGCCCCGTCCTGTTGCTGCACTGTGTACACTGGGTAAGGTGAGCCCTGTCCTGGTACAGTGCTGTGTACTAGGTAAGGTGGGCCCTGTCCTGGAGCAGTGCTATGCACTGGACAAGATGGGCCCCGTCCTGGTACAGTGCTGTGCACTGGACAAGATGGGCCCTGTCCTTGGCACAGTTTGTGCACAAGGTTCATAAGCTTCCTGACTGAGCAGCCACAGCATTACCAGTGCAGATGGCAGACAATACTTGTCAAAGGCTTTTCTTGGACCAGGAATTCTGCTCAACTCCATGCTTCTGATGCTTCCTCATAATGGCCCTTGTTACTCACTCTGTTGTACAAATGAATAAATGGTGGCTCAGGGAGACTGCTGGGCTGTCACCCTGACCTCAGAACCCAGGTTCTGAGTCCCCTGAGGAAGGAGACTCAGATATTCCTCTGGATGGAAAGGAAGCTCCTGTATTAACTGCTTTGCAATCCCTCTAAAGCAGGTTTTTCTGTTTTTATTCAAATAGCATATAATTCAAAATTACGGATCTTCAGTACGAGATAATTTTGAAATTTGTTTTTAGAAACACTCTGTAAAGCTTGTATTATTTAAATAGCTTGATAATGGGGCGCCTGGGTGGCTCAGTCGGTGACGCGTCCGACTTCAGCTCAGGTCATGATCTCGCGGTCCGTGAGTTTGAGCCCCGCGTCGGGCTCTGTGCTGACAGCTCGGAGCCTGGAGCCTGTTTCGGATTCTGGGTCTCTCTCTTTTTGACCCTCCCCCCGTTCATGCTCTGTCTCTTGCTGTCTCAAAAATAAATACACATTAAAAAAAATTTTTTTTTTAATAAATAGTTTAATAATGGCACAAGGATAATTAGAAAAATTCACTGAACAGACAGACTGGGAACACAGAAGTGATCTTAATTTATTACAAGGGGAGCACCATAAATCAGTGAGTGAACATAACCGCTGAGCCTATCCCTGGTTCCAGAGGGAATAGAGTTAAATGCGTAAACTTAAAAAATATTTTTTTATAATGTTTATTCACTTTTTTTTTTTTTTTCAACGTTTTTTATTTATTTTTGGGACAGAGAGAGACAGAGCATGAACGGGGGAGGGGCAGAGAGAGAGGGAGATGCAGAATCGGAAACAGGCTCCAGGCTCTGAGCCATCAGCCCAGAGCCCGACGCGGGGCTCGAACTCACAGACCGCGAGATCGTGACCTGGCTGAAGTCGGACGCTTAACCGACTGCGCCACCCAGGCGCCCCATGTTTATTCACTTTTAAGAGAGAGAACACGAGCTGTGGAGGGGCAGAGAGCCCAACACAGGGCTCTAACCCATGAACTGTGAGATCATGACCTGAGCTGAAGTTGGATGCTTAACCTACTGAGACACCCAGGCGCCCCGATGCATATATATTTTTTAATGTTTATTTATTTTTGAGAGCGAGAGAAAGAGACAAAGTATGAGCAGGGGAGGGGCAAAGAGAGGGAGACAGGCTCCAGGCTCTGAGCTGTCAGCGCAGAGCCTGACACGGGGCTCAAACCCCCAGACTAAGAGACCATGACCCAAGCTGAAGTCGGACGCTTAACCGACTGAGCCACCCAGGAGCCCCTAGAGTTAAATGTGTAAAGTGAATGCATAAACTGGTAGAAAGATCCAAATGGTCATTTCCTGATCTCAGGCTGAGGAAGCACACAGGAGGGAAATTGTGGGAGATCATGGGTAGGTTTAATGAGATGTTTTGTTGAGTTTAAGTTTTATTTCAGGGGTGTATGATTATTTAACCTACCTAATTTCACTGTTTTGGTTTTCGTGTTTAATTTTCTGGAAGATTAAAAAAATTTTTTTAACATTTTTTTAACTTATTTTTGAGACAGAGAGAGGCAGAGCATGAGCAGGGGAGGGGCAGAGAGAGAGGGGGAGACACAGAATCCAAAGCAGGCTCCAGGCTCCGAGCTGTCAGCACAGAGCCTGACGCGGGGCTTGAACTCACGGACCGCAAGATCATGACCTGAGCCGAAGTCGGGCGCTTAACCGGCTGAGCCACCCGGGCGCCCCTGGAAGATTTTTAACAGTTGTTTATTATTGTCACTAAATCTTTCATGTTTATGCTTTTGAGGTTAAAATAGCAGAATTTTCTCGTACTCCAGAAGACTTTCTAAAGAAATATGATGAACTGAAATCTAAAAACACAAGGAACCTTGACCCACTGGTGTACCTGTTATCGAAACTCACGGAAGACAGAGAGGTAATGGCCGTGGACTCATCGAGAGTGTGATGCGTGCTCCTGACGGAGCTTGTGTGTGGAGCTGCTCTGATTAACCTGTTCTACGCACGTGGGTTGGCTCAGTTGCGACAACACATCGTGAGTCTGCTGTCGGACGGCACTTTTCTGCTCGCCTGCAGCACCCAACACGGGGCTCCTTCCCTGCCTTGTGCTAGCAGCACTCTGATGTACCGCAGGGGTGTGTCGGTGGTGCATCAGGAGGAACAGTAGCTCGTGTTGGCGGTGCCCCTGGGAAGTTTGACCGCGGTTACCCCTGTGGTTGGAGGGTTTTGTATTTCATAGTCTCACGCAGGGGTTTTGTCTGTTTTGAATGGGCATGTTACTTGTGACCCTAAGAAAAACACCTAGCGTCATGTCAAGGCCGGAGATGCTGTTGCACCCGAGGGCGTCTGGGGATGTGCTTGGGCCTCTCACTCCGCAGGCCCAGGGTCTGGAGAAGGTTGTGGTGCCACACCAGGCATGCTTGACCGTCACACAGAGGGAAGAGGTCTTGCCACGTGCGGGACGGGAGACTGGCCGAGCGTAGAGAAAAGGCTGAGTTGGGAACAGGGTTTGGGAGTTGGCTGTCAAGCATCCGCGGGATTATCTCCCTCTCTGTCTGAGCATGTGACCCCTCACGGCAGAAAACACGGAGAGACTGACTGCGGCCCACAGAGTCGGGAGTTGCCGCTGCCCTCCGTGGGCGGCTGGGGTCAGGAGGGAAGGAGGGGGCCTGGCCGTGCCCAGCAGAGCACAGGCGTGTAATGTAGGGTCTCGTGTGTTTTCAGACCCTGCAGTACTTACAACAGAACGCCAAAGAGAGAGCCGAGCTCGCGGCCAGCGCTGCAGGCAGCAGCGCCAGCGGCTTCAGCGGCCCCGCCACGGCCTCCAAAATCTCCATGCAGGAGCTGGAAGAGCTGAGGAAGCAGCTCGGCGGCGTGGCCACAGGCTCCACGCTGCAGCAGGTACTGCACCCGCCGTCCACGGGCCACGCCTGCTGGAGCAGGTGCGGCGATGGGGTGTGTGCGAGCCAGAGAGGAACGTGGACGTGGAGGGGCCGCGGCTCGCTCCCGATGGGGACCTAGCTGCGTAGGGACGGCAGTTCTGACGCACGCTGCAGGTCGGAAACACGAGGCCCTGCGTCACCCGCGCCGGCTCGCCTGTTCTGGGCTCGCGTGTCCGAGGCACTCTTGTGGGTCTTGCCCTGTATACTGTGATTCTCCGTTTCCATCCATTAGGTTTGCACGGTTTGTTTCTTAAGGTTGTATTTTGTAGATGATTTCATCTACGTCGTGTTCTATCTTCTGTGCTTACTGTTTTTCCTTGCTCTTGATTTCGTGTCCTGCCCTGGTCACTTGAGGGACAGCTGTCTTCTCAGGCTATAACTTCTGTGGCTTTCAAGCTCCCTCAGAGCTGCGTCCCCACGAGGGTCTGAGCAGAGCACGTGCCTCTTGAGCACCATGGCTCTGACACATGACGGCCAGTGCCGGTGGGCGTGTCCTATCAGCACCTCCCGTGTCCCCGCACTGCCACCCCGTGTGATCGACGAGAAAATGGTCTGCACCTGCCTCTCTCCCTGGCCACCTTTGAGCTGGCTCTCCTGACAGCCGGGCCACCTCGGCCTGCCCTGGTCAGCTTCTGGTGGCTGGTTCCGCAGGAGGACTGCTGCTGCGGGCGTGTCGGGGGTCGGCCTTTCCCTGGGTGGATCTCTCCTCTACGCCCGCCCTTCTCCAGCTGGCTGGGAGGGGCGGGCGGGGGGGGGGGGGTGGCCTGGTTTCCTTGACCCATCCGTGACCCATCAGGTCGTGACTAGACCTTTGTCTCCAGGAAAAGTGACGGGGTCCGTGTGTAGTTGTCCCCAGAAGGGTGCAGCCTGTTGCTGGTGTTGCTGCTTTACCTGTGGGTCCCGCACAGACTGGGACCCTGACAAGAGGCTGGGTTCCCGTCTCGTCCCCAGCTCCTCACACTGTGACGGGCGTGGAGACAGTCATTCCGCTTCCTCATTTGCGTTCAGTGGGCGATCTCTCCAGTGCCGTATGTGTTAGCATTTAAACGTTTGTACTAAAAGTATATATATTTTTTTGTTTTTTGAAAACACCCTCGCCAGTCTCTGGAACTGACAAGAAAGTTGCTTCGAGATAAGCAGAACAAAAAAAACTCAGGCCAGCGCCTCCCCGTCTTTCCACCGTGGGTGTACGACAGACCCACCCTCCTTGGGGACTTCCTGCCTGGCTCAGGCGTCAACACGGACATGGCTGTGCCTATAGGTATGCGGTACGTCTGTTTCTCACATCTGCGTGTGTGAGCGGCGTGGGGCACCGTTCTTCCTGTGCTTTTGTGCTCAGGAGCGCCGAGCTCTTGTGTCCTCCCTGTGTCTGCCCTCCCCGCCCCCCCACCCTCCTCTTCCAAGTGCTCCCATGGTTTGCTCCTGGGTCTTTTCTGATTGTTTCCCTCTCCACAGTGACCTTTTAGTTTGAAGGAATCATGCCCCTGTTGTGATCTCAGGTCTCTATCCCTAGGATGTCTCCCTGAATTTTGGCTCATGGGGCCCATTGTCTGCCGTTTGTGTCTACCGCGGGGCTCCTGACTTTCCCTCTGGTGTCCCCACTCCTCTCGTGACGACCGGTGTCACTGTTTGTCAGGTCCTGGAGCTGGGGGTGGCCCCTGTGTTCATTTCCTTCCCGCTGCCCCAGCCTGGCCCCGGGCCCAGCCTTCACCAACCCTTCTTGCTCACACACTGTCCTGCCCTCACTGGCTTGGGCCTCTACCTCCCCAGAGTTTTCTGTGCTGAGGAATGTTCTGGATATGCTGTATCCAGAACGTATGGTGCCATCAGCTGAATGGAGCTCATGGGCATTGAAATGCAGCTAGTGTGGCTGAGGAACAGGTGTTTTGCTTTCTTTACTTGGCCCAGGTGGCCAGTGGCACGGAGCCTCGTGTCCCGTCCCTCCTCCCTGGGGTGCTCTCCACAGTCCCAGAGCTAGCGGCTTTGAGCGGCAGGGGTGTGCCCCACGTCGCCTCTGCAGCGACTCCCCAAACCCTGGCGAGCCACAGAGACCCTGCTGGATCGTTCTCCTGGCCGCGGTTCGCGGTGCAGTGTCCCCTTCGGAGCAGTCCCTTCCTATCTCGCCTGCCTCTCAGCAGCACGGCTTGCGGTGCTCTCTCCCACACGTGGGCAGGGTGCTGGAGGGGCAGGGTGGCATCTGCCCCCTGAGGCCAAGGTCCCCTCCCTCAGGACCAGCTGACCTGGTGCTGCACCCCTTAACCCCACTGAGAGCGTGCGCCGGGGCTCTAAGTGGGGTGACGCTCAGGTTTCAAGTGAGCGGCAGCCGAGGCTGGTGGCCGTTCCCGGAAGACGGCCCTGCTCACGAGGAACGGGAGCTGTGGGTGACCTTGTCGTGACGGGCTCGTGGAGAGGAGCCAGAGCTCAGAGTGCGCCTCCGCGTGCCGGGTGACCCGGGCCACAGACGGCGGCTGCCTGCTCGGAGCCCATGTCCTGCGTGTGTGGTGCAGCACCACCCTGAGCCGCCAGGCCCCGGTTTGGGGCACTGTGGGGCCGACAGAGGCACGCGTGGGGCCGGCTGTGCGAGGCTGGGGTGGGGGGCGGCTTCGTGGAGACACCTTTCTGCCGCTGCTGCCTCTGGCTGCCCGCGCACGGCGGTCTCTCCCGGCAGGTGTTGTTGGGGGGAGCAGTGGGGGTCGTGTCAGGGCCCGTGAACCGAGAGAGGCAGGGGGCTGCCTGGGTCAGGAGGTGTTTGGCGGGCGGCCCTGGGGATGGCTCGCGACTGTCCTTCGGTCCGCGGCGTGGTTGTGAGGGGACCGCCTCATACTGCGCGTACCCGGTTTTAAAGTCTTTGAAGAAAATCTTTTTGTCGCGCCGCAACCCAGACTTGCTGGCCGTGACCAGTGCTGTGAGAACAGCTTACGGCAGAAGTGCTCCTTAATTCCTAACCACGTCCTTTTAAGGCCGGGCGTTTATCTGAGTGGGAGTTTTTCTCCGCCCGGGGCTTTAAGGCTGTGGCGCACCGCTCCGCGGCCAGTCACTGGCCCCCGTCAGCCTGGTTCTCACGCCCGTGAGCGCTGGAGGGCGTAGCACCGGGGAGCCGGTGGGGGAGGGGGGTGTGCCGAGGAGATTCTGTCGGGAGCGAGATCTGTGGGAGCGGGGACCCTGGACGCGAGGCTACGGCCCAGCGGTGTCCACGGCCCGCAGGCACGCTGCCCCTGACCGCCCAGGAGTCGGCTGTGGTGGAGGACCTGCTCTACGTGCTGGTGGGTGTGGACGGCAGGTACATCACCGCCCAGCCTCTCACCGGGAGGCAGAGCCGCACCTTCCTCGTGGACCCCAACCTCGACCTGTCCATCCGGGAGCTGGTGAACAGGGTCCTCCCGGTGGCTGCCAGTTACTCCACGGTGACCAGGTGGGCGCCCGCCTTCCCAGGTGCTCCTGATCCCTGCAGCTCAGTCCTCGTGCCCCAAAAACAAAACCCCAAGAGCGCGCTTGTCTTGTCGTGACCGGGTTTCACTCCTGGCACGGTCCCGAAGGGCCTGGGGACAAGTGCAGGGGGCTGGTGTCTACAGGTTCCCTTCAAGGGTAAGAGCTTGAGTGGGGAGGGGACCCAGAGCTTGTGACATCTGATCTGAAAACTCAGCCTCACCTGCTCGGGTGCCCTCTCCCTCCTAGGTTCATTGAAGAGAAGTCTTCCTTCGAATACGGGCAGGTGAACCACGCCCTGGCAGCCGCCATGAGGGCCCTGGTGAAGGAGTACTTGATCCTGGTCACACAGCTGGAGCAGCTGCAGAGGCAGGGCCTCCTGTCCCTGCAGAAGCTCTGGTTCTACATCCAGCCAGCCATGCGCACCCTGGACATCCTGGCCTCCCTGGGTACGTGCCTGCCCTCCCGCCCCCGGGGACGTGCCGGCCCTCCCGCGGGAGCATCGGCAGGACCGGCGTGTTGTGCGGCCAGAGCCCGCGGGGCGTCAGGTGTTAGTCTGTGGCAGGAAAACTCTGGAAGCTCTTCCTGATAGGCTTTAGTTAGCGATCACAGCGTTACGGTTTGAGTGTGTCCCGCGAGAGCGGCACCTGTCCCCGGGAGACCGGAGATGAACTGAGGCCCTGGCCTCTCGTGACATGGCCTCAAGCGCCAAGGGCACCCCCTTCGCCACACTGAGCGCCACCTCCACCTCCTTGCAGCCACCTCGGTGGATAAAGGCGAGTGTGTTGGGGGGTCAACCCTGAGCCTTCTCCACGACCGGAGCTTCAACTACACGGGGGACAGCCAGGCCCAGGAGCTGTGTCTGTACCTCACCAAGGCTGCCAGCGTGCCCTACTTCGAGATCCTGGAGAAGTGGATCTATAGAGGGATAATCAACGACCCGTACAGGTAGGCTCGCAGGGCCCGAGGAGAACACTGGTGAGGTACGCGAGGGGCACACGCCCACACGAGCCCCGGGAGGCTTTATCTTGTCGAGCGGAGGGCGTCGGAGTCGCCCGGAGCGGCGGCTCCTGGCCTGAGCTTCCTTCCTTCCCAGTGGTGAGACTTGAGCGTTCCTTCTCCGCATCACGCGTTTAAATACGTAAACGGAGCTTGGGTAGCTCACGAAGGAGTCTATTGTGTTGAGGTAGATTTCTTAAAATACTTTAAAAATAAGTTTGTGGCTGGGGTAGTGTTTCTCTGCGAATGGTGCAAATAACAGTCTGAGGGGAGGACCTTACAAGGAACACGATTTTATTTTATTTTTTATTTACTTATTTTTTTTTTAATTTTTTTATTTTATTTTTGTTATGTTTTTTAACGTTTATTTACGTTTGAGACAGAGAGAGACAGAACATGAACAGGGGAGGGGCAGAGAGAGAGGGAGACACAGAATCTGAAACGGGCTCCAGGTTCTGAGCTGTCAGCACAGAGCCCGATGCGGGGCTCGAACTCACGGACCGTGAGATCGTGACCTGAGCCGAAGTCGGACGCTTAACCGAATGAGCCACCCAGGCGCCCCAGGAACACGATTTTAAAATTGTGCCTCACGCGGGGCGCCTGAGGGACTCGTAGGTTGGGCGTCCGACTCTTGGTTTCGGCTCAGGTCATGATCCCAGGGTTTGTGAGTTCGAGCCCCGCGTCAGGCTGACAGCACAGAGCCTGCTTGAGATTCTCTCTCACCCTCTCTCTTTATTCCTCCCCTGCTTGCACTCTCCCTGTCTCTCTGTCTCTCGCATAAAATAAAGTTTTAAGTAAACTTGAAAAAACAAGTTGTAAAATCCTGCCTTGTGAGAGTGGTATCTGAAGCAGGTGTGCTGGGGTCGCGCCCCTGCTGTTGGGGTCGTGCGTTGTCCGTGTCTGTGATGGAGGGAAGTGCCGAGTTCCCCTGGGAGGGGTGGAGGTAGAGGTCCCCCTGTGGCCCCGTGGCCCCGGGTCTTCTCCGAGCCCCCGGTTGAAACAGCTGCCCCCAGGGGTGTGGGTGGGTTCACTGTTGCTCACAGCCGGGGACCGACCTGGGGGCTCTGGTCGGCCAGACCCCGAGAGTGTCCGCTGTGCCTGCAGCGAGTTCATGGTGGAAGAGCACGAGCTGCGCAAGGAGAAGATCCAGGAGGATTACAACGACAAGTACTGGGACCAGAGGTACACCGTCGTGCAGCACCAGATCCCCTCCTTCCTGCAGAAGATGGCAGGCAAGGTCCTCAGCACAGGTGAGCCTTGCGGCCCCGGTGTGCCTCTGCCTGTGGCCTTGCCGTCACGGCCCTGTACCCGGTGGTGCCTTCCCTGCCTGGCGACCGTCCCGTCCGACTCCTGTGGCTCCGGGTGCTGTTGCTTTGTGCCCTGACCCTGGGGGTTTGTCTCACAGACGCCCTTTCTTTGCCACTTCGCTTCTAGAATTCTGTTATCACTGACAGGAAAGTTGCTTCCCTGCTCCCAGCTGACCCCAGATGCGGGGCTTTTCCACACCGGCATCCCGCTCTCCTGTTCTCTATGGACACAAGCCGGGCATCCTGTAAATTAGCCCTCATCCCATCCACCCGGGGTTTGTGGCGGGCTCCTTGGTTTGAGGCTCAGTCCTTTGGGGCGGCCCCCACATCAGCAAGTACTGGGTCCTGTCTGAGTGGCTGCAAATGGGAGGCTCCCATGGCCCCCTCCTCTGGTGTGATCATTTGCGAGGACGGCTCACAGAACTCAGGGAAACGCTTTACTCTCTAGATTACCAGTGTGTTATAACGGATACAAGCGAACAGCCAGGTGAAGGGTCCATGGGGCGAGGTCTGGGCAGGTCCCGAGCACAGGGGCTCCTGTGCCTGTGGATTTGGGGTGCACCATCCCCGTGTGGATGTGTACCCCTCCCTGGAAACTCTTCAGACACCTTGGTTTAGGAATTTTATGGAGGTCCCATTATGCAGGCATGATTGATGAAATGATTGACCGTTGGTGCTTTATTCAGCCTTTCCCGATCCTGACCTCAGTGGGCGGTGATGACGGGGTTGGGTCCCCTGGCCACCAGCCCTCACCCTGAAGCTGTCTAGGGAAGCTGCCGAGAGTCCCTCTCTGGCCTGAACTCAGGTGTGGTCAGAAGGGGCTTCATGAGTAACAAAATCCCAAGAGTTTTAGGAGTTCAGCGCCAGCAACCAGGGACAGAGACCAAAGATCTGTTTCTCACTGGGTTGGTCTCATACCATGACAGGAAAACAGCCGAGGATGCAGGCCTCACTGGGCCAGTGATGGTCCTGTCACCATCACATGGACTGACGTACCTGACACGCTGCTGGCCGGGAACTCGGCACTTTGGTTCTGGGAGCTGTGCTGTCTAGGACGGGGTCGGAAGAGGGTTTAGAATCTCATTCTCTGAAATATTTTTGAAATTATTTCTGTGTTCTTAGAAGATCTGGAGAGGGGCGCCTGGGTGGCGCAGTCGGTTAAGCGTCCGACTTCAGCCAGGTCACGATCTCGCGGTCCGTGAGTTCGAGCCCCGCGTCAGGCTCTGGGCTGATGGCTCGGAGCCTGGAGCCCGTTTCCGATTCTGTGTCTCCCTCTCTCTGCCCCTCCCCCGTTCATGCTCTGTCTCTCTCTGTCCCAAAAATAAATAAAAAAAAAAAAAAAAAAAAAAAAAAAAAAAAAAAAAAAGAAGATCTGGAGAGTCCAGCCTGTTCTAGCACTTAGCGCTTCTGTGCTCCGTGGGTGTCAGTTGGTTGTGTTTCTCTGCCATGTGTAGAGGGTTGTCAGCTGTTCTCAACCTCTCTTTCCAGTTCTCTAGCTACTGTTTGGGTTACAGCATCCGAGGTTCAGGTCTGTGGTTTATTGTACTTATGGTGAAAATTTTAATTTGCTTTCTCCCTGTCTTTTCAGGAAAATACCTGAATGTAGTCAGAGAGTGTGGCCACGATGTCACCTGCCCAGTGGCCAAGGAGATCATCTACACTCTGAAGGAGCGGGCATATGTTGAGCAAATCGAGAAGGCTTTCAACTATGCCAGCAAGGTCCTGCTGGCCTTCCTGATGGAAGAGAAGGAGCTTGTGGCGCACCTGAGGTGTGCCGTCTGTCCTTGGCCTCCTAGCTCAGCATGTGTAACCATCGGGGGTGTCTGACCAAGGCCACAAATTAACTTTTAGTGGCTCTGTCCTATTTATGTAAAAACCAGCACACTGCCAGGTTGTCCTGCCTGAGAAGACAGCCTGAGAACCTTGCACATTTGTGACCCTGCCACTGTGGTCCCAACTCCCCGAGGCCCAGCAGGGCAGTGTCTGCCTGTGTCACCTTGTCTGCAGTGACACAGCCTCCCAGTCTTGCCCCCGGCCCCACCAGCCCCTTCCAGGCAGCGTAGCCGGGCACAGAGTTCTTTGCCCCTGCCTAAGAGCTGTTTGTTTCCGTGTGTTTGAAGCTGACCGCCGGTCTCCCCTTTCTAACATGTTTCCTGGTGTGGGGCGCTGGCAGGCCATGTGCTTGACACGTCCTTCCTGGGCCATGTGGCCCCTCCTGGCTTCCCCCCGTCCCCCCGCCGCCCCCATCATCAAAACCGCTGGTTCTGGTGGGAGCCCTTTGCAAGCACGCAGCTCTTCCTCGTCAGACGCCTGCCTCTCTCCGAGTCCAGGCCGCTGTGCGCGTCGGCCAGTCTTCCCGATGACCTTGCGTCCGCCCGCAGGTCCATCAAGCGCTACTTCCTGATGGACCAGGGGGACTTCTTCGTGCACTTCATGGACCTCACCGAGGAGGAGCTGAAGAAGCCGGTGGACGACATCACTCCCACCCGCCTGGAGGCGCTGCTGGAGCTGGCCCTGCGCATGAGCACTGCCAACACGGACCCTTTCAAGGACGATCTCAAGGTGGGCTGGGGGTGAGGGGGCGGGGGGAGCACCTTTCAGGCCGCTCCCCGTGTCCCGAGAGCTAGAGCAGCTGCCTGAGAAAGACATTTGAGGTAAAGACACGGGAGGAACCAACTCTTGACAGTGATACCCGCAGCCCGGGTATGCGCACGTGGGTGTTTTATGGTAAATGCAGCACAGTGACGTTTCCTTGTCTCTAGCTTTCTTTGTTACGAGAACTCACTGTGTGTGGTGTACGGCATGCAAAGCGTGCGTCCGTCAGCTGTCCCGGTAAGGCTTCCGGTCGGCAGTAGGCTATCGGTGGTCGGGGGAGGGGAAGTCAGAAGTTGCATGTGGATTTTCAGCTGAACGGCGGGTTGGCGCCCTGACCCGGGACGTTAAGGGTCAGCTGTGCTGTGTTTTCAGACCCACGTACCTTCTCTTTCAGCCTGAGCCTGGCACCTGCGGTAAAGTTGTAAATCTGGAGGGATTCAGGCCTTTGTGACTTCATGGTTTTTCATTTATATCATCAGGTGTATTTTAAATGATCTCTCTGTATGTTTGTTTTCCTACTTTGGTGGAGGAAAGACGCCTACTTTTTGAGTGGGGGTCTCTTGGCAGGCAGTTGTTTTGCAAGCTGGGCTCGGAGATGGCGTCCACCGCAGGGACTTGCTTCTCCGGCCTGTGCTGCAGCTGGATCGGTGCCGTGGTCAGGACTCGACGCCATTCTCTCTGTCTTTCCCAAGATTGATCTGATGCCGCATGACCTCATCACCCAGCTCCTGCGGGTTCTGGCCATCGAGACCAAGCAGGAGAAGGCGATGGTCCATGCCGACCCCACCGAGCTCACGCTGAGTGGCCTCGAGGCCTTCTCTTTCGACTACGTCGTCAAGTGGCCCCTGTCGCTGATTATCAATAGGTGAGCGCTGGTCCTTCCTGACCCTTCCAGCACTAGCTTCTCTAGACCTTACAGCAGGTCTGCCGGGAGGAAGGGACTGGATCCGCCCGGCACCTGCCTTGTTCTGCAGAACGTCCAAGGCGCCTCCACACCCATTTGTGTCCAGGGTGGGCTGCCTGGCGCCTGGTGGCCGGAGTGCAGAACCGCTTCGGTGCCGCCAAAGCCCAGGCCGCCATCTGCTGCGAGCCTCATGAGCTCTGGTGCCGCCCAGAAGCCTACCTACGCGCCTGTCTCCTCCCGCTCCCTGCAGGAAAGCCCTGACCCGCTACCAGATGCTCTTCAGGCACATGTTCTACTGCAAGCACGTAGAGCGGCAACTCTGCAGCGTCTGGATCAGCAACAAGGCCGCCAAGCAGTGCTCCCTGCACTCCGCTAAGTGGTGCGTCTCGTCTGCGCGCACGCGCTCCCCTCTTGCAAAAAGGCAATTTGTCGCACACCTTTGTAGCTTATAGATCCGTGACATGTTTCACGTTGCGGAGCAGGGCCACTGCCGACCGCGGTGGCCACTGGCTCTGTCCCTCAGCCGTCTGTGCAGACTTGGGGGGGGGTCGGGCCCGTTAGCGTGAGCCCTCCGAGGTTTGGGGGCGTGTGCTTCCTCCTGCTGGCTCACACGCAGCTGCTCACTGTCGGCCAGGGGTGCCCCACACGCTGGTGGTGTTCGTGCCCGCGTGTGGGCCCCGTGGAGGGGCATGAGCCCGGAGCAGACGCCCTGACGACAAGGCGGGTGGCCCCCACATGCTGTAGATGCGCCGACTCCCTGTCATCTGCGCTGAAACCGTCTGCTCGCTCAGGTTTGCCGGCGCCTTCACTCTGCGGCAGCGGATGCTCAACTTTGTTCAGAACATTCAGTACTACATGATGTTTGAAGTCATGGAGCCGACCTGGCACGTCCTCGAGAAGAACCTGAAGTCTGTGAGTCGTAGCTTGGCGTGTCGGAACGTTGAAGAGGCTCCAGCGGGTTCTTGAGGAGGGAGCGTAGCAGGTCAGGGGTCAGGGGTGAGAGCAGCGCCGGCCGCAGACTGATGGGGAGGAAGCGAAGCCCTCCGCATACACGAGAGGCTTCCCTACGAGCACGGTGAGGGTGTGCGTGTGCGAGAGCAGGCGTGTCGGGGGTGATGTTGCCCCCCAGAGGCCACGGGGTCATCTGAAAAATGGCGACAGACCAGAAGCGTGCAAAGCTGCAGCCGAAGCCAGGCCCGCGGGGTCCGTCTGCTTGCGAAGTCGTTCCCAGAGTGAAGGCCGGGTCCTTCTCTCCGCACAGGCGTCCAACATCGATGACGTGCTGGGCCACCACACGAGCTTCCTGGACAACTGTCTGAAGGACTGCATGCTGACCAACCCGGAGCTCCTCAAGGTGTTCTCCAGGCTCATGTCCGTGTGCGTCATGTTCACCAACTGCATGCAGGTGCGGCCACCCCACAGCCCACTCGCCTCCTGCCATCTGTCTGCAGGGGTGCTGCTCGGAGTCCCCTTCCGCCGGTGTGGGCCTCTGTTCTGGGCCTTTTTCTGGACGCCTGCTGTTCTTTTTGTCCGACTTGAGCTACTTGATTCAGTTACAAGCAGCTGCCCCAAAGTATTGGCACAGAATATAAGTGTTGGAAGGCAGAGGGGGTGAGGTGGGGGTTCACTGGGGCTCCAGGGCCTAGGGGGTCTGAGTCGGTGGGGCCAGTGGAGAGCGTGCGAGGTGTTGGCCAGCCTCCAGAGGACAGGAGCCTGGGAACTGGTTCCTTAGACCTCTCGCGGTCACGTGGGGCTCCATCGGGGGAGAGACGTTCTTCAGTCAGTCAGTGGACCAGCCCTCGGGCAGGCGCCCGTAAGGTCACGTGGGCACAGCAGACACCGCCTGGCTGTGCGGAGGCCCACCCTTCACTTGGGCCGGGTGGGTTGACGCTAACAGGAGCGTTTCTTTCTGACCCCAAGAGATTTACGCAGAGCGTGAAGTTGGACAGTGAGCTGGGCCGCCTGATGTTGGAGCATGGCACAATGCTGGGGCCGCCCACGGAGGCCGAGCGGGTGGAGGAGCGCACCCGCAAGGAGCTCGCCAGGAAGGTGTGCTTCGTCCGGCACCGCTGGGCCTGCAGCTTAGCAGGCGCGCCTGCTGCCGCCCTTCACTCTTCTTTTGGTTAAAAAAGTTTGCTTTGAATTAGATATTAAATATGAGTCCCAGAGAATCTTCTCGCTCGACTTGTCGAAACCTCAGCCCCACTGTGCTTGAGGGCAAGGCCACGGTTCCCCCAAGGGGAGGAACGCCCAGGTGTGGGCGCCCCTTGGAGGGCCTGGCACACAGCAGGCGTGGGGCTGTGGGCCCTGCCGTCCTTATGGTCAGAGCCCCGGCCTTAACTAGAGGGGCCTCCTTGGAGAGGATGTCGGGGCATAGGCCCTGCAGCACCAGCCCAGGCCCCTGCTCCCGGGCCCCTGGGTCCGTTCCCTCCACTGAGAGGGAGCCAGGAGAGAATGCGGCATTAGCTCGAAAACCTGAGTTGCAGAAAAAACACCCCAGGCGGGCGGGTCTACTGCTTCCGCGTGTGGGTGGGAGCAAAGCAGGGTGCCAGCTGCCCAGACTGTGTCTCTGTCCTGTGGTCTCGGGAAGCTTTATGTTGTCCTAACCCTTTCACCTTGTATCACGCAAAAACTTGCCCAGATCCTTTCTTCTATTAGAGATAAAGGGACAGGGAAGCTGAGCTGGTGAGAGCAGTGCCGAGGCCGGGCTGGGGGCGCTCACGGTGCCCGAACTTGTCTTCTAGTACCTGGCTGAGCACGTGGACGCCCCGCAGCTGGCCTCCAGCTTCGAGGCCACCATCAACAAGTTTGATAAGAATTTCTCAGCACATCTGCTTGACCTTCTGGCCCGACTGAGCCTCTACAGCACCAGTGACTGTGAGCACAGCATGGCCAGCGTCATCTCCAGGTGGGTGCGTCATCTCCAGGCGGCTTCCCACGTGGCCACGGGCGCGATCCTGTCCCTGCCTGATGGGACTCCCGGGTTTCCCTCGCCGGCTCCCCCTTCACCATTGCCACGCAGCCTTGGGCCACCTCAGGAAGGTGTCACTGAGGCAGGGTCTGCTCGGGCGTGAGGGTGTCTGTCCTTAGCCTCCTATGCGTCACCCCCTGAAGTCACAGACGGGCGTGCGTAGCGGTTTGTGTTCACTCGTGTGTGTGCGCCAGCGTGTGTCGGGCTGCCCCGTCAGTGCCCCCATAGCCCTAGGCTATGCACGGCAGCCGCGTCACCCCCCACCCCCTGCCCCCATTTTCAGATGAGCAGCCAAGGGGTGGCCACGGGAGGGAGGATGGGACCGGGGATGCCATTTCTGCCGTGGGCTGTGAGCACACAGTGAGGGTCGTGGCGGCACGCACTAAACCCGCCCCGTTTGGGCTCCTGGGGCTGTCTGTGCCTTGCCACTCTCGGGTGGTGGGGGGTGGGTGTGGTGGTACATTCCTGGTGACTCTGGGAGGGGCCCCGTGGGGAGGGGGACCAGCAGGCCGCTCAGCCAGTTTGTGGTTCTGGGGCTGTCAGGTTCCCACTGCCCGTGAATCCTGGACACACAGCTCTTCCGAAGGGAGGCAGTGGCTCAGCTTCTTTCCAGGAGATTGAGGGGGTGTCCCTGCCTGGGAAGGTGTCCTATGTTGGGCATTGGATGTCCTAAGGACAGGGCCTGGGACGCTTGTTGTTTAATTTTCATGTGTGTCTGAGTTCTGGTGTCAGTATTGCTTGAAAAGCGGAGGCCGGATGGAGCCTGAGGCCCTCGTGTGGGTGCGTGTCCCTCGCACCTGGTGCAGAGACCACCCTTCCCCCTTTGTGGGGCGGACAGGCTGCCCCAGGGAGGGCGCCTCTGCACCTGGGGGTGCAGGAGCCCAGCCCCTCTCCTCCCGCAGACTTGACTTCAATGGCTTCTACACGGAGCGCCTGGAGCGTCTGTCTGCAGAGAGGAGCCAGAAGGCAGCGCCCCAAGTGCCCGTCCCACGGGGCCCCCCGGCATCTGCGCCCAGGGTTGCCGTCACCGCCCAGTGAGGCCAGCAGGTGTTGCAGAAGAATGAGTTCAGAAGCCATTACGTGAATGAATATTGCTGAACCACATGTGTTTGTGTGTGTCGTTACTGTTTAAATATAAAATCCGAGGGGCGTCTTGCCAAGCTGCTGTCATTGCTCAGGGCGCTAGGTTCCCTTCACAGCAGCCACCCGCACCGGGCCGGGTGCCTCTATAGGTGTGTTTGTGTGAGTTCTTCTATTGAATAGGGTGAGTTCTTAAAAATGTTTTTGTTCTCAAATAAAGACAAAGTGAAGGACGCTTGGGTGGCTCCGTCAGTTAAGTACCTGACTTTGGCTCAGGTCGTGATCTCACCATTGGTGAGTTTGAGTCCCACATCAGGTGGGGACGTGTCCCAGCTCTGGGTGAGGATGCGCCCTTTTCTCACTCCCTCCCTCCCTCTCTCTTCCCCTCCTGGGATTTTCTCTTTTTCTCTCTTTCTCTGTCTCTGCCCTTCGCTCACTTGGGCACCTTCTTTGTCTCAAAAAAAGAAAAAAAAGGTGAAAACACGCAGCATTTGAGCAACTTCAGGATGATTATCAAGGTCTCGCAGGGGACGAAATCCAAGCCTGGTGTCCAGGTGGGCACACCTGGTGTCCCAGCAATCAGCAAGGCTGGGCTCCGGGCACCAGGGGGCAGCACGGTCCTTGTCCTGCCGCAGGACTGGGCAGGAGGGTGGGGGAGTCCTGAGGAGCACCCGCTGAAGTGCAGAGTGGAACCCATAGGGCGGGTTCGGCCCTGGGTGGCACAGCTGTGACCCCCACCCCACTGCTCCCCACTCCAGCCATGCTGCCCACCCGCCAAATGTCCTGTGTTGCTGCCCAGACTCGGCTCTGCCTGCCTGCTGCAGGGGGTCTTGGGGGGCAGGTGGAAGGGGCCGGAAGCAGGCTCCTGGAGGCAGGGTGGTGGGCACTCAGTCTGGCTGCTGCCTTGAAGAACAGGCACCATGGAGGGGGTCCAACTCACAAGCCACAGACGTCTTTCTTGTCCAGGCCGCTGTGTGTGCAGTGGCAAATTCGCTTATTTGCCGCCAGTGTTACCAGAGCCCTGGTGTCGTGCTAACCTCTTACCGAGCTAAGGAGCCCACTGGCCCTGGGCTTGCCGCCCTCGTGCCCTGCTCTGAGACCCGGAAACTTTGTGTCCCCGTCCTGGGCTCTGGGCAACAGGCTTGCCCGCTACACCCTAGGGTTGCCAGTGGTGAGGGTGGGACAAGAGGAGCCTTGGCGGCAGCGGGGGGGTGGGGTGGGGGTCCTGTGTCGGAGGAGGAGCAGACCCCTGCTGGTCTGGCTGCACATGGGTGGTCTGGTCTGCTGGCCGAGGAGCGAGTGCGTCTGCGACAGCTCTGGGTTTTGCCTTTACAGGGACTGTTGCCTTTTAATTTTTGTTCCCAAATAATTGCACAGCTAAGGAAGAGAAGTGAGCTCACTGGGAAGGGGGGCTCACGAGCCTCCCTGATCCAGCTGTGTGTGAGCACAGGGACGGAACCCACACGTCCAGACCCCAGACCGTCTCTGTGTCTTGCTCTGCTCGCGGGGGCACGGGCCCCGCCGCCACCTCTGCCCAAGATGCCTCAAAGCCCGCCAACCCCTTGCTGCTTTTCCTTTTCTTTCCATTTGCTTTGGGGGAACTACTGGGCTGTGAAATTTTGACCTCTGGTCTGGGACTGCCTGGGGCACCACACCCTCGCCCAAGGTTTGGACTTGCACTGATGTGCACCATTTCAGGAAGCCTGTCCAGAACGTGGCTCCAGGGCCACTGAGCTGAGGACAAACCCTCTTGGATTAGCGGCAGATGACAGGGACCGCCCTCCCTCCGCCCCGTGCCTGCCCGCCCCGGGGGCCAGGTCAGCGTGGGGGCCGGCAGGGCAGGAAGCGGTACTGGGTCCCGTGTGGGCTTCTGTTCTCCAGGAAGTCCGAGGGCACATCCGCACCTGAGCACCCCCCAACCTCTGAGCCTTACTCAAGCTGCTGCCCCGCCAGGCTGCAGGACGAGCCTGGGCTCCTCACCTGCACCCGGGAGGGTGCAGACTTGCAAGGGGGGGCCCGGCTTGGCCCGTTCGCGGCCCCCTTCGTTAGTGCCGTCCACGTTTATGACGTTCCTCCTTGTGGACACCAGAGGCCGTTCGGGAGCCCCCCTCCTCGTGGACACCAGGGGCCCAGGAGTAGACGCCGTCTGGGCGCGGGACGGGGGCCTCCCCCAGCGGAGGCCCAAGCCCCGCCCCCCCGGCCGTCAGAGGGGCCGATAGGCTGCGGGCCGGGGGCTGGGCTCCGGGGCGGGGGAGGGCCCTTCCAGCCTAGAGCGCGGCGGCCAGACCGAGTTTCGAGCGCGGGGCTGTCCCCAGTTCGCGCTGTGTCCTGGACCTGGACCCTGGACCCCGGACCCCGGACCCCCGACCCCCTGTACGCTCCCTGTTCCCGCCCCGGACGCCTGTGTGCGTCCCCCATGCGCCGCCTCGGACTCCCGCTGTTCGCTCTGTGGCTGCAAGGTGAGTGCCAGGGCGAGGGGCTGTCCCCTGGCCGTCTGCACCCCGCCGAGCTCTGGAACAGACCCAGCGGTTGGGCGCTTGGAAGGGAGCCCTCAGCTCAGAGCCCTCAGGTGACAGGCAGAAACTTCAAAAGGGAACCAGGGAGAAGTAGCTTAGGGCGTGTCCCCAGAGCTGGTCCCGCCAGCGCTGGTCCCGCCAGCGCTGGTCCCGCCAGCGCTGGTCCCGCCAGCGCTGGTCCCGCCAGCGCTGGTCCCGCCAGCGCTGGTCCCGCCAGCGCTGGTCCCGCCAAGGATTCAGGGCAAGGTGGAGAACCCCATGGCCTACCCACCCCGGGGCCTTGGGGTGAGTGCCCACTCCCACCTGGACTCCCCAGCGTGGCAAGGAAGGGAGGACCGAGGAGCAATGGCCTGGGGCCAGGTATAGGTGGTAGTCTACCCCGCCCCCCCACAGGGGACCCACCTCTGGTTGGGGGAGAAGCCAAGTGTGCTACTGGCCCCAGCTCTCACCGCTGCTCCTGGGAGCTTTCTGGGCGCTTTCTGAGCTGGGGTGCGGTGGTGTCCCAGCCCCCCAGGCTGGAGGGGGTCATTTCTCTGGCAGGCAGGGCCCCTTTCTTCAGGAGGTTTGCGAGATAACGGTTATGGAAACACTTGGCCTAACACTTTGAGAGAGACACAGAAAAGGGTGTGCTGGTGCTCCAGTTCTGGGCCTCACCCCCACTCCCTGGGCTGTTTGTTGTCGGATACCTGGGAGCTTCTAGATTTGGGCTGGGTGAACGGCCTGCCAGGCAGGCCAGTGGGCTCCCCAGTTAGGCGCAATTATGGGAGACATTGAGATGGCAAGGAGGGCCCTTGTGTGCCCTTGGACCCAAGGGAGGGGAGGGGACGTCTAGGTCAACCCTGGGCTCTGAGGGAGGAGCTGTCCTGGCAGCCAGGGCAGGGTCCTGTGGCCTCTGAACCCAGAACCTGACACCTGGTCCTTGGGCAGCAGAACTGGGTCTCCAAATCTCTGGTCCCTGCGCTGCTAGAGGACTCCCCCAGAGACAGAGATACAGACCCACCACAGGCCTGCTGACCCCCTTCTCTCCCACAGTGGCCGCCCCCAGTGTCCCCCTTCCCCATGTGGAGCAGTACGAGGTGGTGTGGCCCCAACGTCTGCCACAACCCCGTGCTCGCCGAGCCCTGCCCTCCCACTCGGTAAGTTTCAGCCAGGGAAGCTGGCCTGGGGTCCCTCCTGTAGTTCCCAGTGGGCCCAGCCAGTTATGAAGAGGCAGCCTGTGGGGCTGAGGGCCAGGTGGGCTTCTGAGAGGGCTCACAGCCCTCCTGGGCCGCCTGGACTGCCTCCACCCCCAGGCCTCACCTTCCTACTTCCTGCCTCGCCCTGCCCTCTAGTGGGTGGGGGTGCCTTTCAGGAACCCTGCTGGCCCTGGCCACGCCCCAGTTTCACTCAAGGGCTGGATCCTCAAATCTCTCCTAGGCTAGAGGGGATGGCTCACCAGAGGCGTGTTTATGGTGACGCACCTTTGTGAGGCATCTGGGGCTGGCCTGGGGTTCCCCAAGGCTGCCTGGGGGCATTCTTAAAATCCACGTGGGTGTGCCTGTGAGTGTGGAGACCGCCCTCTCCTGACCTCAGTATCTGGGAAAAGCCTTCCTCCACCCTGGGCCCTCATCCCACCCTGGGGGCGGTACACCCTGGGGGCGGTTCCAAGGTCAGCGAGGTCAGCCGCCGGGGCTCTCCCCTGGGGTGCCCCCTCATGGGCCCTGCCCCCACCTCCTCTGCTGCAGTGGTTCTAAGGGCAGCCTGGCAGGGTCATGTCTCTGTCCCCCCCCCCCCCCCCCCCTGCTTCCTGGGGAATGGGATCCCAGTCATTACCCTTGTGTGGACCGATGGGGAAAATGAGATCTAGAGCCCCAACCTCCTAATACCGGCCTGACTCTGAATGACCCCGAGGCCTCCTCTGAGGGTCTTTCAGGTTTCAGAGTACTCCGGACTTGGGCAGCATCCCCACCCAGCCGAGCTCCACTGCCCCCAGGTTTGAGGTGGGGTACGCCCCTCACCCTGGACCCCTCCCTCTCCCCTGCCTCAGGACCGGTACCCGGAGAGTGTGAGCTATGTCCTTGGGGCCCAAGGGCACAACTTCACCCTGCACTTGCGGAAGAACAGGTAAGTGGAGGCCGGGCCTGCAGGGTCTCAGCACGCCCACGCCGGTCCCACACATGCCCCCAGCACCTGGTGGCTCTTTTCCAGGGAGCTGGTGGGCTCGGGCTACACGGAGACCTACAGCACGGCCAACGGCTCCCAAGTGACGGAGCAGCTACAGAGGCAGGTACAGGCCCCTGGCCGGCGCCCCCCAAGGACTGTGGTGGGCAGAGGGAGCACAGGGCTGTGCACCACTTACCCTCCCATCTCCTGCAGGATCACTGCTTCTACCAGGGCCACGTGGAGGGGCACGAGCATTCTGCCGCCAGCCTCAGCACCTGTGCCGGCCTCAGGTGGGTGGGCATTGCACACCCGGGGAGGGGGGTGTCAGCACATCAGTGCCTCAGCCCTCCCCCACATGCCCCAAGGAGGTAAACCGAGGCCAAGGAAAGCGGGGCTTCACATGGCAGCCTTTCTGCACACGGGTGTCTGTCCTGTTAGAAGTCACGGGTCCCCTAAGCTATGCAGCTCTCCTAGGGCTGTGGGTGCTGTCCCCAGTGTACCACTTCCCTGGGGGGCCTGTGTCCTCGGGCACCAGAAGGAGGCCTTCTGTCCTGCAAGGGTTTGTCCTCCCCAGATGGGCATGGGGTCGGGGGGGATGTGCTAATTTGGAACCTGCTGGCTTCCTTCTGCCCTCAGGGGCTTTTTCCGGGCTGGCTCGACTGTCCACCTGATTGAGCCCCTGGATGGGGCCAGTGAAGAGGGGCGGCATGCGCTGTACCAGGCAGAGCACCTGCAGCAGAAGGCCGGGACCTGCGGGGTCAGCGATTCCAGCTTGGAGAAGGCCTTGGGGCCTCGGATCTCAGCAGCCTTCAGGCCCCGGGTGAGCGGGCGCCCCCCCCCCCCCCCCACCAGCTTCATCATCTCCAGTCTGCTGGGGCTGTGCGTCCCCTAGACTGCAGTGTGGTCAGCTGAAGCTGAGTGGGGGTTCTGTCCACCATCCCCATAGTCAGGGTGTCTCCGAGCAGTCCCCATGGCCAGTGGGCCTGGACCTGACTCCACCGGCAGCTGCAGAGATAGCTCTAGTCTGCACTGGAGCCTCCTGGACGGTCCCCCCAGGAGTGAGCAGGGGGCTGGTGCCAGCTCCAGGTCCCTGGGACAGGGTCGGTATGTGAAGACTGGGCCTAGGTCAGCAGGGCGGTGGCTGGGGCGGCTCACCAGCTTCTTGTGCCCCCAGAACTGGCTGCTGCCCCGGGAAACCCGCTACGTGGAGCTGTACGTGGTCACGGACAGTACAGAGGTAGTGCGGGGTGGGGCGCGGGGGCGGGGGCTGGGGCAGGGGCTGGGGCAGGCCAGTGGGCTGCGTGTACCTGACGGTCTGCCGTCCTTCAGTTCCAGCTGTTGGGGAGCAGAGAGGCTGTACGCAGGCGGGTGCTGGAGGTGGTGAACCATGTGGACAAGGTGGGGGCCGCTCCCTCCCAGCTCAGTAGAAACCCTGGTTGTAGAGATGGGGGGGCACGGCCAGCAGGTGGGACCGTGGGCTAGGTGAGCAGGGAGTGGCCTCTGTGTCTTTGGCCCTTGCTGTCCCTGAGCTTGACCAAGGGGTTCTCTGCCCGAAGCTTTATCAGGAGCTCAATGTCCGTGTCGTCCTGGTGGGCCTGGAGATCTGGAACCACAGGGACGGGATTCACGTGAGCTCCCACGCCAACACCACACTGGAGAACTTCCTCACCTGGCGGGCGCAGAAACTGGCGGGGCGTTACCAGCACGACAACGCGCAGCTGATCACGTATGTGGGCAGTGGACGCAGAGAGCTGGGCCCTTGCAGCCAGGGAGGGCTGTGTGAGAACGAGGGGCACGCGGGAGGGAGGCAGCTTTCAGGGCATCCACGTCCACGCACGCCTCTTGTTTCCAGCGGGGTCGACTTCACCGGGACCACCGTGGGACTGGCCAAGGTGTCGTCCATGTGCTCCCGGGGCTCAGGGGCTGTGAACCAGGTGTGCAGGCAATCTGGCCTAGGCTTGCTGGCTTCTGGGTGGGGAGCCCGGTTCGGAGCTGGAGCGGAGTGCGTGAAGGGGAGCCCCGAGGACCTAGGTCCACATGCTCGTCCCCGAGCCATCCACATGGGCTGGAACACCTGGATGGCCACCTCCCCTGGAGGATGGGTTGGAGCTTTGAGAAGCGTGGTTGGCAGGAGGCCGCGCCCAGCACCCAGCCTTACCTGGGGCAGTGGGGGTGGGGCGCGGGTGGGGGTGGGGGTGGTGCAGGCAGCACCAGCCAGCACAGCCTCTCCCTGTAGGACCACCACCAGAACCCCATCGGTGTGGCGTCCACCATGGCCCACGAGATGGGCCACAACCTGGGCATGGCCCATGACGAGAACATTCAAGGCTGCTACTGTCCCGTGCCGCGGGAAGGTGGCGGCTGCGTCATGGCGGCCAGCATCGGGTGAGGCCCAGGTCTGCCTGCGGAGCGGGGTGTCCCAGTGCCCCCCACCTGCACCCCCTGACAGAGTCACCCCCCTCCCCCAGCGTCAAGTTCCCCAGAATGTTCAGCCAGTGCAGCCGTGCCGACCTGGAGCTGTTCGTGGAGGAGCCCCGGACGGGCTGCCTGGACAACGCCCCAGACCCTGGCCGGCTGGTGGGCGACCCCGTGTGTGGGAACTGGTTCGTGGAACGTGGGGAGCAGTGTGACTGCGGCCCACCCCAGGTACACAGGCCCCCGTCTCCGTCCCGCAAGCGGGGGCGTCCACGCCTGACCCACCAGGTGCCCTGCGCGCCACAGCCACACGGCAGAAAACGCTCCTGTTCGCTGACGCCCGTCACCACCCGCAGGGGCTGCTGGGGAGGGGGTCCTGGGGTCCACCTGGAGCCCGCTCTGACCTTTGCTGTGTCCGGCCCTGCCCTCCAGGACTGTCGGAACCCCTGCTGTAACGCCACCGCCTGCCAGCTGGCCCACGGGGCCGAGTGTGCACAGGGCGCCTGCTGCCGGGAGTGCAGGGTGAGTGCGACACCTCCTGCTCCGGCCCGGCTGTGCCCGCAGGTCAGCGGGTGGGAAGGGCCCCGGGTACATGCCTGCCGGCGCGGGAGGCACGGGTCTGTTTGCGGGCCTGTGTTCCCCAGGTGAGCTCTGCTCTTCCGGGCAGGTGACGCCCGCCGGTGAGCTGTGCCGTCACCCAAAGGACGCATGTGACCTCGAGGAGCACTGTGACGGCCAGCAGCCGGGGTGCCCAGAGGACGCCTTCCAGGAGAACGGCACACCCTGCCCGGGCGGCTACTGCTACAACGGAGCCTGCCCCACGCTGGCCCGGAGGTGCCAGGACCTGTGGGGGCCAGGTGAGGCAGGGGACCCCAGGCCCACGGGCGGCCGCGGGTCCTGAGCGGGACGACTGACCTCCTCCTGCCCCCACAGGCTCATGGGTTGCCGTGGAAAGATGCTACACCTACAGCATCTCGCCCGACTGTAAGGGCGGGATCCCCCTTGGCTCCAGCAGGTGAGCGGTTGTAGTCTGGCTGCCCGGGGACCGAATCAGGGGGTTCTCCAGGGGGCCCAGCCTGCCTTTCGGTGAGTACCCATCAGTGGACCCCACAGCCTGCCCAAGGGTTCTGGACCTCGCTTCCCGCAGCTCCCCCGGTCCTCCTAAGGGGGGTGGGGTCAGCACGCACCAGACAGGAGACCCAGCAGAGCATGGATGTTCCTCTTGCACAGGGTCAACAAATGTGGCGTCCTGTACTGTGAGGGGGGACAGAAACCCCCAGAGCAGAGCTCCTGCACCCTCACCTCCTCCTCGGCTGCTTGCCAGGCCCTCGTCCTGGAGGGAGGTGTTGGCTACGAGCCAGTGCCTGAAGGCACCAAGTGTGGCGAGGAGAGGGTGAGCGCCCAGAGCCCCCCGACCCCGTTTGCTGGAGGGCACATCAGCTGGCTGCAGCGTTTGGGGGATTTTGAGGGCTGTGAGCCTGGACGTGTCCCACGTGGCAGTCAGGCTGCTAGACCCACAGGTCCTAAACTTGTGACCCAAGGACTGTGCACAGGGACTCTGTCTTTTGTTCATGTGGTTTGTTCACCTTTCCCTTGGGCAAGTCCCCCCAAGGCACCCACCGCACCCCTAGAAGGGTGGGGCCAGTCCTCTGGCCCTGGTGGGCTGGCCGGCCAGCTGGCAGAGGGCATATACACCAAGCCTGGATGCCGGGACCACAGCCAATCTCCCCCAAAGCTCACCGGGCAGGCTGTGGGGCAGCGTCAGCCGACGTTAGAAGTTGGGGTACAGGGGCTTGAAGCAGCCCTAGAATGGCTGCCTGAGGAGACACTCCCTGCCCTCCAGATTTGCTGGAAAGGACGCTGCGAGCACCTGCAAGTTTACAGATCCAGAAACTGCTCCGCCCAGTGCAACAACCATGGGGTACGTGAGTCCACGGGACATCCCGCCACCTGCCTTTTGGGGCTGAAGGAGACTGGTAGGCGGTGCTCAAGATGAGCCCAGGTGAACAGGGGACAGGGCCAGCGCCCGGGGGCTGAATAGCAGCTGAGGGACTGAGCTGGTGGGGACCTGGGCGTCCCATGTGAGCACTGAGGCCCAGGGCAGTCGTGCTGGGGAACCTGTGGGCTGCTTGTGGTTGAAATGACCCGCTGTGAAATGTGGCTACTGTGGTCAGTTCTCAGTAACCTGTGTGGTGATGCCGGGACCCAGAGCTTGAAACAAGGGGCTGGAGCGCCCCCCTCGGGGGCTCCCGTCTCAGGGAGGCCTGGGGGTGGGCCCTGAGAACAGCCCACGAGAAGCTGCCCGGCCTGCGCCTCCCGCGCCTGCGGTGCTGGGAAGCAGGGCCCTCCTCTGTTGTCAGCATGTTCCCTCGGCCTTGGTCGTGGCAGCTCGTGGGTGAGCTCGGCCTGTCCTCCATCAGTGGGGGCCGCAGCAGAGCCCCTCCTGGGCCTGAGGCCTGGCCCTGACCCCCACTCACCCCCAGGTGTGCAACCACAAGGAGGAGTGCCAGTGCCACCCGGGGTGGGCACCACCCCACTGCACAGAGCTGCTGCCCTCCGTGCACACAGGTACGTCCAGCCGCCTTGGGGCCCGCACGTCTGTACAACCTGACGGGGTCCAGACCACATGGGCAGGGCTGACAAGGACACCATGTGCCCACAGATCCCTCCGGGCATTGTTAGATTCAACCCCACGCTTTCTGGCCCCACAGGTCTGGGCCTGTGTGGCCACCTGGGCCCCAATGAGACAGACGAGAGGCCCATCCTAGAGGGAGGGCACAGGAGCAGTGACAGGAAGCGCTAGCCCCTTTGCCGGGTCCTCAGCCCCCTTCTGAGTCTGTGGGCCCCCACTGCCACCGTGTCTTCCTCTGCAGCAACCACTGTGCGTGTAGCCGGCCACAGCACCACCCCCTCCAGGGCCTGGCCAGACCTGGCTCATGTCACTGTGGGCCCGGGGCCAGCTACCACTAAGCCCTCCAACTCATCATCTGAGAGCCTGGAGTGCTGTTGTAATGTACTGGGTCTCTGTGCTGAGGGTCCTCAGACAGGCCCTGGGCTCTAGGGAGGGTCCCAGGGTTCTGGGCTCACTGGCTCTCCCAGCCCTCACTACCCTCTTGACATCTGGCCTTGTGCACCCCTCCAGGGTCCAGGAGCCTCCTGATGGTCGTGCTGGTGCCTGCGGTGCTCCTGGTGGCTCTGGCCCTCCTGGCAGGTGCAGTCATCTACCGAAAGGCCTGGGGCCGCAACCCTTGGGGGTAAGCCTGCTCTGGGGTTGCAACACACACGTTGTCATGTGCAGGGAGACCTTCTGCTCACAGTTGGGAAATGCCCGCTGCTGTTTGAGGAAGAAGAAACATAGCCCTTCCCGGAGAGGGCTTTGGGGCCTCTGCCTCTCACTGGGTGGGGGGAACAGGTGATGACCTTTGGTGACAGGTGGATGGTCTGCCTCTCTGTCCCCCCACACAACCCCTCAACCTCTGCTGGCACCGGAACACGTGGGATGACGTGGGCTTGCAGAAGCCGGCCCGTACCAGCCAGGGTCCGAGCTGCCGTGGGACCTCACCCCACTTTGCTGGGTGCAGGACACGCCAGGAGCCCCTGGGTCCCTGGGTCCCTGGGTCAGACCCTGAGGCCAGGACACACTGACCAGTCTTGCTTTCTCCCCAGGACTGCAGCACCCAAGACCGCCATTGGGCTCTCCAACCCCCTGTTCCACGAGGGGCGCGGTGTGCCAGCCAAGGGTGGGGCTCCGGGCCCCCACCACCACCCCAGCCAGCCCGCCAGGCCCGCGGTCCCCAGGGCGACCCCCAAGCAGCCGCCCCCTGCTGTAAGCATTGCATCCCACTGTCCCCGATGGGCTTTGGAGGCCACCCCATCCCTCACAACAGGGCTTAGAGCTGGCCTGCAGAGCAGAGGCAGGCTTTAGGGCCTGCAGTCTGAGAACCTACGTGAGCCAGTGACAGAACTGGAGCTTGAACTTGAACCTGAGACTCTTGGCCTCTGCACGGTCAGTCAGAAGGTGTTAAGGCCCAGATCCCCTCCGTTGCTGTCCACCTCCTCCGAGCCCCCTACAAGGCTGAGGAAAGGGAGCATGGGAGGCCCAGCCGGGCTCAGGCCTTGCTGAGCAGCGGGGTGACGGAGAGCCCTCCACGCACACTTTATTCTTCCTCTGGGAGGGGCGGGAACCTTGGGTCCTGCGCTGGGAGCGCAGCTGGAGGCAGGCAGCCCTCCTGTGAGACCCAGGCTACCTGTCCGTTCCCTCCAGCCTCCAGCCGCCACGTCCAAACCCCCCTCCACAGTTCCTGTGTACACCTGGCCGCCCCCAGACCAGGTGAGCAGCGGTGGGCCCGAGCAGCCAGGCCATCTGGGGACTGGATTTGGTGGGCAGGGATCTCAGGAGGGCTGATGGCCCAGCCCGGAGGGACAGCACGAGTGCTAGACCTGGGGCCTAGGTAGGCCGAGCTCAGGCCTAGTCTGATCGCTGCCCCTCCTTCCCACCAGCTCAGACCTGCTCCGCCTGCCAAGCCCCTCCCTGAACTGAAGCCCAAGCAGGTGAGAGCCTCCCCCAGCTACACCTGTGCCCCTCGCTGGTGGCAGGGGCTCCGTGGCCAGTGTCTGCGGTTTCTCTGCATAAAGCCCTTGGCGTCCCTTTGGAGCTGACGTCTGGAGATGCTCTGAGATACACAGTCGATTACTCCTTCCACTGTGACCCCCGTGTCTGTGTCTGTCCGTGGGCCTGCCAGCAGCAACCATTACTGTGGCGTTTGCTTGATGGAGACTCTTTCTCTTTGTAACTTTTTAAACTAACTTTAGACTTACAGTAAAGCTGCAAAAATAGCCTCAGGAGGGACTTTGACAGGAAAACGGGGGCAGTTGGGACAGAAAGGTTTCTGGCCAAGGAGTGGTGATTGGGAACGGCACACCCAGGGTCACCCCTGGGGATGGGTGACCAGTGCCCACCCCTACCTCCCCAGGCCTCCTCCTGAACCTGACCAGCACACAGATGCAAGTTTTAGTGAATTCTTGGCTTTTGAACTTCCCAAGACCCACTTTCTGGCAATTTAAGAGCTTTTCTTGGGAAACACTGGGCTGGGAGGGGTGGGGGCAGGGATGTCGAGGGAGAGGGGGAGGTGGTGATGGGCCCAGGAATGGGGTTCTGCCACGTTTGGGCTTCATGCTGCCCACGGTGGCAGCCACGGGTTGGGGGCACTCTGCAAGGTGCACAGGAGCAGGGCAGACCTGGGGAGCTTTGCACCAAGGGGCTGTCAGATGGTGTCCACCGTCTGCTGTGTCCTCCAGGTTGTCAAGCCGATCTTCCCACCCCCGATGCCACCGGTCAAGCCTGGGGCTGGAGGAGCCCATCCTGGACCGCCGCCACAGGTGAGCCTCTCACACCCAGGGCTCTGGGTAGCAGGGTGAGCCTCTCCCCCACCGCACTGCCCTGACACTGTCCCGACACTGTCCCTGTCCGAGGAAAGGAAAAGTTAGGGGCCGTAGATATAACATCCACTTTATACTCGGTCAGAGGACGGGCTTTTCCCTGACCACCACTCCTACCGGCTGTGAGTCTGCCTTTTCTTCCTGTTAGTACAAGTGAGAAAGTCTAACGGCTGCAAGACGTCAGCTGTCAGTCTTATGGCTTGCGGCCCTCACTGCTGTCACTGCACCGGAGCCACTGCATGTTGCATGAGCCGAGACCTGCATCTTAAGAAATGTGAAAGGAAGTGAGATTAAGTTGTGCTCCTGGCGAAGCTGGTGGATTTCGGCATCGGTTCTTTTTCCTCCTCCCAGGGCGTAGTCGGTCCCAAGGCTGCTCTGAAGCCACCGGTGCAGAGAAGGTGACTCGGGTGCCAGGCCCCGGCCGCAGCGGGGCAGATGTCCTTCATGTTGAAGGGACCGGGCCTGCCCCGCTCTCTGTCCCAGGGGCCGGGTCGCTGTGAGAACTGCTAACTGGGCCGGACTCGCTCTCCACCCCCACCCCCACCCCGCCCGCCGTGCCCCCTGCCCGGATCCTCGCGCTCCCCCCACCCCCACCTCCGGGCTCCCTGCCCTCCGCCCTCGCCCTCGGAGGGGCCGGGTCCGCTGTGAGAAGTGCCAACAGAGTTGGCAGGGCCGGGACCCCGAGAGGCACCTGCGGCCCCCGCTGCTGCTCTGGAGGCCCCTGGCGCGCCTGCAACCGAAACCGCAATGAAAAGTGTGTATTTTATGACAGTTATTGATCGAGTTCTCAATGACGCGAGATTCTTATTAAATCGATGAAAGAGTGTGTGCTCAATAACGTGGAATTCAACTGATAACACGTAAGGGCCCTGTGCTTGTTAAAATAAAATGAACACTGGAAACGGAAAACGCCAAAATCCTACCTTTTCTCCCACCCAGACTTTAGCCGGAAGTCCACCGCCCCCAGCGTACCGGCTGGGGGGCGTGGCTGGCGACCCCCACGGCCCTCCCCTTCCGGCCCCAGGCCCCTCCTGGGCGCCGTCTCCCGGCAACCGCCCCAACAGCCGGTCCCGCGGCCATGCTGGGCGCAGCGGAGCCGACCCCGCGGGCTTCGCCACCGCCGCTGCCGCCCTGCGCCCTCCGCGGCCTCTGCGCCTGGCTGGACGGGCTCCCGCTCAGCCGTCCCAAGCGCCACCTGGCCCGGGACTTCAGCGACGGCGGTGAGGGCCGGGGAGAAGCCGGGGACCGCCGGGGGTGCGGGCAGGGGACTTGGGGGGTGCCTGGCCGGCCGTCAGCAGGCTCCCCGAAAGGAAGGAAGACACCAGAGCGGGGGGCGTGACGGGCGCCGTGGAATGGAGGGGCAGGACGGCTGCACTGCCGGCCCCTGGAGGAGGATGAATGTGGCCGAGAGGGGCCGCCTTTTGGGGGGAGGTCCCCTCGCCTTTCAGCATTCCTGGGGGAGGATGCGGGCAGCCTCAGGGTTCCCTCCAGCAGCTCCTCCGACCTCAGGCCGGCTCCTAGCCCGCCCCTCTGGGGCACCCACACCCTGCTCCGGAGGCCCCTGTGACCGCTCCCCCAGGTCAAGGGCCCTCCCCGGTTCTCCTGCCATGGGAGACGGATGTGTAAGGAAAGGAGGGGCGCTAAGCTCGCCAGGCCAGCCCACCTTGCACCCCCTGCCCCCTCCAGTGATGCTGGCAGAGATCGTGAAGCACTTCCGCCCCCGGCTCGTGGACCTGCATAACTATGTCCCCACCTGCAACACTGACCAGAAACTCAGCAACTGGAGCATCCTCAACAGGCAGGCTTCCCGCCTCCCTGCCTGTCGCGTCGGAGCCCCTGCTCTGCGAGGGCCCTCCCCTCAAGGCTGGCCTGGGTGGGCGGCCTCTCCCCTACCCTCCTGGGCTCTGGGACAAGCTCTTGGGCTGTTTCCCTGTCCGTGTGTGTCCCCCTGTCCCCTGGGGTCTCCCCATCAGCACAGACTCCCAGGGGCTTCCGGCCAAGAGGACTTGGCCGGCACCAGTCAGCTTGAGAGCCACTCAGCAGGGCGTCAGTCAGGCTCCTGCTGACCACACCTCTCACTTCCTGACTCCGCAGAAATTGCAGGTGGACGGCCCGGCTCTGCTCCAGGCACTGGAGGCACTGAAGTGAATGGGCCCCTGTCTCCATGGGGCTGGCAGTACAGTGGGGAGACAGATAAATAAGGAGATGTAACTAGCATCAGTTGTAACGAGTGACATGAAGGACCAGGACCCTGAGAAAATGAGAGCAGAGTGAGGTGTGGGTGACCTAGGGGTGCAGTGGGGAGCAGGCTGCAGAGTCCCTTAGCCCCTGAGGCTGGATGGGGAGGGGAGCTCAGGCTTCCCCGGAGACTCTGGAGGGACTCTGGAGGCCAAGGCCACCACCTGGCTCAGACCTGGCTCGGAGCCCAGAGGGCTAGAGGGAGCACAGGGCTGAGACCTGGGCAGATTCTGCTGGGATGGGGAGGCAGGGAGAGGCCACTGCTCAACTCCAGGGACACAAGAGGTCAGTGGCTCTAGCAGTGTGTGTCAAGTCCCAATTCTGAGCACCTTGGAGGGGAACCAGCAGGACCTCCTCACAGGGCCAGGGGGCACTCAGCCCAGAAGGCCAGCCCTGCTGCGAGACACCCCTGGCCTGACTGGGACACCCCTGGCCTGACTGCTCTGGTCCCAGAGGGGACAGCTGGGGACAAGATGGCTGCTGGGCTCCTCTGGGTGCAGGGCAAGAAGGGGCTCCAGTCCCAGCCTCTCCCCTCCAAGGAAAGCCAGACCCTCCACCTGGTACTACAGGTGCAACCCTGAGGGCTGTCGCCCCGCTTCCTTCGCAGGAAAGTCTTTCACAAGCTGCGTTTGTGGGTCTCAGAGACGGATATCCGAAAGGTGGTGGCCAACACGCCCGGAGCCATCGAGCCCATCTTGTGTGCACTGAGAGAAAAAGTGACGGATGGTGCTGCCCACCAGTACCTGCTTGACCCGGCCGTACGTGTTGGTACCTTTGTATGGTCTCTGACCCTGCTGTGTTTGTTGTGCTGGGATGTGACCCACTTATCTGTCATGATAGTAAAATCAGGAACCAGGTGGTGATGAAGGCCCTGGTCCCCACGGCCCTGGCCTGCGGACCGCAGATAACCTGCAACCCTCTGGAGCCCTCAGGCCTCTTCCAGCCTCACCCACTAGGGCCATGATAACTCCCTGTGCAGAATCTCTCCCGCCCAGGCCAGCCCAGCCTGGGCTCTCTCCACTCCTGTTTGCCACCCCGACCCCCGGTCTGAACAAGGTCAGCCTCTCCTCGGCCTGCCCTTACCATATGACCTTTAAAATGTTTGCAGGGCCCAGGACCCTCTGGTGGGATTGCTGACAGACCACAGGCAGAGCTCACCGCCTCTCTGCACACGGGTAGTATTCCACATCCCCAGATTTGGAGAACTGAGGCCCATCAGAGCCTTCCACGAAGGGCTGCGTCAGAGATGAGTTCACACTCCGGGAGGGCAGGGGCATCCTTGCTCCCAACGCCCCCCAGGCTGCAGCTTCCCAAGGGGGGCCCGCAGGCCTGTCTACACCCCACGCAGGTGCCGTGCCGTTCAGGGACATCCAGGCTGCATCTGGCTGAACTAGGCCAGACCGTGCCTGCATGGTGCCCTCTGGGGCTCAGTGCCCTGCCCCCACCCCACGTGCTGCCATGGGGCAGGATCTTCTGGGGGAAGGGGGGCGGACCCCAGATAAACATCTGCTTACCCCTTAGGCTTGCCGGGCCCCGTGGCACCCTCCAGTGCGAAGACCCCACAGAGTCCGAGGACTCCAGAGAAAACAGGCCGCTGTGTGTGCACGGGGTAGGCCCCTGTCTCTTGACCTGTCTGCTGTTCCACCTTTACCCCACCCCACCCCCAGCCTGTGGGTTAAAGGCTGGGTGTTTGCCTTCTAGTTGGGACCCAGCTGGTGGACCCTGGGGGCACCTGGACTCCAGAGTACAGCAACTACTGGAGGAAAAGGAGCAGGCACTGGCCCTCCTGCAGGAGATGGTCAAGGTACAGTGATCTGGGTGCCCCAGATGCCCAGATACCCCCCAGGAAGGGGAGGGGCTGGTTGTAACCGTTATGGGGAGGTGCTGCCCCCCACCCCCGCCTTCTTGAAACTTGGACTCAGTATGAAGTTTGGCAGTGCTGGGAGAACGTGCATTTAGTTTTATTGTCTAGAAAACAGCTTAATTATGGAACATTCCAAACATACCCAGAAGCGCAGAGGGGTATGGTGGACCTCCAGCCCCCTGTGACTTGCCGCCCAGCCCTGCCGGTTACCAGCCCTCAGAGCCCACAGGGGCTTTGTGGACAGTCACAGGCGCCACCACCCAGAAGTGCTGGATCGCAGGCCCAGGGTCTGGGGGCACTGAGTCAGGTAGTAGGGCTGAGTCAGTGCAGGGCTGGTGGGAGGTGTGCAGGCCACCCCAGTCGGGTCTCAGCATGAAAGGGGCTGTCAAGAATTGTGAGGACAGCGCAGTTCCCTAGCGGATGCCCAAATGTTGATGAGCTGTTTTCTTGAGGAAGCAGGAAGGTGATATCATCGTGCGGTTTGAGTTTGCCAAAGGGCAGCAGAGAGGGAAGTGATAAGCAGAAATGGAGCTGCTGCCGCGGTGAGGTCACCCTCGTGCCCACACCCGTGGCAAGGTGGATCCTGACTGCTGCACTGTAGGGCGCCTGGAGGGAAGGTGGCTGCACTCGGCACGGTCGGACGCTGTCCCCGTGAGAGAGAGTAGACTCGGGGTGCGGGGTGCGGGGGGTCCTGGGAGCAGCAGCTGTGGGGCCGGCAGGAGCCCCCCGTGTCAGCTGGAGCAGGATGTCCGTCACAGTGGACCGCGCTAGTCAGCGTGTGGCCTGGTGTCGGCGTGGGGCCACCGTAGCCGGCTGCAGGGGATGATGGCGTGCCGCGGCGTGCTGGCCCACGCTGTCCAGCGAGCAGGGAAGGGACTCGTCGGCTGAGACGCCAGCTGCCCGCCTTGACCGGCTGGAGCCATCTGTCCTTAGTTGGGGCATGGGCTGTCACGCCGTTGACCTCACTTTGGAGTTTGGGGGCAGACACGGTTTTTCACGTCCAGCTATTTCCTTTCTCTGGGCTGCTCGGGCAGGGTCTGTGCTTCCAGCAGGGAAGGTCTGTGATGTGGCTCGGGAGGGCACCCCAGGCAGGACAGCCTGGGGAGGGGGTGTGGAGCCTGGTGCTTCCTCCTGCACGAACACGCGCCCAAGAACGTTTGCTTGGCTATTTCTTGTTTTTTCAACTTATTTATTTTTTAAGTTTTATTTATTTAAGTAACTCTGCACCCAGTGTGGGGCTCGAACTCATGAACCTGAGATCAAGAGTCACCTGTTCTTCTGAGTGAGCCAGCCAGTCACCCTTAGGCTCTTAACATTTATTTATTTATTTATTTATTCATTCATTCATTCATTCATTCATTTATTTATTTATTTTTGAGAGAGAGATAGAGAGAGAGCACAAGGAGACGGGGGCAGGACACAGGATCCAAAGCGGGCTCTGCGCTGACAGCAGCAAGCCCCACGTGGGGCTCGAACTTATGAACCATGAGATCACGACCTGAGCTGAAGGCAGAGCTCAGCCGGCGGAGCCCCTCAGGCACCCCTGGCTATTAACTTGTAGAAATAAACGTTGCACATGCTCCCCAGATGCAGTGCATGCATTCAGTCAACATTAATTCCGCAAGCATGCTCTGAAAACCTGCCAGGGGACCAGGCAAGGCTTTTCCGTTTGCAGAGGGGACAGGCTGGGGGGCTCCAAGAGGCCTTGCCAGCTCTGGCCAGCCGGGAGCCAGGAGTGCTCCAGAAAGGGTGAGGCAGGAAAACCAGCCCCTCCCATAACCACCCCCCTTCTTCTCACGTCCCGCCCTCCCTCACGCTGTTGCTACTGCTGGGAGCCCCTGAACGCTTGGCCACCCAGCTCTGGCACCCAGCGTGCTGCTTTCAGAGACGTGTGCTTTCCTGAAGATTTTGCAGATGAAGGTGGTCAGGCTGGAGCACCTGGTAAAGCTGAAGGACCAGCGGATTGGAGAGCTGACGAGAGCCGCGGGCGAGCCCCAGTGACCAAGAGTGGCAGCGGAGAAAGGCTCCTCCGAGAGGCTCGAGGGGCCACCCCTCCCAAGTCCACTAAACCTTGGACTTGAGCCCACACAGAACTCCCCCAGACCAGGGGTCCTTCTGCTTGTGGCTGTGCGCTGTCCAGCAGGCGCAGAGCGGGGACACCCATGTACAGAGTGCTTCAGGGGGCCTCGGTGTGTGGACATCCACGCAGTGGAGGCCGGGGGTTCCAGCCCACCCCAGAGACCTGTTTGGATATGAAGACCTGGTCTCGTTCCCTTGAGCCCCTGAGGTGTCCTGTCCTCATTGTGTCTGTGAGCACAGAAAGTTCCGGTCTGTAGGGTGTTGCGTTGGTGTAGTGGCAGGGGAGGGGGGTGGCTGGGCCAGCCAGCAACATCCTGTGTCAGCCAAACCCAAGTCTCATGGAAGATTCTGGATCCTGTAGAAACAGCACACTGGGAAGTGTGTCCCTGGGTTCAGTCCTTTTTCTCTGCAAAGGGAGCACGTGAGTGTCGGGAAGGGCCATCCGAGCTGCTGTGCAGGCACTGGGTCGGGGTGCCTTGCAGAGACCCCCAGATGGACTGACCAGTTCCTGCACTTTGCTTGGGAGAGTTTGGGGGTCAGGATGGAGCTGGAACTTGACCCAGCATCGCCGTGGCCTTCTCCCCATGGGATAGACCCGCTTCCTGCACGTGGGGCCCTGTCCCTGGGTCAGGGACTTCGGGGCAGTACGCTGGAGGGGACAGGCAGGGGGTTGCATTGTCCCGCCGGCTTCTGGGTCCCGAGCCCCTTCGGGGACTCAGGAAGCTGCGTCAAAGCCACAAACCACCTCCAGGGTTTGAGAGTCAGCAGAGCCCTGAGTCAGACAGCCCATGCCTCCCTGAGTCAGACAGCTTGTCTCTCGGCCTCTGAAGCCACTGAAGCACGCACGGGTCAGGGCTTCAGGCTCAGAGGGTGGGTCCGAGGCTACTGTCGAGAGAACTGGGGCTAAACTGCTTAGAAGCACAACTGAGGCCAAGGATTTGCTCCCCAGCCAGGAGGCACGTGGAGACTCCTGGGTCAAGTGGTCTTGGCCAGCAACCAGGGCCCCAAGGTGGGCTGGGGCAGTGAGGGGTTGGGGGGCATACATCCAGGAGGGGAGCCGTTCTGGAAGAGCCCTCTGCTGCCAGAAGGGCCTGGGAGTGGCAGTCTCGGAGGTCTCCCGTGCAGCCTGCCCCTGGAGCACGAGGGTTTGGGGGGTCCAGGCCTCAAGTAGTAGGGCTCCTAGACCTCAGTGTGTGGGCGTTCACAGCTCAGTTGGGGGGGGGGGCTTCTGCTCAAGGGTCCAGACCCCACCACTTGTGGGCATCTGGGCTACAGATGTCACTTGCTTGTTCCTGGTGTCCGGCAGGAGCCAGAAAATCTGCCCAGAGATGGGGGCTCCCATGGCCTGGAGCCTGAGTCAGGACAGGCCCAGGTGGCTTTAGACCCCAGGCCTGCTCCTGCCCGGGCCCCTGCGGGAGCCAGGATGTGTGTGTGTGTGGGGGGGGTGCTTCTGCACTCTGCTGCTTCGGGGGGACAGCGGGGGGACTGCTGATGTGCTCCAGGGCCCAGACGTGTGCGGACACGTGCTCACTCAAGAGGCTGGTCCTTTGATGAAGCAGGGCTGTGTGTGTGCCTGGTCACACCCACATGCTCACCGGTAGAGGTGGCCCCAAGGGCTCGAGACGGAGATTGGAGCCGGGGGAGCGTGGCTGGAGGTGACGGTTTTGCCCTGACGGGAACCTGTCCCCCGCAGGGACCTGGGAGTGGGCCCTGAGCATCTGGTGCCTGGAGGTGGGGGCCGCTTGCAGATGAGGACCCCAAACACAGGCCCAGCTTGCTGGCCTGCAGATGGGCTTGTGGGCTGGACCTCGGCTGCAGCCTCGAGAGGGTCAGCCCCACGGCTGAGGGGAGAGGCAGGGGGCTGACCAGGGGCCAGGGGGGCACAAGGCAGGGAGACCTCTGGGTGGGGGGTGAGGGCCCCATCCTGGCTGAAGGAGCAGCTCAGCCTTGTGCCACCAGCACAGGCTGAACCACCCGAGGTGAGGGTCCGGGTTCCCAGGGACACATCGGGCCAGATCTCTGGTGCAAGGGCCCAAAGCCACCCTCTGGCTTAGCCCAGCTCCTGGAGGGACACCCTTTCCCCACCACGTACACCCCGGACGGCAGACCTAGAGGACAGGTTGACGGGTTCCGGCAGTAGGTTCTGAGTTCTTTGCTGTGGGTGGAGCTGACTCAGGCCTGGGCCGGACAGTGATGGGGGAAGCTGTGAAGCCAGGACCTCGGGTTCCCACTCGCCCCTCCAGCCTGTGTTGGATCCTGGGCTACCATGTATGGGAAGCCCTTCCCCAGCAAAGACCCCCAAACTGGAGCTCCAGTGAGGGCACCCTTGGGGGCTCCCTCTGGTTCGGCAGCACCCATGATCTTGGGTGGCTGTGATGTCACAGGACTTCCTGTGACCAGCTTGCGTCTCTTCTGTGGGGTTGGGGTGTCGTCCAAGGTACTCCATGTGGGCCCCCAGGTCTGGAGGTGGGGTGGGGGTGGAGCCCCTGCAGAGAGCAGACCACCTGTGCCCGCTCAGGCCCTCCCCGGTGAGCTTGTGGCTGGGGGTGCAGGTGCTGGAGGTGATGGGAGGTGCCACAGGCTGCAGAGTTGGGGGCTCCCTTAGGGCCTGCGCAAAGCTGATGACAAGTGAAACATGAGGGTGCCGCTCTGGGTCCCCCCACCCCATTCTGTTTCCCCGGGCCCCTAGAGCAACCTCATGGTCAGGCCAGCACAACATAGCCCCAAGAGGCTTCTGGATCCTTCTGTGGGGAGGTAGGACCCTAGCACAGTGCCACAATTCCCTCTTGAGGGTCCCCATCCCAGTTCTGGAGGCCCCCACCCAGGCCACAGGGTACTCCCCAGGGGACCACAAGACTCTCAGGACCTGGGGTCTGAGCTGCCGGTTGGATACGGGCACACACACCTCGGGGGCTGCCGCAGAGGGCCAGCAAGATGGGACGCGGCTGTCGCGCATGGCTGGGCTGTGGGCTCCCTCCTGGGTCTGCAGCCCCACCAGGAAGCGGAGGTGACCTGTGGCCTCACTGCCGGCTGCTCGCCATGGCTCAAGGCAACGGCCTGGATGAGCCACAACTCCAAAGAGCCGTGTGGAAAGCCTGGCCGTGACGCCTTGATGACGAAACAGGCTGTGTGATAAACATCATGCGTGAGTGACACCAGCCAGGTGCCGTTTCCCATGTAGCCCTAGAAAGGACGGAGCCTGGGGTAAATTTAGGACAAAATTGGAAGCCAGGTCAGCACCCCCCTGCAGCTGCTCTGTGTCTAGTTCACGGTTTCACTGCTGAAGCAGAGAGCAGAGAACCGTCCATACCCTCACGCGCGCAGGTGGCCTCCTCGAGGCCCAGACGCCATCAGATACCAATCCTTCCAGTTATTCCTGTGTCAGGTCGGATGCACCTGACACGGAAAGTGCTAGAACCAATTGAGTGCCCGAGAGAAGGGATCCAAGGTAACAAATGCCTTCATCTCTGTGTCCAAAGATGACGCAGGGCAAGGGGGCTTCGGTGGTCTGAGTGCAGAACCTCTGGCGCGTCCCCTCTCGGGTCAGGTCCCCTCCCACAGCACCTCCCGGGGCAGCGGGTTCTGGGCCCAGAGGCGGTCCGGCTGAGCCACTCCCCTCACCAGCCCTGGAGTCCCGCACACGCAGACCCAGGGTCTGGCCATGGGCTCCCAGCATTCCTAGTTGAGAGATTTAGGTCACTCCAGCTCTGTCCTGGACAAACCGTGCACACCATAAACAGTCATCTGAGAACGAACAAGAAGTTTAAAAGGAGTGCCACTGGGCGCCCCCAGCCTGGACAGCAGGAGGTGGACCTCGGGAGGGCGGAGATTCGTTTGGCAGGTCTTTCTGCGTGTGTGAAATATTTCGTAACTGTTAACACTTTTTTTTTTTTCAATATATGAAATTTATTGTCAAATTGGTTTCCATACAACACCCAGTGCTCATCCCAAAAGGTGCCCTCTTCAATACCCTTCACCCACCCTCCCCTCCCTCCCACCCCCCATCAGCCCTCAGTTTGTTCTCAGTTTTTAACACTCTCCTATGCTTTGGCTCTCTCCCACTCTAACCTCTTTTTTTTTTTTTTTTCTTTCCTTCCCCTCCCCCATGGGTTTCTGTAACTGTTAACACTCTTAAAGGGAAAAGCCTAGGACGCACAGAGGTGTACGTGGGAACTGGCGGTCAGAAACCCACCGGCTGAGTGTGCAGCCGGGCGTCACCGCGTGGCACTGACCCGCCCCTGCCTGGCGTCAGCCAAGATCGGGGAAGATCGGGGGTGGCTTGAGTTTCCCCAGCCCACTTCCTCATTTGTAAAATGGGGAAGTGCAGGTTCCACTGGGCGGGGTGCCCCGCCACCTGCACTGCCCCACTCCCAGCCCCCATGGGCCGGCCCAGGGGTGCCCCCATGTGGTCAGTGTGGAAATCATGCCTTGTTGACGCTTAAAAATGGGCCATAGGCTGGTAGGGTTTGTAAACACCTGCAGCTCTGGGCTTTGTTGGCCTGCATGCCTGGCCTTCCCATCGCCTTCCCACGTCAGCCAGAGACCGGAGAGGAGAGGTCGCCGATGCCTGAAGGAGGTCGGTGGAGCGGGTGGTGGGAGCCCCTGTGTGGACAGATACCCCCACAGACTGCATGGCCTGCACTCCAGGGGAGCCCCCTGCCCACGGGCTGCCTTCTGCCTGCTCATGGGTGTATATTTTCATAAATTTTGAAACAATGAGTCCAACTTTCTCATCCTCTTGAACACAGGGTTCGTTCCCAGATGTGTTTTTTGAGTGAGTGCCAGAGGCTGGGGAGGCACTGGACAGGGTGCTGTGGGAGACACGCCTGGACAGGGCAGGGTGGGGGGGAGCACAGGGCTGCACAAGCTCCTTTTTCCTGCAAAAACCCTCTCCCTGCTGGCCCTGTGCCAGTCCAAGCCCTCCACCCGCACCCTTGTGGCTCTGGTCCTCCAGCGACAGAGGGGGCTGCAGGCAGGAAGGCGAGGGTACCAACCAGAAACAGAGCAGGGACCAGGAAATAATCAAAACAGGGGCATTGCAGAGGGGGTGGCCAGGGAAGCCCACTAAGACTATGAAGAAAATGTGGGCGTTGGTGGTTCACACAGGGGAGCAGAGGGTCGAAGGCCCCGGAGAACCGGGGTCAGGGGGCTCACGACCTATAGCCCGCGGGCGAGTGGGTCACAGCTGGGCAGGCAAGAGGCTCAGCATTCTGTCAGCGTCCTTGTGACCACAGTGTGTTAGGGCCTGGGGGCTGAGAGACACCTGGATGCCCCTGGTTGGACAGGGCCTGGGAAGCAGCAGCAAAGTTCTGAGCTGTCTTCAGGGAGCCAGCAGGCCCGGCTCCGAAGGAAATGTTAGCACAAATGTCCTCAGCATCACTGATGAAGCACATTCAGAATTCCAGAAAACAGGGAAAGTGAGTGGCTGCTTTTACTAAAAGGTCATAAAGCTGTTCTCAGGCTGAATGAGAACCCCAAAGTGCAGGGCTCGCTTGGGAGGTTCAGAGGTTGCTCGAGCTCCTCAGGATGTGTTTCTAAGCTGGAAAGTGGTTGCATGCGTGCCCTTCATAGCATTTAAGCACAGCTTTTTTGCAGTGTTAAGTATTTTGTAACACTTAAAAAAGACTTTTAAGTTTATTTGTTTTGAGAAGGAGAGCACAGGTGCACTTGCTTGAGAGGGGGAGGGGCAGAGAGAGAGGGAGAGAGGGAGACAGAGAATCCCAAGCAGGCTCCCCGCTGTCAGTGCAGAGCTCCACGCAGGGCTCGAACTCACGACCCTGAGATCATGACCTGAGCCGAAACTGAGAATCGGACGCTCAACCGACTGAGCCACCCAGATACCCCTTAAAAAACATTTTTAGGGAAAAAAACACCCAGGGATGCACAAAAGGTATGGAAATGTGAACTGACGATCAGAACACATTGTTGAACAATCTGCTTTCATAAAACTACCTTATAAAGTTAAACTATCAAATTTAGATCAAAGCTTTAGATAACTGCAAGCAGCCAGTTAGACCAGTTGTGATGGGCTAGAGTTGCCTAGAAATGAAAGCGCAAATGAACATTTAGGAAGAGAACTTGCCGGACAGCCAGCGTCCCCGTGTGAGGCCCGAGGCTGCCTGCAGACCGCCCGAGTCTCGGGGACCCCCCCCCCCCCCCACCGTGGGCACCCAGGAAAGCACTGGTGCTGAGCACGGAGGCCAAGTGATGCCTGGACCCAACATGGTGACCGGGGACCGCCTCGGGGCGGCACACGGCGGTTTCTTCTCTGTGCTGCTCACGGTTTCCATAATAGCCACGTCTTGTTCTATAACTGGGAAAAAATGAAAACGATGGTTCTGTTAAGCTCGCCTTGGAGATGCAGAAACCTGCTGCTGCTGCCGCCTCCAGTCTTCTCAGAGACTCTGCATTTTTTCTAGAAAAGAGAAAAATGCTCAAAGACCCATTAAACAAAGTGCTCAAAACGGTCAGGTGTGGACCTACTGCCCCGGGGCCCCACCCCACCAGGAAACACGGAGCCTTGGGGCCAGGACGTGTTTGGTGGGGTGTCCCGGAGGGTGGTCCTGCCCCAGGGGAGAGTGGGGACCCCAGGTCCAGAACCCGGCTTGTTCTCCGAGGGTCTTCGCCTCCTCCCCTCCTCCCGCGCAGTGAACTAAGGGGATACCCACCCTCTGTGCCCCTGACTTCATCCTTCAAGCCAGCCTAGTGGCTAAGAGGGCGTGCGGGGGCCTCCCTGGACACCCTCATGGTGACAGCTGCCTGGGTGGGCCAGACCCACGCCTAGAGTCCTGGATGGACCTGGTTGGCACTGTGCCAGGTTGCCCACCCTGCCCCCTGCAGGCGGCCCATGCCAGGTGGCTGGCTGATGGGTGTTGAGCCCTCCCTGGGCTCCCGGAGGAGAGCCCACCCTTCTAGGCCGGGCCCCGGGAGAGACCAAGCAGGAGTGAGCGTCCCTCCAAAAGACCACCACAACACCTGCTTCCCCGCTCCTGGGGTCCCCACCCCACTCAGGAAGGGCTCACCCTCCCACAGTCTGCCTCGAACTTCCCGACGTTCCCTTACCCCTCTACCCAACGTCCTGGTGGCCCTAGCCCTGGGCAGCTGCCCTGATCACTCCGTCTTCACGGCGTCCTCACGCCCCTGTTTCACCCTTCCCCCCACCCCCGCACTGTGGGGAAGAAGGCAGGGGCTCTGTTCACTTGCAATTTCAGGCCCAGAGGCCTCCAAGCCCTAGTCCTCGCTGCCCCCACACGCCCTTCACCACCCCTCCCCCCACAGGGCCCCCAGACCCATAGGTGCTCACATGTACTCACATGCACACCCCAAGTGTACACACGTGTGCCTGCACATGTGTAAGTACACACTCATCCCCCCAGGCCTCTGTCCTTTCCTCCCACGGCCCATGGTCTCCTGCCCAGACTGTCTGGACTGGTCCTCTCCCCGTGACCCAGAGCCACATGGAGGAAGGCACAGGACTCCCACCCTCGTGGTCCTTACCCTGCAGCCAGGACCGACAGCCCCAGCCCCTTCCCCAGATCCAGGGGCCACTCAGCCTTTCCAGCTGCCACCCAGGGCAGGGGTCCCTGGGGAGATGGTGCCCCACAGGCCCCCCCCCCCCCCCCCGGCCCAGCCAGGCAGTTTCTCTGTTTACAAGGAGAGCAGGAAGGGGTCTCCTGGGGAGCACCTGGAGCTGGGAGACTATTGTGTCTGACCCTGGCTGGCCCTTGTTCCTGAACGCTAAGCTCACCCTACTCTTCTGGGCCTCGGTTTCCCCTCAGCAAAGTGGGGCCTAGGACCAAGGCCCCATAGGCCCAGCCGGAGCCAATGGAAGCAGCGAGTGGGTGGTCTGGGGCTGGGTTCCCCAGCATTTCCAGTTCCTAGCTGACCTCCCAGACTTCCGCCGAGGGGCCTGGGGTAGAGATCCTGAGCCGGAGCCTGAGGGAGGGCATTTCCCTGTGGGTCAGCTGGCCTAGGACCCGAGGAGACAATGAGGGAATGGCAGTGGCCATTATAGGGGCAGGCTGGAAGGTGGCAGGCCCCTCTTCAAGCCCGGGGGGAGAGCCCCCTTCTCAGTGGGAAAGAGGCCCCCAGCTCCCAGGTCAAGGAAATTAGGAACCGAGCTGGAGTCAAGGTGAGGAGCTGGACCTGGGCTCAGTGAGCCTGGTGTCTAGACCCAGGGGGAGGAGGTGGGAGGGGGGCGGGCCAGGCGTGTGCATGCACGTGTGCGTGTGCACATCTGTAGGACAGGCTCTGGGCTATATGCTCAGAGGTGGGGCTGCCTGGCCAGCAGTCCCAACAAACTGGGCCGCAGTTTCTCCACGGGTGGGGGGTCCCGGAAAGGCCAAGCGTGCCTTGGGAGGGGCTGTGTGCGCAGTGGCCTTGGAGGGCAGAGGAACGTTCCCATGGCTGGGCCAGTGTTCCGATACGGCATGGGAGAGAAGAAAGAAAATATCAAGAAGCCACGATTATCTCCCCCGGGGAGGGAGTCACAGGAGCAGCCTTGAGCCCTGACGCAGGCAGGCAGGGGCCTCTCGAGCCTGGCTTAACCCTTTGCTCCCCCTCCCACCTCCTCCCGCGGGCCCGTCTGTCCTCCTTGGAACCTCCCGGCATGGCCCCCACCCAGCTGGCACCCTGCACAGCCTGGCCCGGAGCACAGGTTCTGGGGACCCAACACGCACAGGTGGCTTCCTAGAGGGTGCCCGGGGTCACGGGAGCCCCCAGCGGAGATCACACTCAGGAGACCCCGAGCCCAGGCGGCCCCAGGAGCGCAGGAGTCTCTGCCCTGGTGCCTCTCCCAGCCCAGGGCTGAGGGCGGAGACCCACACTGGCTTCCTGTGTAGCCCACCCTTCGAGCCCTCATCCCGGCCGTAAACGGGTTTAGGACACCCAGCTCAACGCCAAGCCAGATGAACGAAAACGACCCATGGTGACGATGTCCTCTGCCCTGCGGAGCTGCACCGCGTGTATCTTTCCCCACACCTCTGTGGAAGGACATTCTGGTTCTAGGGGCATTGGCCCCCTTCCTCCTGGCACACACCTGGGGTAGAGTTGCCACTTCGCAGGCACATAACATTTAACCTCCAGAGGGGTTGGCCATTTTCAGCACCTCCACTGACAGGTGGGGAAACCGAGGCCAGGGGAGGCAGCCGGCCCAGCTCACTATGAGGCTGCAGTCCAGGCCTCAGCTGTTCCTCTGTGGAGGGGCTGTGAACGCCGCCTGGCACCGGCTGGAGCTCTCCAGTGGATAAGAACCCAGGAACTGCAGTGAATCCAAACAAGCACAGGGCAGGCTGGGGTGGGGGTAGGCTGGGGGTGTGGGCAGGCTGGGGGTGAGGGCAGGCTGGGGTGGGGGCAGGCTGAGGGTGAGGGCAGGCTGGGGTGGGGGCAGGCTGAGGGCATGGGCAGGCTGGGGGTGAGGGCAGGCTGGGGTGGGGGCAGGCTGGGGGTGAGGGCAGGCTGGGGTGAGGGCAGGGTGGGGGTGAGGGCAGGCTGGGGTGGGGGCAGGGTGGGGTACAGGGCAGGATGGGGGTGGGGCAGGCTGGAGGTGAGGGCAGGCTGGGGTGGGGCAGGCCAGGGTTCAGGGCAGGCTGGAATGCAGTGCAGAACAGGGGTGCAGGAAGGTTGGGGGTGAGGGCAGTCCGGGGTGCAGGGTAGGCTTTGGTGCTGGGCAGAACAGGGGTGTAGGCAGGTGTGGGTTGAGGGCAGGCGGGGGTGCAGGGCAGCTGAGTCTGAGGTCTCTGCGTCCCACAGACCAGCAGGCTACCCTCTCAGGCATAGACTGGGAGAATCCAGCAAGGGTTAACTTAGGCTGGCTTCTGGGGGCTGGAAGGGTGGTCTGAGCTGAGCAGACAGCAGTGGGAGCGCCCCCCCCCCCCCACCCAGAATACAGCACAGGGAGGGAATGCGAAGTCTTGAAGGCCACCCCTTATCGCCCCTCAGCTCAGTGCCAAGCACATCCTCCAGGGCCAACAGGGATGTTTTCTGTCTTATAAGCAAAGGGAGGCCCGGGCCCAGTGTGTCTGGTGTCACAGGGGACTCTTGGGGTCTACAGTGCCCAGGGTTTGACTGGACCTGGCAGAGGGCACTGCCCCAGGTCATAGGGACCACGACACTGTGCCCAGGACGGCATGGACTCCAAAGAGCTGGCAAAGGGAAGGCTTCCTGGTGGTGGTGTCTGCCTAAAGGGCCCAGGAGGGCTGTGAAGAACCCACATGACTTGCAGCCCTGTCCCTTACCTGGTGTCCCTGGAATCCAGCCTCAGTGTCTGCCCATTGGGTACTGTCCTCACCACTTGAGGAGCGGACTGTGCCTGGCGTGCAGAAAAACCTGACCTGGGGTCCCCTGGCCGGGCAAGAGCCAGGCTGGGCAGCCCAGGGTGCAGGGAGGGGCAGGCTGGGCAGCCCAGGACAGGGCGGGCAGGTGGCGTACGCTTGTCGGGCAGTGCACGGCCCCAGCATTCCCCTGCGGGGACCCTCCTGACAGCTCCATCAGGCTGTCTCTCCATCCATTCCTTCACCTCCTGGAGCCCCCAAACACACGCGTGAGGGATGCTGAGACCCAAGTGTCGGGCTGTCCAGGGGCCACGGCCAGCTGGGCTGGCTGGAATCGGAGCCCCCACGGAGCATCTGGCTCCCCACAGCGGGCGGCAGAGGGGGGCTCCTGGGCACAGCATCTGCCACCGAGTCACTGCCAGCTCCCTGTGGCTTTCCGGAGACACAGACAGTGGACCTGGCCCCTCCCCCCAGCTAGTGAGAGATCAGACACCCCACCATCAGGACAAACCCTTTGGCTCCTTGGAACCCCACTTGGAGGGAAGACGGCTTGGGGGGTCATAAGATGACTGGAGGGGGCCGTGGACACCCAGCTGTGGGCAGGTTAAGGGGTCCTTGCCTGACGTTGTCTCTTTATACCTTTCTGGACCTTTATAGGGCTTTATAATTAGCAGGCATTGATTTATAACCAGGAAAACAAGTCTGAGAAACAAAGTGGCAAAGTCCCGATGTTTTGGACCTGGGCAGGGCCCGTCCCCACCCCCGCCGCCCTCTGTCTCCCTGTCTGTCTGTCTGTCTCTGTCCCTTGCCTCTTGCCTCCTCCTCTCCTGAAGACCCACTTCCAGGAGCCCAAGGTCAAGGGTGACAGTGGTTTCCCAGAAGCCCTGGGGCAGGTCTGAAGGGGGAATTTGACCCTGGGTCACAGAGCAGGACCCAGGACACTGTTCCCAAGTTTCACGGAGAACGGTGGCTGGGAGAGATGGCCCCTGAGTCACCACTGGGCTGGGGGGCCAGGGGCGAGGAGGGGCTTCACCCATTAGCCCCAGACTCAACAGGCGCTCCCGCTCCAGCCGGCGTGAGCAGCTGTGGGGGGATTCCTCCCTAAGGTTCCCCCACCCCGGCCTCCTCCCAGCAGAGGATGGGGGCCGACACCTGCTTTGCCTCCTTCCTCATCACGGGCTCATCACGGGCTCACGGAGCATCTGTCCCCCACCACCCAGCTGCTGGCCTCTGCGCCTCTGTGCCCATCAGCCTGCGGCCGAGGCCCGAGGCCCGCCAGCACGGGGGGAACCATACCCTCCAGAGGCCAGGGGTCTGCAGCTGTTCAGGCCCACCTCTCGGTCCAGGCCACTGTGGGGTGAGTCGGCAGGGCCCAGACATGTCCACGGGATGCTGATGACTGTGCTCACGTGGGGCTGCTGTCCTGTACCCCCTGTGCCCACCGCAGGGTCCTGCCTCTGCCCACCCAGCGGCCAGTCCAGCTAGAGGTTCATGGGAGTCAGCCTCCACCCCCACCCTACAGTCGGGGAGAGCCCGGGGGCTGCTGTGTGCACACAGACACCCGCCTGGACACGTGCACACACACAGACACGCACATCACCCCTCTCCTAGGCAGGTGCCCCCGGGCCAAGGATCTGAGAGCAGGGCAGTTCAGCTCCTGCCACGTGGAAGTATGTCCCCAGTCAGCGCCTGCCCAAGTTGGGGGACAGCTGCATCCACATGGGCGAGTGTCCACCACTCTGTTCACAGAGCTTGCTGACTGTGGGGAGGGACAGATGTGGCAGCCTGGGTCTGAAACGGACACTCTTCTGGTCCCCACCTGTTCCCCAGGGGAACCTATGGTCCCCTGCCCTCCCCTCGGGCCCTGTGGTGTCAACATTACAAGTGCGTGTGTCTCTGTCCTTGGTCAGCGGTCCCCTGGGCCATGTCCCTCACCTGTGTCTGCATTCTCGCCCCCCCCAACCCCACCACTGCAGAGCTCTGCCTTCTCCAGTCACCCCCTGGGGGCTCAGGAGCAGAGCTGAGCACACATCAGGTGTGTGCGGCCCTGGGAGAGCTGACCCACCTGACCCTCTGGAACTTGGTGCCCAGGGCCCGGGGAGGTGGGGGGAGGGGCCGTGCACAGTGAGGCCCTGGGCAGGGAGGGAGGGAGAGGGGAGAGCCGTGCATTTTCCGGGCCCTGACGCAAGCAGTAGCTCTTTGGCAGATAAGTACTGGCCAGGGCTGGCCCGGCCCCAGGTCCCGAGCCAGCAGCCCCTGGGCCCCGTGGGCCTCGCCGCCCTCCCGCCTGCCCGCCCGCCCGGCTCAGCAATGCGCTCAGAGAAGGTCTTTGTGCCCCAATCTCGCAGGTGCGGGGGTGGGAACGGGGTCCTTGGCTCAGCTCGGCCTGTGACTACATGTGACAGCGGCTGCTGTGTGCCCTGCCCCAAGGTCTCTGCCTCACATAAAAGGGGCAGGCCGGCTGGCCAAGGCAGAGTCAGCAGAGGGGCTTTCCTCCTGCTCCATGCCTCCGCTGCCCACTCCGGCCGCCCAGGACTGGCTAGCTCCCCGACCCTCATCCAGGACCCTCGCCCAAGACCGTTGCCAGGACTCTCACCCAAGACCCTCGCCAGGACCCTCGCCAGGACCCTCGCCCGGGACCCTCGTCCAGCACCCTCGCCAGCACCCTCGCCAGCACCCTCGCCCAGGACCCTCTCCAGGACCCTCGTGAGCTGCTCGCTGTTCCTTTTTCCTATGCATATACTTCTTTGAGGGTCAGGCCTAAAGAGGTGTAAGGCATGGGAAAATGGGGCAGCGAGGTCCTCCCCCACCGTGGAGCTGCTGCCCTCCTTCTTCCCTGGGGGACAAGAAGGCTGGGGAACGTTGGCTTTCATGTGCGCCCTCGAGGTGTCCGGACCTTGTGGTCAGGTCCTGCCCCTGGCTGACATCTGCCCCCAGGGCTCAGGACACCTGCTGCAGAGGATGCCTTGGTGATTTCTGCTTCCTACCCCTTCATTATAGTTTTGTAATCATGGGTGTGCGTTGATTTTCTGGCCAGAAATGTCAATAAAACTAATTTTGCGTGAACTTAAGTGTGACGTAGTTCTGACAATCAGAGTTTAAATCAAAGCTGCTGCGGCCACACAGCAAGTGGGGTGGGGGCACGAAGAAGCTGCCGCGGCCTTGAAGGAACTGAGTGAGAAATCATGGATGTGAAGGGAGTGAAATGGCTCCCAGGCTGGGAGGGTGCAGCCGCCTTTCTGAAAACCGGGGCCAGCTGGGGCAGGTGTCCCCAGGGTGCCTGGGAGCAGATGGCGGGGTGGGTGGGCCAGACCTTGCCCGCCACTGGCCCCTCGGGTCAGGGTGGGGGCCCTCGTCCCAGGAGCCTGTGGTCTCAACTTCCTGGTGTAGCAAAATGGACAGAAACCCTGCTGAGCGGAGAGCTTAAACAATGATTGTTGGCCTTTGTCAGCTAATCGGCCCAGCAATTACAGGCGCCCCTTTATCAGCCGTGGACTGGGCCGGCCTGTCCCTAATCTCATTTGGTTGTCCTTCCCTCCAGGACCACTGCCTCCTGGGAAGGGATGGGCTGGGTGGGTGGCAAGGCAGGGCAGCCTCCAGGAGACCCTCCCAGTGCCCGCTGCCCACCCCCCCAACGGGGCTTGTCCCTGCAGGTGGGGGTGGGGCACTGGGGGCTGGCTCCTGGTTCCACTCGGTGTGGAAGCAGCAGACAGGGCTCAGCTTCTGGGCACAGGGAAGGGGGTCCCTCAGCATCATCGCAGCTAGAGGTGGGGTCTTTGGCTGACTGGGGGTCACACGCTTCACCCCAGCCTTGGGGTGGGGGTCCCTGTCGACAGCATGGAACTGAGTGGGCTGCTCCTTGCGCAGGGAGGACGGTCCACTGGGAGGTGGGGCAGAGCCATCCAGGTCCAGCCGGCTGAGGAGCCCCCTGAGGCAGTCCCGGGGCCAGGACTGGGGCTGGAGAGGCCCTCAGAAGCGCCCACCAACAGGTCCTCAGTCCTGGGGACCTTTTCCCCCGGGGCAGTGGGGCGGGGTTCCGGGGACCCCTCCCAGTACCTTCCTTGGGGAAGGGGTTTCTGTTCACCTGTTCCCTTGCCGCTTGCAGATTTCTGCGAGCTGGACCTGAGGGCACTGCTGGGCGATGAGGGACTCCTGGGGACAGCCCCTCCTCTTGCCCTGGGCGCCGTGAGATGGGATGTGCGTGGACAGTCAGTGTCGCAGCAGAGAGAGCTGCATGTTTTCACCCCTGTGGGAGTGCGGGGGCTGCACTGGTACAGCAAGCCCATGATTTCCGCTCTGCCTTTAGGGTTGTGGGGGTGGCCCGACTGAGAGCCCCCACCCCTGGGGCCCACCGCCTCTGGTCTGGGCGTGCCCCCAATCTAGCCACTTGCTGTGGTTTTAGACGGAGAAGTTCTCAGGGACAGAAGCCCCATGTCCACGGACCTACCACTCGGCTCCACAGCCAAGATGTTGCATCTGTGCTCTGTTGTGTTGCCCTTGAACCCCGTGAGCGAGAGTTGCTGACACAGGACCCACAGATCATCACTGTCCCTCACCTGGTCCTGTGAGCAGAGACGGGTGGGCCACCCGAGCCAGTCCTGGCAGACCGGAGGCCTCCCTGCCTCACAGCTGTGTTCATGTGGCTCTAACCAGAGTTCACCTGGACGGCCGGGTCTCCCTGCCCCTCTGACAAGGGACTTCGGAGAAGCCCCGGCTGATGTCCGTTTTCTATCAACAGGAATTTAGGTTTTTGGCAAGACTATTTCATAGGTGCTAGAGTGTCTGAGCCACAGGGGGTAGAGCCCCTGCCCTTCTAAGAGGCCACGCCTCTGTAGGGGAGGGCTTAGGAAGCATGTGTCCTTCTGTCCACATCCCCAAGCCCATGGGGACTACTAGTCACGAAAGCCATTCGGGTTACAGGCAAGACCAGGCAAAGGCGTGTCCACTGCTCAGAAGTGAGCCGATGTTTCAAACATGTGATGCCCCAAGCTGGGCGAGTGGATCCTGGGCACAGAGGAGACAGCAGACCCACCTGGTCACACAGAACACAGAGCACACAGGACACAGAACACACAGGTCACAGGACACAGAGCACAGGGGTCACAGGACATAGGACACACAGGACACAGAACACAAAGGACACAAACCACAGAAAACACACCATGACTCAGTTTCCCCTGGAACAGCGGGCAATTTGGAAGTAACAAGGTAAGAAGACACTCAAGTTTTAGGGGTGTCGAAAGCAGCAGGTGGGTTTGAACCAGAGGTTAAGACAAATGAAAACACGAGCCTGAACAGTGTGTTTAAGTCCTGACCACAAGAAATCCTGGGTGGACAGCATGACAGGATAGCAGACGTCCCACTGCTGCACAGCAACTCCCAGGAGGGACACAGAGTCCCTACGGGATGGTTCGGTCCACCGGCGCCTATAACTGGTCCGTGGCTTTGCCGCCCCTGCCAGAGTTGGTTCTGGTGCCCGGGCTTCCGCTGCTGAGATTGGGTGGAGAAACTCTGGGCCGAGAACCCACCTAGACAGCAAGCTGGGCCCTCGGGCTTCAGCCTCCTTCCTTGCAGGCGCCCAGGAGGCCAGACTGCAGCTCGGCCTGGCCACAGGGAGCGCACAGGGCTGAGCCCCGAGCCAGATAAGACACAGGTCTGGACACGCCGTGAAGAGCAGAGCAGCGCACAGCACGGTGCCCCGCAAGACGTGGCCACGGAGGGACCTTCCACGTGGCAGTGGGCAGAGCCACCATCCCCGTTCCCTTCTGGCTTCCCACTTTGGGGTCACTGTTAACACGGAACCCAAACCCCAAGGTGATAAAAACAAACATCTTCCCTTGGCCCGAATCCCTCCGTGGTTTCCATGGTTACACCCAAAGCTTATGATCATACAGCACAAGAAAGTATCCATCCTGACTTCTAAGATTTTATTTTTAAGTACTCTCCACACCCAATGTGGGGCTCGAACTCACAACCCCAAGACCAAGAGTCACAGGCCCCACTGACTGAGGCAGCCGGGTGCCCATCTTTATTTTTCCAACACTTTCCATTGAATAAATTACCGCTGTATCATATGCTACAAGCCTGACACTTGGCGAGTCCACTTTTGGCACCGGATTCTGTTGGCTGACCCATCGTGTGTGGTTCCTAAACTGAACGTGCAGTAGTTTCCAACGAGGGAGTGGCTGTAAGAGGTCCTAAGGAAGGTCAGGGTTCCAGGTCCCCCCTGTGGAGACACAAGGCTCACGCCAGAGGTCACGGTGACAGCAATCGCTGGTGAGCGTCTTTCCAGGGAGATACCGGGCACAGTTCCGCACACACCTACTGTGTCTGTGGCGGTGGCGGTGTGTGACACGTTCCAGCTGCAGGCCTCTGGGCTACCATGCTTCCTCAGAAGGCATCCTTGGTCTGGGGCAAGGCACACAGGCCCCAGGGACCCCTGGACAAAGCTGGGCCCAGTGTGTGCACCAGGCCCCCAGGGTCTGGGAGGCAGCACACTGGAGGCTGTCTGCTGCACGAGGCCCACGTCAAGGCCAGGGAGGCTTGTTCCACTTGGCAGAGGTCCCAGAAGGAGCCAGGGGGCCGTCCCAGAGCCGGAGGCCCAAGTGGGGAAGCCCAAGGGTACAGTGGCGGTAAGCTACTGGCCAGGGCAGAGAGTGGCGGGCAGAAAGCCACTGGCGTATAGAGCGTTCTGGAGAAAGGGCAGCTCAGCTGAGAGTCCTGGAGCTGATGCTTGTGCTTCATGCGGCGGTTCTGAAACCAGGTTTTTATCTGTGGGGGAAACTAGATCAGAACAAGGGCAAGAACAGCCACCGCCCTGGCCCATGCGTCCCGGGCCCCTCACCTGCACTTGGGTGAACCCCCCCTCACCTGCACTTCGGAGAGCCGCATCTCCCGGGCCAGCTTCCGGCGCTCCAGGGGGCCCAGGTAGCGTTGGTGCTGGAAGGCGCTCTCCAGGGTGCTGACCTGCTCCGCCGTGAAGGCCGTGCGGACCCGGGGCGCCCGCCCGCTGTCGGCCTCCTTCCTCACCCCTGAGGAAGGACAGAAGGCACTGAATCCTTTAGGATAAAAGTGCCACTCATGTGGGACCTGCTCCCCTAGCTCAGAAGTGCCCCAAGCTCTGTGGCCACAGGGACGAGAGGAAAGTCTGGGCCCCCCTCCTTCACTTTCACTGCTCTGCTGTCCCTTGCAGTCCTTGCACAAATGTGGATGAGGGGGCAGCCCCTCCTCCCCTCCCAGCTCAAATGTGGGAGGGTGGCCAGGATGGGAATACTGAAGAAAGAGGATTCTGGAATGGAACAGCGGTTCTGATGCAGCCCCTCACCCTTCCACTGGGGCACGTGGTCACTTCCAGAAAGGGAGCCCCACACATCCTTCCGGAAAGCAGTTCCTCTGGCTGCTCACAAGGAACCTGAACCCAGTCGGCAGTAAGGGCTTGGGGCCGTGGTCACAAGACCCCCAGTCTCCCCTGCCACCAACCATGCGTCCGTGGCCAGTCTGTGTCTATCTAAATCGGCGGTGGCAGATGGCACTAAGTACCCTGTGTGGTGAGGAGGGAGGGTCACCTGTCTTTTCTCAACACATGTTTGGCCAGAATGTCAGATTTGAACACATACCTGGGAGAGTGCAACAAGACGAGACACGCTTTGCTTTGGAGGTGGGGGTGGGGAGAGTGGAACCAGTCAGTGTGAAAGATTTGACGATTTGGTTGGCTTTTTTGAGGTGGGGGGGCTGGTTGCAGAAAATAAATTTAAAATTTCACTTCATGGAAGTATAAACTTTTTCCATAGGATTATTTAAACTTTTTCAAAAATGAAGGGCGCTCAGTCAGTTAAGCGTCCGACTTCAGCTCAGGTCACGATCTCATGGTTCTCGGGTTCGCTCTGTGCTGACAGCTCGGAGCCTGGAGCCTGCTTCCGATTCTGTGTCTCCCTCTCTCTCTGCCCCTCCCACACTTGTGCTCCCTCTCTTTCTCTCAAAAATAAAAACATTAAAAATATTTTTTAAACCTTTTCAAAAACGAAAACTTACAGATAATATCAACCCCACTTTGACTAGGCAGGGCTTTAAACTTAAAAGCAATGATAAAGTCACAAAGACTAAAAGAACAAACCAGGTTTCCTGAGCAAATGACAAAGGGTTAGACCAGGTTTAGGAAGCCACCAAAACCTCCAGGAGCCAAGCCACAGAGGCACTGGAATCCCTGTGAACCGAAGTGCCAGGGCTGTCCCCGACCCAAACCTGCAGGGGCTCCAGGCTGCCTGTGAACAGGGTCAACTCTGCACGCCAAGCCGAGGCGCCCAGCTTTGAGGGGAGAAGCACAACGACCCCTCTGAACCCGGCAGGTTTCATTTAAGACGTGCGTCCAGAGCCCTGTGACTCGGGTAGAACTGCCCGCCCCCCCCCCCCCCAGACTTGCTGCAGAACTAGAAAGTCAGTTGCACAAAGGCACCAATGTCGCAGTCAGGGCTCACAGGACAGGAGTTGCAGCAGCGGTGGGACACAGTCCACAGGCAGTCAGGCCAGGAAGAGGCCAGGGGGTCAGCCCTTCTAGGAGGCGGGGGAGGAAGAGGAGCCCCCGGGACTTGAGGAGGGAAAACCCCCGTTGCGGCTTTCGCCTCCAAGAGGAAGTGCTTACTTGCCGGGGGAGGGGGGGGGGTCAGGTGGAACCTCAAATCCCAGCCCCCACCTCCAGCCCCAGTACCCAGGATGTAGTGGGGTGTGTTAGGGCCTCCCTCCTCCCGAACCCTCCAGGCTCCCGTCCCAGTCTGGGAAGAGGGGAGCACCCTCCCCACCCATCCCACACCTACCAGCTGCAGGTGTCCCTGGCGCAGACACTTGCGAGGGCTTCACCTCCTCCACGCCCACGGTCTGGGGGAGCTCCCCGCTGCTGGACACCCTGGCTGGAGCAGACAGTCTCCCCCAGGAGAGTTCAGCGGGCCTGATGGTGTGTGCCGGCCCCACGTGGCTGCTCCGGGAAAGCCAGTCCACTGAGCCAAAGCTGGACGGCTTGAAGCCACTGGGCAGGGTAGAGGAAGGAGACATGGCTGTAGGGGACAGACTGTGGAGGTGAGGCGCAGGGTCCTCCGGGGGCTTAGCAGGGCTGAGCTGCATTTATGAGCTCAGGAGGAGGGAGTGGCAAGCAGGTTTGCAAAGACCGCTCCAATCCTCCCCCCAGCCCAGATAAGTAGCACCTAATTGCTTCCAATTCAGAGGCACAAAGAAGGCCATTCACACCTCCCCCGGCTCCGAGATGTCTGGGCAGGGGCGGGGCTGTGTCCACCAGTTCGGGAAGTGGTGCAGGTTGGGGACTTGTCACATCTTTTCATCTCCTCCCCCCACCCCCCGGCTGGCCTAGGCTTGGGGACGGTGACGATGGCCCCCCTCGCAGCCTAGCACTCCTGCTGGAGGCTTGTCTTCTCCCGAGGTTGGCCCTCCAACCTGCCCCTTGGATCTGCAGTGCCAAAGGTGACAGGTGTGTACACCTGAGGGAGAGGGTGCTTCAGGTAGGGGGAGTCAGCATTACTGCTCCCAGGGCCGGGGGGGGGGGGGGGACTCCCAGGCCAGGAGTCCCCTGCCTCTGGCTGTTTGGGTGGGATCCCGGAAGGGGACTGTGACCAGGCGGCGGGCCGCGTAGGGCTGCCCGGGGAGAACCCTCCGGTCCCAGTTGGCCCTTCCCTCTCAAATTGTACTCGGCGCCCCCCCCCCCCCCACAACCCCATTTCGCCCCAGGCTTCACTTTGGGGCCCTTGAGTTGGATTCCAGGGACAGGAAGGAGGGGCGTCTGTCCGCCGAAGGCATGGAGGACCCTGCGGGGAAGGACGGGGGGAGCCACTGCCCTCCATTGCAGCGCTGTCTCCACGGTGGCCGATGCAGGCCTCGAGCTCCGGGAGGGTGCAGGAGTGACTGGGCTGCACAGGCCTCCCCCGCGGGTGCTCCAGCGAACCTGCCGGGGCCCTTCGGGGTCACGGACCCCGTCCACCTTCCTCTCCCCCCGCCCCCCCCCCCCCCCCCCGCCCCAACGCGTCTGTCTCCAGGACACGACCCCAAGGACCAGCCCGAGCCGCGTTCAGGGCGACCCGGGGCAGCGCGGCGGGAGCATCGACAAGCGGCGTGGTGGCCCTAGCCCACAGGCCGGCCTCCCGGGGGCGCCGGCGCCAGCCTGGGCGGGACCGCCAGCCTCTACGCCCGCCCCGCCCTGCAGGATCAAAGGCCCCTGGGGCCTCGCGGGGATTAACACCCCCAGCCCCGCCCCCCGAGCCCCCCCCTCCCCCCGGCCGGGCTGGGGGGTGCGGGGGCGGGGGCTGGGGAGACTCCCGCGGGCACAGCGGGAACCGGCAGGCGCTGACCCCGGCCCGCGAAGGGTCAGAGGAGGAACCGCGACGCGCCAGCGGCAGTGAGCCGTCCCGCTACCTGGGGACAGAGGCCCCGCAGGTGGGGGCCCGCACCGCTCACGGGGGCGGCGCCACACAAACCCGACCAAGGGAGACACCCCGCCCCCCCCAAGACTGCTCAGGCAGCGCGGAACTGGCCCCAGAAGCACCTCGAGAGAAAGAGGAACGCTCGTGGGGAATTCGTGTGTGGTGCGCTCACAAGCGTTAATTGATGACATGCCAGAATTCGCGCACGCCACCCCGAAAGAGCGCCACACCTTTGCAAACCCAGTTTTCTCGTCTTCATTTCCAGTCTATCAGGTTCCCCCCCCCCCCCCCCCAGTTCTGCTGGGCGAGTCCTCACTAAGGGGACCCTCCGGCCCACACATTCCCAGCTCCCGGCTTACACCTTCCCCTACCTGAACCACCGCCCCCCCCCCAGCCCCCGCCGCTGCCAGCTGTGCTTGCGGTGGACCCTTCCTCCAGCACCTCCCTGGGCTCAGGCCCCCTCTCCCCTCATCCGGAGCTTGGTGGTGCTTCTCCCCTCCCCGCGGCCGTCGGGGTCCCCCCTCTCCCCGTCATCTCGAGCCAATGACGAATGTGTCACCCTAACCTCAGCTTCCTCACTCTGGGGCTGCAGGCCCTGTCCCTGCTCTGATTCGGGGACCTACGTCCTCGGGTCTGCTGCCCCTCCGCCGCCTGCCTCCGAGGCTCGCGATCAGATGCGAAGTGGCCTTGGCTCTGACCGCTGACCTCGCCACTGAATCCCGCACCTGCTCGCCTCGGAGACGGGGCTCCCCGCGCGGAGTCCAGTCTATGACTCCAAAGTCCTGGCAGCCCCGCCCCCAACTCGCGTCCAAAGTCCCCATCCCCCTGACCGGACATTCCTGGCCTCAGCCCTCCGCCTGGGCTCCGGGTCCACTGTGTCCCGCCGCCCAGACGCCTCCGCCCCGCCCCGCGCCGCAAGGGCCAACCCGGACGTGCGGCCGACGGAGGCCGGCCCCGCCCAAGACCCCCTTCTCCACGCCATTAGGAAGTGGGGAGGAAGGGGGGGGGGTACGGGGGGACGCCGGCTAGTCCATTGCGGCCGCAACGCTGCCCTTCCGGTCCCCAGACTCACTCCAGCGCCGCGTGGCCACCCCAGCCTCTCGGGGAAACCAGAGCCACACCGCGCGGCCCGCCCGCCACGCCCCCACGTCGGATCACCCACGGGGCGGCTCCTCCCCTTCCCTCTCCACCCCTCCCCCTCCTTTTGCCCCCTCCCCCCCCCCCCCCCCCCCGACTTCCCTCCACGGCCCCCTGCCCTTCAGACGCCCCTTCGGCCGGCCTCCCTTCCCGTGGGAGCTCCCTGACTTCCCTGTTTGTGCTTCGGGCGGAAAGAACCAAGGTGTGAGCGTGGGGCACTCAGCTGGGTAATAGTCTGGGAAGAGAGCAGAGTGGGTGGGGTGTGGGATTCCCAGGCTGCAGGTGTGATGAGGCAGAGGCCCCCTCCCCCCTCCCCTCCCCTGCCCACCTCGGTGGAGAAGCGAGTTAGTGTCAGGGCCAAAGGACTCCCGACCTTCCAGCTCTGTTTACAAAGGCAGGTGGGAGGGGGATGCGGGAGTTCGGAGAACCGCAGGGTTGATACAGGTAACTATCTGGTAGAAGATATAACCAGAAAACCAGGCGGGGTTAATCAGGTTCCATTGCATCAAAAGGAAGTGAGACCTACTGTTGATCTCTTTAGGGATCTGACGTTTTTGGGGAGGCCGGAAGGGCCCTTGAAGGACTATGTCAGAACCGAGGGCTCAGAGAATAAGGGAAGGAATGGAGTGTCCGCTGGGTGTCCTGAAGGTGAAAGAAATTAGACTCACTGTATAGGCAGGAAAACCCGCTAGAAGGAACAGTGGCTTGTCGCATGTGGGTAAATGGCCAATGCTTGCACCCCAAGCAGACTCCCCACCTACTGGTGCTGGGCTGCATCTGGGTGTGAGGCCTGGGAAGAAGACCAGGACCGTCAGACTCAGGTCCGTGCCTGGGACCCAGCAAGACTTGGGTCTGGGCCAGGTGAGGAAGGGAGTCTCACGCTGGCAGAGCCATGGGTAAAGCGGAAGAACAAAAAACATGTTAGGATTTCTCTGGATTCAGATAGCAAATGACAGTTCTGGGAGGCACTAGCACACGGATGTGAATAGTGAGCTGCCTTGCTGGGCATCATGGGAAACAAGGTGAGGGGCTGGCAGGGGAGACTTCTGGAACATTGGACTCACTGTTGGATTCGAATGCACTTGTTTGATAGATTTGACAAGTGTCTGGGGGAGCTCGGCTGCCGCAACAGGGCACCACAGACTGGGGGCTTACAAGGACATTTCTTCCTCTGGCAGCTGGAGGTCCAAGATCAGGGTGTGGTGTGGTGGGGTTCTGGTGAGGGCACCTCCTGGCAAGCCGATGGCCACTCCCTTGCTGTCCTGTCTCAGAAAGCACCAATCCCAACGACGAGGCGCCGCCCTCAGGACTGAATCCTGTCCCAAAGGCCCCGTCTCCTGATACCATCACATTGGGGGCTAGAATTTCAACATACATATTTTGGGGACACAAACATCCAGTCCATAATACAGAACAATATAGCTTCTAACAGAACAATTTAGCAGCAGAACCGGTGTGGAAGGTTAAGTAGCAGCCAGTAATATGGTCAAAGTGGTCGGCCTCCAGGGTGCAAAACCGGAGGAAGAAATCACAGACACTGAACCTGGAAAGAAAGGGGGAATTAGGCCTCTGGTAAGACTGAAGGAATATAGGAGTTTATCTTATCTCATTATAAATCATATGAAGGATAAGCCAATTTACCAAAATCTTAGATATGTGTTCTTTGCGAAAAAAAATGATAGGTCATGATCACTCAGCCCTGTTTGCTTTGACTTGGAAAAAGATGCAGGTTTCAGAGCCCCAGCAGAGTCCAAAAGCAGCAGGTTTGAGAATGTTCCAAAGATCAATGTAATTAGGGAAACAAGCGTGGAAGAGACAAGAATCTGGACGGACAGACAATGACAGTCAAGAAGATGACAATTTCTTATTTTAAAAAAAATTTTTCATTTTTTTTTTTTAATTTACATCCAAGTTAGTTCACATATAGCGCAACAATGATTTCAGGGGTAGATTCCTTACTGCCCCTTCCCCATTTAGCCCATCCCCCCTCCCACACCCCCACCAGCAACCCTCTGTTTGTTCTCCATGTTTAAGAGTCTCTTGTGTTTTGTCCCCCTCCCTGTTTTTATATTATTTTTGCTTCCCTTCCCTTACATCCGCCTGTTTTTTATCTTAAAGCCCTCATATGAGTGAAGTCATATCATATTTGTTTTTCTCTAATTTTGCTCAGCATAATATCTAGTTCCATCCACGTAGTCGCAGATGGCAAGATTTCATTCCTTTTGATCACCGAGTAATACTCCGCTGTATATATATGCCACGTCTTTTTTTTTTTTTTTTTTTTTTTAAATTTTTTTTTTTCAACGTTTTTTTAAATTTATTTTTGGGACAGAGAGAGACAGAGCATGAACGGGGGAGGGGCAGAGAGAGAGGGAGACGCAGAATCGGAAACAGGCTCCAGGCTCCGAGCCATCAGCCCAGAGCCTGACGCGGGGCTCGAACTCACGGACCGCGAGATCGTGACCTGGCTGAAGTCGGACGCTTAACCGACTGCGCCACCCAGGCGCCCCAGTGCCACGTCTTCTTTATCCATTCATCCATCGATGGACATTTGGGCTCTTTCCATACTTTGGCTATTGTGGATAGCGCTGCTATAAACATTGGGGTGCATGTGCCCGAGAAGACAGGAATTTCAAACATGAAGTTACAAAGGAAGTTTACCTCTGTTAAATTTTTTATTTTTATTCATTGATTGATTTTGAGAGAAAGAAAGCACGAGTCAGGGAGGGGCAGAGAGAAGACAGAATCCCAAGCAAGCTCCAAGCTCAGCTCAGCCCGACTCGGGGTTCAGTCCCAGTTACCATGAGATCATGACCTGAGCCGAAATCAAGAGTAGGACATTTAACCGACTGAGCCACCCAGGCGCCCCAAGTTTGTTTTTTTAACTGTTAATTTTTCAAAAATGTTTATTTTGAGAGAGAGCGCAGGGGAGGGGCAGAGAGCCAGAGGGAGGGAAAGAACCCCAAGCAGGCTCCCCCAGTGTGGGACTCCCATCTCAGGAACTGTGAGATTGTGATCTGAGCCGAAATCAAGAGTAGGGCACTTAACTGACTGAGCCACCCAGGTGCCCCAACCTCTGTTAAGTTTTGAGGCACAACTGGACATCAGAGAGAGTGCAGGTACCAGAGCTAATTACAGATAAGGAGTGTCGAGCTATTCGGGAGTAAAAAAGCAGCCCCGCACATTGATAGGGTTATTTGCCTACTTGTAGAAAAATGCATTTAACGTTGAGGTGTTCTCTTGTAACCAACAGATTGATCACCAGATAAAGGTTACTTCACAAGGCCCTGGACAGCACTGGTCCTCGACGGATCGGCAAGATGTGAAAACACTCCTTCTGGTTCCAGCCCCAGAATGCAAAGGGGCTGGGCTGGGCTGGGTGGGCGGCCCTGCAGCTGGGCGGAGAGGACCCGCAGCCACAGAGCTTCTTCGGCTGAACTGAGGAAGGGCACAGGCGATGTGCGCAATCCCTGGCCCGCAGGGCGGCACAGAACAGAATGGCACGACGGGGAGCTCCACACTAGGCGGGTGGGTCGCCCAGCCAAGGAGGCAGTTGGGCACGACAGTCCCTCTGGCACCTGCCAGAATGCGCGCTGTAAGAATGGTCCTTGAAGGTGCACACTGCACAGCCACTCGGGTGGCTGCTATACAAAAAAGTCTCTGCGTCAGCGAGGATGCAGAGAAACTGGGGCCCTTGTACACGGTTGGCGGGAACGTGAAACGGTGCAGCCATGCGGACAACAGTGTGGAGATTCCTCAACAAACTAAAAACGGAGGGGCACCTCATTGGCTCAGGCGGTTGAGCGTCCGGCTTCGGCTCAGGTCACGATTTCGTGGGTTTGAGCCCCGAGTCAGCACGGAGCCTGCGTGGGATTCTCTCTCTCTCGCTCTCTTTCTGCCCCTCCCCTGCTCATGCTCTCTCTCTCTCAATAACAAAGAAAAAAAAATTAAAATTAAAAAAGAAATGAAGGGTATGAATCTGCTGTCCAGGGGCTCCTAGGGAGAGGGCACTAATCTGAGGAGTAGTCCTAGGAGACCCTGCTGGAGACACTGCCCTGTGCTCGTGGTCAGGCCCAGGGAATGATTGCTAATGTCCAGTGAAAGCATCGCCACTGTGGCGTGTCTGTCCCGGTGCCCAGAACCAAGCATAAGACACGCACATCACAGAACAGGGTGCGGACACGCCTCACCTCACTGACCCACAATATAGCCCCGGACGAAGGGGAGGGACAGCGAGAAGGGATTTGGGAATCTTTGGGGCATCCACAACAGCCGGTTTAAGGAACAGAGAACCCGCCCAAGCAGCTGGGTTGAGCCAAGGAAACATGAACAGCCCAAACCCCCCTCCTCAGGCAGGAAGACACGGAAGATGGGCAGAGAAGGAACGTTCAGGTTCCTTACTCCAGCACGAGGGGCCTGAGGAGGCCATGGGATGCACCCCATTTGTAAGGTGGGCAGTAAGGCAGATGGGTTTTCCGAGGTGCCTTCAAGCCTCTCAAACTCGATGACCTCCACAGATTTCTTTCAGCCACAAAATAGCCTTCCTCCAGGGCAGAGGGTCCCCGGGCATCACCCCCACCCCGGGAGGCTGACATATTTGCCCCAGCCTGTGGTTCTGACCTTCCAGTGGGAAGTGGCCTGTGGGGTGGGGGGGGGGTGGGGGGGTGGGGGGTAGGTCTGCAAGCTGGAATCACCCCATAGCAGGTTTTTGGCAGCCTAGACACTCTCAGGGATCATAGCATAGACAGCATCGTGAAGCAGAAGAAAAGTGTGTCTTAAGGGAGGTGACGCTTTGAGTCACTTTTATGGTTTTGGTCTCACAGAGCCCCCAGGACCTGCCATAAATGTACAGCCCACGGGTGGGCTCAGCTTCTGGGGTCTGGGAGACCACTCCTGCTCCCATTTGGGGATCTCTGCAGGCCAAGGGTCCAACTGGGGTCTCTTCTCCAAAGATTCCTGAAAAGGGCTTGGGGGAGGGGCTTTACCCCCCACCCCCACCCCAAGCCCCAGGTACTGCTGGAACCTTGGAACACAGGGCCAGCAAGAACACCTATTTAGCTTTGTGGCCTCGGGGCAATCACTTGTCCCTGAAAAGAACCCCTACTTGGTGGAACTGTATTGTTATGCTGGCCAGTTGCCTCGGGCTACTTCCTTATCTCCCCAGGGCAGGAGCACCTCCCGGCCCACCCAGTTCTCATTCGTTGGATCCACCGAAAGAGGGTGGGGCTCAGTTACTATTTGGAAAATGCTCCCAGGGCAGTTTTGGTCAAGTCCTCTCAAATCTGCAGGACGTGGTCCTCGGCCAAAGTCTCAGAGCCTGGGCTACCCACAGCAGTCACTTCCCCGGGGAAAAAAGGAGCCCCTCTCCTGGTATGCATTGGCTGTCCTGTTCCCAGCTGCCTCTAAGGAGTCCTGCTTTCCAGAACCCAGCCGGAAGGTTTAGGCCTGACTGGGGTCAGGGTGGGGCTCTGAGCACACCCTACCGGCAGCTCTGGTCAGGCTGGGGGAGTGTGCCCACAGTGGAGGAGAAACCTCTAATGCCCACCCCCAATGGCTCAGGCAGAGTCCGGTCACTGCTATTTTCCCTGGGGGTCCAATCTCCCCCCTGGTCCCGCTCAGTTGGGCTCCCAGGGAGGGCAGAGAATGCTCACCCACCAAGGCTGGGCTGGTGCAAAGTTCTGGCGGGCAGGGTCTGGGAGGCTCCGGGGAAAGCCAGTGTTACAAGGACCCCAACTTCCCATTCGATGTGCCCTTGCCTCCTAGGGAAGGTCCTAGTCAGCATCCCAGCACGCCCCAAGGCACAGGCAGCCCAGGCCCTCCACCCCCCACCCCACAGGGAGACATTTTAACCTCGGCCTGATCTCTGCAGACCGTTTTAGTAGGGACCACTCCTATCTAACACAAGACGTGCACGCGTTCACAGAATTATATTGGGAAAAAAAAAATCTTTTTATTGAACATACCTAGACTTGGAGTAGGGGAGGGCCGCAGGATGGGGTCAGGGCGGAGGTAACGTGATCCTACAGAAAGGATCGGGGCAGCCAGGCCTCAATCTCGCGGGTCGGCCAGGACGCCTCGCTCGGCGGCGGCGCTGCCTAAGATGAAGCCGACGGCCAGGGACACGGTCTGGTCGAAGGAGCCGCGCAGCTGCTCCACGTGCTGGTTCAGGGTCAGCAGCTGGTCGCGCAGCGGACCCAAGATGGCCACGATGTCGCCCAGGTGCCCGAGGGTCTGCAGAAGGGCGGCGTTCAGCGACGGGGGCGCGGACTGCGGGGGCGCGTGGTTTTCGGGGCGGCCGGACGGAGAGTCGGGGTCCTCCCGGGCGGGGTCTAGGGCCGGCGGCGGCGGGGATGCCGCGGCGCGGAAAGGCGCGTGGTCCTCGGGGCGGCCGGGCGGGGCGGCAACCGTGGAGAACGCCGTCGGGGAGCCGGGAGCGCGCGGTGCGTCTGCAGACTTGGGCGGCGTCGGGCTGAACCTCAGCGTCCAGGCAGGGTCTGCGTCGGGGTCGCGGGCGGCGGGCGGCGGTGGAACGTCTGGAACGCGGAGGGGGCGTCGGGCCGGGCTCCGGGGGCTCGCCCGCCGCGGCTCTTACGCCCAGGGGCCCCTGCTGCCGCCCCGGCTCCCCCACCCGCCCCCGCCCCCGTCCCCGCTTACCCGGTCCCGCGGACGAGAGGTGCGCGGCGGCGGCCGCCCGGCGGCCGCGCGGGGGGCGCCCGGGCCCCGGGGAACGGCGGCGGCCGCGGCGGTGCCCGTTGTCGCCCAGCAGCCCCATGAGCTCGCGGATCTGCGCATCGAATGGCCCGGACGGCTGGCCCTGGGCGTCGCGGAGCTTGTCCTTGAGGAACTTGTAGCGGCGGCGGCACTGCGCGGGCGTGCGCCGCACCTGCTGGCGGGCCAGCGCGGCCGACACGCGGCGGTAGGTGGGCAGCGCCTGGCGGCGGTCGAGCAGCAGCGCGCGCCACACGGTCGGCTGCAGCAGCGTGCCCAGCAGCAGCTCCGTCTCGCGGGCGCTCCAGGGCGTGCGCTGCGCCGAGCCCGGGGACACGGGCGACCCGGGGAGCCCGAGGGACGCGGGGGACGCGGGCGCTGCCAGCGCGCCGGGCGAGGCGGGCCGCCGGGGCGGTGTCCCCGGGGCGCCCCCGGCCGGCCGCAGCTCGGGGTCGGGGCTGGCCGGCGACGCCGGCGCGGGGGGCGCGGGCGGCGGCGGCCGCCGCGGCCGGAGCAGCATCCCGGGGCCGGCGGGGCGCGTGGGGTCGGGGCCGCGGCCCGAGAGAGGCCGCCTGCACGGGATCAGAGGGTGCACGCTCGCCGGAGAAGGAGCGGGAGCCGGAGCCCGAGCGAGAGCCGCGAGAGCCGTCGCGGGTCTACGCCGTCCGCCCCCGCGCGCCCCGCCCCGTCCCGCCCCGCCCCCACCCAGCTAGCCGACTTCAACTTGGGCTGGCCCGGGCCCTGGCCAGGAACAAACCACAGCAGCTCTACTTTTTAAACTCTGGAGTTGACGAACTAAAGGATACGGCAGCTTGCCCGAGGCGTGCAAGGTTCGATTCGTTTTTACGCAAGTGCCGTGCCCTTTCACCGCCGCGCAGACCTAGCCATGGAACATTCCAGCTCCCAAAGGCGCCCCCGCGCCCCTCCCATTTGCCGCAGGCGCGTCCCCGCCCGTGGTTCGCAGAGGCGCTGGTGTTTGGGCCCCGCCCCCACCTGCCTTGGTTCTGGTGTGAGCACCGAGGTGTGGTCGCCGCTGCGTGCAGCCAGCTCAGGGCAGGATCTGCTGAGTTATGACCAGAGCTCAGAATTGGTGTCATAATTCATTCTCTCTCTCTCTCTCTCTCTCTCTCTCTCTCTCTCTCACACACACACACACACACACACACACACTTCACAGGAAAAAACTGCTTTATTCTAATAACTACCCTTAACATCAGATTAATAGAGAGTATTGAGCATTTCCTCCTGCAACCAGGAAGAAGACAAGGATGCCCCAGCATCACTGGTTCTATTCAACATCATTCTGGAAGTGTAGCCAGAGCAATAAGGCAAGAAAAAGGAGTAAGGTTTATAAAATTGGAAATGAAGAAGTAAAACCATCATTATTTTCAGGTGATATGATTGTAAATGTAGGAAATACAAAATGATCTGCAACCACATTATTAGAATTAGTAAATGAGTTTAGCAAGGTCATTGAGTACAACAATAAACAAAAATCAATTGTATTTCCATATACTAGCTATAGTCGTTTTTATAACTTTTTAGTTTGGGGTAATTGGTGGCACAGAAGGGACTGGAGACCCTGTGCCACCCCCCCCCCCCCCCCCCCAGAGGAGCGTCTCGTGGGACCATGGCACCTTTGTCAAAGCCGAGGAATTCACGTTGGCACAACCATTGACTGAGCCACAGACTTGGCTTGGGTCTTAGCAGGTTTCCCAGAAACGAGCCTGTTCTGTCCCAGGACCCGGTCCAGGGCACCGCACCGCGTGCGGTCGTCTCGCCTCCTCTGTCCCCTCTGGACCCTGGCAGTTTCCCACTCTTGTTGTCCACGTTCTGGACACTTTGAGGAGACTGCTTGGTGCTTTGTGGGTGTCCTTCACCTTGGGTTTGTCAGATGCCTTCTCATGATGAGCCCGGGCTTGTGGGCGTTTGGGAAGAAGACAGACGTTGCCGGGGTGCCCGCCACCTCTCCACCGTCTGGTCACCAAGTGCACCCCACACGTGGGGGTGAGCGGGCTGCCCTTTGAGGGGGGTGGTCACGTGTTGTTTGGGGCTCTCCTGTAATTCCTCCTTATCAGTGGACTCGTGCCGTCCTGCATGACGGGGTGCCATCCCATGCCATCAGCTGGAGGCGCCCAGATCGCCCCAGCTCTCTTTCTCTTTCCCTCTTGTCCTGTGTCCATCTGACATGCCCCCCACTCCCAGTACTTCTCTGCTTTGTGCCGCTACCAGAGACTTCTGATCGTCTTGTGCTTTCCCCACTCCAGCCCTAGAATCAAGCAATTTGCCATTTCTCCAAAAACCTGTGGCTCCTTCTTTTGGGGAGAGTGGTATCTGGAATCCAAGGTCTGGATACGGGTGTGCCTGTTGCTACTGGGGTGTCACTGCTTCCCAGCCACTGGGTCTCGGTGGGGAATAGTTTCCCCCGCCCAGGGTATATTTGTTGATGTCTGGAGATGTTGGCTGTCACAACTTGGGGGCTGCTGCTAGCATGTAGGGGGTAGAGACCAGAGGTGCTGGGAAACACCCCACAGTGCACAGGATGGCCCATCCACCCAGCGCATCAGTGGGGCTGTGACTGGGCTGTGTGCTGGCCCCGTGGAGGGTGAGTTAGGAAGCATGTGTATGTGCACCCGCCCACGTGTCCACACCTGGCCTCCCCACTGGCTTTGCTGCAACTTCGCTCTCTGACGGCGGGAGGCCCCGGCTCCCTTATCTACAGCTTACGTATTTATGGATCAACCCTAGTGTGCACGGGAAGTAGCTTTAGGATTGCTGAGCCGAGTTCCCCGGAGAAGTCAGTCCATCGACTGGGTGTAGGCCTAATATGGTCTTTGGCCTCGCAGTTTCCTTTCAAAGCACTGTTTTCCAGGGAGACTTAGGTCAGCCCCCCAAAGGGGTGGGAGGCAGCTGAAGACACCGGGGCAGCCCCAGGCACAGTGTGCCCGTGCGAATGCCTCCCGCCTTTAGAGCAAGCTTCAGACAGCAGTAGGAGCCACGGCAAACAACCCCAAACCACCCGTCTGGGGGCTAATGCCGGTGGGCAGGCCAGCTGACGGGGTCCTCTTTCACAGAGCAGACGACCACCTCGCCGTGGGGAGCCGTCTGCCCCTCAGCACGCAACAAGGAGCTGCGTCATGCGCCACGGCATAACCATTGACGCTGAGCAGTGGCCGGCGCTGGCCCTGTTTGGTTATGCCGCTGATTCCGTGGTCAGAGCTAGGACGAGGGTTCGGGTGGGCTGCTGGGCGTTCCCTTGGGACTGGGGCGGGCAGGTGTGGCACCGTTTCCGGGGCCCTGGCCTGGCTGTTTGGGGCCCCACAGGCCTCTAAGCCGCATGTGCTGGTGCCTGGGCGGCTCCGGGGCCGGCTGGCCGGACGTCTCTCCCGTCTCTGCTCCGTCCGCTCAGGACTGCTGCCTTGGGCCTGCTCCAGCGTGGTGGTCTCGGGGTAGTGAAACATTGCCTGTGGTGGGGCCTTTCCCCAGAGCACGGATACACCGGGCCAGCCTTCATCGGCATAGGAGTGGACTGCCCAGGGTGGGGACCTGGGAAGCATGGCTAGCTTGGGGGCCTAAGGGGTCACTGGTTGTCAATTGTCATAAAGGAAAACCTGTTGATTTGATTAGACCCAGTGCAGTGGAAGGAGATCCCGGTCCTCCTGTCTCAGGGGGGAAGAGAGACCAGGGTTTAGTGATTTTAAGGTGGGTGAGGACCCAAACCACCCACCCACCCGCGACTGGGACACTGGGACCCACCCGTGCAGCCACTGTGCGCGGTAACGTGACTCTAACAGGACGCTCTTGCCAGGCGGGGGACTTTACCCTTTATTACAGGGACTCCCCGGGTGGCTTTTCCACAGAAAACAACCATGTATGTCCCCAAATTCTTCGAACCCCTGGTCTCCTGCCCCTCCTTTCGCGGTGTCTGGCAGGACCCTTCCCGGTGGCAAGCAAGCCTGAAGGAACATCCCTGTCTTGCCCTGGTGAGGGAGGACCCGGCCGTCCTGCCCTCAGGCTCCGGGTGAGGCCGGCAGCCTTCGGGTCCCAGGCTGGGGACACCAGTCCGTGCCAGAACAAGCTTTGTTTGGGTGGTTTGCAGGCAACCGCTTCCTATGGCAACAGAGAGACCGCGCGCTCATGGGCCTAGCAGTTCTGGGGTTCTGCTCTGGTGGGGCTGGAATTAAACGAGTTGGCAGACCTGGCCCTTCTCCGTGCCACCCAAGGACATACTGGCTGTGGCCGGTACTTCTCGCCCCCTGGTGCCTTCGTGAGCACCCCTGAAGTTGTCTTCGTCCGGCCACGGAGGAGCCCACGTGACTCCCGGTGCGAGTGTCAGTCTGGAGACAAGCCGTAGGGAAGCCATCTTGGTAGAAATGACTTTATTTAGAAATCTGTACCAGTGACATTTGGGCGACATGCAGACGATCGCGCTTAAGCTGAAAGCCCAGTCACTTCCCCGTGAATAAACTGTTACGGTTGGAATGTTTATTTGCGCCAGACCCGCAGTTTCAGGCTCTGTGACACCACCTTTGTTAAATTCAAAATCTGAAAATGTAAGTGTAAGTGTTGTTTGGTAGAACATAATCCTCATATAAAAGCCAGAAAAAACCCGAACTTGCGTGGCGGGGAGTGCCAAGTTCCTCTTATATTCCGTTTAAGCAGGACCTATGTGTCGCAAATGAATTTGTGTGGGAAACACATCTTGACATTACAAACTCCGTATTTTATCACAAGTAACTGTTTTCCCAGAAATACTAACAGCTGGTTGTTCTAAAGAATCTCCAATTCTGAGACTCTAGAGAACAGCCTTGGGTCTTGCAACGATGTGCAACCTAAGATCGGTGGCGCCTGGGACGGTGCCGGGGGGGCCTCATCTCCCCGTGTGGGGGCCGTGACCACACCTTCCTGGTCCCTGTACACCTGGCCGAGGGGTCTTCTGGCCGCTGAGCAAATGCTCAACACCAGCTGTTTGGAATCCAAGCCTCGGGGAAGAGCTTGGTTCCATCCAGGCTGCGAACGTCACCTCCCCCGCGGTTCTGACGTCACCTCCTCCGCGTTCTGACGTCACCTCCCCCACGGTTCTGACGGAGCGCTAGCGAAGGCAAGCTGTGAGAGCCCGGGCGTAGGCGTGTGCAGCGCATGCTGGGTGCTGGCGGCAGATGGACCTGGGCCACAGGCCTGAGGCCCCCAGACGGGGCTGGGGGAGGCTCTCAGGGCCCCTGAGGCCTTGAGTCGGCTTTGGAGCTGCTGTTTGTATCCTGTGTGCTTTGCTAGGAAGCAGAGCCTCGAGGGCCTCACCAGGAACTGTCCTAAGGGGTGGGGGTTGGGCAGAGGCCGCGGGCACTTGGGGGGCTGCCGGTGTGGAGCCGTGAGGTGCTCCCTCACCAGCAACCAGAGGCGGGGCTGCCTGCTGGGGCAAGGGCTGCAAAACTCAGGCACCCCCACTTGGCAGGAATGGGGGTGAGCTGAGCTGGGCCCCTAAAGGGGAGGTCTGGAAGGAGGGGGTCAGGGGAAGGGGGGTGTGGGGGGAGGTCTGGGGGTGGGGAGGGAGAATTTGGGAGGTCGGGGTGGGGAGAGGGAGGTCTGGGTGGAAGATGGGTATAGGTGTGAGGTGTTGGGGGGGGAAGTCTGGGATGTGGGAGGAGATCTGGGGGAGGTCTGGGTGGAAGGGAGGGGGATGTTGCGTGTCGGGGGAGGTCTGGGGGTGAGGAGGAGGAGGAGTTTGGGGGATGGTCTGGGGTTGGGGAGGGGGTATTTGCGGGTTAGTAGGCCTGGGGTGGGGAGCGGGAGGTTGGGAGACAGGGGTAGGTGTGAGGTATGGGGGGGAGGTCTGGGGGTGGGGAGGGGGGTTTTGTGGGGTGGGAGGAGGCCTGAGGGTAGGAGTGTGGGCCCAGGCTGGGGCTTGGGCCACTGGGAAGGAAGCCTCAGGGCCCCAGGGGAAGGTTTCGGACACCCCTGGAGCCTATGGTTGGCATGGGGGTCAGAGGTCAGTTTGGTCCTTGGCTGCTGGGCAGACATAAGCTGGACTCAAGAAAACAATGCTCTGAGTCAGGGTGGGTGGCTGTGGGGTTTTGGGGGGGCGGGATCCCTGGAGAGTTGGCAGGGAGCAGTTTATCTCTAAGAAGTATAAATGGGTATGTGGCTCCTGGGGAGTTAACTTATTCTATTTTTGTGTTAATTTTAAAATATAGTTTTAAACTAGCAGCAATACCCCAACCTCCACCAGAGCCCCGATCCTCTCCCTCTCGGCAAGGCCCTCGAGCCTCCACCCCCCAGAGCCCCCCGGGCATGCACCCCGACGCCTCGGCTGGGCCCTGGCTCCTGCACTGGGGGTCCCCCGTCCGGGGCAGCAGACGCTGGGCTGCACGGACTTCCTGGGCCTGGACGGCAAGCGGGCGGCTCTTTTCTGCCCCAGTCCTGTCCTCGATTTGGCATTCTCATCACATCCACCGTCCCGTTACTGGAACGTGGCTTTCATTCTCCGTAACTTGTCCTGGATCTTGCGGGAGTGCTTCTCGCTGGTGATCTGGTGGAAGGAGGCCCTGTTGTCGGCCGCCAATGTGGAGATGTCGGCCCCGCTGAAGCGGGCGATTCTTTGCTTGAGGTAGGACTGCAGCTTGTGGTCGGGGGCAAACGTGTAGGGGTTCTCCTGGAACGCGTGGACCTGACTCACCACCTTGGCTATGTTCCTGTGTCGGGGAGAAGCGAACCGTTAGTTCGCACGAGGCCGCGGCTTGGGAGTTCCCGGCGTGTCACCGGAAACGTCTAACCCAAACCTCTTCTGGTATCAGCTCTGGGTGTTTCCGTATTGATTCTGATGGCCAAACCTCGTTTCGTTACTCAGGCCTGTTTGTCTACCCACACTCCCATCCATCCCTCTGCCCATCCGTCCACTTTTCCTCCCACAAACATTTACTGAACGTCTGTGTCGGGTCTGGTCAGTGCTGAGGGTTCCGGCGTGAATAGACCCCAGTGTCAGCCATCGAGGGCCCGCAGAGGAGAAACGTGAGGTAGGGAGATGCAGGGGCCACTGGGCACATGCTCCCCCCAGCTCTGTGTTCAGGGACATCACCTGACAGCTCAAGAGCCACCACCGTGGGGGCATTTACACCCCAGGGCTTGGCTGACACTGTGGAGCAGGGCTTGCCTCCCCTCAGAGCTGCAAGTTAAACAGAGGCCACACAGCCCCGGAGGTGGGGGTGGGGGTCGTCCAGGGAAGGGGGAAGCCGTGGGCTCCAGACACGTCTTCCCGTCGCGACTGTGGACGGAGATGGTCCAGTGTAGGGGACCAGGCTCTTGGATCCAGACGTACAATAGAGTTAAGAAGAGGCCTCATTAGGTCTCATCCCCTGTGCCTTCTGGATCGTGGCCTGCCATTCTGCTGACATGGATTAACGTGCACTGTGGTGTCTCTTAAGCACTTTTTAAGTTGGTGACCGAAAGGAGGCCTTGCACATAGCAGGTTGGAACCACTGGGCTCCAAGGCCCCTGGGCCGTGCCTGCTGAGGCCAGCCCTCCACCCTGAGTGCAGCTGGACTGTGGTCTGACCAGCTTCCACCTGACTGTGCACGTGGCTGGTGTGGAGAAGAGATGGGAGGAGAGCAGGGTGGGTGTGAGGCTGGGGGGTGGGTTGTGTGTGGGGGGGTGGGTGCAGGCCCAATGGAGAAGGGCTGGCCCAGTCCTGAGACACGCGGGGGCGTCTCGGAGGAGGCCCGGAGCTCCCAGGAGAGGTGGGCTGGAGGCCCGGCTTCTCCGGGCACGCTCGCATCCTCCGAGGCAGAAATGATCAATGGCCCACTTTGGCTGGGACTGCCGCGGTGGCTTTCACAAGCGGCCCCTGGTCTGTACCTCCCAGGCATGCCGAGCGCCCAGGGGTGTCGGGCAGAGGAACCACGGCCCCGCAAGAGCGGGCTGTGTAGACAGCTCTAGGGCAAGGGGCCCATGGGGCCGTGGGGAGCAAGGCCCTCACCTGAGCTTGCTCCATCTGTGGGCCCCGTTAGTCATGGTGAAGCCCCCCGTCTCCAGCTGCTGGATGTGCATGGCCAGGAGGCGCGCCGAGGGCAGAGTGGGCTGGGCCCGGAAGCGCCGTCCTTCCATAAGACACAGGCTGTCGCTCTTCAGGAAGACCTGGGGGCCCAGCCGGGGGCATGGGCAGGGGGAGACAGGTGAGAGTCAGTCCAGGGCCCTCAGCTCAGCCAATCCCCTGCATGGGGCTGCACAGCACTGATTTACATCCAATCCAAAGCGTGCCTGGGATGACTGGACGGGGGTCGGCGGTGCGGATGTCTGAGACTGGCAGACACGGGGGACCCGGACATCCAGCAGAAAGCCGCACGCGTCCCACTATCGTTACCTAACCTACTCTCTGCCGGGCTCCAGAAAACAGCCAGGTGACCCAGCTGCCCAAGTGACAATAAGACCCAGGCCGGCCGGCTTCAGGGACCTGTTTCCGGCGTCAACCAAGGACACGCAGCAGCCCTCCCGCCCTGCAGGGGGCCGGGCCCGGGGCGGGGGCCGCGGGGCCTCTGCTCCTGCTGCCGCATCTGGGGAAATGCCCACCGTTCCAGCGCTTCCTCGTTTCTGATCTCATGAGGCAAGTGCCTCTGTACTTGGGGAGAAGCACTGAGGCCAGAGGGCCAGCTCAGCTCGGTCTGGTCCTCTGGGCACCTGTACCCTGGGCACTGGCCCCTCGGTCTCTGCCCAGCTGAGTGGCAGAGGCCTCACGGGGAGGCGTGCAAGACCAGGCTAGCCGGGCTGCTCCACGCACGACTCTGAGGGGGCCGTGTGGCCTGGGGGCCACGATGCAGACTCTGCCCGGTGAGCCCCGCGGAGGTGCACACGGTGCGTCCTTAGGGGAAGCCCCAGGTGGACAGAAGCTGCCAGAAGCTCAGGCACAGCACCAGTACCTCCACGGCTTTCAGCTCTTCCATGACCTCTGCTATCTTTGCGGGTAGAATTCTCCAGGCCTAAAAGAAAAGCAGTGAACCCCCGTGGCCGTGCCGGTGCCCACACGCCCGCCCCTGGCCAGCACCCCCCGGAGTGACTCACGGGGGACTGCCTCACTGCGAGGTGCTCCAGGCCGCCCAGGATTTGCATGGCTGTCGCAAAGTTCCTTTGCTCGTAGCAAGACTTCGCGATCAGCAAAAATTTGGACAGTAAATTCACCTGCAACTGAAACCAGAAAATGACACATTCGGTGTGCTCCGGGTTAAGACGAGCCGGTAGATAGCATCTGAGGACCCGTTAGAGTAATCCAGCACCAGGGCACACAGGACAGGAGGTCCACCACCCATGTGGGGAGGAGGCAGGTGGGCTCAGGTCTCAGAGGATGGCTGTGAGGGGCAGGAGGACGCTCATGACTCGGAAACACAAAACGAAAAGGCAAGCACCCAGTAGGCACGAAGATGTGAAAAGAAGTCAGCCTCCCTTCTCCAAAGCAAAATCTCTCCCAGGACAAACCTCTGCTCTAGGACTGAGACACACGGGGCAGGGGGCACAGCTTTAGGACCCGGAAGGGCACCCCGGAGCCGATGCATCTCGTGGCCAAGAGCAGCTTCTCATCTGCCTGGCGCGACTCCACTGCAGGAAGGGCTTCAGCGCCTGACCAGGGGTGGTGGGTCCACGGGCCCCACTGCTCCTCTGCGGGTGGCCAGTCAGCAGATTTGGCAAATTCACCAGATTTGATAGGAACACCCGGTGGGATTCTCTTTCCTAACAGCATGTGCCATTTCAGAGGCCTGAGGTCCTGGGTTCATGGACCCACAGATAGCACTTGGATTTCACACAATTCCAGAGGCTTCTAGAAGATTCTAGAGAATTCAGCTGACCCCTCATTTCAGAGCTGCCTCACCTTATAAACTGTCACCAGGGCCAGGGCCTTCCTTCAGGCAGGAACAGTTGTCTGCCTGTGGGTCCCAACCACATGCCTTTCCACTGGACTTGACCTTGTCTGCGGTGATTCTGATGCCATCGAAGGTCACACAGATGGGCCCTTGGAGCTCATCCACCATGGTGGCCTCCCAGCTGTCTGGCCTGAGTGCTTCTTAAAGAGTCTTGGAAAACATTTACTCGCTCATACTTTTTAAGTTGACATCCCACTTTTTTCTTCATATATTTAAACAGATGCAAAATAGGGGTGCCTGGGTGGTTCCGTCAGTTGTGTCCAACTCTTGATTTCGGCTCAGATTTGTGGGATTGAGCTCGGTGCCAGACTCTGCTCTGACAACACGGAGTCTGCTTGGGATTCTCTCTCTGCCCCTTCCCTGCTTGCGTGTTCTCTCTCTCAAAAATAAGTATTTAAATAGATGTGAAATATGTAATTTCCAGCACTTTCAGATAAAACTGTTCCATCACATTTTTGTTTTTAAAAAAATGTGGTAAAAAATATGCAGTAGAAAATTTACTCTTGTAAGCACTCTTAATAGAGCTCTGCAGCGTTAGTGACACTGGGTTGTGTCACAGATCTCTAGAGCTTTCTTCTGGCAAAACTGAGGCCACAACTGTCAAACAGCTACCCCCATCTCTTGCCCCCACCTTTCTACCTTCTGTCTGTGTGGCTGGAACACCCCCAGAGATCTCCTAGAGTGGAATCACAGCATTTGTCTTTCTGGAACTGGCTTGTTCCCTGAGCATGACGTGCTCCAGGCTCAGCCACGCCAGAGCCTGTATCATAACTTTATTCCTTTTTTTTTTTTTTAATGTTTATTTATTTTTGAGACAGAGAGAGACAGAGCATGAATGGGGGGAGGGTCAGAGAGAGAGGGAGACACAGAATCCGAAGCAGGCTCCAGGCTCCGAGCTGTCAGCACAGAGCCCGACGTGGGGCTAGAACTTGTGAACCACAAGATCATGACCTGAGCTGAAGTTGGACACTTAACCGACTGAGCCACCCAGGCACCCCGACTTTATTGCCTAATGTGGATAGGCCACATTTCGTCTACCCACTTGTCCGTGGATGGACCTTTGGGCTGCTTCTTTCTCTTGGCTGTTGTATTCTGTCACTTGGAAAATTGCCTGAAGAAGTCGAAATGCGGTTTTGCCTTCAAACCCACCATTATTCACCTAAAAAAAGCCAACAAGTTTTTCTTGAAGGTGACAAACTCCACACTGTCTCTTGTTCTTCACCTCGTACTTCCATTCCGTTTTCCCCAGCGCATCACGTGCGTGGGATGCATGCTGTCCCCAGGGCCCCGCTGCATTCTCTGCCTCAGAATTTGAATGTTGACAGTTTCCTGTGACCACAGTTGACAAATGGAGAAGCCAGTCTTCTGGATTGTTCTGACATTACGGTAAATAACACACAACACGTGAAACAACGCATACATCGGAACGTGACAAACACTTTTGTCGAAGGTTCGCGTGCAGTTTCCTTGGAAACACGTCCCCCGATGAGCCGCACAGGCTCTTGTCCCCGGTGGTTCCTGCATGCGGCTGAGTACTGCCCGTTTGAATGATTCTGTCTTTTGCTCGTGGGGACACAGGGCCCGTTTGCAACAACAGGAGGCGTTCTGCCCCAGTGACACCATGATCCCTACTGTCCTTCCAGGCTGGGTGCCCGGGTGTGCGCCCAGAGATCCGCTCCATCGTGCTGACTGCCAGGCCCACAAAGGTGTCGTGCCGCTCCGTGTGGGCCTGCTGGGCAGGCACCCGCAGACTCGGGACACCGAACTCACCTTCCTTCTCAAGCTGGGAGGGGGGGCCTTCGTCCCTCTTTTTGGGGACTCACATAGGGATGATCCTGGGAGGGCCGTGGAGTGGCTGTGGATTGTCCTTGGACCTGTCCTTGGAAGTCCTCGTGAGGACTAACCACACAGGCCCCTGTTTGAAGTCCTGGTTTAGGGAAGCTACGTTCCGATGTCATGATATTTGTAACGTCGTGGATTAGAACAGACCGGGTAAGCCCAGGCTCCCTGTTCCCACATCTTGGAGAAGTGAGGGCTAATAAATCTCTAAAGTGCGAAAATTCTCCCCGACGGGGGAAAATGTAGAGAACTCTGCACTTGCTAATGGGTCTTGGGTTGCCCTGTGGGTTTTGGGGTCAGGGGGACGCAAAGAAATATTAAAAAAAGAAAAGAAATTGCAGACAGGTGCTGGAATAGACTTTTCTGTGCTTTGCCATGTGATGGGGGGGGGGGGTGGTGGCCCCTGTGGGCTCAGGGGCGGCTCCGGGGGCAGAACGATGGCGTCCCCCACCCCTGAGCTCCCCTGTCATGCTCAGCCCAGGGGCAGCGGTGATGGGGATCTCGCAGGAGGAGCCCTATGTTTGGGCCAGAGTTTGCCCTCAGGTTGCTGCCGCCTGCGAAGTGGTGGGAATCCGCCCACGGGAGGAGCCCTTGTGGTCCCAACCTCACTCCTCAGCATGCCAGTGTGGCAGTTCAAGTGGGCAGGACTCGGCGATGCCCCGTGCCAGGGCTGGCCTCAGGTGGCAGGAAAGCAGAGGCCTTCGGGATGCACCGGGGCCCGGGGACTCCGTCCTCCCCCAGCCCCTCGTGAGTGAGTGGGAACCCGGAGGGAGGCGCCAGCTCTGAGGCAGGTGACTGTCCCTCCTGGCCTGCCTGGTGCACTGCCGGAAGCAGGTGGGTTAGTTCAGGCTGAGAGACTGGCCGTCAGGGGGAAGGCTGGCGGGGCGTAGAAGGGGCCCTAGAACGGCAAGACCTTCACCTTGACCGGACCACTGACCCATTTTGTTTATCCCACGAATCTGCTGAGAACACGCACTGTACTGGCTGCAGGGCTGTGACAGGAACCAAGCTCGTCCCCACCCTCGAAAAGTTCAGGTTAGCGGGAAGGCCGGGAGTCACAGTTCCCAGCCCTGTGGCTGGCTGCGTATGTGAGTGTGAGAGGGAGTGGGTGTGAGAGGGAGTGTGAGTGTGTGGGTGTGTGTGAGGGAATGAGCACGTGGCTGTGAGTGTGTGAGGGGGTATGTGTGTGAGGGAGTGCATTTGTGTAAGACTGCACGTGCACGTGTGACACTGTAGGTGTGCACAGGCACACATGTGGAAGTTGCACGGACGAGGGGCCGCCACAGCGCTCAGAGCCGGTGCGCATTTGCGGTGTTAGGGTCGGGGTGTGACAGACGGTGCCCGGCGGGCGAGCCGGGTGGTGTGCCTGATGCTGTCGACAGAGGCTGTGACACGGCTCTCACCCTTGCTCGGGCGGAGAACGGATGACTGGGGCCCCCCGCGAGGCGCCGCGCCCTTGCGTCCACACCCTGGCCCTCCTGTGAGACGGGCACCCACCTTGGAGGTGTGGCTGGTCACGATTTCAGCGGCCACCCAGGTGCTGACGTCGTCCGCACTTCTCAGAAGCTGCAGCAGGTACTTGTCCTGGACGTAGTTGGGCAGAAACAAGCTGCACGTCTTGGCGGTCGGAGGCTCGGAGGAGCTGGCCCTGGAAGAGACAGGCATGTGCATCCCGGCGAGGACGTGCGGCCGCGGCCCTGCCCGGGCCCCCGGGGCCGCAGGGGGCTCTCCGGACCCGGGTGGGGCCGGCAGGATGGGCTCTGCGGAGCGGGGAGCGTCTGGCTCCGAGGACGTTTGTGACATCGGCGTCTCCCTTTGGCCAAGAGTGTCCACGAGACAGGGGAAGCCCCCAAGCCCCTGCCACCAGCCATCTGTCTGTCCCAGAGCTCTGGGGTGACGCCCCGCAGGTGCACACTCACTTGGGGATGGCCACGCTTTTGTCCATGACGCCCAGGGCCCGGGAGTTTAAGAAGTGGACGGGATGGCACTTTTGAAACAATTCCTGTTGGAGACAAGGACGCAGGTGTTCAGGGCACCTTTCCCAGGGCCCTCGTGGACAAGGCAGCATCTCTGGGGGCCTCTTTGCCCAGCCGTGGTGACAGCAGGTAGGATCACTGGGTCACCATCACCACCTTCACCCGCCAAGTGACTGGGGGCCCAGGATGGCGGGACACCTGGGGGCGGGGCTCAGGGCGCCAGGAGGGAGGAGGCCCACAGGGCGCCCTCTAGCGCTCGCGAGGCAGGAGTGTCAGGGACGCCGCGGGCGCCGGTGGGCAGGGGGAGGGGTGGGAGTAGGAGCAGAGTCCGGGCCTTTCCAGAGCGCAGCCCCCCCCCCCCCCCCCCGCCAAAGTTCACTGCCCTCCGCACATCCGCCCAGCAACTCCAGAGAGCCGGCGAGGGCCCCCCCGCGTCCCTCCCCGTGGCGTCCCGGCGCCAGGCTGGCCGGCCCCGTCACCTGCTGCAGCAGCGTCAGCTGGGAGAAGAGCTGGTGGGTGCTGTACTCCGTCAGGAAGTAGGGCCCCTTCTCATTGGCCTTGGCATAGGGGCCGTAGAAGTCCTCGAAGAAGCAGGGCTTGGGCAGGGCGGACGCGATGGTGTACTGGCGCTCCTTGTGGTGGGGCAGCGCCAGCCCGTTGCCCCGGGACAGCCTCCAGGGGAAGCTCTGCAGGGCGAGGTCAGAAGGTGCTAGAGGGGCGGGAGGAGCAGCCCCGAGGGGAGGGGGTGGGGGTGGGGAGGACCAGGAGGGCTCCAGGCCCTTGCTCAGAGAGAGAGCCGCAGAGCCAATCTCTCCCACCCACCGCTCTGGGACACCTGTCCTGGTCATTTCAGCAGGTCACCCCCCGAAGTGTGGCGCTGTCCCCATATATTATGGGCAGGTCCCTTCAGACCCGGCCCCCATCCTAGGCAATTTCCTGGCAATGATTTATTCCACTCATCAGGAACGTGAGGTCATCTGAGCACCTGGCCGGGGCCCCTGCACCGTCCTCGTCCAGGGCGAGGACGGGCAGGAAGTGCCAGCCTCACAGGGCCGTGCGTGTGTCTTTACATGTGTCCACACGTGTGAGCGCACAAGCACGTGTGTGAATGTGTGTGTGCATGCGTGCGTGCACTGCGTTCTCTGGGCTGTGCTGCCTCTGCCCCAGGAGACCCCCCGTCCCCCCAGTCCGGGAAAGGCCCCCACCTTCCGGGAGATGCCGTCTTCCGAGAGCCTCTTACAGAGGGCGTTGAGAGGCCTGGTGTCCTCCTCTGCCTCCTTGGGGCCCTCCAGGTCTGTGCCACGTGAGGTGCCCTCGGCCCGCCGGTCAGTGCCCACCTCCAGGAGGCCCAGCAGGTGCTCTGCAGAGCCGTCCAGGGGCAGGATCTGGGCAGAAGCACAGGGTGGTCACTCGTCACCCAGACAGGGCTGGTGGCTCTCACCCCGAGTCCTGCCCACGGGCATGCGGGGGCTGCCCCGGTGCCGGCTCTGGCCGCGCTCACCTTGGAAGAGAGGAAGTCCTCCAGCCTGCCCAGGAGCCCGGAGTTCCGAGTGAAGTCCACGGTGTAGCAGTCTTCCAGCCAGGCCTGCAGGAGGCAGAAGCTTCGCTTGTAGATCTTGGTGAAGGTCGAGGTGGGGTCCTGGTGAGCCCTGGAGGCAGACGGCAGAGACCTAAGCTTTACCGGGTCTGTCTGCTGCTGGGGGTCACGCACTGCCCAGCAAGGGGGCGTGAGTGGGGTCTGAACGTGGCTCTCCTTCGAGGGGTGTTTCAGCCCTATCTCGCCTGTGTCAGGGGACAGAAGAGAGAGGCCGTGGCCGCATAGCTGGGCCTCGGGCTCGGCGACTCGGGACAGGGGCCTGCTGCCTGTCCGCCAGCCTTGCCTGGCGCCAGTCCTGAGGCACCTGTCACCCCTGCAGCTCGGGCTGAGATGCCAGGGGTCTGGCACACGGTGTGAGCGCACGCCACGAGAGGCAGAGTGGGGGCCTGGCTCCACACGTGCAGGAGTAAGGGGTACGGAGGTCTCCCCTGCGAGTCCCCGCCCCAAGGAGGGAGGTGATGGCTGATGGGCCAGGCAGGCGCAGGGAGCCTGTGGTGACGACAGGCCAGGTCAGAGAAGAGGCCAGAACAAGTCCATACATCCTTCACTGACTGCAGTCCTGGGTTGTCTATGCGCTGCTGCTGAGGAGGGCTGAGGGCCTGCAGGACAGCACCCCCCTCCCCCTGTGCCCCCACCCAGGCCACCTGCCCCTGCCCCCACCCAGGCCATCCCCTCCCTGCCTCCTCCATTAGCATCGGTGGTCTCTTCTGGCCACTCTCCCCTCCTTTAAAAAAAACTTTTTTTTTTTTTTTTAATGTTTATTTATCTTAGAAAGACAGAGACAGAGCGTGAGCGGGCGAGGGGCAGAGAGACAGACGCAGAATCCCAAGCAGGCTCCAGGCTCTGAGCTGTGAGCACAGAGCTCGAACTCAAGAAGTGGGAGATCAGGACCTGAGCTGGAGTCTGACACTTAACCCACTGAGCCACCCAGGTGCCCCAGCCACTCTCCCCTCCTCCTGCTCCCTCCCTTCTCTGGGCTCCTCCTCCCCTCGCACCCTCCCTCTTGCTCTGCCTTCTCCGCCCAGGCACAGCCATCATCCTGGCCAGGGTCGGCAGGGCCCCCCTTGGCCTTCACAGCCATTGACAAGGCGCCACGGGGTCCACCGTGCGTCTGTGTGGCGCCTCGTGGGCCGGGCCGTACCTGGACAGGGTGCTGTTGATGCGGTCCAGCAGGAAGTGCAGGAAGTCGTGGGGGGTGCAGAAGTAGCGGAAGGTGTACAGGAACTGCTGCACGTAGCCCTCCAGGAAGGCGTCGCTGGGGCGGAGAGGAGGTGCTCAGAACACTGGCAAGGCCAAGGCTCGGCCCCGCCCGCCCGCCTCCTATCTCCATCTGTCCCCAACCCCGGGCCGGGCAGGCATCTCCTCCCAGGAGACCTTACCTGTGCTTCAGGTAAGCGGGGAGGGAGGGCCCGGCTCCCCACAGCCCCCGTTAGCAGTTCTGAGGTAGATGTGAGAGAGAGAGCATGTGAATGTGCGTGAGCGAGAAGGCGTGTGCGTTCCGCGTGTGTGAGCACGTAGATATGCGCGGCCCTTGCCAGGAGAAGCACTTGGAGAAGTAAAAGGTGTGTGCGGGTATTGGTAACGTTAGGGACTCCCAACCATTTCTGGCGGGAGGACCTTCTTTAACATCGAGTTTTAAGGCACCCTCGCTATCCGCTTCTAGAACCTGTTTGGGGGGACTCGTGTGTGCAGGCAGTGACCCCCGCCCCCAAACTGGAAGTCACTACATTAGAAAGGAGAGCTGCTCGTTGTGCCCCAAAGTTCTCAGTTTCTTCAGGGCAAAACCAGGTAGGTGAGGGAATGAGCGTCCCCTGCTCGCAGGGGTGCCCCAGGGAACCCCAGGGCGGGCGATACCATGCAGGTCAGTGACTGAGTCCCAGAAAGAAAGGTGCAGGGGTCCTGGCAAGGCTCCTGGAAGGGGCTTCGGGGTGGAGGCCTGGTGTCTGGAGGGTGAGGGAGCCTAGCCACCTGGTCACCCTGGGGCTCCTGGGAGATGGGGGTGCTGCGGCCGGGGTCAGGTCCAGCCTGCCCCACGAAGGGGGTGCCTACGGGGTCTGAGCAAGGGCTCTCCCCTTGTTGGAGGTGCTGTGCACGCACATACACAGCACGCCGTGTAACACCCCTCAACACGCACATGCACACCCCCCCAAGCACACACACACCCCACACACACATGCACACATGCACATCTCCTGTATTTGCACAGCCAGCCCTCATCGGGCACGTGGTCAGGGCTGGTCGGAGGACCCCCGCCAGGGGAAGTCTCCCAGCACAGTCGAGTACAGCCCACCTCGGGAGAACACGGGAAGAGGCTGCCATCCCGGGAGGCCCAGGACGCCTCTGCTCTCAGGGTACTTCCCTCGTCCCCTGACAGCCCCCAGTGTCCCCTGCTGACACCTGACTATCAGTTCTGGGACCACCACAGCCTTCAGCTCAAAGAGGGCCCCGGGGGCCCCCAAGTGTGTCACGGGACCCCCAAAGCCAGAACCGGGGGAGGCCTCCACCATTGTCTGGGAAGGTAGTCTGTACCCAGCCCTGACCTGCTGGCCCCCGTGGCGTGGGCCGGGCCATCGGGTCAAGGGAACCTGCCAGGAGGCCCTGTGCCTATACCAGGGGGACACGTGGCTGTGCCGATGGACAGGGCGGGTACAAGGGTGGAGGGGCCAGGGGGCGGCCCGGGGATCCCTGCGAGCCTGGGTGTGAGTGGACTGGTCCTCCATGCTGCAGGGTGAACGCGCCCCTGTGCGCGGATCAGTCAGAGTGTCTGAGGCACCAGTGCAGGGCTCTGCCGAGAGGCGGTAGCTGCGGAAATAGTTCAATGAGTGGCTGAGACCAACCGCACTGGCAGTCCCTGGGGAGCCACACGATTAATTAAGGGGTGTTTTGACCCGGCAAAGCGGATGGAATCCAGGCAGGTCTCTGAGGCTCCCGTGTGTGTTTAAATTCAGAAGTCCCCTGGGCTGTTAACTGTGCATCCCACATCCCCTGTCTCTCTTCCAAGGCACCTGCCCCGGCACAGCTGAGACCCAGACGCCCAGGTCTACAGGTGCACGTCCAGCCAAGAGCCTGGCAAAGGAGGCAAGCGGCAGCTGACACGAGGCAGCTTAAAGTTCTGATTCAAAATTTTCTAAATTAAAAGAAGTGCCAACCCATCTCCGATGAGGCAAAGACTTTGCTCACCTCATTCGCCTTCTGGGGGCCTGTTTCTTTGTTTCCATCTCCCTCCTGCTTTCAAAAGGCACGCAGGGGCCCAGGGGAACCCACAGTCCCCCCCACCCCCCCAGGGGCCGGGGGCTGCACCTGGAGTAGAGGTAGGCCATGAGCCCCAGGGGCGTGCCGGCCTGCAGGACGCGGGCCTTCCTCTGCCTGCCGCCGCGCGGGTGCTTGCTGACGTTGTAGAAGATGAGGGACGAGGACTCGTCCAGGGGGCTGAAATCCAGCGTGTCGCAGTGGGCCGCCGAGATGTTCACGATCACCGGCAGGGCGCAGGGCTCCAGGCCCCACCGCTCGGCGTACATGACCTGTGTGTGGGGTGGGGAGCTAGCTGCCTCTGGTTGACCTGCTGCCACCGGGGGCTTGCAGGACATGGGTGCTGAGTCACTCTGCATGGCTGTGGCTTCTCAAAAATCGCGGCACGTTTTCATGATTTTTTTTTCCAGGGACTGATTTCCCGGGTATCCATCCACAAGAGCCTGAAGGCCTCTTGAGGGAAGGGGAAAGATGGGAGGGGCAGGGATGGGAGGGGGCAGGTAGGGGAGGGGCAGGGATGGGAGGGGCAGAGATGGGAGAGATGGGAGGTGGCAGGGATGGGAGGGGGCAGATATGGGAGGGACAGGGATGGGAAGGGCAGGGGTGGGAGGGGCAGAGGTGGGGGAGAGATGGGAGGGGGCAGGGGTGGGAGGGGGCAGATATGGGAGGGACAGGGATGGGAGGGGCAGGGGTGGGAGGGGCAGAGACGCAGGGGGACTTGCCTGAAGATACTTCTTGACCAGTCCAAGGAACTGCACCTTGCACTTCATTTCTTCCAGCTGCCCTTTCAGTTTGGACAACATGGTCTTCACCTCGGAACCTGGGGGCAGGCAGAGGTGGCACAAAGTGGTCCCCTGAGCTCCTGGGGGGGCCCCCTTTGTCCAACTCTGTGCTCTGGCATGTGGACACGCAACACTACCTTTGTTTCGCTTCTCTTTCTGTAAGAGCTTCTGGTAGAACTTCAGAGTCTTCCGGTAGTTTCTTTTCTCTATCATGAGCTGCTGCTCCAGCTCCTAGTGAGGAAAGAGCCCGTGAGCCCAGGCGACCGCCCTCCTCCCTCTGCAGGAGGTGCTGGCGGCCCAGGCTCCACTCACAACAGGCTTTCCGTCTGTTGTCTCGAAAGCAACTGCTCAGCAAGGCCTGCACAAGATGCACACACGGAAAACACGTTAGCATGCAGGGACACACATGTGAATCATGTGGAAGTTCTTGGGAGGAAAGCTGTCAAACAGCCACAGAAGGACTATCTGTGCCCGCGAGCTGGGTTGTGAGGCCTTGTGCTCTGATGCAAGGACACTAGGAAATGTGAAGGGAAACCGCGCTGAAACAGCGGGGGAGGCCAGCAAGGGAGTTCTCAGCCCACCGCCCGGTGAAGTAAAGACCCAGCAGGCACCTTGCAGGTGGATACACTTCACCACCCCGCAGGAGGAAGGAAGGTTTCCTCCTGTCCTGGCAACAGCCCAGCCAGTGAGAGGTAGTCATGGCCCAGCCAATGAGAAACTGCCAGAGCCCAACCAAGGCGGGACTGCCATAACCCAGCCAATGAAGGGCTGCCACAGCCCAGCCAATGAGAGACAGGGATTTTACTGAGCCACTAAAGAAAATTACAGACCGCCAGGTCCCCAGCAGCCCCCAGGATCCCCGCAGAGGAGGGGGTTGGTGGACAGGGTCCACAGCTTGGGCCTCGCCCTATCCCTTTGCAACCCAGGCTCTGCCTCCTGGCCTTGGCTCCACCCCTGACACCTGCCCTGGCCCACGGAGGGTCTGTCCTTCTGGAGCGTTCTCCAGATACTACTTCCTGCCGGTTGGGAGGGCGCCTGGCGCATGCCTACCGCCTTCCTGGTCTTGGGAGGGGCCGGGGGGGAGCACTTGCGGCCCGGGGAGGTCCCTGCAGGACCCCCATGCGACCCCGCACCTCGGCCCCGCTGCCCGGGGGACCCCAGCACGGAGTCCCTGCCACAGACTCGGGGCGACTGGCCCCAGTTCCTGCCGCGGCCCCTCGGCCACCCTGCGTGGGGACAGTGGCCTGGACGTGTGGACGCTGCCGCCTGCGGACCGTCCAGAGGGCCGCGGTGCCAGCGGAAGTTCCGCTGGGTCACGTGTCACTGCCCACCAGGGAGCCCAGCGACAGTGGTCTCCGCTCCCTCCAGGAGAATTTGCATCTTCAGGGAGAGGAGGCGCATCCTCCTGGGAGGGTCCACAAGGGTGCTCGCTCGGAGGGGCAGTATCCCCCTGGCTCTGTCCTCCAGGGCAGACAGTCTGGGTTCTTCTCTTACACAGAGGGGGCAGGAAAGGCCCCAGGGCAGGCCCGCTCAGGGCAGGGAATGTTGGAAAGGACCAGAATCCAGATGTGGCCCCTCCCTTCAAGGAGGGAGCTGACAGATACAGCCTGGCCCACTGCCCCCACCTGGCTAAGCCCAGGGCTGAGGAGGGATGTGACAGTGGAGCAGTGAGGGGTCCGGAAGCCAGGCAGGTCCCTGGGAGCTGGCCTTGAGCGTGGGTCTCCAGCTGGGGCTGTGGGGTGACTTTTCCTGTGGGTGGGCACAGTGAGGGACCAGACTGGGGCCGGGGACCAGCGAAAGGTAGGTGTTGGCTCAGGGAGGTCTCAGACTCCCTGGGAAATAACTTCCTGTTAACAGCTTCAAGGTGGCCCCAGGGCCCTGAAGCGGCCACACTGACAAGAACCTTAATCTGAAAGTCAAATACACTGTGGTCTTCACTTGGGGACATCTAATCACCTCAAACCCAAACAAGCTTTCCCCTGATCTTATCTAACGACAACTATGGACTTTGCTTTATTGGTAGCATTTATTTCTGTATGATTTTGTAAGATAAAAAATGCAGGTGATATTTTAATTTAAATATTTGAATCCCTTCTCTCTGGTGGTTTTACTGAAAGGAGGTTCATGTGGCTGTCTTCTTCACGCTGCTATGTTAACAACGGGGTGGCAACAGCCACAGCAGATGGCAGGAGCCTCTAGGCCCAGGGCAGCTGGGGGGCAGGGGCCGTGCCTGGTGTTGGGGAGTGTGATGCAAAGACAACCACACGGCCCTGCCACATCTCTGTTGGTAAATCAGATCCCCCACGGCCTCTGAGTGCAAGCTGCCGAGGGCAGGGGAGGAGTCACGCATGGGGAGGAGGTCGATTTAGACCTCGAGGGGAGACCCTCAAGGGCATGGGGAGGAGGTCGATTTAGACCTCGAGGGGAGACCCTCAAGGGCAGGGGAGGAAGCCTGCCGAGGGCATCTCGAGCTGCCCCAAAGCTGCCGATGCACCGTTTGGCTGGGCCTGTGTTTGAGCAGAGCGTGGGATTTGACACCACGTGGTGCCGGGTCCAAATCTTCCTCCCCTACTTGACAGCTGGAGGCCCTGGTCACCAGCTGCCAGGGTGCGGAGGAGAACGGGCCCCCAGGGTACATGGGGGCAGGACTGAAGTGCGCCTCGACGTGGGAGCCACTGGCCGTGTGTGGCAGCTCTTCTATTTAAGTGGTACGAAAATGTCAATTCCTCGGTCACGTGGGCCACACCTCAAGGGCTCAGTTAGCCACACATGGCTGGTGGCTGCCCTGATGGATGGTGCAGATCTGGAACATTTCATCATTGACGGCAGTCCCGTCAGACGGCACAAATCTCCACACAGCGGCAGGTGCAGGTGGCCCCACAGAGCTGTGTTCGCGGAGGACTCCTCCTCTGCCTTCTGGGTGTAGGGACCTGAGTGTCTCCGCCCTCCATGCGTGCTTCTCTGTGACCTCGGCTTTCTGATGATGCAGTGGCCCCTGCCGGAGAGGGGAAGGATGGCCTGGGCCCCCTGTTCCAGGACTCCCCTCCCTTTTGCATGGCTCAGAACAGCCGTGGGGAGAGCACCCTCTGAGGCCACCCTGCACGAGGCCCCGTCCCGCCCTGTCGCCCCCTTGCACACTTGTCCAGATGCTGATAAGACCCCTTCTCCTGGAGCGGGTTTGTGGGCACTGGGGCCGATGGGTCACACACCTGCCAGAACGGGGTTCACGCGGTCTCGTCCCAGGTGAGCGTCTCGGCAACCTCAGGTTTTAAGGCTGGGTGTGAAGTTTGTCAGTAACACCTCTCACGCTACTGAACTACAGACTGGTTCTTTGGAAAGGACCATTTTGACTGATTTTAAATTAAATCTATGTGAATTAAAATTCACACAGAACGGATGATGGAGAAGAAACACGGGAGCCGGGCAGCACGGCCATGGCCACACTTGGCAGAAGCAGAAGGCGTCCTGGACCATGGGCTGAGCCGGACTGGCTGCGTCTAAATAAAACACCCAGGATCATTCGAGGTTAGGCGTTTCCCCTGGCCGAACCCAAGTGAGGGTTTTTTTCATCACACACCGTGGCCTTTGATTTACACAGGCCTGAAAGCTGGCCAGTGCTGGGGAGGAGACAAAACCACAGTCGGAAGGAAGGACGCTGGAAAACCCAGAACTTGTAGGCAAAGAGAGAAAAGAGGGATTGAAAGAGCGGACCTACGCCGGCTGACTCCATCTTGTTCTGTGTCCTTCACGTTGAGTGACTATGTCCCCGAAATGGCCCCTTTCTGGGAAAATTGCAGAAACCTCAGACCACGCCTCCTCCCCTTGAGTAACCTCCCGTTCACCCGTTCAGATTTCCCGATCAAAACACGCCCGGCGACCTGCGTAACAGGACTCTGACCCTTCCCCAGCCAATCAGCTGAGGCCACAGCCATTACCTCACCAACTGCCCCTAGACCCCTATAAAACCTTTGTGCTTTTGAAATTCGCTCCCCCCCCCCCCATCTCGCATCTCACCCCTGCCTCAGTGCAGGTAGGGGATGGAGCTCGAGCTAGCTCGAATAAAGGCTCTTTGCTTTTGCATCGGACTCGGCTCCCTGGTCTTTGGGGATCACGAATTCTGGGCATAACAGGATGAACCGAGATCAGCACCATTCACCTCAGCACTGAAAGCAAAGCCCGTTTTAACAGCAGGCCAAGGGCAACAGAGGACCTCCGCGCTCCGTGTGCCGCCTCAGAGATGCTGTGGCCACGCGGAAGGCGGGCTCCCAGCCCCCACTCGCGGCACGTGCTGGGGCGCCAGTCGGCACGCACTGGGTGTGCAGGTGCTGCTGTGCGGTCAGGGACGGACGGAGGGAACATGATGCCCTCTGGTTGACCCCCCACCCCAACGCCTGACCTGTTGCACACTCGCTCTGTTTGGGCAGCAAATGTGGAAGTGTGTCTAATGGTTGTTTTATACCCTTCGAGTTTGTCTGGGGCTCCTGTTTTGAAACAGACATGGCGGTTCTCAGAGAGAAACGTGAAACTGGCGGCCTGATCCAGCCCACCCAGGATGCAGACAAGGGCATGGGAAACTCACCTGGCGGCATTCGGGTTCCAGCAGAGATGCCTTCCCGGGCGAGCAGGAACAGAAGGGAAAACACGTCACTCCACAGCTTCCCTCAAACTGCCTGCTTCCTGCAGACCGTCCCCCGTGGGAGCCGCCCGCCGAGGGCCGCGGGACTGGGCCCCACTCTCAGTGGTGGCAGGCCCGGGGAGCCTCGTCCCAACCACAGGGTCATGGTCCGGATAAGAATGGACGCGGGTGCCAGCAGCCTTCTGGGCTGAGCACGTCTCCGAGCCCACTTTCAAGAACAGTCTGTGCACGGTGCATGGGTCACCCACGCTCGCCAGTGGGTGCATCTCCCTGCAAGGGGCCACCACCCCGAAGACAACACAGAATTGAGGACAGGGCCCCGTCAGCCTGGGCCAGGCACTCGCACAGGTGAGAGCCACCCTCTGTGGCTCTGAACTCAAGGGGCTGGAAACAGGGCAGCCGGTCCATAGCCGCCCAGCAGGCATGACCTGTGATGTCAGAGGACATGACTTGTGACTGCAGAAGGTGACCTCCGACACAGGCGGCACAGCTGGACTTCTCATCCCCCCGTCCCCACAGCTGTCAGGGGAGTCGGTGTGGGCACCGCGAGCCGCCCTGGCTGCCACCCTTGTCCCCCAGGTCAGTGGGGCTCCTGGGTCGCGGTCCCGCTGTGGCCAGGGTGGTGGGATGGTGGTGGGTTGGGCTTGAGGGGCGGGCGAAGGGGGCTCCCCAGGGATGCTGCCCGTGTCTTCTCTGTCACTCAGAGCTTCACCTATGGTGACATCTGCAGGTGTCAGTTCAGGTCCCCGGGACCAATGGTCGTCGCTCCCCTTTTTTTCTCAACTAATTTTAAAATTTTTATTTAGAAATTTGTTTGTGACAAAATAAACATAACATAAAATTTACCATTTTAACAAATTTTCACCGAGCTGTTCCGTGGCATCCAGTGTGCTCACCCCCCCATCCCCAGGACTGTCCCATCCTGGAAGGTCTGTCCCCCATCAGACATCAGGTCCCCGTCCCCTCCCCCGTCCCTGGCAACCACTGTCCTCTCTCTGTGGCTGTGAATGTGATGGCTCCGGGGACCTTGCGAAGGTGGAGTCACACCGGGCCTGTCCTTTTGCCTCTGGCTTCTGTCACTGGGCATCATGCCCTTGGGGCTCCTCCACGCGTGACGGGTGTCTCCCTCCCACGAGTCTGGGGGACGTCCCACTGTGCGCAGATCGTACATCTTCTTTTTCCACTCATCTGCTGATGGACACTTGGGCGGCTCACACCTGCTGGCTCCTGGGAACACTGAGCGAACGCGTCCCCTCGAGACCCCGCCTTCGGCTGTTCCGGGTGCACAGACGTGGGGCTGCTGACCCACTGATAATTCTGTGCTTAGGTTTTGGAGGGATCTCCAGCGTTTTCCGCGGCGGCAGCGTCATTTTGCGTTCCCGCCAGCCGTGTGCAAGGGTTCCAGCTTCTCCTCATCTTCCCCACACGTGTTCCTTTCTTTCTTTTCCAAATTCCGGTACGGGCCACCCTACTGTGTGTGAGGTGGCGCCTCGCTGTGGTTTTGATTCGCTTTTCCCTCACGACTCACGACGCTGAGCAACCTTTTCGTGAGTGTGGCTGTTTGTGTGTTTTCTTCGGAGCGATGTCTGTGCAAGTCCGTCGTCCGTTGTTCGGTGCTTGCGGAGTCCTCTGTGTTCCCCACATACTCTGGAGCCTGAGCCTTTCTCAGACGTGGGATTTGTAACTGTCTTCCCCACTCTGTTGGTGGCGTCCTCTGATGCGCAGGTTTTCATCTTGATCAAGCCCAGTGAATCTATTTTTACTTCTGTTGCCTGTGATCTTGGTGTCGTGTCCAAGAAATCATTTCCAAATCCAGTGTCACCAGCCTCCTCCCCTGTGTTCCTCCTTGGGTTTTAGCTCTTGTGCTTCGGTCTCCGATGTTCTGGCTAATTTTCGAAAGTGCTGTATGGTCCAGGCCCGACCGCTCCTTTGTGCAGCTGGACACCTGTCTTCCCAGCGCCATTCGCTGTGCGGACTGCCCTCTGCCCTCTGCCCACTGGCCGGGCCTGGCGGCCTGTCAGCACTCGCGTCGGCGGGGACTCGTTTCGGGCTCTCCATCCTGCCCCACGGGCCTGTGCGTCTGTTCCGTGCCGAGACCACACGGTGGGGACGGTGGCAGCTTTGTGACAAGTTCTGAAACCAGAGGTGCGGATCCTCCACTTTTGGTCTTCTTTGTCGCGATCGTTTTGGCTGTTTGAGCTTCCTTGAGATTCCACGTGAACTTAAGGGTGGGTTTTCTATTTCTTCCAGAAGCACCGTCGGGTCATTGCTCTCCTTTCGGGTCAGCCACCTGTCTCAGTGCGGACGTGTGGGTACGCGCCACTTCGAGTCAGAAAACAGATCCGCGTGGTTCCTTTAGTTTCCACGCGGAAACTCAGACTGCTGCCGCTCCGGGCGCCGGAGTCCTGTAGCTGCTTCCTCTGACTTTGGACGTCTCCCGTCTTGTTTCGTCATCTCCTTACTTTCTGGCACGAGATGCCCCAGCTCATCTTCACGCGTCCCGGGGTCGGTGACTTCTCCCCGGAGCCCTGGTCCCTTTGACTGGAGGACAGTGTGCTCACTGCTGCTTCTGGGCCCTATCAGCAACACAGCTGGGAAGTGTGCACGTGTGAGTGTTCCGTGAAGCGTGTTTGTTCCTCACCGCCTCCCAGCGCTCACGGTCTGTGGGTTCTTCTCATGGGGACGAGCATTGGGACGCTCAGGATCCTGTGTCAGGGGAAGCTGTTCCACTCTTGGTGACGAGGCCTATGCTCGTCTTGGGGTGTCATGAGCCGTGACCCTGTCGCTGGCGCCCGCTCTGTTCTCTCACCACCTGTGCAAGCCCCGTACCCTCCGTTTCCCATGACCGGGAGTCTGATGTGGCCCACAGTCGTGCTGGCACCTTCCGCCACGTGTAGTCTGTTCACTTTCTATTTCTGGGAAAGGCCCCCGTGGGTGCAGAACCAGGGCTGCCGGGGCGAGAACATCCAGCAGCTCCAAGTGCAAATACACGTTATAGAAAAGGAAGTGCGAGCGAGGTCTGCAGGCCCCCCAGTGGAAGGAAGGGGACCGTCGGGCCTGGGAGCTGTCCTCTCTGCTCGCGGCACTGGACTCCAACACAGTGGCGTGGAGCTTCCTTGTGGTCCCAGAGGAGGGCGCCCTACATGGGGGCCACCCTGCGCACCGGGTCCCCACAGGAGGCCCCCAGCGCACGAGGCCAGGCCTCCGAGTCTGTTGCCTGAGGTGGCACATGCAGGGCCTGCGGCACGACGCCGGGTGGAGCGGCATGGCTCCACAGGGCACGGCCGCCGTCCACACGTGCGTCAGGACCAGGCAGGGCCCGTCCTCTGTCTAGCGCAGGGCTGAGCAGTGCAGCCAAGTTGAGGCAGTGGCCGGAGGCCAGCAAGGCGAAAACACCTGGGACAGGTTCAGATGGTGCTGTGAGGGCCGGGGCGACGCAACGTTTCTGGGGCTTGTGCTTGGAGGCCAGAGGAGGTGAGTCAAGCAGGGGCGGGTAGAGGCGCCAGGGCAGGATGCTTGAGCGCTGACGGTTCCTTCCCGTCTGCTCTGCTGGGGGGGGTGGGGGGTCGCACCTCGTGCGCCTCCGTGGGAGCCCCTGGTCCCGGGGGGAGGCTACAGCCCAGGTCAGAGCGGCTGGTTATGGGGAACCTCGGGTCCAGATCTCTGGGGCTCTGCCCTCACCTAAGGACTGGCCTGGCCTGGCCACTCTCAGGTTTGTGCCCTCCTGTCACCCTGCTGACCCGGGAGGAGCCTGGGCTGCCCTGACCAGGATGGCACGGGGGGAGGGGTGGGCTGCTCGCAAGAGAAGCTCAGGCCGGGCCAGATGGAGCTCGGGGCCCAGCCTGAATGGACTGCCATGGGCAAGGCGCCTACGGCACTTTTCTCATCACGGTGGGTGCGCTGCCCAAGGGGCAGGAGGCTGCCTGGGGGGAGGGAGCTGCAGCTGCCTGGCCCACCAGCGACACGGCCTGAACCCAACTATGGTCGCCCTCACGAGGTCCTCTCCTGCCACGCGTGGCCCACTTGCCCAGCTCACAAAGAGACAGAAGCCACTTCCTACCCCAGATGTGGAGGGGGTGCCCAGACCAGCGGGGGCCACTGGTGGCGGGCGGGGGCCATGGAATGGGGCACGGTGCACACCATGCCCCACTGCCTGCCGCCTCGCGGGACTTGCACCCCCTCCCCCAGCACCGGGCAGCGGCCCAGGACTCACCGGGCTCTGGGCGTCGGCATCCATGGCCCCACCGGCTTTCTGCCTTGCCAACTCCTGCACGTAGCTGTAGACGTCTGCGCCGAAGCAGTCGGCCTCGTAGAAGGCACTGCACCAGCCGGGGCTGCAGCTCTGGAGGTCTGCCGGGCCGGGGTTCACGGCCAGGCTGCCGTCCTTGGGCCGGGGCAGCCGGGCCACTGCCTCGGGGCCCCCACCCTGCTGCCCGTGCTCTCCGGCCTCCGGCTGCTGTTCCCGCTCGGCTTTGACCGACTTCTGAGGCCGGAATCCCACCTCAAAGTTACCCCGTGAGAGCTCGTCTGCGTCCACGTCGGACAGCGGCGGGGGCGGGCAGGGGGCTCGGCTGACGCGAGCGGTGGCCGGTTTCTCCTTCCCTGCACAGGAGAGGACGGCCACCCTCGAAAACGCAGCTCGAGTGGCAGGGTCCATCACCAGTTCTTTACAGAGAAGCTGATTGCGCTCAGACGAGCCCCTCGAGACGGCAGGGTGCCCCCCTGAAGAGGGTTCTGAGGGTTCAGGGCAGGGGTCCTGCCTCCCAGGAGGATCCCTCAGATCCCCTCCCAACACGGGCTGTCCCGGGGTGGGGAAGGAGACCCCTGGGTCTTGAGCTGCTTGTGTGTAGATGAGGAGGAACCAGAATGGACGGAGGGCCAGCAGGGCGCTGGGGGCCCGGTGGGCGCCCTCACTTTGCTCTCAAACTTCCTGGAGTGCGCACGCGGTAGAAGGGTGGGGTGAGGTGCCTGTGCTCGCCACCTGCTCCGATGGCCGTGACACGTGTGATCACAGTCACGCAGCCTGACTCCTACAGCCATGCCCCGCTCCCACGGGATCCGTGAAATTACACAGATTTCCGACATCCTGCAGCCTGTGCTAACAATCCAGGAAAATAACCCTCAGACTCTTTAACTGGCACATGTTTCCAGGAAAGAAGCAAAGATTTGTCCCATCACCAGGCTGCTGGCCAGCGACTCCAGGAAGCAGAATGTGACCCCCTGGCCCCCAGTGCACTGGGCTCCTGCGTGCCACCCACCCGCGGGCGTGGGAGAGCCCCCTCTTCCTGGCACAAGGTCCCCAGCTGGCGAGCCCTGCTCTGGGTGCCTTTGAGAGGACACTGGGGTACCCCGGGGCAAAGGGAAGCCCCTCCTGGAATTACCCAGCCACACCAAGAGAGTCAACGTGGACCCCGCCATGGAGAGTTTTTGCCCCAATTGAGCCCATGTCTTACCCGCCCCGTGCAACGACGGCCTTTTGCTGGACAGTGAGCAGCCACTTGGAGCGCTAGTCCCGTCACCCTGGGGCTGTGACACGGCCTCCTCTGAAGCGCTGCCATCAGAGGGAAGGATGTTTCAGACGCCCCTGTGGCCTGGCCCGTCGGCCCCCCACGATGCCACAGCTTCCCTGCACTGCCTTCCAGCAGGAGTCTCTGGGCGGATGTGCAGAAGCCCCCAGAGCTCACCCCATGTAAACACACCTGGGCTGCAGTGGGGGCCCACCGGTGACCTGGCCCTCCCCCCTCACCACCCCCTCCCCCCCCAACACGCACCACTTAGCAGAGGCCCCACCCAGCTTCCCGAGGACACCCTGACTGCGGGCCACAGGCTGTCACAGAGCACCCTCCTTCCAGAACAATTAAGGGGCCCAAATAATTGGCACAGGGCTTTCTGGAGGTCAGTGCTGTGAGAATGCGGGGCGTTGCCTGCCTGTGGGCCTGTGAGTGTTGGGACCCGGGGCGGGGCAGGCACCGGTTCGGGGTGTTCAGCAGTGTTGACCTGTCTGCACGGGGCGGGCAGTGAACACCGCAGGGCGGTCTCGCGGCTCCCACTGCCTGGTGCAGTCACGGGGACGGGGGCGGGGAGGGCTGTGGGTGTGCCTGGGGCTCAGGGACTGGGTGTCGGGGCATCGGGCCTCTCCAGGCACCCCCCACATCGCTGTGGACAGTCCTCCAGGAGGGGGTGGGCCGGCCCCGGCAGAAGAGCAGCAGGGCAGTCTCTGAAGGGGCGGGGGGCGGGGGGACAGCACAGGGAGGGTCCCCATCCACCGGCTGTCACCCAGTGCTGACCCGTTCCCTGGGGGGCGTCCTCCCCTCCGGGCCCCGGGTCTCTCTGCCTCCTCGGGCCGGTACCTGAGCAGGGGCTGTGCCTCCCACACTCTCTCTCCCTGCCCACAGGAGCCCGGCGCCCGCAGGGTGGGCTGCAGGCCTGGCAAGGGGGACCCTGGTGGACAGCCGAGTCTGGGGAGGGTGGGGAGCTGGAGCCCAGGGGGGTGGGAGGGGGCACAGGGAAGGCAGCCCAGGGCCTAGAGGAGGCGGAACAAGGCCCCAGGGTGGGGGACTCACTTCTCCGGGGGCGATGCCCTCCCGTTCACCACGTGGAAGAGATTGTGCAGCAACTGTTCCCCCCAGTACAGGTCACAGAACTTCTCCGAAATGGCCCCACAGAACGTGGCGTAGGTGAGGTCTTTCAGGGCGTAAATGTATTCCCCTGGGTTTGCAAAATGACAGCGGCCAGTTACCACGTGGGAGAGCACCTTCCGTGCTCCCCGCTCTCCAGGGCGGAAGGAGCTGGCAGGGGGCCGGGCGGGGGCGCCAGGGCTCTAAGTCCCTCTTCCTGCCTAAGACTCTGTTGCCGGCCGAATCCTGGGGGGCTCAGCTCTGCCCCCTGAGCTCTTGGTGCAGATGGATGAGTGGGGGGCCCCCTCTTTGTGATGACCCCAGTTCCCCCTTCACACGGGCCCCCTACGGTGTACTGCGTCCCCCCATGGCCTCTCCCTGGTCCTGGGGCTGCTCCGGGGAGCCCTGTGGTCCCCCCCGTGATACCCATGATCAGAGCCTCCAGCCCGTTGTCCAAGTAGCCGTCAAAGGCAAACTCCTCCTGGATGAGGCGCATGGCCTCCTGCAGCGACGGACAGGCCGTCCTCTTCGGGAGGGGTGAGGCGTCCACACTGGGCGGACAGAGCTTGCGGTCTGCTGGCAGGGGCCGCTCGCGGTGACTGTCTGGGGCCTGGTCATCCTGCTCTGGGACCGAGGTGCCCTTGGGGCTGTCTGGACTCGCCTTGGCCAGGGAGGGGTCCCTCGGGGCTGACGGGGGACCCCCCGGCTCCTGGCCTGGGCCCTCAGTGGTCTTGCTCCTGGGCGGCTTGGCTGGGTGACCCAGGTCATGGCGGGCTGCACTGGACCCTGGGGGCCGAGGCCTGAGGCCCTCGGAAGAGGCTCCAGGCAGGGCTACCGGGTCTGGCCCTTGCTCCGTGGGGGGCACCTGTGCCTTCAGGGGTGGGACAGCCGTAGAGGATGCGGGCATCGCTGGTGAAGCCTCCCCCGGCGGGCTGGCCGGGGCAGGGGGAGGGGTGCAGGGGTTCCCCTGGCCCGTGTCTCTCGGCACGGACTCTCTGAGAGGCTCTGGGGCTGCTCCCTGTGGTCCGGCACCCGGAACCAGCTGGTCAGGAATCTTCTGGCTGGGGGCTGCTCCATGGGTCTCGGGAGCCTGCTTCGCAGTGCCCTCCCGGTCCCTGAGAGCACAGAGAGAAGGAGAGAGCACTGAGGAGGGGCTCGGGGACCCCGCCAGCTCCGGGGTGGGGTTGCTCACCTGGCGTCACCTGCATCTGGTGCCAGTACAATGGGCTTGAAGTGTGTGGCTGCCGAGGTGAAGGCGGCCGGCGGGGAGGCGGCCGCTTCGCAGCAGGAGGGTCGAGGGGGCACGGGCCCCTGCACTGCCACCAGCCTGGTGTCTCTGCCGACCTGAACAAAGCCTGGGGACAGACTCCGCGTGAGTGCGGGCCCCGACATGCCCTGGAGCAGCTCCCACCTCTGCCATAAGGTGCACTGGCTCCCCCCCCGCCCCCGCGGGTGCCGCACCCCTCCCCCCGTGGGGCTCCAAGGGGACTTTGACAGGCCTGAGGCGGCCGGGGTCAAGGGTGGCAGAGCTGGGAGCCACGGAGAAGGCCACGGATGGGAGGAGGGGCTCTTCTTTGTGCTGCAGGATGGGGGTTACCACCCAGACATGACAGCCAGGCTGGGGGGAAGACGGGGCAGGACAGGAGCTGGGCAGCGGCACGTGGATGTGGACACAGGAGCGTGACAGGGCCGTCAGACCAGAGGTGGACAGCCAGGCCGCCAGGAGGTCCTGGACACCCTGCTCCGGGGCCCCGTGGTGGCTTCCTGTGGGTGTCCGCTCGGGGCTGGGGGGTCAGCAGCGGGGGTAGCCGTGGCGTCGGGGGCAGGAAGGGCCGGGCCCTGGCGGCTCACCTGAGCTGGGCCCGGGAGGCGGCATCGCACTGGGGTTCAGCTCCACCACCGAGAGAGCGTTCTGGAGGCCGATGGTCTCCTCTTCCTGGTCAACCTGAGGCAGAAGAACAGGATGGCCCCAGTCAAGGTGAGTCCAGGGGCCCGGCGGTCCCGAGTGGACGCCGTGGAGCGCTCCCCGACTTTTCAGCGGAGCTCTTAGCTGGCACTGGCTCACACACTGGACTTGTTTCTCTCTCTATTTTTCAGATTTTATTTTTCAGTTATGTCTACACCCAGTGTGGGGCTCAAACGCACAACCCTGAGATCAAGAGTCCCCTCCTCCCCTGACTGAGGCAGCCGGGTGCCCCCTGGTTTGCTTCTCTTTCCAAGGGGAGTCCTGGGGGCGCTTGCTTCCCAATTCAACAAAGTGTGGGTAGGTTTCTAGGGCACCGTCGCTGCGGGGGAGTGTGTGTGCCTGTCTGCCATCCACGGGGCCCGCCGGGCCCGCAGGCCCAGGAGGCTGACAGCCACCTGTGCCTGAGGGTCACTGTGGGGTATGGCCCCCCTTTCCTAAACTCGCTCTCCACCTGCACAGTAAACAGCGACAACAAGCGTCCTCGTCTCCCCAGGGCCCGGGCCCCAGCACAGAACCGAGGGGGCTTCACACACACTGCAGGGCACCGTCTTACCTTGCAGGTGGACGCTCTCAGGTGGGCTAAAATCTTCCTGCTGTCCATGCCTCGCTGAAGGAGGTAAGTGCTGCATATCTGAAAGAAGGAGCCCCGTGTCCGGCATCTGGGAGGCCGCAGGCCGGGCCCACGTCACTCCAAACGTAGAGGGGAGCACGCCTTGGGCAGGAGCCCTTGAGAGAGTGCACAGCGGCAGGGAGGAGGGCCTGGGGGCTTCGTGTACAGGAAGCAGACCCCAGCCTCGGGCAGCCGGGGATGAAATTCTGCAGCCCCACGTAGAAGGAATAAAGGCTGAACAGAAATGCCCCCCACCCCTTGCTGAGGGGCTGCCTCAGCGCCGGAGAGGAGGGCACAATGACACATGACCTTTCCAGCCTGTCCCTCTAAAGACTTCAAGAACAGGTGATGCTACAGAACCACAGAGGAGTTAGGGGCAGACCAGTCAGCTCCCACATGCACAGACAGCAAACCCCAAAACTGCAACCTAAAAAAACAGGCAAGAGAAAACTTCTGTAGACATTTCCAATTAACTGCAATTTGACCCAGGCAGGCCCGAGTCCTCGGTGACCTTGACAACAAGGCAGTGGCTGCTTGCAGGACAAATGTGGATGGGGCCCAGGCAGGTTTGAAGCCAGCTGTCTGTCCCCGCGTCTGTGCGTGTGCCCCGCCTGTGCGTGCACAGGAAGAAACGCTCTGGGATGGGGGGTGGACCCTGAAAATGCAGCTGACCCCTGGGAACTGACTCTACAAGCTCAAACATTCTGATATTTGGGGAGAGAATGTCACTGATGAGAACGTCTACTTTTCATCTGGGGTCATGGAAGGTATTGACAGTGAAGATTAAGAAAGATAAAGATTCGTGGGGCGCCTGGGTGGCGCAGTCGGTTAAGCGTCCGACTTCAGCCAGGTCACGATCTCGCGGTCCGTGAGTTCGAGCCCCGCGTCAGGCTCTGGGCTGATGGCTCGGAGCCTGGAGCCTGTTTCCGATTCTGTGTCTCCCTCTCTCTCTGCCCCTCCCCCGTTCATGCTCTGTCTCTCTCTGTCCCAAAAATAAATAAAAAACGTTGAAAAAAAAATTAAAAAAAAAAAAAAAAAAAAAAAAGATTCTTTTTTAAGCTACCGTGTAAGCACCTTCCCTCCCCCGGAACACCTAGGTCATTTCCTAACTGCTGGCGGGAGCCCCAGCCAAGCCCTGCACAGAGGCTGGCCAGCCAGAGCGCAGCTTGGGGCGGCCGAAGTCAGGGACGGCCCCGACCCCTTCGGGCTCCTGCCTGGAAAACCTCAGTTTGTTCGAGCCAACGCCAGGCAGAGGCTATGCCCTCCTGCCTTAGAGCAATTACTATCAAAGGTCACGGCTGTGAACCCCTCCTCCGCCCCTGTGGGGTGTATGTGACTCTCACGACCCAGGACGGTCTTGTTCAGGGGTTTATGCCTGATCCCCCGAAGCTCGACCGTCAGGAAGGGTGGGTCCCGGCTCCCAGCGTCCGTGTGCTGGTGCTGACCCGCCCCGGGGCAGTTTCCACTTGTGTCCCCACTCTCCCCGTAACCTCCAGCCGCCTCCGTGCAGATCTGGAGTAGAGCGCAACTCCTTCCCCTGCGGGCCGTCCCCTGGCTGTCTGTCTGTCTGTGGCTGCTGGGTAGCGTGTCTGGGCATCGTAGCTGATGTCTGAGTGTCTCTCTTTGACACAGGGCTCCTCCTCACTTGGTGAAGCAGGGCAGTCAGGGGCAGAGGAGGCCAGCACAGGGCTTCTCCCTCCACAGGGTGGCCTTCCTGTGGCCTCTCCGTCACTGAGACAGTGGCCCAGTTCCCCCTCAGGCGTCCAGCTCTTGCTGGCAGACGTGGGCACTGTTGGGAGGGTCAGGATCCGGCCCCATCAGGCCCCCGCCCGGTCTGGAGAGACCAGAGGGGAGGCCGAGAGACCCTCAGAGTTGCTGTGGGAAGTCGGTTGTTGGGGAGAAGCCTCTGTCCCGTCTGGCAGGGCATGAGGGCAGGGGTCGGGCTGGCCCCAGGACATTCCCCACCCACCCTGGCCCGGCGAACACCGCCTGTTCACAAATGAAACCCATGGCCATCTGTCCAGCGCCCACTCTTCCTGGAAACAAGAACCTGTGTCCCCTGTCGGCCATCGCTCATGCCCTGGACTGTGAGCTGGGGTCCCGACCGCAGTGTGGTTACCTTGATGGCCTCTGCCGCACACGGCCGCTCCTGGGCGCTGCGTCTAGCCATGTCCAAGAGGAGGGTCTTGAGCCTGCGAGGCAGGGCCAGCTTGTGGTCTCGGGGAACGCTGAACTTGGCTGCCGTCCACAGGACCGCAGCCACACAGTACACGGAGGCCTGGGGGCGGGGGAGGGAAAGGCCAGCCCTGCTCAGCAGCACGTCCCCACCCGGGGGTCCCCCAAGGGCACCCGGGGCGCCAGCAGGACGGTGGCTCTGATCCGCACCCCCGGTTCGCACCTCCTCGGAGCTTGGAGGTCCGCCAGACCCTGAGTCAGATCCCTGGGGGAGCGGGGACTGGCCTGGGAACCTGCGTGCTTACCAAGTACTCCCGGGTCATCACCCTCAGGTGCGAGCAGCCAAGACCTGAGGCCTCCGTGGGACCCTCCCACCTTCCGCTGTCCTCAGGCAGCTGGAGGCCGCGGCTCGGGGTTCAGAGGCCAGGAGCCCCCCAAACCAGCAGTGTGCTGCTATTTAGCAGCAGGTTCTCTGAGCAACAGCACCTTCCTCGGGCACCTGGGCGGCTCTGGCGGTTAAGTCCGGACTCTCTCTCAAAAGTAAATAAACGTTAAAAAAAATACCCGTGTCTACACACATCAGTTTACTCTAAACGTTCCTGATGCAAATGATGGGAACCACACAGTTTAAAAAAGAGGGTAAGGTGTGATACTCTTTTTTTGTCAGCTGCAGAGAGCCAAGGGGTGTCACCGGACGTGGGCACTGATTTTCCAGCTCTTGTACCAGAAGTCACACAGGTGGCCCGACAGGCGTGCTGGCTTTGTTTTCATTTAACTCAACGGGCGGGATGAGAGCGACCCGAGGAAGGCCCGGTGCGAGCTTCGCTGCTGTAAGCCGGCTGCTGTCCCGCCACCAGCAGTTCTGGAGGGTCACAGCAGGCGCGGAGCACCTCTGCGTTCAGCTGCATCGTTAACATTTCGTCCGTCCCCTCGTTAAGTCTGTGCCGCTGACCAGACCGCGTGTGCCGATCTCCCCAGTGTGGACGCTCCCACGAGGCCACCTTCAAGCTGTTCAAGTGGTGCCAGTGCGCGGGGGCAGGGGCAGTGCCAGCGGTGCCCTCCAGGAGCGCTCCCACCGCCAGGAGCACAGGCCACCGTGCACGACAGTCACGCATGAATGAAATTATCAGCTGTATATACTTATGAACGTTTTTAAAAAGCTAAACCTCTTATTCTGAGATAATTATGGATTCACATACAGTTGTAAGAAACAGTCCAGAGAGACTGTGTACCCCGGACCAGTTCTGCATGATAGTAACATCTTGCAAAGCTGCAGGACAACGTCCCAGCCAGGACGAGGCATCCACACGATCAAGGTACAGAGCGCTTCTTTAATTGTGCCATTTCGCATAAATGGAATTACACAATATGTGACCTTTTGGGATCGGCTTTTAATTAAGTGGAGATCCTTCCAGGTTGCTGCCTTATCAATACCCCGTTCCTCTGACTGCTGGGTAGCAACCCATGGTGTGGATGGACCACAGCCAGTTTTACCATTCACCCCAGACAGACATCTGGGTTGTTTCCAGTTTGGGGCTATTCTGAGTACAGCTGCCGTGGTCGTTCGTGTGCGTGATTCTGTGCGGACATTTCATTTCTCCAGGATAAGCACCCGGGAAGGCAGTTTCTGGGCTGCAGGGTGGTCAAAGAATCTGCTGAGCTGTCTCCCGAAGGGCTGTGCCGACCACGGTGAGCGAGAGCCCCCGCGGCCCCACATTCTGGCCGGCACGTGTGTGGTCGGTGTTGGGTTGCCGCCATTCCAGCTGGGGCCCAGGGGCCGCTTCCTGTTTTGCAATCCCAGGTGCCACAGGAGGTCGAACATCTTCCACATGCTCCTTAACCACACTCTGTCTTCTTCCGTGAGGGTCTGCACAGACCTTGGGCCCGCTTTTTAACCGGGTTGTTTGCTTTTTTATTGTTGAGTTTTAAGAGGTCTTTGTGTGTGCTTTGCAAATATTTTCTATCAGTTCCTGGCTTGTCTTTTCACTCTCAATAATATCTTTTGTGGAGCAGAAGTTCGAAATTTTACTGAAGTCTAACATCAATTTTCTCTTTCATGGATCATGATTTTGTGTTGCGCCCAGAAGTTGTTGCCAGATTTCTCCATTATTTTCTAGGAGTTTTATGGTTTTGCATTTTGCATTTAGGTCTGTGATCCATTTTGAGTTAATGTTTGTGAAGGTGCAAGGTCTCTGTCTAGATTCTTTTTTTTTTTTTTTTTGCATGCGGACTTCCAGTTGTCCCAGCGCCATTTGTTTTTTTTTTTTTTTTTTTTTTTTTTTTTTAAATTTTTTTTTCAACGTTTTTTATTTATTTTTGGGACAGAGAGAGACAGAGCATGAACGGGGGAGGGGCAGAGAGAGAGGGAGACACAGAATCTGAAACAGGCTCCAGGCTCCGAGCCATCAGCCCAGAGCCCGACGCGGGGCTCGAACTCACGGACCGCGAGATCGTGACCTGGCTGAAGTCGGACGCTTAACCGACTGCGCCACCCAGGCGCCCCCCCAGCGCCATTTGTTAAAGAGACTGTCCTTTCTCCACCGAATTGCCTTTGCTCCTTTGTTAAAGACCAGTTGACTCTATTTGTGTGTGTCTATTTCTGGGCCCTCTATTCTGTTCCATTTATTTGTCTGTTCTTTTGTCAACACCACCCTGGCTCGACCATTATTGCTCTACGGTAAGTTTTAAAATTGGGTATTGTCAGTTTTCTGACTTTCTTCTTCTCCCTCAATATTTGCTGGCTGTTCTGGGTCTTTTATCTCTCCACACATACTTTAAAATCAGATCGTTGATATCCATGAGTAACTTGCTGGAATTTTGATTGAAATTGCATTTGATTTATACATCAGATTTGGAAGAACTGATACCTTAACAGTATTGAATATTCCTATCCATGAATATGGAATGTCTCTCTATGTAGGCTTTTCTTCCATTAGGGTTTTGTAGTTTTCCGTATAGATCTTATACATATTTTGTTAGATTTATATATAAGTAATTTTTTTTGGTATGAATGTAGATTGCATTGTGTTTGTAATTCCAAAATCCAGTTGTGCACTGGTGGTAAACAGTAAAGCAACCGACTTTTGCATATTAACCTGCTATCCCGAAATCTTGCTATAGTTGCTTATTGGGGTGCCTGGGGGGTCTTAGTCAGTTAAGCGTCCAACACTCCGTTTTGGCTCAGGTCGTGATCTCATGGTTTGTGGGTTCAAGCCCTGCATCTGTCAGTGCAGAGCCTGTTTAGGTTTCTCCCCTGCCTCTCGCTCTGTCAATATAAATAAATAAATAAACTTAAAAAATTGTTTATTAGTTCCAGGAGATTTTTGCTGATTCTTTGGGATTTTCTAAATAGGCAATCATGTCACTTGTGAACAAAGACAGTTTTATTTCTTCCTTCTCAATCTGTACACATTTTCTTTTCTTGTCTTACTCCATTAGCTAGGAATACCAGTATGATGTTGAATAGGAGTGGTGAGAATGACATTCTTGAGTTTTCCCCAATCTTAGGGGGGAAGCATCTAGTTTCCTCACCATTAATTATGTGAGCTGTAGGTTTTAGTAGATGTTCTTTATCAAGTTGAGGAAGTTTCCCTCCATTCCTAGGTTGCTGAGAGCTTGCATCCTGAATGTGTAGTGAATTTCATCAATAGCTTAGCGTCTATTAACACAAACACAAATTTTCTTCTTTAGCCCATTGATGTGATGTGTTAAATTAATCGATTTTCCATTGTTGAGTCAGCCTTTCAGGCATGGAATAAATCCCACTTGGTCAGTTTTTAATTTTGATGAAGTTCATTTTGCCCACTTTTCCTTTTGTGAAAAATGTAAGGATACTGCTTCTGGTGTCAAGGATAAAAGCTCTCTGCCTGGCTCTCCATCCCAGAGATTTTCTTGGATTTCTTTCGTCAGCATTTTGTAGCGTTCAGCATTCAGTCCTGTGTGTGCTTGGTTAGATTACATGTAAGTATTTCAATTTTTGAGTGATTGTACATTTACATAAAGTTTGTATCTTAATTAAATTTATATTTATATGTATATTTCAGCTAGGACAATAGAAGAAATGATTTATTGTACACGTTGCATTCTGAGTACAGGATTAGTCCTGAAAATCACAGATCCAGGGCAAAGGACCAAAAGGGACTGTTTTTGTATGAGCAAGGTGGGTCTCTCAAAGGTGGTTGTTGCAATCAGATGACGATGGATGTTTCTAGATCCATTTGTTTCTGAAACAAGATCTAGAAAGTAGGTGTGCAGTCCAGTAATTGTGCCAGTGTCCCTGGCCTCTGGCTTTCCTTGTTTCCCCTCCCGTAGCTTCCATGGGTGCACAAGTTAGTGGTTTACTTGAACTTCTGCCTCATCCTTCTTCTTTTATGCTTCAGCCTGTGCATTTACTTCTTCCTCCACTTGGTTCATGGCCTGGAGGTTTCTGAGATGGTGCTAGTGCTGAGAGCACGCACTGTATTTTTAATTTTGGAGTCTGCATGTTCATTGCTAATATATAGAAATACAACTTATTTTTGAATGTTTATCTTATATCAGAACTCACTTATTAATTCTAGGAGTCCTTTGGTAGATTCCATGAGTTTCCTTGGAGTTTTCCACATAGACAGGTCTTCTGTGATGGTATTATTTCTTCTTCCTGGCCTTTATGCTTCCTACTTGCCTTTTTTTTTTTTTTTTTGCATTATTGTAGTGGCTACAGCTTCCAGCAGTATGTTGAGTAGGAGCAGTGAGAGTGGACATCCTTGCTTTGTTCCCAGTCGTGGGGAAAGCATTTAGTCTTTCCCTATTGAGTATGATATTAGCTATAGGGTGTGTGTGTGTGTGTGTGTGTGTGTGTGCGTGCATGCGTGTGTAGATGCTTTTTATTAAGCTGAGAAAGTTTCTTCTACTTGTATTTTTCTCAGGTTTTTGTTGTTGTTGTTATTATGAATGGGTGTTGAATTTTGCCAAATGGTTTTCCTGCATCAATTAATGTGATTATGGAATTTTTCTTTTTTTAGCTGGTTAATATGTTGGACTAATTGATTTTCAAATACTAAACCAGCCCTTTATCCCTAGAATACCCCCCCACTTTGTCATGGTGCATAGTTTTTATATATTGCTGAATTCTAGCTGCATATTTTGTTAAGGATTTTTGCTTTATGTTCATGAGAGATGTTGCTGTGTGTGTGTGTACAGATGCCTCTATCTATCTATCTATCTATCTATCATCTATCTATCTACATTGACAGTATATATATTAGCTTAATTAAATATATTGGGAAGTGTTTTCTCTTCTTTTCTTTTCTGGAAAAGATTGTGTAGAAATGGTAGTAATTTTTCTTTAAACATTGAGTAGAACTCCCCCGTGAAACTGCTGGGCCCAAAGATTTATTTTTTGAGACCTTTAAGTGTACAAATTCAATTTCCTCAATAGTCAAGGGCTGTTCAAAGATCTATTTCATATCGAATGCATTGTGGTAGTGTATGATTTCTGAAGAACTGGCCCATTTCATCTAAGTTGTCGAATTTATGTGTGTAGACTTATCTGTGGTATTCCATTATTCTTTCGATGCCTGAAGGATTTGTCGGGGAATCCTCTGCGTCATTCCTGATATTAGTAATTTGTGTCTTCTTTTTATTGTTGTCAGTTTTGCTGCAGGTTTTCACATTTTGTTGGTCTTTACCAAGAACCACCTCTTCACTTCACTGTTTTCTCTATTGTTATTCCATTTTCATTGATTTCTGCTCTCGTCTTCATGACTTCCTTCCTCTGCTCTGGGTCTGTGTTGCTCTTCTAGGTTCTTGAGGAGCTTAGATTACTGACTTGAGCGTTTACCTCTTTTCTCACATATGCAGTTAGTGCTACGAATTTCCTTCTTAGCCTTGCTTTGGCTGTATCCCACAGTGTCAACATTGGCATCTGTTGATTGTCTTTTTTCATTAGGTTTGAATCTCCCTGGTTCTTGGTGTGGCAAGTGACTTTTGGTTGAAACCTGGACATTTTCATGTTGTAAGCCTCTAGATCTTATTTAACTTGTTTTACCTGACTTTCTCTGTCCGGAAAAGGAGACACCATCTTGTTATTGCCAGGTGGGGGCACAGTCCACGTTCTGTATTTGGCCTCAACTGACACCTGAGGAGGGGGATCCTCTTTGCTGCTGGAGGGGGTGGGAATCCTGGCTCCCTGTTGGGCCTCCGGTGTCACACCTCTGGCCGGGAGGGGTGGGAGGACATCCTTTCTGCTCCTCACCTGCCTCCACTCCCAGCACGAGGTAGGGGTGGCCTTGTTGCCGCTGGGCGATGGTGGGAGTTCCAGCTCTCCATGAGGCCTCCTTTGGCAACACTCGGCCTCGAAGGGCATTTGCTACTGCAGGGGGTTGGGTGCAGTGGTGGGGGTCCAGGCTCCCCACATACATGATCTTCACCAGCTTAATGGGCAGGGGTCCTTGGAATAGACTGGTGGGGGTGCTCAGCCTCCTCTGGCACTGCCTGGGTAGGCCCACCTCTCTCCTCACCCCTTCCTCTGGCTCGAGTGCGGTGGCTTTGCCTCCACGCATGAGGCAGAGAGAAGGAGCAGGGCCCTTACCACTGTGCCCTCCTCAGCCCGAGGCCCCAGCCAGGCTGCCTTCTGCTCTCTGCCTTGCACACTTCTCACGTTTGTTTTAGGGATGCGGGGTTTCTAGCTGTACTTAGTCGGGGAGTAGGGAAGTGGAGTTCTACCTTGGTTTTGAATATAATTTACTTAATTTAAAGTTTGTATAATTTAATTTTTGTTTCATTTTGTTATTATTTTTTAAAGTGGGCTCCATGCCCAACGTGCGGCTTGAACGCACCACCCCAAGATCAAGAGTCACATGCTCCACCGACTGAGCCAGCCGGGCGCCCCGTAAGTGTGTACAATTTAATTTTTAATAACACTCTGTTTAACAAATGCCTTGTAAATATTCCTGAAAGTTCAGCCCTGAGCTCTCTTGAGCCAACACATACCGCCCAGAGCTGTCCATGCAGAAGCCCCCGCCCTGCCGCCCTCGGGAGGTACCTGCTGGGTGGACGCTGCCCAGGCCAGGAGAGCCAGGGCTGGGGAGGCGACTCCTGCACTGGGGGAGGGCTCCCTGACTCCCCCTGAGTCCCGGTGAAGGGCCCATGCCTCATCCCCAACCCCAGCTCTCTGGGCAGAAGGGGGCGCCACCGAGGGTGTGGGGCAGGAGGCCCTGGGAAGGGACGGGAAGGCCCCAGTTACCTTCTCCGTCACCAGCTCTTGGTCTGCAACTTCAGGAGCCAGAAAAAACGTGTCGTAAGTGCCTGAGAGAGAAAGGCCCAAGCTCTTAGTTTCCCTTTCAGCCTTGGGGGTCTGTGGTGGAGCACAGCTCCTGAGGGTGTCCCCGCGTACGCACCATTGGCAGGGGGTGGGCCGAAGAGAACGGCCCCGTCCTCGGCCACCAGCACGGAGTCCAGGCACAGGTATGCTGCAAGAGAAGGTGGGGTCAGGGTGGCCAGACTCACCGTGGGGACCCGGCTCTCCCGGAAAACCCGCAGTGGTGTGCTCAGGGTGGGGCGGCTCCCCCCCCAGCCCACAGCACCCCGCCCCCGCCCCCAGTCTCCAGGGAGCACAGCACAGGGGCCAGAGGCTGGACAGGGCCCGGGGAGGGCTCTTCGAGGCTTCCCTGGGCACATCAAGCTGGGAACTGTAAGCAGCTCAAGGAAGAGGAGGGGCACAGGGGGGACATGGCCCAGCACCCAGCGCTGCCCCCCTGAGGGGCCCCCGTCGAGGCTGCACCCCCAAGGCCTGGGGGTCACAGGACCGGACAGCAGACTTTCTCCTCATCGCCCTCCCCAGGACCTGGTAATCTCAAGGGCTGTCGGCCACCACGCTGTCCGGGAGGGCTGTGCTTCAGGGGGCTGCGAATCGGGGTAGTGTCTGAAATCCCCCCCTCTCCCTGGCCAACGTTGCTTCCTTGGGCACAGTGTCGCCCCATTGAGGGGATGTGGGCCATCCACACAGCTCACACTCTGCCCTGGGCCCCTCTGGTCCTGAGACCAGAGCAGACATGTCCAGGGCACCACTGGCTCACAGTGGGGACACAGCCGCCTGGCCCCAGGCCAGCCCCATGGCCCAGGTGCTCCTCTTGGTCTTGGCCTTGGAACATATCGGGGGGCGGGCTGAACACGGAACTGCGGGGCAGAACTTCACCTGGGTGCTCGCTCTGTGCACGCAGAGCACTGAGACACGCGTGGGACAGAGCCCAGAGCTCATACTCCTTGAAGGGCCGGCCCAGCTGGCACAGGAGGTCCTGCAGGGAGATGCCCTGGTGGGGAGAAGTCACATCTCAGTGAGAGTGGGTACGTGGGGTCAGCTCAGCCCACCGTTGGGGAAGGGAACTGGGCGGGAACCACCTCGAATCAGGGTGGGATGTGCCTCCCACACAGTGCGCTCCTGACCAAGTGGGCCAAGTCCCCGCATGGACACGAGGGGGGAGGGCATGAAGGATCAGAACCCCGTGCCCCTGGTGGCGATGTCAGACAGTGCAGCCGTGTGGACAACGGTGTGGCGGGTCCTCAAGATTAAACATAGAATCACCACATGATCGGGCGATCCCACTTACGGGCGCCCCCCCCCCAAACTGAAAGCGGGGCCTCAGACAGACACCCCCGTGTCCACGGCAGCAGATTCACAGGAGGCCACAAGTGGAAGGGACCCGAGTGTCCACTGTGGACGAGCGGGTAAACGCAGTGGTCCATCCACACGGCATGATGTCCCCCAGCCTCGCGGGAGGGAGACACCTGCCATGGGGCAGATGAGCCCTGAGGGCGCGATGCCCAGTGACAGAAGCTGGACACAAAAAGACAGGCCCAGTGTGACTCCACCCTCGCGAGGTCCCCAGAGCCATCACGTTCCAGACACAGAGGGCGGATGGTGGGCGCCAGGGGCGGGGAGGGGATGGGGACCTGATCGGGGACAGACCTTCGGTTTGGGGGAATGGGAGAGTCCTGGGGACGGAGGGTGGGAGTGGCTGCCTGCGGGGTGACCGTGCTGGGTGCTCCAGACCGCAGGCTCAACGGGTGAGAGGGCAAAGTGTATGTGACACGAGCTTTGCTTCACCCCCACCGTCCCTGCTACACACGGAAAAGTCCTGGAGTCAGAACGCACTCTGCTGGAAGGTAGTTTGCCACTTGGAGGCCACGGGAAGAGCTAGGACCACAGCCTCCACACTTGGGACACAGAAGTGCACGCTCTAGGGAAGGTTCCAGAGGCAGTGTCTCCACCCTTGACCCCGCTCCACGCGGGGTGCAGCCGCCTTGCTCCTTCTAGCCCCGTTTCTGCAGTGCCTGGCTGGCGGCTCATGTTCCGGGAGCGGTGCACCCCAAGCCTCCTGCTACATGTGGGGATTGAAGCAGCCAGCTCTGAACCCTGTTCACGCTCCGCAGTGGAGATCTGGGTGCCCTGATGCCTGGGGTGGGGGGAGGTCTGCGTGGCCCTGGTCCCACGGGGCCTCTGGGGCAGGGAAGCCTAGTGGTCAAGACAGTAGCTGGGCTCCCAGTCAGCCCTGCCCCTCAGTGGCTGCCCGCCCTCCAAGAAGGTGCATGGCCACTCTGTGCCTCAGTTTACCCATCTGGAAGCCGGGCCGTTGTGAGGCTGTTGGGCAGGGGAAGGTGAGCCAAGTCCAGGGCTAGGGTGTGTGACTGGGAGCTCTCTCTGCACAAGCTGGTGTGGAGGTCGGGTGGACGCAGGAGGCCAGTGGAGGCCGTGTGAGCTGAGTGGGGACACATGCATGTGCACGTTAAGCACGTGTCAGTGCACTGGGGTCGTCAGGACAGACATTTGCCTTACGGTAACTATGTTTTTTATGTAAATTACCCTCGGGTCCTTACCAGGATATGAATACAATATAAATCACAGACTGTTGACCTTTTGTCCTTTGGGTCAACAGAGCGTGGTGGGAAACACGGCCTTTGGTGCCCTGGTGAGGGCCCAGCGCTGCCCTGCAGCACACTGGCCCCCTAGGTGGCTTTGCCTGAGGACCTCATGGGGACAGAGCGTTGGGGAGGGACCTGCTGAGCCCAGGTGTCACCACACAGAAGGGCCTAGGGCCGCAGGCCCCTCAAAGCACCTGTGGTTCAACTAAACACAGTGCAAACTCCCAGAACGGAGATGCCTGTCCGTCTCAGCAGATGGGGTGCAGCCACCAGGCCTGGGAGACCCCAGCTGCCCTGGGAGACCCCGTCCTGACAGCTGCACAGAACCCCAGCATCGATGAAGATCTGAGGGCGCAGGGCGCCACGCTTGACCCGTGAGCAACCCCAACTCGTGGTGTTAGTGCCTGACGTGGAAAACAAGCCTCAGAGGGAGTGCCAGGGTTTGGGGGCGGGGCGCCAGGGCTGGGGGGTGGAGCGCCAGGGCTGGGGGCGGGGTCCCAGAGGTGGATGCCCCTTCTGGGCCTGATGCTGCCCCGCCTCCCCCTGCGGAGGCAGCTCCCTGCGCATTGCTTGCGTAAGAAGATGTGGTCTGACAGGCACGATGGAATACTCCTCGGCCACCAACAAGAATGAAATCTTGCCATTTGCAATAACGGATGAGTTAGAGGGTATGACACCAAGCGAGAGAAGTCAGTCAAAGACAGGTACCCTGTGGTTTCACGCGTGTGAAACTTGGGAAACAAACAGATGAACATAGGGGCAGTGGGGCGAGAAGACAAGAGAATGAAACAAACCACAAGAGACTCTTAAATACGGAGAACAAACCGAAGGTTGATGGAGGGAGGTGGGTGGGGGATGGGCTGGATGGTGATGGGCATTAAGGAGGGCGCTGTCTGGAGTGAGCACTGGGTGAATCACTGGGTTCTACCCCTGAAACCCACGTTGCGCTGCATGCTAACCAACTAAAATTTAAATTAAAGAAGATAAAAGAGCATTACCCCCCAGGCAAGGGTGTGCCTCTTTGGAGAATGCGTGGGGTGCTGCGTGCTGGGTGAAGCCAGGTGAGGCCTGGGCGTGTGGGGTGCTCTGTGGGACGCCCCCCCCGCACCCCCAGGGGGGCCACAGGGGAGGCTCTGGCCTGGCGTCACACCTGGGGCCACGCCTGGGGCCACACCTGGGGCAGGGGGAGGCCGTAGTCACAGCTTCCATCAGAACCCAGGTAGCTTGCATACAGCTTGCACATTCCTGAGCAGGGGTGAAGGCTGACTCCCTTCCTTGTGGTAAAGGACCAGCAGTGGATGTGTGTGCCGTGTGCTGCCCCCCCCCCCCCCACCCCCGGGGCTCCGCGGGATGGGAACCGTGTCACCCACCTGCTCTGTGGCTGTGCTAGCCGGCTCCCCAGCTCCGTCCATAATCCCCTCCTCAGCCCTGCAAGTCCCGGGTTCTCGGCCTGCATCTCCAGGGGCCTTGGGTCGGGGCGCGGGGCTTTCCTCCGTGGGGCCCCAGCCCGGCGCCCCAGACGCCCCGTCCCCACCTCTGCCGGCGCCTCCGGGTCCTCCCCGCAGGATATCGGGCTCCTGCTCTGGCCGCAGTCTGGCCGAGGGCTGTGTCTTGTAGCTGGAAAGGCCATTCATCCCCTCCAGAAAGGGCTTCCTGGGGTCTGGAGGGAAGAGCTCCGATGGGGGCAGCTGGGGGCCCAGCGTCAGGCAGAGGGCGCTGGCCTCCGGACCATCGGGCAGGAGCCTGGGGAACGTCTGCACTTTCCTCAGGCAGCTCCTCTCCGGGTCACCCAGGGGGCGCTGGGCGTCCAAGACGAGGCTGGCCAGCCGCTCTCCGTTTCTCACAGCGGGGGCCGACAGTAGGGGCTTGGAAGGCAGGGCCGTGGGCTGCTCCGGGGCGCCGTGGGCTTCGTGGGCGGGGCGCTGGGCCGGGCCCTCTGGGTCCGCGGTGCGGCCCCCGGGCTGCTTTCTGGGCCCTGTGCTTCCTGTCGCCAGCCTCCCGCTGCAGGAACTCTCGCTGACATCTGGGCAAAAGCAAGGAGATTGCTGTGGGGGACGCGGCCAGTGACCCTGCGGGTCACCAGAGGGGATGGGGATTCCTCTCCTGCACTCCTGGGTCCCCCACTGCTCCCCCCTACATGTGTCACCATCTGTGTGTGCGTGTGTATATGCCTCCCCGTCTTCATCCACCTCCTTGATCACAAAACCCAGCTGATTCTAAATACTGAGACTGCAGAGGGTCCGGGCCACGTCCCCAGCCTCCTTGAGCCCCTTCAGGGTTTTCCCAAGGTCACCCAAGCATCTTGTCCAAAGAGCCTTGGCTTTCTGGCACAATTACATAGTGATGTTCCCCGAAGGAAGACACTGAATCTGGCTGCAACCCTGCCCTGTCCTGGTGCACAATGTCCCCCACACGTGTCTGTGTCTGTGTGAACCACGCTACAGACACACGGCCCCTTTTGTGGCCTGCAGCCCACGTGATGGTGACCTCTCTCTGCTTCGCTGTTGGAGCCACGCCTCAGGCCCGTGGTCCCGGTGCGGCGGGTCCCTCCGGCCACATGTGCCTCCACCGAGGGCCCTCCAGGCTCCTCGCTGCAGGCACAGGGCAGAGCGATGCGGGCATTTGTTCGGAAGGCCACCTGAGACCGTGCCAGAGTCTCACGTGAGCTGAGAAAGTCCCAGGTGCTTCAGCAACAGCTTCCATAGCAGAGAAGAAACGGGCCTCAGAGACACTGCGTGGTGTTGGCAAACGGAAACGAAGAGTGAAATGTCCCCGTGTCCAGGGACTGACCTGCTCACAGACTAGGACAGAGACAAGAGGCCTAATACCAGTCACTTCTCACCAGGACCTGGGTTTTCACCCCCAGCCGCACGGGGGTCTGCAAAGTGTGCACAAAGTGACTGAGAGGGTGAGTGTGTACGTGTTGATCTGCGTGCACGTTTGCACAACGGGTTTGTATGTGTGGGAGAGTGCTGTCTTTGTGCACAAGTGTGCATGCTTGCGTACGAGGATGAAGAGGTGTATGACTTTGCATTTTCATGCGTGTTAATGTGAGTGTGAACATGTGTGCTTGTGGGGCACACGTGGTCTGTTTGCATGTGTACGCGTGGGTGTTTCATGGTGTGAGAGTACAGAGGTGTGAACACGTGTGTGATCTGTGCTGAGACCTGTGCACGTTCACAGGCACGTATGTGAGTGGGTACGTGCAGGCGTGCGCACGAGTGCGTGACCATCTGTGCGCATGTGCACGTACATGTGTGCGTGTGCTTACCTTGAAATGCTCCGAAAGACTCAATGGAGAGCACCCTCCTCCCGACGGCCGAGAGGCTCCGGCACAGGCGGCAGGAAGATGTGAAAAGCATCTTCTTTTCACACAGCGCTATGATGCTCTGCAGACACGCGTGTGAGTGCCTCAGCCGGGACCGCTCACCACGAGGAAGCCCTGTGGCCGACAGCCTGCCCGCCCGCCACGTCTACTTTCTGGCATAAAAACACCCTGTGTCCCGGGATTACGGGAAACCAGGAGATTCTGTTTAGCCCACGAGAATTATAAGCCACGCCTCTTCATAATAACAATGCATAATAAGAAATCAAGTTCTTGTTTAAGCAAAATGCAATGCCACCGAATCCCAGGGGGAGAGCCCGTATGACAGAGGGGCGAGGTATGGGGACAGGAGGGTCCCGTGGGTGTGTGCTGGGGTATCGGGGCCGTGGGGAGGGTCTCAGGTCTCGGCCTGGGGGTGAAGTGCGGGGATGGCCGACGAGTCTTTACCTGGAGGTCTGGCCGGTCCCTGGGGTTCTCTGCCTGCATCTGGCTCAGTAAGGCCTCCAGGTCCTGGCTCAGCCTGGGCTCGGGCTCGGGCTCGGGCTCGGCCACATACTCGAGGGCCGCCTTCAGCGTGGCCCCCAGAGAGTAGATGTGAGCCTGCGGCACCAAAGAGCCTGTCGGTGCCGTGGAGCGTGGCTTGTCCCCACACGGCCTCTGCTCCTCTGGCCGGGAACAGGTGTTTTCGGGGACCACGACTGCTCTGTAGGGCCGGCACAAGCACGGCCAAGGTAGCGCCTCCCCCCACCGCGGGGCCCCAGGCGCGTGGGTGTGGGGTCTGTGCTGGCCTGGCTGCGCCCACCGGTGCCCCTCCCGGGCTCCCGGCTCACCCCAGCCCCCACCCAGGGTGCACAGACGCTAGGGTCCCACCTGTGAAGGCTGCCGTGTCTCTGAAGGGCGGAGTCTTCTATTTTTAAACCTGCATTTCTCTCATTGTGAATGAGACTGAGCATCGCTGGGCACGGATTTAACTTTTCCTCTTTCTGCCCACTCGTGGACTCCCTACCTCCACCGCGTCGTGGCCTGTTTGGGGCGCACGCTTGGCGCACTGGGGATCGGACTCCTGGTCTGTGTGCCACACATATGTTCTCTCCACTTGTCACTTAGCTTTCGACACGGTTCGTTCAGTTTTTGACATTCAAAACTTCCTTTTGTTTTAAGTTTTTACTTTTATTTAAGTAGTCTCTATACCTAAGGTGGGGCTCGAACTCACGACCCCGAGACCGAGAGTCGCACAGTCCTCCAACTGAGCCAGCCACGTGCCCCTTGACATTCATAATGTCTAAGGTTTAATTTGTGAAATCAGACACTTTTTCTTCAGCTGCTTCTTAGGAGGAGACTCCCTAACCCGAGATGATAAAGACAGCTTGCTTTTGTTTCCTCCAATATTTTATAATTTGTACACACCCAGCTCTGATCCATTTGAAGTGTGTCAGAGTGCTGGCGTGCTGCAGGGTCTGGGCTTCTTTCCCTCCTGGTAGAGAGCACCCCCTGGCACCATTTAAAGAAGATCCCACCCTCTGCTGCTGAGCCACTGCCCGTCCCGCTGGCTCCCCTGGGACCCTGAGAACCAGCTGGCCTCTCCCCCTGTCCTCCTGTCCAGACGGTGCTATTTTAATTATAGTAGCTTCAGAGTGTATTTTCACGTCCTGAGGACAAGTTGTCATTCCTTTTTTTTCTTAAAAAGTTTGATTATTTTCACATTTGTCAGGTTTTAGAAAACAAATATAAGTTCTCCTATTCCCATTGAGAAAACAAACTAAAAACAGTTGGGATTTTATTGTAATTGCACTGACATCGCAGAATTCTTACAAGATAAAATGCTTAGGATGTCACCAAGATGGCCACCAACATGTCCCAGGGCCTGTTCCTCAACAGCAATTCAACCTCCGTCCATGGCCAAGAGCCTCTCTGTGGGGGTTGTGGGAGCCAGTGTCTTGCACCAAGGGAACCTGGAGGGAGTGTCGCCCACCTGTGTGTCAGGTAATAGGCAAGACAGACCTCGGTCCTGGCTGTGGACCCTAGTGCTGGACTAACCGGGAAAAAAAGACAAGACTCGAATTAACAGAATCGGAAGGGAACGAGGAGACATTACAAGTAACACCACAGAAATCCACAGGATCTTAAGAGACTAGTACGAACAACTGCACGGCAACAAATCGGATAACCTAGAAAAAAGTGGATAAATTCCTAGAAACATAAAACACACCAAGACTGAACCATGAAGACATCGAAAATCTGGACAGACCATTACTAGAAAAGAGATTGAATCTGTAATCAAAGACCTCTCAACAAAGAAAAGCCCAGGACCAGATGGTTTCCTTAAGGAATTCTACCAAATATTTAAAGAAGAATTAATACCAATCCTTCTTAAATTCTTCTAGAAAATTAAAGACAAGGGAACACTTGCAAACTCATTTTGTGAGGCCAACACTACTCTGATACCAATGCCAGATAAGGAACCAAAAGAAAACTATAGGCCAATATCCCTGATGAACATAGATGTATAAATTCTCAGCAAAATGTCAACAAACTGAATTCAACAACAATCATAAGGATCACGCACCATGGTCAAGTGGGATTTGTCCCAGGGTTGCAAGGGTGGTTCAGCACCTGTACATCAGCCAACTTGATGACGACATTAGTAGAATGAAGGATGAAAATTGTACGACCACCTCAGTAGGTGCAGCAAAAGCATTTGACAAAATTCGTCATCTTTCATGATAAAAACTCTCAAGAGACTGAGTGGGGAAGAAACATATCTCAACATAACAAAGGCCGCATGTGACAAGCCTCCAGCTGACATCACACTCAACGGTGATAGGTTGAGTCCTTCTTCTCTAAGATCAGAGCAAGACAAGGGTGCCCACTGTCCCCTCTCCTATGCAACACAGCCCTGGAAGTCCCAGACAGAGCAATCAGGCAAGAAAAAAAAAAAAATACATCCAAATCAGAAGGGAAGAGGTAAAACTGTCTCTATTTGCACACAATATAATCCTACATACAGAAGAGCCTGATGAGTCCACCAGAACCCTGTTAGAAGGATCAACAATTCCGTAAAGTTGCAGGACACAAAATCCATATGCAGAAGCCAGTTATCTTTGGTCCACTAACAATGAAATATAGGAAAATAAATACAGAAAACAATCCCATTCACAATAGCATCAAAAACATAATTAAGAATAAATCTAACCAAAGAAGTGAAAACTTTGTACATTTAAAAGTTTAAGACTTTGGGGCTCCTGGGTGGCTCAGTCGGTTGAGCGTCCGACTTTGGCTCGGGTCATGATCTCACGGTTTGTGAGTTCAAGCTCTGCATCAAGCTCCGTGCTGACAGCTCGGAGCCTGGGGCCTGCTTTGGATTCTGTGTCTCTCTCCACCCCTCCTCCGCTCACGCTCTTTCCCTCTCTCTCCCTCTCTCTCAAAAATAAATAAACATAGGGGCGCCTGGGTGGCGCAGTCGGTTAAGCGTCCGACTTCAGCCAGGTCACGATCTCGCGGTCCGTGAGTTCGAGCCCCGCATCAGGCTCTGGGCTGACGGCTCGGAGCCTGGAGCCTGTTTCCGATTCTGTGTCTCCCTCTCTCTCTGCCCCTCCCCCGTTCATGCTCTGTCTCTCTCTGTCCCAAAAAAAAAAAAAAAAAAAAAAAAAAACGTTGAAAAAAAAACAAAAATAAATAAACATTAAAAAGATTTAAAAAAAGTTTAAGAAAAAAAAGTTTGGTGAAAGAAATTAAAGAAGACACAAATAAATGGGAAGAGACGCCATATTCACGGGCTGGAAGAATTCGTATTGTTAAATTTTTGTATTGGTACTGTTAGTATTTTCAGAATTAGTATTGTTAAATATTTGTCCATACTACCCAAAGTCATCTGTAGATTGAATGCAATCCCTATCAAAATTCTGATGGCATTTTTCACAGAAATAGAAAGAAATAGACCCCTAAATAGCCAAAGCAATCCTGAGAAGGAAGAATAAAGCTGGAGGCATCACATGTCCTGATTTCAAAGCTATAGCAGTCCAAACAGCATGGTACTGGAATACAAACAGACACACAGACCAATGGAACTGAATTGAGAGTCCAGAAATAAACTCAAGTCTATACAGTCAACCAATATTTGCCAAGGGAGCCAGTAATACTCCATGGGGAAAGGACAATCTCTTCAATAAATGTTGGGCAACTGGATAATCACCTGCAGAACAAAGAAGCTGGACTATCTTGCACCACTTACAAAAATGGACAAAAATGAACTCAAAATGGATTAAATATTTTTAAAAAAATTTAAAGTTTTTTTTTTCTTTGAGCTTTTGAAATTAAAATAGCAATGCAATCTCACTGGAACAATTGGAACATTACTGCACAAAGATGTACAAAAGCAAAGATAATTGATCACCTTTCCTCCAATGCTATTTCAGTGATAACAGTGTGATATGCACTCTTGTTCACACATATGAGGAAAAAAATTAAACTAGGCAGAATCTCAGACAAAACCAGAGAATCCCAAAGTGCTTGAGACTTTTCAGCAAGATCAAAGCCGACCAGAATTACCTTCTTTGTTTTTAAATTTTTTTTAACATTTATTCATTTTTGAGAGACAGAGAGACAGAGTGTGAGCAGGAGAGGGGCAGAGAGAGAGGGAGACACAGAATCCAAAGCAGCTCTAGGCTCTGAGCTGTCAGCACAGAGCCCGACACAGGTTTCCAACCAACAATCTGTGAGATCATGACGTGAGCTGAAGTTGGACGCTTAATGAACTGAATCACCTAGGTGCCCCCAGAATTATCTTCTTTGGATTGAATCTTAATATAGAAAGATCTAGACTGAAGGCTTGGGGCTAGAGTCAGGCAGAGGTCACAAAAGGGCACCAAGAGAAGCAGACCTTGAGGATTTAGTTCTAGACAATTAGCCCTGAGCAGAATCCTAGATGCTATACATTTGGATTTCTCAATTTTGATTTTCTTAACCAAGCTTCACAGAAGGAGGCATATGGTGACATGGCAATCAGTGACTGCCATGTATCCTTACGACAGCTCTTATCACCAAAGTGTATTTAATATGATGTTTTTGTGGGCATGATTATATTGTGGAAAAATTCAAAAATCAAGAAGAGAAGAGACATGATCCTGACTGTCAGAGCACAGGAAGAGAAGTCATGGACCAAGGGGCAGATGAACAAGTAAACAATCAGCAGAATGAACCAAGGACTTAATAGCGGTGTGTGCGGAGTGGTGTGGGAGGAGGGTCTGGTTCAGGTGTATTTTTGGACAAGATGGGCCTGGAGAGGAACATGCAGCGACCTCTGCCTAGTGCCTTTGCCTAGGGAGGTGCTGGAAGGAAAACTAATTTCTCATGGAGAGATACATTTCAGTATGAATCCCATGGAGCATGATCCCACGATGCCCAAGTTATCTCTTTGGGGCTTTTGACTTACAATGTGCTATCCAAATTGTGAGATCACAAATACCATCAAAGCTACAAAATGTATCTGTCTACTCCATGGGAGAATTTGAGGAAATAACCCTTCTTTCTTCCCTTCCCTTCCCTTCTTATCTATCTATCTATCTATCTATCTAATCTATCTATCTATCTATCATCATCATCTCCTATCTACTCATCAATGATTCATCTATTTATATAATCCTATGTATGTATGTATATACAAAAAATGGATTAAAGACTTAACATAAGACCCCAAGCCATAACATTCCTAGAAGAAAACACAGGGAAGAAGCTCTGAGACATTGGTCTTGGCAATGAGTTTTTGGATGCGACACCAAAGCACAAGCAACAAAAGAAAAAACAAATAAGTGGGATGACAGCAAATAACAAGCTTCTGAAGAGTGAAGGGAACAGTCGACATAATGAAAAGACAACCTACAGAAAGGGAGAACATATTTGTAAGCCACCTGCCTCATAGGCAGTTCATATCCAAAATATATGAGGAGCTCAGACGACTCAACAGCAAGGAAACAATCTGATTAAAAAAATGGGCAGAGGGACTGAATGGAGGTTTTCTCAAAGAAGACATCCGGATGGCCGACAGGTGCCTGAAAAGATGCTCACCATCACTCACGATCAGGGAAACGCAAATCAAAACCACACCTGTTAGGATGGCTATTATTGAGAAGACAAGGGGTGATATGTGTTGGTGTGGATGTGGTGCTGGTGGGAATGCAAACTGGTGCAGCCCATGTGGAAAACAGCACGGCGGTTCCTCAAAAATTAAACACAGGATAACCCTATCATCCAGCCATCCCACTTCTGGGTACATGTCCAAAGGAAGTGAAATCAGGCAATCGAAGAGCTGTGTGCACCCCATGCTCACGCAGCTTTGCTTACAAAAGCCAAGAAGTGGAAGCAGCCTGTCTGTGTTTGGAAGAATCAGCAAAGAAAGGAGCATCATTCAGCCACAGGAAAGGATGGCCCGTGAAGGCATTAGGCTGTGTGAGATAAGTCTGACACAGGAGGACAAATGCTGGGTGCTCTTACTTCTATGTGGAATCTAAAAAAGCCAGACTCACAGAAACAGAGAGTGGAGTGGAGGTTGCCAAAGGCTGGGGGTGGAGGAAACAGGGAGATGTTGGAGACAGGACCGAAACTCACGCTTATAAGATGTGTAAGTTCCTGGCATCCAACGTGCAGCTTGGTGACTACAGTGAACAACACTGTATTATACACTTGAAGGTTGTTAAGAGAGTAGATGCTAAGTGTTCTCACAACCAAAAAAATGGTAATGACGTGATGGAGGTGTTAATTAACCCTATTAGTAGTGTGAATCATTTTGCAAGATACAAATGTATTAAGTCATTAGTTTGTACGCAAACTTGTGCAACGTCATACGTCAGTTATGCCTCCCAAAAGGTGGGGCAAACTCAGATGCAGGGATGGGGTCTGTCTCCTCCTTTTCTCGCATCCTATTTTCTTACCTTTGAAAAAGCGGTTCACTTTACATTTCTATCCTTCCTGCTGTATTTACTCCGGACTTTCTATAGTTGTTGTTGCTGTTATAAATGAAACATTTTCCATTTCATCTCTAACCAGTAATTACCAATACAAAGAGAAGCTACTTATTTTTTTGGGATGTATCTTGTTTCTACCTGGCCTCTGAAGCCCCTTATTCTGTCATTTTCCACTGAAGCCTCTTAGACTTCAGGCCCACAAACTTGCTCTCTACAGACAAGGCAATCCTGTCCCCTGACCCCACACACCAATCAGTGTTGGCATCCCACTGCCTGCTTGGGCTCCCATGCACATGGCTGAGCTGCACTGATGACTCCCAAATCCATCCACTCTCCCCATGCCCAAAGCTGGGCCGCTGGGCCACTACCCCACCTCTCACAGAAGACATTGGAACTCCCAGCCCTGGTCCCCAAGAAGAGGGCAGCCTTCTCTCTCTTTTCACACACTGACCATGTCGATCACACCCCGGGGCCCCTGCCTGGGGTCCCACACAGCCAGTGTCCAGGGCTTCCTGAAGGGGCCAAACTTAAGTCAAGGGGCTTCAAGGACTTGGGCAGATACCTTGTTTTAGGGACCTTGCTGGTTGCTAATGCTTGGGGTAGAAGGAGAGGCAAACCCTATGAGGCCCTACCTGTAGGACTCCAGCCGGGACTATGAGCTGTGGGGGTGCAGTTCTGCCCACCACCCTCATCACAGCTCTGAGAATAAAACCTGTCTCTGTGCCTGCAAGGCCAGGGTATCTGCTTATGCCTTTACCACTCCCTATTTCCCTTCAGGAACACTGGTACCCATCTATCCAACCACCTGTCTATGGTCATCCATCTACCCACCCACACATCCATCCATCCATCCATCCATCCATCCATCTACACATCTATCCATGCATCCACCCACCCACCCACCCAAACATCCATCCATCCACTCATCCATCATTCCATATCTTTTAGTTTGACAATAACTCAGCAAATAAACTTCTTATTGGTTGTTGGATGACACTGTCCATGACATACTGGCCAATATCAGCATCTTTGCCACTCAAGCATTTTTGCACATTTCCTTCTGTCTTGGAAGCCCCTCCAAGGTCTCAATCTGGTGAACCCTACTCACCCTTCAGGTTCCAACCTGAATATCACTTTCTCATAGAGTGGCCTCCAGGGACTTTTGACCTGGCTGGGGACCCTGTCATCTCCTTGAAAGGCCCCATTCTCCTCTCTCAGGACCCAGCCCACTGCCTACATCAAGTCTATCCCCTGTGAAAGACCATGACTCCCATGAGGCAGGAGCCCATCTGTTCTGTTCACTGTGAGGCCTGACATACATGTCTGTGGACAAATGGCAGTGGGCAGTAATAGTGGGTGGCGGATGTTGAGGTCATCCTGGCTAGGCTCCACTGGAACCCGAACATACTCAGGGTGATAAGGTCCAGAGAAGACTCCTGTAGCAGTCGGGGGCTTGCCTGGGGCAGGCCTTGAATGTTGGTCATGGGTCATAGTTTTAGCTTTTGGAAACTAGCCCATCCCTGGGGTTTCCTGAGCAAGGGTTGAGATGTTCAGAGGATGGTCCCAGGAGGGCCAGCTTCCATGCATCTTGGGTTTTAGGGAGACTGAAGGGTCAGCCCAGCAGTGGGTGGGTGGTGGGGTAGGGTCACAAGGGGGAATTCAGTATGAGGACTTGAGGACTGCTACCTATCTTTGTCCTCTCTCCGGGGCAGATGTGGGGGCAAGACCAGGCCGGCAGGGGCTGGTGGGCAGCAGCATGAGTTGTGCCAGCTAGAGGTCTGGAAGGCATGCGGTGGGCAAGGGGATGGGCTCAGTCCTGACATGCCCAGCAAGTGTTCCAATGGGCTGCACCCGCTCAATAGTGCAGAGACACAGAGGTCAGGGCCAGAGGCGTCTTGGTGCCAACAGCAGCAGTGGCATGAAGAAAACACATTTGCCACCATGGTTCCTATGGGCAGGGGGTTGCCACCCCAGGACGCGGGCAGGAGCAGGTGCCTGGGCAGGCCTGACGAGCCCATGTGACATGTGCAGTTATTCCTGGAGACCTGGAGACCTCCAGATGTGACACTTAGGGATGTTCTGATAGCCCCAGGAACAGGCACCAGCATGAAGCTAATACAAGAGTAGAACAGAGACCCTGGAATCACAGGGCTGATGGGGGATGCATGGGCCCATGCAAACACTGGGACCAAGGCATCAGTGCACTCTGCAGGCCCCTTTCACGTGTCACGTAAGAAGGATTGTTTGCTCCATGGACGGAAAAACAAAGAAAATCACCTATCACCCGTTGGGAATTAAGATAACTCAGAAAACAAGACTTTTCATTATAGGAAGATTTTAGAGATGTGAAGCATTTAAGACTTGGGAACCCTGCTTGTCACTGTGGACAGGCTGGGTTGTGGACTCTATCATGGACCCACCTGGCCCTGCACCCCATAGGGTGCTGCCATGCTTGTGACATGTGTGTCTCTGTATGTGTATTACACCTCAAAAAAAGGCAGAAAAAACTCAACCCATTCTTGTTGCCAAACAACTCATAGGCTAAAGAAGAAATCCCAGTGGGAATTAAAAGAAATACTTAGAAGTAGAAAATACTGCAGATGCTACGAGGCAAAGCTTGCAGGATGCAGCTAAACCCATGTTTTGAGGGAAATTCATAGCCTTGGATATAAATGTTCATATTAGAAAGGAAGATAGGCTGAAGACAGATGAGCTGAGTGTCCAACTTATTTTAGAGAAGGAATACTTGCCAAACTCAAAACAAGGAAAAGAGAATGGAAAGTAGAGCAGAATCAGTCGAAAAAGAAAATGAAACCACATCAGGAAAGTTCATGTGGTATAAAGTGGGCTCTTTGAAAAAACTAACAAAGTAAAACCCCCCAGTGCGACTGACAAGTGCAAGGGAAGAGAATTTAAATTATCCAATGTCCCACAGACAGTGCAGGGACTAAGAAGGGACACTGTCTACAACCAAACGCCGATGACTTAAAAAACAATTAAAAATGGGTACATTTCAGAAATATTCAGCTTACCAGAGAGCTGATTCAATGAGAAATACAAAATAGATGGACCCTGTAACTGTTAAAAATTGAGCAGCGCTGAAAGAACTTCCTTCAAAGGGAACAGGTGGCCCCATAAGTAAGTGGGACCGGCCCTCCAGGAGCAGTGTGCCCTGTTGTTACATAAACCCTCCCAGGCAGGGGCAGGGGCGCTCGCACAGACTGAGAGGGCCCTGCCCCCAGTACCAGTCGGAAACGGCACAAAACCCCAGAGTAAGCACCAGCAGATCCAGTGCAACAGTGCACCAAGAAGATAAGACAGCTGGCCTGGTTTCTCTAAGCAGGAAAGGATGAATTGACATTAGAAAATAAATGCGTAAGTATTAAAAATCTCAATGATCAATTCAAAGGGTGCAGAAACATTTTCGTAAAGCCTAAGGTACATTCGTGATAGGACACGGCACAGAAGGCAGGCACGTAGCAAACGCCACCCTGGCTTTTCCCCCCAGAAGGGGAGAAACAGCACTTTCTGAGCCCCGTGTCCCTGAGGCAGGATGCGGGCCCGCTACACTGTGCTACCTGGCACCTTGCTGCGGCTCCTGTGGGCACAGAGCAGGATGGGAAGGGAGACGTGATGCAAAACCTTTGTACAGGCTGGTGACCTGGTCAGTTAGATAGAAAAGCTAAAGAATCTGTAAATTATGGGAAATAACGAAAGAGTTTAGCAAGGTGGATGGACATAAGATTGAGATAATAAGTGAGTTGTGTTTCCAAAGACTAGCAACAAACAAGCAGAAAAATGCAATGACAAGATGACCATCAATTTAGAATAGAAGCAGAAAATATGCAGTTCCAGAGCATAAACTAATAAGTGATATTCAAGACTCTTACAGTGAAAAAATGTTACTGAGATCTAAATAAATGAAAAGGAAGAAGTGTTTATGGAGAAGAACTTATAACGACTGAATTCTCCCCAAAGTGACTGACAGATTCAATAGAGGTGTTTTTTTAATGTTTATTTATTTATTTTGAGAGAGAGAGAGAGTGGGGGGGGGGTGGTAGAGAGAGAGAGGGAGAGAGAATCCCAAGCAGGCTCTGTGCTGTCATCACAGAGCCCAACGTGGGGTTTGATCCCATGAACAGCGAGATTGTGACCTGAGCCGAAACCAAGAGTTGGACACCCAACCGACTGAGCCCCCCAGATGCCCCTTGATTCAGCAGAGGATTTTGTGGAACCTGATAGCTAATTCTCAGATTGACGTGCAAGAGTGAAGGCTGAGCAGAGTCAGAACACTTGAAAAAGGACAGGAGCGGGTGCCCAGCCGGGAGGGCTGGGTCTGGGGCAGGGGCCGGGAGCACGGAGCCGGGAAGCCCACCGTGCTGTCCAGAGCTGGGTGCACAGCGGCCGTGGCCAGCATCGGGGTTGGCAGGTCCAGGAGCGGGTATCCACAGGGAAACGCATAAAACCGGGCCCTTACCTCAGCTACAGAAAAAAGTCAATTATGTAGAAATTATGAGCACGTCTCTGTTAGACCTTGGGGGTGGCGAGGTTTCTTAAGGTACAACAAGTACTAACAACGAGAGAAAACATGAATAAATTTGACTATATTAAGGCTGAGAGGAGATTATACTAAGGCAGGAGACCTCCAAGGGGCCCTTCCTGGGGCGAACGGTTTTCAGGGTGACCGGGTCATGCTCTTTGCCGCCTCTGTGTCGCGCGGTCCGAGCGCACCCTGGACCTTCCGGGGTACACCCGCGGTGCCATCGCAACAGGCCGCACGCTGCCGTGGAAACCACGCTGGCTTCCACAGAGCAGGGCGCTTCGGGGCTTGCAGATGTGTGAAACAGCCCCACTCTTCTCGCTGTTTTCTTGGGAAAATGCTGCTATTGCTAATAGAAATACGGCCTGTGTGTCAACAGTCAGCAGTTTATTGCTATTTTTAAGTGAATTACTAGGTAACCGCTTCCCACGTCTCAGCCCTGGTCTACACCACGGACCGGTAGGCGTAACCCGCACAAACAGGAGCTCTCTGGCTCTGGCTGCTCTGCGATTTGCAGGGGCGTAAAGGGGTCCCGAGAGCCAAAGAGGCTGAGAGCCGCTCGCTGCCTTAAAGACGGTGTGAAGACAAGTTACAGACGAGACCTTTACGGTCCCGGCAAGACGGTGAGACTCTGAAGAAAAGCACGAGGAGACGGGCCCGCGGGCGGCCGGAGCGCACGTGTGGCCGCCGCGTCGCTGGGCTCACGCCCCGGAGGAGCTGCGGCCCAGACCCACGGAGAAGGCGCAGCGCGGGCGGAGAGGCTCGCTACTTCACAGGGGTGACAATGACAGCGCGCGTGGTCAGATGAATCTTCGTGGAAGTGCGTAAAAGGAAGTTCCGGAGGATGGCACGCATCGCAGCTGATGCTCGTTTTAGAATGTTAAAAACAGCGCGAACAAACGATACTGCTTTTAGGCACAGAACCGCGAGGGGACAGGGAAGGAGTGCAGGAGCCTGGCCGGCGGACCGGGGGCGGGGGCGGAGGACATCACTACTTTCTGGGCTTTAGTGTCATGTCCAGTCCGGATCTAAAGATGCAGTGAAGGGGCGCCCGGGTGGCTCAGTCAGTTCAGCATCTGACTCCAGCTCAGGTCATGACCTCGCAGTCCGTGTGTTCGAGCCCCGCGTCAGGCTCTGTGCTGACACCTCAGAGTCTAGAGCTGCTTCTGATTCTGTGTCTCCCTCTTTCTCTGCCCCTCCCCTGTTTCTTCTTTCTATCTATCTATCTCTCAAAATAAAATAAAATAAAATAAAATAAAATAAAATAAACATTAAAGATGCAGTGAAAAGGCAGAAGCCTGTGCACAGACCAGGGACGGGAACAGCCACAAACAGAAGGGCACGCGGGCCTGGTGCTGACCCTTCAGGAAAGCCAGGGACCTGACCCACAAGCGACTCGGGCCTGCATCCTGCTGCTAGCGGAGCTGGGACAAGGGCCTCTCAGCGAGGGGCTGCGTTCCAGCTTATTTTAAAGGAAAATTGGGCATAGGAGGAGCCAATCCTAAAACTCTCATTTGGGGGTGAAAACGTAGCCTAATGTCACTAAGCTAATGTGTTTTCATCTACAGTTTGAGTTTGTAACTAAACACTTACTTGTTAACAAGTGATTTCGTTTTCTCCACTGTCTTAGGGGCTGGGGCTCTGCGGAAAGCTGGGCTCTCCAGCCCCTCCTTCGTGCCCGACCCGGACCTCCCGCACCTGCACACAGCAGGGCCCCGGGGTCCATTCTAAGGATCGGGGGGGGGGGGGGGGGGGCGGGGGCGGGGCCCGGGGGGCCTTGGTGATGCTGGCCCACAGCAGCCTGCTGTGGCTGCTGCTCCCGCTGGGGACTGATGCTTCAGAGGCCACGTGTTTCCTCTGGGTGCCACGACCCACCCTCCGCTAATTCTCCCCGAGAAACTGTGACTCCCCGCCAGCCGCCACTGCCAGTTCCAGACGCTTTTAGCAAGTTAAATCCAGTAAATTCGCACTCGGGAGACATACTCTACAGCTGTCATGACAAGCGTGCATCCAGACAGCAAGCCATCACCAGAGCCGAGCTGCCCCATCGGGACCCTGAGTCTGACAAAGGTGGGTGTCCCAAGACAGCCCCCCCGACCCTGCACAGAGGTGCCCCAGCCCCAGCGGCCTGGCCACCCACCTCAAAGGTGTTCCCGGTCACATCGAACTCGGGGGGAACAAAGGCACCCTCGGGGTCATCTGGGGACGGAAGAGAGAAGGCTCTGGTCACACGCCCACAACGCCCAGGGTGAAGAGAAACCCGCCAGCCCGGAGGGAGGCGCGTCGCCTCCTGCTTCCCGGGGGCCGATGGCTCTCTCCCAACCCCCTTCTGTCCCCGCGTCCCTGAGGAAACAGCGGTTGAGAGGGAAAACTTCACTCTTCACTGTTAAGTGTGGGGAAACGGTCCCAAGAGCACAGTGGCGGGGAGGGGAGGCCACGGGAACACTGGAGGCAGATGTCAGGCGGCCTCCTGTGCCCGCTACGATGCCCTCTGCACGTGCACTCCCTGGGGGCCAGCAGGACCGGATGCCTCAGAGCTGGCAGCCCCCGGCTCGTCCCTGCGGGGACCATATGGGCCGTGCACGAGGGCCCTCCCGCCTCCTTCTCCCTCAGCGGTCCTCGGGGCTGGAGATCCCACCAGGAGACCAGGGAGGCCTGGGCTCTGTTGCTCTGGGCCGGCCCAGGGCGCCCGTGTCCACACTGTGCCCCAAAGCTACCTTCCGCGGCCCACCCCCGCTGCCCCGCCCCGGGCTCACCGCTGAGCAGCTCCATGAAGCACACGTTCCCGCTGGTGTTGAAAGCCAGGGTGTCGGGCGTGATGCAGAGGGTCTGGAAGATGGCCGCGTGGGCAACGCTCCTCATGGACAGGCTGCACTCCAGGCACACGGCCCATGCTTCCTGCTCGCTGAGGCCGCTGTCCCGCAGCGACAGGATGTCGGCCAGGGACACGTTCTCCTGCCAAGACAGGCCGCGGCTGAGACGGGTCTGGGGACGGGCCCAGGCCGCCGTAGGGCCCCCTCCCCAGGGAAGGCCCGGCACCCCCACGTCGAGACCGATTCCAGGGAAGTAGACAGCATGCGGCGACGTTTCACTTTACGTCAGAAACAGGGTTGTAGGCAAAGGCTTTTTAAGGAAAAACAACAAACCCAGAATGTCACCCAGCCCACTGTTCCCTGGATGCCAGAAGCCACAAAGTATTTGGCAAAATGACCAGCATATCATTGGGAACAGGTGTTACTCCTGTGGTCGGGACCTAGCTCTTTGTCCCAGAAATTCTGGCCGCCCCACAGCCCACTGGCGGAGGCACCCGGCCCACAGGCTCACCACCCGTGGTTCGGTGGGCACGCCGAGGGCTTTCAGGTCGTAAGCAAGCCGTGGGCGCCGGTGGAGACGAGCCGACGTGTACAAATGCACAGTGTGCGGGAAGCCCGTAGCAGAGCAGGTGCTCCAGTCAGTCCACGGAGGACCCAGGTCAAGGGGCTTTCTCTTGCAGGCCAGACCCCAGGCCTCCCTGTGCTGGGCTCAGCGTTCACATCTGACTAGACTCCGCTGTGACTACGTCACCAGCATGCACACACACACTCCGAATGTATGCACGTCGGACACCCGCACGCTGTCAGACACGCACACACCTCCCTTGTGCATGCACGCACGTGGGTTTACACCAACATGTGCACTCACATGCACACATGCAAATCACACATGTACCAACACACTCAAAAAATGAGTTGATGTGTCCTCAGTGGTCAGGCATATGCCACACAGTCTCACACACGCTCAGATACCCATACTTTCACTTAAGTGCACACCTGTGCAATCCCGAGTCACACACACCCACATACATTCACACATACGCTATACACACCCTCACACGTGCACAACATACCTGTATGCACACACTCAGACCCATACGTGCACCCTGAGTGTGCACACACACACTGCCACACGTCAGACACCTTGGATCTTGAGGCCCTAATCTGGCCTGCTGTTCAATGCCCTAGTCACCTCTGTGCGTCTGTGGGACTGTGTTCCACTGGCCCTCGGGAGGGAGGAGCTCAGGGAGCCAGGCTGGGAGCTGGAGCCTGCAGGAAGCATGTGCGTGGGGTCAGGAGAGGAGGTGGAGGGTAGGGGAGATGGTGTAGAAGACAGACGGAGCCCCCTCCTTCTCCAGCCTCAGCTGCCCAGCCCTCCCAGCACACAGGAGTGTTCTCCCCATGTGGCCAAGCCCTCCAGGCCTGGAAAGTCTCCTAGCTCCTGCCCTTGAATTTCCCCCATTTGTATTGCAGGAATCCCCACAACCACAGACAAAGGGGACAAAGAACTTAAGCCAAGAAAGAGAAAGAGAAGGAAAGAAAGAAAGAAAGAAAGAAAGAAAGAAAGAAAGAAAGAAGAAAGGAAAGAAGGAAGGAAAGAAAGAAACAAAGAAAAAAGAAAGAGAAAGGGGGAAAGAAAGAGAAAGAAAGAAACAAAGAAAGAAAAAGAAGGAAAGAAAAAGAAAGAAAGAAAGAAAGAAAGAAAGGAAGGAAGGAAGGAAGGAAGGAAGGAAGGAAGGAAGGAAGAAAGAAAGAAAGAAAGAAAGAAAGAAAGAAGAAGGAAAAATCAGGGAGTGGCCCCCATGAGCACCTTGGCCAAACCTCTGGGGTTCAGCAGTGCGGGTGACAGGAGGGGACCTGGGCCTGGGCTGCCTGTGCCCACGTGACTTGGCACATCCCACCATCTGCTTCCTCCTCAGAGCTCAGCACAAGTCTCCACGTCACTCCCCAGGCCCTTCCAGCTCTTTCTGTGAGGTAGATGGATGAGGGAAGGGCAGCCAGCCCATTGGAAGCTGGTTCAAGAAGACGGGGCCACGGGGTTCACCCACATCCAAGTCAGAGCTGCCAGCCAGGTTCCAGAAATGCGTGTGGCCCTGTGATGAAGGTGGTCTGGGAGTTTTCAAAGGAGAATGAGGGCACAAAGCAGAGCACAGGATTAGACTCAGGCGTGGAGGAGGCTGGCAAACCGGAAAATCTGAATTTCCCAGCCTCTGAGGTCCACGGATGAAAGGTCCGTCTGATCTGGCTCAGTCTAGGGCCCTCGCTGCAGCACGTGGGCTCCCCAGGACGCAGGAGAGCCCAGTGATGCTCGTGGGGCCTCGTTAAAGAGGCGTCTTGGCAGTGTGTACGTGCACACACAGCACACACGCGTGCACACGCACATGCACGTGACCACACAAGTAGACACACACTAACAACAACCCAAAGACTCTGGGTTTATGCTCCTGAGGAGAGTGAAGCCCACGGCGCGAGCGTGAGCCGGTCCCCACCGCAGGCACCTTGTTGATGCTGTGCTCGCGGTGTCTGCACAGGCTGCAGGCACCAGCTTGCGCGGCTGTTGACTGAATGTGCCGCCAGGAGAAGGGAGCCCAGGTCGGGTGCTCCCGGGGGCATCTCACGGCCCAGAGCCTGACTTCCTGTTCAGGTCGAGGGCCCCCGGCCCAGCTGGAAGATGCCCCGTGAGTGGGGAGGCCCCTAACCCCCAGTGCCTGTTCACGGTGGGAGCATCTAAACGGTGGGGTGCGGATTCTCCGTGCGACTTTACGGGGTGGATTCCGTGGGTCATTGCTTCCGGCACACGGCGGAAGCTGCCACTCGCGGACAAGATGCTCTTGGCCCCTCCAAAGCCCAGCTGTTGCAACGGGAAGGCACGATTCAGCTGACACACGGTTCCAGGGCGGGGCTGAGATGTGCCGCTGGTTCTGATATACCAGCATGGTGGCGAGGGGGTCACCAAGTGCTGGGGGACCCTGACCCATGGCCTCCCTGGTCACCTGTCCTCTGGGGCCTGCTACCCACCCTTCCGTTCTGCCTGCTCCAGCCCTGGCTGTTGGAATGACCCTCCCTTGCCTGAATCCACGGCCCAAGGAGGGCAGAAGGGCTGAGGCTTGGCTAATGGGCCGGGCAGGGGTGAGAGACGGGGAAGCCCATGCCAGCCACTCTGCTCCCTCAGCGAACATCCCCACCAGAACCCCCAGCCACCTTGACAGACAAGAGCCACATGGGCGTCCTGCACGTCTGTGCCCATCTCCGGGTCCCGTGGGCTCTGAGCCTTGCTGCCAGGTGGGCCCGGATCCGGATACCACGGGCCCCAGGGCAGGACTCGCGGCTCCACTGGCCGCAGCAACGTTTCGGAAGGAGGTGACAGGCTGGGAACAGAAACACCGGCCGCAGCTCCCACTGATGCCTGTCTGTAGTCCCTCATCCAGCACAGCCACAGACCCGCACCCATGAGGGCCTGTGACAGGCCAGAGGGTTCGTGGCCTCCCACACCGCAGCCGTCCCCTGCCGTTGCCAGCGTGACCTGACCTTGTCGCTGCTGGGCAGCCTCTGGTGGCTCTACCTCTCGGGTACAGACCCAGACTTCAGCGCAGGCCCAGAAGGTTCTTCAAAACCCAGTAGAGCCCACAGGGCCTGGAACCCCACCCCTCACTGTTGGCCAGCAAGGTGCTGCCTCGGCTGTGAGCAGGCCTGTGAACTGTCCTTCCCTAGAGATTGTGCAGACACAAACCCTGTCCCGTCCAGGCTGGGAGGAAGGGTGCTCCTCAGGGAGGCTGGTCCCCAGGGAAGCCCCTCGTCAGCCACAGGGCAGGGCTGGCTTCCCACCTGACGACCCTTGTCTGGTTATAGCAAAGTGGGTCCATCCAGGAGCTTCTGTGCCTCGAAGACCCCCCTCCCCCACCCCATCAGAGATAACCCTGTGAGTCGGGGTTATGTGGGGACCCACAGGGACCGTGGATGGTTATTGTCCATTTCAAACATACTCTCGTATGTTACTTTTCTCAACCCTGGAGCATCGTGATGGGAACCCCCAACACAAACCCAAATCATTGCTGAGGACACTTGTGGACAATCTCGGGGCCTGCTGGCAGCTTGGAGGAAGCTGGGGAGGTCTGCATAGTACCCCGTTGGGGGTGCTTGCCCTAAAGCGCCCCCCTCCAACTCCGGACTGTCACCCAGCACGAAGCTCTCCTCACCTCCCCAGTCGCCTGCTGCTCTGTGTCGTCTGGGTGGGGTCATCACGTGGACCCGGAGGGCCCAGTGGGAATATCTGTTTCTTCACAGGGCACCCACAGCCGTGGGTGCCTCCAGGCAGCACAGGCTGCCCCCCACCCACCTTCACATCCCTGGGCCCAGCCTGGCGCCCGGTGCATGGATGCTGGGGAGATGCTCACAGAACCCGGAAGGGATAGGAAAGCCCCCTACACCGCAGGGAAGTCTAGAAGCCCGGAGATGCCCTGCCCTGGTGCCAACTTCACCTCCAAGTCTGCCCTGTCCTTGTCCCCTGGAGGCTCCTGAGGGCGACATCACCTGCCTCCAGAAGGCCTGGCATCTGCCCCTCCGGCAGCCGCTGCTCTGCCTGGTCCCTCATCCTGACCTTTGCTGCGACCAGTGCAGCGGGACAGGTGGGGCGACAGCCCCCAGGGCCTCAGACCTGCTCACCACGGGCCCGGGGGGTTTGCAGCTGAGGGAACCCTCCGGGGCACACACCCAGAGTGGAAGCGCTGGGACACTGCCACCAGCAAGGGGGTCTGCCACCATGCCTGTCCCTGCTGACGTGGCCACCATACAGTCTTTCAGTTCTTGCCATCTAGCACTCGCGGACAGGTGTTCACGGCGGTGTATTTTGCGTTCCTTGATACTGATGAAGTCAAACATTTTTCATGTGTTCACTGGCCATTTGGATTTTCCCTGGGGTTACAACCAGGGAAGGACATTCCCTGGGGCTCGTGGGGAGTCCTGGCCTGTCGTGCAGTCTGTTGTTATAATCAGCTATAAAAATGGTGAATTCCCATGTCTTGTGCAGTCTGTCCATGTCCTGGGTCTGGCACCCACCACCCCTCCATGGGTGAGAAGATGCCCCGTGTCTTCTCTGTCCTGGCTCTTTCCGGGGTTTCCGTCAGTATGGGTGATGTTGCAGTCTGGCTACCCCCTCACCTTACACGGGATGGCTGTTCAGGTGCAACCTGACGCCATAATGTTAGCAGGTACAGTCACACGACTCTGATGGGGATTTAAAACCTTCAACACCAACCGAGTTGAATGTATGCAGGAAGCATAAAGTCTGGATCAGGTGTGTTCACTGGCACAGGACATTGGTCTGGCTCCAAGGCTTGAGCTGGACAGGCTTCCTATTTTACGGGAGCATGCCCAAAGACGGTGCCTGTCTCCCCCAAAAGGTGAAAGAAGTTTGAAGGGCTCATCTGAGCTTTCCCAATGGATGCTACTAACCCAGTGGCATCCCACTTCATCTGGAGGCCTCAGTCACAGGACGATGGGAACCCTGCAGCCATATGCACTGTGCATAGCTAGGGGGCTGCTCCAACCCAGAGGGGCACCAGGGAACCCTCCAATCCAGCGAAGGCAGCAGGGCCACGGGGGTACAGACCGTGGGCGGGGATCCGGCTCTGGCTCTGAATCCCGGCTCTGCTGTTGTTTGTTTGTTTGGCACCAGCCACAGGGCACGAAGGAGGCCCTAAAAGGATGGGGTCGCTGATACAAAGATCCGCGTTCTCCATCCGCTTTGGATGGTGACTTAGGAGGTGAGTCTTCTAACAAACACACTGAAATGTGTCCTCTGGGGGAGGTTTTGAAGGCTGTGGGCTGGGCACACCCTTTCTTTTTGCATCAAAGCCATGGAAATGCCCAGAGGTTTATTTATTCTCTAGCCTTCCCTCTCTGCAGCCTTGTCTCTCACCAAATCCAGGCCACCATGGCGGGGGGGGGGGGGCACACCAACCCTCGGGTCCAGCCTCAGCGGTTCTTGGCAGGCCAGCCACGGGGTTCCCACAACAGGCTCTGCTCCCCAGAAGGACAGGGCCACCATGTCATGAACCCTGCCCTTAACAGCCAGCCTTCTTGCAAAAGTGTGTGTGCGTGGGGGGGATGGCAGGCAGAAGGCAGAGGGCCCTAGGGGCTGTGGCTAGGTCCTTAGGAACCCCCTTATCTGCTCTAGGAGGGTGGTGGCCGTGTCTAAGTCTTGGCCACCAGTCTCGCCCACGTGGGCACTGGAGGGTCCTCATCAGCAACATGCCGGTTACAGCCCGTTCCGTGGATGGTTGCATGATGCCAGGATCCCTCCACAGTGAGCACAGAAGCCCAGGGATTGGGGCATCTGCCTGCTTGGAGGCTTGGAAGGCCCTCCTTTGCCAAGACCCCAGAGCCTTGGGTCTTCCTGGGAGTGGCTGCCTTCTCGGGGGGCCACCTATCACATGGAGGGACCCGGCTTGTTGATTTGGCCCCAGGCCTCAGCCTGCGGGTGCCGTGGGGAAGCAAGAGGTGCAGGCAAATCGGTTCTGTGGGCACCTGTCCAGTTAATGACCAGAAGCTCTATGTGGCGGAGACTGCTGGTCCCTCTGAGCCTTGGGAGGGGGGATGCTTCGGGACTCGGGATGCTGGGCGGAGGCCTCTGCTGTTCTGTGTGCAGGCAGCGGCCCTCAGTCCCGGGGGCTCCCCCCCACCCAGCTCCTGAGCAGGCCAGCCTGATTGCGCTCTGCTGGCCAGTGCCTCCCACTGACCTCCTAGGGTGCCGGCAGGGAGGAGGACAGTGCTCCACCCCCTCCCGCTCACGACGCCCCACCCCACACTCATCCATCCAACGTTTATAATCAGGAGCCCCCACCCTCCCTGCGGAAGGACCCAACTTCTTCAGTGACCACCCACCCACTGCTGTCCCGTGGGGCTGACATTCCAAGGGTCCTGTCCTCTCAAAGCGAAAATGTTAAGGCTGACGGGGCGTTGCTGAGAGCGGCCTCCAAGACCTGGGCCAGGGGCAGGGGTCCTGGGAGCCGGGGCACCTTCCCCCGGACTCTCCCTAGGAGCAGGTGGGGGGAGGCGGGGCCCACCGCGCCCGGGCTCACCTCGTCCTCCGGCAGAGTGGGGAGCGGCTCGAAGTCGTAGCCCGCTAGGTCCTTGCCGTCCTCCTCGTACAAATCCGCCACGGCCGCGTCCATGGCCTGCATCGTGCTCGGACTCGGCCAGCGCTGGGGCCTCGCGCTCCGGCCGGCGCCCCTGCCCCGCCGCGCCCGTCCGGCCTGGGCCTTCCCGCGGGCCCTGCGCCCGGCTCCGCGCGCGGCCGGGCTCGGGCTCCGGTTTGGACTCCGGCTCCGCGCACGGCCGGGCTCGGGCTTCGGTTTGGACTCCGGCTCCGGCTCCGGCTACGCGCGCCCCGCCGCCATGGCAACGCGCCCGCCCCCCGCGGCCCCGCCCTCGGCGCGCCGCCCGCGCGCCTGCCGCAGTGTCACCCGAGCGGGGGACGGGGTGTCCGGGAGGAACCGGGGGTCCCGGCACTCGCCAGGCCGGGCTCACTTTGGCGGGCGCTTGGGCGCGACTGGGGTCTGCGCGCTCTCGGGGACTCTGTTCCTCGGGGACGCTGGCTGCTTCTGCAGCTGCACGGAGCCGGCGGCCTGTGAGCGGCTGGCACCGTTTGGGGCGGGGCCTCTCGTGTGGCCGGCGTCCTCAGCGACGCCACCGCAGGCTGCTGCCCGGGTCTGCGCCCACCTGGGGCCCCGAGGTCGAGGGCCGTGGCCCACTCCCAGGAGGGCTCTGGGTGGGACGTGGACCCTCCGTCCGCCCCCCCCCCCCTTTCCTCCCCCCGCCGCCCAGGGGCGCGGCTGCCGCAGTCCTCGCTGGGGGTGGCGGCTGCGGAGGCGCGCGGTTGTTGGGGGGGGGGGGAGGGGAGATGGGAGTGAGGGGGCAGGAGATCCGGCGGGGGCCGGTCTGGGCAGCTTGGGGTCTGGCCTTGCCTCCTCGCTTGAGTGAGGGTCTCCAGGCTGCTTGTGCGGACGCAGGATTACAGCTTCATCCACACCTTACCAGCCAGCCTGGGGGCTTAGGAGACGCCACACAGCCCCTCCCCACAATTTGGCGGTCCTGCTGCCTCCTGATTAACCCCTCCGTAGCCCCATTTGTGGTCCAGTGGCTGGACTTTGCACAGCACCGGGGTGAGCCTTGCCCCAACCTGGGGCCTGTGGTTGGCAAACAGGCCGGCAAAGGGCCAGACAGCACCCCCTACCACCTTTTCCATGGGAGGGTGGGTGGCAGTCTCACCACCCTGGTGGACGTGGTCCTCGCCGGGCTCCCAGCAGAGCTCTGGGCCAGAGCCCTGGTAGGAGAGCAGGTGCTACTGGCCAGGCTTGTGGGTTTCCACATGTGGCCAGCCCACCCCCCTGCCAGGTCCACGGCGGGTGCTCCCCAAATTCTCGCGTGAACGAGGCAGGTGCTGTGGCAAGGCCTGCCAAGTCCAAACAAGTACTGGGGCACGGATTCCCAGCATTCTGTGCCCAGGTTAGGTCACTGTGACCCTGGGCCCTGGCACGTGATACCCAAGCATGCGAGGGCCATCCGAGTCACCAAAGAAATAGGCCTCAGGCTGGCAGCCAGGTGGGTGCTGGCTGGCCTCACCTGGGGCAAAATGCTGATCCTTGAAGCCACCCAAGTCAAGCAGACTTGTGGGTGCTGCTCCCCACTTCTGGGGGTTCTGGGAAGCTCAGGGCAGCAGCCAGGGTGGGGTGAGTGGCGGTGGCTGGAGCTGCAGAAGCCAGCTGGCAGCTGTGCGGTGGGGGCCAGCTGGCAGCTCCCAGGCCTCAGAAGGAGGCAGAGGGTGGCAGGCGGGCCGCTCCAGGCTCCGAGTCCACAGAGCCGAGCCCCCTGCCCGCGGGCTCCCCCTGGCCGCGCTTTCCCTTGCCGAGGGCTGGAGACGCCCTTCACCGGCCGCCCAGCGCAGGTGCCCCGTGTGCCCCCACGGGCTGCAGGGACCTCACGGGGGTGCGTGTGGGCTCTGTCACCTGGCTCCGCGGTGGCTGCGCCCCTGGGCCAGGGGTCAGGGGTGGGGACTGAGGTGCCGATGGGGAGGGTAAAGATAATCCCACAGCTGGGGAGCGGTCTTGAGTCTGAGGACACACGGTCTACTTGAGGAAGAGGTGCGTGCAGTTTGGGTGACGGACAGGCTTTGATGCGGCTCACTCAGCTTTGGCTGTTGCAGCCTGAAGGCGCCTAGTGGACACTTCCCGGCTCCTCGGTCAGACGGCTGCTCGGAGGAGACGGACCATGGTGCTCGGGGTCGAAGGGCCACGGGGAGGTCAGGGGAGGAGCTGAGGGGGCGTGGCAGGGCGGGGTGGGAGGTGCTGAGGGGGAGGGGCAGGGGGAGGAGCCGGGGGGAGAGGAGGGGGCAGGAGCTGGGGCTGGGGGGAGGGGTCGGGGGAGGGGCTGGGGAGCAGCTGAGGGGAGGAGCCGAGGGGGGCGGGGCGGGGGGGGAAGACCCCGTGGGGCTGAGGCCACACTGCTATCCTTCCTTCCTTTAAAAGTTTGTCGTCATTGGTCTTGTTCAGTGAGTGATGTCACCCCCGCTGGAAGCTTGCTTAGTCCGAGTGTTTGCATACGAGCCGGCTTTTGTGGCCAGCTTTGGTCCAAGGAAGGATTTGGTGTTGGCTCTGTGTTTTGGTGCCTTAGACACAATAGATGCTCCGTTAATGTTGGATGAGGCATGATTCTTGACCCCAGAGCAACACACTTGGGTGTGAGGACATCCCGGTGGCCCCTGGATGTCCACTCGAAAATAGTTCCAAACTCAGGGCCAAGAGCCCTGGCGAACAGACCACTGGAATAGCCTCTCAGTTTTGGCCTCCATGCCTGCCCCTGCCACCACCCCAGTGTGCCCAGCCCGTGCCCAGCCTTCTTCCTGAGGCCTCTGGGGTGATGTCAGAGGTCCGAGGCCATGACGTGGTGGTGCCCCAGCCTTCTCAGTGGCCTTCCCTGACCTCTCTACTCACTCTCTGCCCCACCTCACTTTCCCACAAGACTCCCCCCCCCCGCCCCCCCCTGCAGATCCTGGCCTGAGCTGCCCTCCTTGCCTCTGGCCTCTGCCCTCCATGGACCTCCTTCCTGGTCAATGTCAGGTCAGGACACCCCTGATGGACGCTGTTTCCTGCAAAGCTCCGTGCTGACTGCTGGGCCCTTGTCCTACACAGACACTGGCAGGACTCTGCCTTGTCCTTCTGAGCTGGGCGTCTCCTTTGGATGGGGGCTCGCTTGGGTCTTGGGGTGCTCAGTCGGCACTCAGCATGGCCAGGCTGCGTGCTGAGGTGAGCGGAGTGGGCTCTTCTGGGTCCTGGCTCTCACTTTCCCTAAATGAATTCTGAAAAGCTGTCAAACTGTTTGAACATTTCAAAGTCAACATTTAAATTTTTAAAGAAATCACAAATGTAAATAATGCAAAGAATGTAATTTCTGGTGTGGTAAATATTGATATTTTGAAATAAAGCTGTTACTCTTGTGAATGTACCCAAGAAGCTAAATACCAAAATGGTTTTGCTTTTTTACACTTTTATTTTTAAGTAGGTTCTATGCCCAATATGGGGCTTGAACTCACGACCCTCAGATCAAGAGTTGCATGCTCCATCGACGGTGCCAGCCAGGTGTCGATACCACATGTCAGTCACTTAAGAAATCACATAAACGCGTTCTTTACCAGTCCAAAATCTTCATCATAGTATTTTCCCTTAATTACAGACATCAAACTGTGGCCAGAATTGTATCCTCCTGTGATATCTTTTCATGCTTCATAGTGTCTATAGACCCCGATTACACGTCTTTGCAACAAAAACGCATGTAGTGTTTCGTAAACCAAATATTCAATAAACTGGGGCGCCTGGGTGGCTCAGTCAGTTAAGCATCTGACTCTTGATTTCCGTCTAGGTCATGATCGCACAGTTCATGGGATTCAAGCCCTGCATTGGGCTCTGCGCTGACTGTGGAGCCTGCTTGGGATTCTCTCTCCCTCTCTCTCAAAATAAATAAATAGACTTAAAAACACCACAAATATTCAAGAAACAAAAACATTTAAATTTTCTTTTGTTTCCCGTGACCATAGGGTTCATTTTACAGTATGGAGTCTTTTGGGAAAGTAAACGACGATGTTTCTCCTGGGGCTGCAGGCAGACACCCAAGAGTGGTGGGCCACTGACATGGCTCCTGTTGGAGGGGCCTGAGCCCTCTTAACACTCTGTGGCTGCCACTGTGGCTGTCAGTCTGTGGCTGCCGCTTTGTGGCTATTATTCTGTGGCTGTCATTCTGTGGTTGTCACTCTGTGGCTGTCACTCTGGCTGTCACTGTGTGGCTATCACTCTGTGGATGTCACTCTGGTGGTGTCACTGTAGATGTCACTCTGTGACTGTTACTCTGTGGCTGTCATTCTGTGGTTGTCAGTCTGTGGCTGTCAGTCTGTGGCTATCACTCTGTGGATGTCACTCTGTGGGTGTTACTCTGTGGCTGTTACTGTGGTTGTCACTCTGGTTGTCACTCTGTGGCTATTACTCTGTGGCTGTCACCCTGTGGCTGTCACTCTGGCTGTCACTCTGTGGCTGTCACCCCGTGGCTGTCACTCTGTGACTATTATCGTGGCTGTCCCTTTTTCCATAAGGACACCAGTCATGTTGGATTATATCCACAAAGCACTGATTTCCAAATAAGGTCACACAGGTACCTGGAGCTAGGACCTCAACATGTCATTTTTGGGAACACAGTTCCACCCGCAACCCTGTCCTCAGAGCTGGCCCCGGGACCAAGAAGAAGCTGTTTTCGCCCCTGGGAGCCTGATTACTGCACTCAGAGCTCCGCTGGGGCCGAGAGCAGCGTGTCTGCCACCTGGAGTGTGGTGTCGGGCGGGCACACGGCTCGTGGCAGGTCCCCGTGCCGCTCTGGGCACATGCGGCCCTCCTTGCCCCCTGAGCTGGCCGCGTGTGTCTGCGTTTCCATTGCTGCGGCCGGGAGAGCCTCAGAGAGCATCCTCTCCTGGGCTACGGTCATGTGTGGCACAGCCTTCCCGGGCTGGAGGACCCCGGCCAGCGAGTGTCCTGCTGCGTGCAGTGAAGGGACAGATGTGGTGTTGCCCGGGGGTCGGGGGGGATCGCCCTGTTCGGCGTGGGCCGGTGCACCTGGTGGCCCAGGTGTTGAGTGGAGCTCCCAGGCGCCAGCGCCCCTCCTCCGGGCTCCAGAGCGCCCGGCTGCTTCCCGGGCAGGGCGGCCACTGTGCTAACTGCAGGTTTAATGACAAACCCACTGCGGCGTGGTAGCTTGTGTTTTCACCGCATGCCGCTCATGAGTGATTTCTGCCAAGGACAAATGCAGGCGTGGGCGGCTCTGACTCTGACATCTCAGCGCCAGCAGGTGGTGGTGGGGGGGCGGGATTGCCCGCTGTGGGTTGGGGGCACCAGATGCCTCCTCTCCACGCCCCCCCCACTGTTATTGTTGGCACCTCTCCCCTCCCTCAGCTGCCCAGGATTCTCTGTAATTAAAAAGCCATCAGTGACTCGGTGTGGGCTTTGGGGTGCGTTTGGAGGGTCCCTGCGAGGCTTAGCCCTTCTCCATGGCTGGGGGTTGGGTCTGTAGGCAGAGGAAGCCCTGGGCCTGGGAACTGGCACTTCTTTTCCTTGTTTCTATTCATGGAACCGAATTTCAAATAGGGCTTTTTGTGGGTCAGTCTGCAGCCAGAGGAAGGCGGTGGCCGTTGTGTAACATCAAGTTAGCTCGCTCTCTCCAGGGCCCCCGGGCCCACTTGAGGCTTCTCTGGCCAGTACACTAACCCTAACCCGTTACAAACAAACATTGGTCTTTAAAAACCAAATTCCAGACTAAATTCAACTAAAGCCAGTTTAAAGGAGAAATCGCCAAGAGCTTTCTGGCTATGGTATTCCCTCCTGCATGGAAAGCAAAACTGATTTTACGCTGTGGGTCCCTATCGATGAAAAGCTAAAATGCTACATCTTTCCCGGATGGATGTTTATGTCTCTTGAAAAATAACGAAATACTTCATTTCACTCACTTCACTGGGAAACGTTTCTCAGAAAAAGATGAAAAGATCTGAGACTCAGATCCCGATGAACACGGCCTCCGGCAGGGAGCCAAGCCCCGGGGCCCCGGACCCTCGGGTAAGGCACACCCGTTCCTGCCATATTGGGGTCTCCCTCTCCTCTTTGCCCCGAACTCCATGCAAGTGTGTTCCTTTCGTGGACGTCCTGTGACCTGTGCTCTCCGGCTTTCCCAAAGCTTCTCAGGCCACGGCTTTGGCGACTTTTCCGCAGAGCCCTGGGACCGAGGCTGAGCTCAGTGGCCTTCTCAGGGGTCCCCTTCGCCCGCCAAACGCTCAGTGTCTCTCACGGGCAGGTTTGTGAATGGGCTTTTCTTTCTGTGCCGGGACTTCCGTCTTATCACTTACCCCGAAACACCGGTGGGTTCCCCCACCTTCGTCTGAGGGCTGTTGGCCATGAGGCAGGCACCACCTCTGTTTCCCGATTCGTCTCTTCCAGGGAGAGATCCCTCCATGGCCTCCCGGGGCCTCAGGCTGACGTTCTCTGTTCAGGATGGTTCCACGCAGCTCTGGGACGAATTCCACGTGTTTATGAACATTCCAGAATGCCGTCTCCCCAGGTGTTCATAGTCACTTGCCTCGGTTTCTGGTGCATCTGCGGGAAGTGAGGGAACTAACCCTGCTGCCTTCAGCTTCCTGAGCTCAGTGTGCACGTCGTCGTGCAAGAGGGTTAACCTTCAGGACGTGACTGAGGCCACTGCCCTGGTCCGGGACGCTGTCCCTCCACATTGCTCTGCCCACCCCCGTGCTGTCGGCCCTGGTGGTCGCTGGGGCCCCGACAGAGCGCGCTGTGAGGAGGGGCGTCGTGTGGGAACTGACGCACACAGTGGAGAGAGGCCTGCGCAGCAGGTGAAGCTCCGCCCCTCCTTCCCGCAGGCACGGGGCAGAGGCGGAGGCCGGCTGGGCCCCGGGGTGAGTGCGGGCCTCAGAGCTGCTTCCTCGGAGCGGCCGGAGGGCTTTGCCGGCGGGGCACGTGGCTCACGGATGTTCTGGCAGAGCCAGGCTGCCGCGTCCTGACCGTGTGGTCCCGGGCAGGTCACTTGACCTCTCCGAGCCTGTTCACGGGGCTGACGTCAGCATTTGACGAGTGGCACGTGAAAGGCACGTGGCCCGGGGCTTCCGAATATACTTGGCAAAGGGCACGTGCTCCCCCGGATGAGAAGGGCAGGGGCTGATACGGCGAGCGCACCGCGTGGGGGGCCCGCGACTCTCGTCTTGGGCAGAGACCCCAAGGCAGGCAGGGAGCGGGAGAGTCCCCAGAGGAAAGGGGGCTCAGGCGCCCTGCTGGAGGCTGGGACGCGGTCCTCGGCCTTCCCCACTCACTGCTCCTGAGTTGGGCGGGGGAAAGACCCGGGCAGAGAGGCGGCTGCCACTGGCTGACTCCTGACACTGAGTTGGTCGCTGTGGAGGTCGCGGGGGCGGGTGGTCGGGCCGACACCTGCTGTGACTTCAGTGTGTCTCCTGCCTGCTGACAGGGTCCCAGGGACCCAGGGAAGGCTGGAGGGGCCGCAGACTCTTGGCGGGCCACCTCCCCCCAGTGCCTCCCTCGCCGCAGCCCCAGCTCAGGCCGTGAGACGTGGGGTGTGGCAGGGACAGCCGCCAGCACTTTGTAAACTCTTGAGTGTGGCGCGTCCTGCTGGGGCCCTTGGCCTCCTGGGCCTCGGGTCCCAGCGATGGGACAGGGACGGGGGGGGGAGACCCGTGGCCTCTCCTCAAGCTTCTGCCTTCCCTGTGGTCTAGTTTCCAGTGCGGGGGTCCTGGGGGCCTGTGTGCAGCTTAAGAGGTGAGCTGGGTGTGGCCGTGTCTGCAGGTGGTTTCTCGTTCTTACCTGGTTCGCTCACTTTTTGCTGACCTTGTTCCTCGGACCCAGGTGGGTCACGCAGGGGTGGGGGGGGAGGTGGCGCTGCCCTGGGGGGCGCTCCAGGCCAGCACCCCCAGCAGCACCCGGGTGCTGCACGGAACCTGAGCTGGGGGAGGGCAGCAGCAACTCTGTCCTGTCTTTTTTTTAAGATTTGGAGGCGGCTCAAAAGGGCTGTTGTGCATCAACTTAGATTTTTCATATATATGTGTATCTTTTTTTAGAGAGAGAGAAAGTGCTAGTGGGGGAGGGGTAGACAGAGAAAGAGAGAGAATCCCAAGCAGGCTCCACTCTCAGTGAGGAGCCCGACTTGGGGCGTGATCCCACGACCCTGGGATCATGACCTGAGCCAAAATCAGGAGTCCAGTGCTCAACTTATGGCGCCCCCGGGCGCCCCCAAACCATCCCATCTTAGTGAGAATCCTGCCAGCTAGTTTGGCCAGAACGCTGGCCGCGGGTTGGGCCCCTCCTCCTTTGCCGTGATGTGCAATCACCCGGCAGCCTCTCGCAGGGACCCTATTCGGTCACTTCAGCCAGAAACCGCTCCCCCTGACTCTTCCTTTCAGTGGCCATCCGTCACCAACCCTGGCAGAGAGAGCAGAGCAGGACAGAGGCCACGGCAGTGTGGGCACGTGTATTCAGGACGACTGAGTGGGGAAGGCTGGGCTCTATTTCAAATGCACCACCGACACAGGGGGTGACGGCCAAGGAAGGTTGGCGGTGGGAAATCACTGGGAGGAGACCTTAGGTCTGGGGGCTCTGGCCACACCGACCTCCCAGGATTCCTGCTGAGTGAGGCCCAGGGTGACCAGGTTTGGAGGGCGGTGTTCTTGCTGAAACCGGATGGGCCCAGGGAAGGTTTGGCCAAGGAGAGAACCTCCGTCAGACCTGCCCCGCTCCCTAGATTCCCGTCTGCCCGTGCCATCCTGGGGGGGAGCCTCACCTCTTGCCTCCCCCGCAAGACCCCGCCGCAGTCCACCCTGAATGTAAATGTCATTCAATGATTTCACTTTGTCAGGAGCCCCCACTGTTGCCAGGGAGGGGCATGTGCTCCACAGCTATCTACGGGGCAGCCCCTGGTCCAGGACCTGGTCAAGACCTTGCCCCAAGGGGACTCCGCTCCCCTGGTGCTCTTTGCAGCCATTGGCCACAGCCCCGTGTTTGGTGTCCACTTACTTCAACTCCGCAAGCATTTCTTGAGCACCTACTGTGTAGCCCACTTGCATTGTGCAGGACATACCCTTCTGTGGAAGGACAAGTGGCTTGGCCCTCCCCGGGAGGTCCAGCAGGGTCTACAGGGCCCAGGGTTGGTGGCACTGGGGTCTCCTGCTAGGGACTCTCATCCGGGACGGGCCTTTGGGTCACCCTGGTCACCCTGGGCTCGTGACCCCACACCTTGCGACCTCAGACTGTCCTGCTGTGTGTCTGCAGAGGCTTCTTGTTGCACAGCTTGTGGGGTCCCACGTGGACCCTGGTCCCCAGGATAGCAGTGGAGTGCGGCCAGGGGCTCCTGCCTCTGTACCTGGCCCAGTGAGGGTCTGCCTCCTGTCCGGATCCTGGCCTGAGCTCGCTGCCGGGGAGCTGGACCTTACGGGAGTGGACCAGGCCCTGGGGCTCTCAGATGCCTAGCCATGGCCACCATTCAGCCTGGGCTGGCACCTGGGGTGTGCAGGGTCTGTAGTGGTCCCGATGGACCCCCCCCCCCCCCCCCTCCAGGCCATGCTTTAGCGGCGGAGGAGCCAGGGGGCCACCGGGTTCCGTGCTGCATTTGGGCTCTGGCAGGCCCCGGCTCACAGGTCTTGGCTCTGTCTTTGGCCTGCAGCGGGACCTGAGCCTAATCCCTGTCTGAACACAGTAGGGAGGCTGGAAGAGTGAAGAGGAAGGGCGGAGCACCTAGCCCCGCACCAGGCCCACCCTGCCCTCCCCCACCCCCAGGTCTGGACTCATCCCTTGGTCTGGAATGTTTCATTCCTCCTTCTTGGAGGGCTTTGGGCTGACTCCAGGGCCCGCTTCTTCCCGTGAGAGCCCCCAGCTGCAGCCTGGCCTGAGCTGGCCCCCTCCTCCCCTCCCCTCCCTTCCCTCCTTCATCAGAGCCTGAGCTAAGTGGTTCAGGCCCAGCTCCCCCAGGCAGGAGGCGCAGGGAGCTGGCTAATGCCCAGGGTCCCAGTTTCTCTGGTCTGCCCGCCTCCTCTCTCCTGATCCCCTTAATGACGGCTCTGACCTGTGTGCCAGCTGTGAAGGCGCGTAAGGTGGATGGCCCATTACCAAATGCGGCGTGTGGAACCAGATGGAAAAGGCTGGAAGGCCCAGGGGCCCCAGCCTTCGGGAGGCAGGATGGCTGTTGTGCCTCTTCCTCCCCCCCCCCCCCCCCCCGCCAGGGTCCAGCAGCAGGGCGCCCCCGCACATCTGAATCTGAGGCCCAGGAAATGTAACACGGCCACAAACTTTTCTTCATCCACTTTCACTGGTGACCCCTTCTGCCAGGGGCCCAGCACATCTTCTCAGGGTGGCCCCAGGTACCTCCCCACTCCGGCCCACAGTGAGCCTCCCATGTCCGTCTTTGGTCCAGTTCTCCCACCAGCAGCTGATGTCGTAACGCAGCAAGGCCCAAGTGTGGCCCCTGCCCCCCACCCTCTCCCACACCCACCCTCGCCCTCCCCTGCAGTAGAATTGACAAACCCTGGGCTGTGTGTATTTAAAATGCGCGTGGATTCATCAGGAAGCCAGCACGGGAGTGGGCACAGCCATCCCGCTGGCCCAGTGGGGCAGGGGGTCCTCTGGGAGCAGTGGATGGGCTCAAGGGAGACATAGCGTGGGGAGGGATGTGCCACTGGACAGCCAGGAAGGACACTTACACACTAGGAGCAGGAGGCCAGAGCAGAAGGTGAGGCCCTCCCTAGAGGACACCGTGGGATGCGGGGCACTGTCCTCACCGGGCTCACCAGGTCCAGGGACGTGCGGAACAAGCAAGTGGGTGGCTCTGGGCTCAGCAGGCCTCCTCCAAGCACGAGAGTCCCCGAGTGTGTTCAGGCTCCTGTGGTAAATTATCAAGGCCACCAAGTTACTCATTATGCAGAAACTTGTTTTTTTTAAGTATTTAAAAAATGTTTATTTATTTATTTTGAGAGACAGAGACAGCATGAGCGGGGGAGAAAGAGAGAGAGAGAGAGAAAGAGAGAGAGAGAGAGAGAGAGAGAGAGAGAGAGAGAATGAATCTCAAGCAAGCTCCCTGCTGTCAGCACAGAGCCTGACGTGGGGTTCGATCCCATGAACCGTGAGATCATCACCTGAGCCGAAGTCAGACGCTTAACCGTCTGAGTCACTCAGGCGTCCTAAAACTCATTTGTTATCGATCTTATTAGAGTAATTTTCAATCTGGTTAGATTTGGACTAAGTTGAAGTTGGCCACTTAGCCTCTGCACCTGCTTCTGAAGCCCAGATGTTCTGTGCAGAGAGCGCGTTCCGTCCCACCAGCCCCACGAGGTTTGGCTCTGTCCTCTGCACATCATCCTGCTTGAGACCAAATGGAGAAGCCAGTGCTGGAGGGGTGGGTGGGGTGTGGGGGGGCCAGACTGCGACCTGGGCGGGGGGAGGTGCTACTCTGCTCCCAGCACTGCCGGGTCCCCGGCCCCACGGTGGGGGCCCTCCAGCCCCAGGACATAGCTGCCTGGGGACAGAGACTGACCATCCTCCCGCTGTTCCAGACCCCTGGTGCGGGGCTCAGACCTATCTACTGGGGCCCAGAGTCCTCCCCTGGCCGTCCCCCCATGTCAGAGCCTGGCCTCTCCCCCTGGGCCACACGAGCGCTTGTCCCGGACTCCTTCTTAGCAGTCCACACCAACGGTGTGCCCCTGAAGCTGGCGTGGCCCTCAGCACTGTCTGTGACGTCCCCGAGCGGCTGCCATGGCGGTGCCGTGTGATGGGGTCTGACCCACACCTGTGCAAGGGCTCCCACTTGGGTGCCGGGGGAGATTCAAGCCCCACGAGCTCCTGCCTGCGTGTGGAGACCCTCACCCGGCCCCATCGCCTGCCGCAGTAACCCTGAGCCAGGCCCCTTCCTGCTCCCTCAGGCTTGCCGGGGGCGGTCTCCCAAGGCCACCGTGCTCCTGCGGGTGCGGAATCCTCTTGTGGGGTGTCATAGGTCGTGCTTCCGACCCAGGTGCCCGTGGGGGTTCCTGTGTTTGCAGAATCCACACGACTTCTGTTCAAAACCATCCTGTCTGTCTGCGGTGCTGGCTCAAATCCCCCTGCAGCCACGATGGCACCAGGAGGTGGCTCCAGGTGTGCACGGGGCACATGGAAGTGCATTCTGCTCCGTGGGCTCAAATCTGGCCAAGGCTCGAAGGCTGTTGCTGTGCGACATTCCGAGCTGCTCCCGAGACCTGGGGATCTTGGAACGGCCTGAGGTCGCCTCGGCCCACTGACGTGGGGACATGTTCGGTTTGGGGGTGACCCATGTAGAAATTGTGAGGCATCGGTGTCGTTCGGACCACTCTCCCTCAGGCGCCTGCACACACAGGGGACCCCAGGGCTTTGCTCCTGGTCTGTTCCTTACTCTTGATTGCCCACCTCACAGCACACGGCTGCGTTCTGCACAGCCTGAAGGGGCGACGTGGACGCGCCCCGCCTGCTTATGCCACCTGTGGGAGCTTGTGGGGTGTCAGCCCTTAGACTGTCTGCTCTGCTCTGTGTCCCGGGACCAGCCCGGCTGAGTGGGGTCCACTGGGACTCACACCAGCTCCCCAGCAGCCAGGGCTTCTGGAGGGAAATTCTTCCTGGCTCTAACCACATCCCTCTGCGGCATGAGGGGCTGCCACACTCCCCATCCGGCCTCCATAGCGCTCCGAGGTGGGGCGGTGGTGCCCTAGGCCAGCCCCTGGGGCAGGAATGGGGGGCAGGAGCCTGGCTGTGCCTGGGGGACCCCTGCAGGGAACTGGGCTCCCTTCTCCAGTGACCCCGGAGGGAGGGCCGCTGGCCCCCCGTGGGATGGGAGGTGGGGTCTCGGTAGGACCAGCTTCTGGGGGAAGATGGGCTGGGATCAAGCCTTCAGCCTGTGCATGTGCACATGTGTAAGCGTGCGTAAGCGTGTGTGCATGTGTATAAGCGAGTGGGCACACATGTGCTTGTGTGCGTGTGCCTGTGACACTGTGCCCCGTGTCCTTGGGGACTCTGGTCCTGTCTCCTGCCCCACCGTCCGGGCATTCCCACCCCTGCACATCAGACCTGGATGTCCTTCCTCCCTGACCTGTGGGCGGCAGAACGTTCTTTGATCTTGGATCCAGTGGGCAAAATTTTAACCCCAAGTGCCTGTTGGATAATAAGTCGTGTAATGAAACCTTCTGCCGCAGCCTCTGGGTGGTCGACACAGCCTGGTGAGGAGGTGAGAGGGTCACGTGCGGGTGGGCGGGCCCAGCTGCCCCGGGAGGTGGGGCCATCCTCAGAAGGGGCGTGTCTGGTTGCTGTGGCCCGCGTTGTCCCCCTCCCACCCCGGAACCCCTGCGGGTCACAGGGTGAGTGGCAGGATGGCAGGCGTGGCACGGGCAGCACGTGGGGTGGACACGGCCGGGCTGGAGCCACCACCTCTGCGTGCGGCCCCCTACGTGCCTGCCTGGGGCCCTGAGTGCGGGGGGCAGGTGGCCGCCCCAGCCCAGCACAGAGCCTGGCCCCTCTCGGGAGGCCCCCACCCGAGAGGCTGCTCCTGGGTGCCTGAGCTCACGCCCTCGAGCTGATCCTTGTCCCAAGGTGGGTGAGGCTCAGGGCTACCCTTGACCATCCTGTAGAGTCCCAGCCAGGCAGGCAGGGCATGGGGCAATGGGGTGAGGGGCAGGGCTGCTGAGCCCGGATCCCTGACCCAGCCCCCACCCCACAGAGCCGGCAGGGGCTCCCCAGGGGACCGGCGTCCAGAGGTGGCTCAGCAGGCCTTTCGGGAGAGTCAGAGGGCTGGGGGGTGCCTTTGGTCTAACTGTCATTGTGCGTGTGCTCTCCAGGCCCGGAGTGCCAGCTATGCCCGGAGGAGGGCCGAGCCTCAAACCGGGCCTCCCAGGGTCCCACGGGGGCAGCCGACCGAGGCCGCAGCAGATGCTGTCCGGAGAGCAGCAGCAGAGGCACAGCCTGGCCCTGGCCGCCAGCTGTCTCGGCTCGAACCGCGGCGGGGATGCGGTCCAGACGTGTCTTGTCTGGCTTCCAGAGGCTTTGCTGATGGGGAGAGCTTGGTGTCCCTCTACCCCGGGGGAGTGAGATGCACCCCCACGTGGCGTCGCTGTGTGTCTCACATGCTCTCTGGGAAGGGCAGGCACACGTCTCTCACACACGCACGTGCATAAGTGCACGCGTGCACGCTCAGACAACACACACCCAACTCTCACAACCCACACACGTGTACGTGTGGACGCATGCACATGCTCAAATGCACACACAGACAGCACACGCCCAACTGTCACAACCTACACACATGTACACGTGCACACACACACGCTCAAATGCACACACAGACAACACGCGCCCAACTCTCACAACCCACACACGTATACATATACACACTCACGCACAAAGGACGGAGGTGACATACCACGAGACCAGAGACGTTGGATCTGGTTCTGACCTCCCGTCCCGCATCCTTTTGGAAGTGTGTTCCGTGTGGGGTGTCTGTGCTGCGGTGAGCTGTGGATTTATGCTCTGAGAACATTACATGCGGATGGGATATGTCACAACACTGTCCCAAGTGGACTCAGGAGGCCGAATCAATACTGAAACACACGAGGTTTAATGTTTAGTGTTGAATTTCTTTGGTTTGAATGCGGAGCTGCTGGGGCTGCTGGGGGCAGAAAGGACCACGGTGGGTGCCTCCAGAGGACCAGGGTGTCCAGGGAGAACAGCCTGTCTGGGCTCCCCGGTCCCGGCTGGGTCCTGGCGCAGATGCGGGAGCCACGCACTGAGGCGGGCCCGCCCCCTTGCGGGTGAGAGACAGACGCGGGTGCCATTAACCAGCCTCACAAAGGCAAACAGTGCAAAATACTGTATTTCGTGTGAGGTTCTGCATCTACAGCGTGTACACAGCACAGCGTCGGGCCTCTGGCTCCTATCGGCTACGGAAGCAGGCGAGCAGGCTGGACAGAGACAGAAACTGCCCGGCGGTCATCTGGTTGCCCATCTGGTTGACCTGTGAGGACACGTGGGGTTTGTGGCTGGTCCAGGACATTGTCAGGTTTGCAAGAATCCTGGGAAGCAAGGCTCCTTGTGCTCAGATACTGAGCGTTGCTGGCCCTGGGGACCCCCGACACGCCCCCTCGCCTCCCTGCGTGCGTTAGGAGGGCCTGCTCCTGGTGAAGCACCCCTGCCCAGACAGCGGGGCACACGGAGGAGGCACGGAGATGACGGCTATGCAGTGGGACCCGGTGCTCGGATGTCTGGGCGACGTGAACTCTGTGTGCACGGTGTGTGGTATGTGTGTACATGCGTGTACACACGTGCGCGTATGTGTGCCGCAGAACGGCCGTGCACAGTCTCACACACGTGTTCCTCAGAATGTTCCCTTGCCCGGGGACAGGCCCCTTACTGCACACAAAGCTCACCAAAACCGAGTCCGGGCTTGTGCCCAGGTGCTCACGGAAATGCCAGCCCCTTCTTTTCGGGGCAGGGAACTTTATGGCCCCAAATGCCCTCCTTGGGGCGGGGTATGGTCCCAACAGTGGCTGGCTTTGACGGTCAAGTCTGCTGAAGGACACTGGGGCGTTTCGGAAGGCGCGGGCCCCCTCGAAGGCCCCAGCCGGCGCCCTGGAGAACAGTGGCAGCCCCCCCCCCCCCGCCCCGGTTCCCACACGCTCCCGGATTGTGGTGACAAGCCCCGGCGTCCGTGACGCTCTTGAGCCTGTGGGGGCCGCAGGTAGGACAGGTGCTGAGCAGAGGCGCCGACGTGGCCTTCTGCCTCAGACGGCGGCTGGCGGAGAGGCTGGTGGTGACGGCCCAGGTCCAGAGCACCCTGTACCGGGCAGTAGCAGGCCCAGCTGCGCCTTGGAACAAAGCTCGACGAAACACACACCGGCCACTGGAAGACGTGGGTGGCACGTCTTCTGCCGTGACCAGGCCGGTGGGGCAGATGGGGCACATGCCAGGTGCCGAGGGTGATTCCCCTGATGGAACCCCTGCTCTGTTCCCGGGCCAGCCCGGACACTGGGCACGGGGGTCGGAAAGCCAGTGACTGAGACACGGACGGCCTGTCTGACCGCAGGGCTGGTGGACGCGGAGGTGACCCACGGCGTCTTCCCGCGTGGGTCCTTCGCAGAGAAGGGGGTTGTGGGGGGCGACGCCCCACCGGCCTCACGTGGCGGGACCGCCAGGGGCTGCTACACGGTGGTCTCGTTCTTCCACGGCCCTGTCCGGATGTTGCCCGTGCCGTCCGCGCTGAAGGACAGGACTTCACACATGTCTCCCTGGAGCAGCCCGTTCTGGCCGGGCCCGCCGAAGGGCAGGGACTGCGTCCTCCGGAGCATCTCGAAGTGGGCCGGGCCGTGGGCCACCGCCCTGGCTGGCCTCCGCGGGCAGCCGTAGAGTGCCGTGTCGCTGCCCTCGGGCTGGCTGACCAGGGGGAAGGGGTCGCCCTGGGCGCAGCAGGCCAGTGCGTGTGCCCCCACCGGGCCCTCCAGCGAGCTGGGGGCGCTGTCCGTGCGTGAGCTGCGGGGGCTGCCGTCCGGGCTGGACGGGACGTGGTAGGCGCACTCCTGCGTTGCGGCCCCCGGGTGGCGGCCGAAGTAGGGGGGCTTAGTTCTGCCCTGGAGGCAGCCGTGCAGGTGCGGGTCATGCCCAAAGGGGTCCTCCTCGTGCACATGGACGTGGGCCGCGTCCTCCGTCGGCCGCTCACCGTGCATCTTGGCGCAGCACGGCGTGGCTGGTGACAGGCAGCTGACGTGGCCCCGGGCCGCCTGCAGGTTGGTCATTTTGCAGTGGCCGGCGGCGGGGGGGCCAAAGCCCCGCGGTTTGCCCGGACGCGGCGAGTCCCGCCGGCAGGCCACGGGTCCCAGTGCGTCCCCGTTGGTGTCGAGCGTGGGGTGGGCACCGAGCGTGGCGATGCCGCGGGAGGGGCGGCAGGCCCACCAGCACTGCCACACGTCGTCTCTCTTGGCACAGTGGTGGATGAGCACGAAGAGCCCCAGCGTCACGCAGAAGGCGCCGTACAGGCAGCTGAAGATCATGTCCAGGAAGTGGCCCTGGGACACGGCCAGCGCCCCGAAGGTCCAGGTGGCCGTGAACAGGAACAGCGTGAAGGCGGTGGCCCGCAGCTGGGCCTTGAGTGAGTGCTCGTTCTGCAGCAGCGAGGCGGCCAGGGCGTCGCAGGCGGGCGGCGTGCCGGGCGGAGCCCCGGGGCTGTGGCTGGCCTCGCGCATTGCCAGTCGCCGCTGCTCCTCCGCCCGCGGCCTGAGCTCGTACCTGCGCTCTGGGTGGCGCCGCAGCTGGACGTAGGTGCCCAGGAAGTACACGCAGGTGACCAGCGCGATGAAGGCCGCCGGCCCGTAGAACGCGCCCAGGCTGGGCTCCCAGGCCATCCAGCAGCTGCGGGAGGAGAGGGCTCAGTGAGTGGTGGCATTGGGGCCAAGAGCCCGGCGGCCCCGCGGTCCCTGCCTCCCAGAGCTCACGGGGAGACTTTCTCTGCAGCCCGTGAGGCCTCTCGCACGGCAGGGACGCAGGCTCGGCCGTGCCCGCCACCCTGCTGGCACCCGGACCGCCTGCAGTCGGGGCTGTGGGGGGCCCGCGCCCACCTCTCTTCGGTGACGCCTTCTCTCCCTGCCCCGGAAGGCTTCGGACCCAGTGCCGGAGCCCCAAGGGAGCAGGGCCGACCTTCTGGGGGCACGACCGGAAGGGCCCGAGTGCCGGGTGCTGCGCCTGACCTGTCCACGCTCTGAGCTGGCCCCGGAGATGTGGCCCTCAGTGTCCAGGAGGGGTCTGCTGGCGGGCGGGGGGGACATGTGGGGGGCAGGCGGTGGTCCTGCTGGGCACCCCCCACAGCGCGGTGCTCCGGGCCTCGGGGGTTGCAGGGGGGGGTGCTGGGGCGTCCTCCACTGACGGGGAGATACTCACTAGGGCCCGTCCTCATCCTCTGTCCCATAGTTCCTGATGTTCGTGGCGGCCGTGACCCCGCAGATGATGAAGGGCACCCCTCCGCTGATGAGGTAGAACCTACAAGAGGAGAGAAACCCGCTCATGGCCTGAGAAACCGGCTGAGCCCCCCAAGGACGACCTTGTTGTCCTAGCTCTCCTCCCGAAAAGGAGGGGCCCCATGTCCTTGACAAACACCCACCCAACAGGGGAGCCCCCACCAGAGCCGGCCTCACTCCTCCCCCTTCCTCCTCTCCCTCCTCCCTCCTCCTCCTCCCCTCCCAGCATCTCCCCTCCTCCACTCCCCTTCCCCTGTCCCTCCCCCCCTCACATCTTTGTGCACTGCCTGGCAGCCTGGCTTCTCAGTTCCTTGGGGGGGAGTTCTGACTTGTGACCCCCACTCCCCTCAGGTCAGGGACCCATCTGGATGGAAGTTGACCCCCATTCTGGGCCTGGCCTGGCCTTTTTGCCAGCGGGGCCTCAGCCAGCGGCTCCATCTGAGGGCCTTAGTCTAGTGCCCGGTTCAGTGAGCTGGCTCCTGGGAACGTGAGGAGCGGCCAAGCACACGGTCCACGAGTGCCTGGCCACCGAGTGCACCATAGGGGCCACGGTGACCAAGGCACCAGCTCATGGTGACCACAAGGAGCGGGCGCCACCCTCCTGGATGAGGGGAATGGCCTAGGTCCCAGGACTGTGGGTGGGAGCAGGGTGACCTGGGGACTCTGTGCCTCCCAGAGTTCTCTATGCAGAGAACACGTCCTTCAGAACGAGGACAAATACGGACATTTTCTGACAAAAATAAAACTGAGTGAATTTGTTGCCGGCTGACCTTCAAGAAATGCTGAGTGACGTCCTTCAGGCTAAAGGGCTATTACACCAGATGGAAACTCAAAAGAATGGAGGACGCCAGAAATGCCAAATGTTGGGGCAAATATAAAAGGTCTTCCTTCTTCTTGATTAAAAAAATATATGATTGCTTAAAGAAAGATTCTAATGCTGCCTAGGGGAGTTGATAATCCATGTTGAGTAGCAGATGCTGTGTCTTTAGCACCGAGATGGGGTGGGGCACAGCCTCACGGGCGGGATCTCTGTATACCTTTCACATGGACGCGTACACCTGTCAGACCAAAGACAGTGCGGAGAGCTGGTGCACATCAATCCCCGCGGCAATACGAAACATTGATAGGGAAAAGTTAATAGATAAATTAAAATGAAATGTAAAACATTAAAAAAAATAATCCGAAAGAAGAAAATAGGACAGGAAAAGAGGAAGAGAAGGGAAAAAAAAGAAGTAAAAGCAGAAGACAGGTGGTGGAATGGAGACCTGACTCCGCCCAGCGTTCCGGGACGGAACGCCCCAGCTCACGCAGAGGTGGGCCGGGCAGGTGCGCCACGGCATGCTGAGACCGCCCTGTCCGTGGCGGGAGCACCTTCCGTGCGGAGTTGCAGAGCCTCTGGACGTTGATGGAGACGGGGGCCCAGGAAGGCTGTGGCAGCCACCCTGATACCAGGGAAGAAGGGCTTCAAGGGGAAGAGTTGAAGAGGCCCGTGTTATGGCGATATCAGCGTGGCTCACGGGAAGACACTGCGAGCGCACACGTGTGCGGCCCAAGAGAAGATTCAAATATGGGAGGCAAAAAGGGACACAAGTAAAGGGAAAGACAGACAACTCCAAAATCACGGCTGGCGATTTAAACTCCCCTCTCTTAGCAGTTGCTGGGGCAGCTAGGGGAGAAATCGGTAGAGAAATAGAAGATTTGAACAATGATATGAATCACTTCCCCACAAATGCTCTTCCTGGACCATCACACCCGGTAACTGACGACGCTCGTTCGTGCCCCGTACCCGCGGTCTGCTCACCGTGGCGGAAGACGTGTGCACCACGAAACAAACCTCGATCAGGTTAAGAGGGTTGTGATCATCCAGAGCATGTGGCCTGACCTCCATGAAGTCCTATTAACAATTAATAACAGTGAGGAAACTAGGGAAACCGCAAATACCTGCAGGTGAAACCGCACACTTCTAAATAACTCATGGGTCTAAAAAGACGTCACGAGGGAATCTGGAAAACGTCTTAAACACGATGAGAGAGGAAACAACATATTTTTGGGATGCAGGGCTCAGAGGAACATTCATAGTAGCAAATGCTTCTGTGGGAAAAACAGGGAGGCCTGACATTCACTACCCAGGGCTCCACTCGACGAGGCAGAAAAGGAAGAGGGCAGGGTAAACTGAGTCACCAGAATGAAGGAGACGACATGGAGGAGAGCAGACAGCAAGCAATAGTGAAAAACAGCAAGCCAAGCGTCGATTTCTGCAGAAAATCGACAACCCTGTGCCCGCCTGCCCGGGCTGACAGGAACTGGGGCCACAGAGAACCAGACTCCCATGGGGCGGGGACGGCGATTTGTAAACAGCCGTGGCCATTACTTCAGCAGCTTAGATGAAGTGGCCAAATTCCTTGAAAAAAATAGAAATCAGCCAGATCGAAACAAGAATTAGGAAATCAGAATACTCTGTATCTGGTAAAATGGTTGGTTCCGACATTCACAAACATCCAGCAGAGGAGATTCCAGGCCCCTCGAGCGTCAGCAGTGTGTATGGTCACGCGTCTAAGGAAGAGACGACACTGATCCATCTTCTACAGGCTTTTCCAGAAAATGAAGAAGGGTCACCTCCTGACTCAGTTTACAGGGCAGCAGAAGCCGGTAGGAAAACCAGACAGACGCATGAGAAAAGAGTGAATTGCCCTCAGTGTCCCCCTGAACAGACACAAGCCCCTCTAACAGTGTATCAGCAAATGGAATCGAGGACTTTATGCACAGGATAAAATATCACAAGTAAGTTTATCGCAGAAATGCAAAGCGTGTTCTTCATAAAATCGACGTAGTTCGTCGTGGAGCACAGTAGGAACATATGATTGGCTCGTCGATGCAGTAACAACACCTGACAGAATTTAATACACGTTCGTCATGAAAAATCTCAACAAGCTCGTCCCGGACGGAGTCTCCTGGGTCTGCCGAGCGGCACGTAAGGCAGGGGCTCCGCGTGCCTCTCCCGGGCCTGCAAGCAGCCGGCCCAGGGGCCCGAGTGAGGCGGGTGGAGGCGGAGATACCCTGTGAGGTCCGGCACAGCACAAAAGGCGGGGCAGTGAGCCAAGCTCGGCAAAGCTGCGAGGGAAATGTCCCCGACTGCTTTCGATGGCTGGAGGAAAACGCCGCTGGTGAGCGTGTGCTTGGGGACCTGGCCTGGGGTCCAGAGCCTATAGTACGGAGAAAGGCGCCGGCCTGGGCTGAGTCCACGGCCGGTTGGGACGCGTGACGTCATGTGACGTCGCCTGCCACGCCTGGCTGCGGCAGCTCTGCTCCCAGGGCTGACCAGGCTCGAGAGCCCCTTGGAACCTGCAGAAAGTCACCGTCCCCCGAGCCGTGCCTCCACCCTCCACGGAGACAGAGATCCTGGGGTTCCGGCCAGGAGGTCCCCTTTAATGCACGAGGAAGTGCACGAGGTGACGTGGGAGCGCCGAGACGGGAGCAGCGTGGCGCTCGCCCTGCTCCAGCAGCAGTGGCAGCCCCCAGCGCGTCGCTCTGTGTCCTGGGAAGACAAAGGGGCCGCATTGCTAAGCTGCACCCACGTGGGTGGCTTGCCTTGGACAGCCCCCTGTGGTCCCCCCAGGCCAGTGTGGCCCCCTCGACTCCTGTCCAGCTCCAGTGGCCACAGACCATTCCCAGGGGACCCCTGGCTCAGGGGGACTGCGTCCTCCAAGCCCTCCTGGCTCACACATCCTGCAGGGTGATACAGCCCCCACTGCCTCCGGCCGGGCCCCTCAGGCCGGCGGCCGCCTCGTCCTCGGCTGGGGCTCTCCCTGCCTCTGTCGGAGCGGCTCCAGCCCCAAGTCGCCAGCCCACAGGACCGCCGGGGAGCTGGGCTCCTGGTGCCAGATCGGCTGTGTGGGCAGAGGGTGCCGGTGGCCCCTCAGGTGCCCCACCTGGGATGGCCGTTCTCACTGTGGCTGTGGGCAGCCAGCGGCGTGGGCATGCGGGACACCTGCGGGGCCCTGGCCGTCCCCGAGGTGGGCTGCCCTGTACCAGCCTCAGCTCGCCCGGTGGCCGGGGACCCTTTGGGCCTGGTCACCAGTGCCCTCCAGCCACACCTGCTCCATAAGGCGTGAAGCCCAGTCCCATCTTGGGCGTCCCATCCAGCATTGTCGCTGGCCGGCCAGCTCTGGTGGCACTGAAACCCCTGTTCACTGTAGGACGTCCCCTGGTGTGACCCCAGGAGACACTGGCACGTTTAAGACCAGCCACGTCTCTGCGCTCTGTGTCCCCACACGGACCACACAGGGCAAGTCAGCTGGGATTCTGGGAGCTCACGTGGCTCCCAGGGACCAGACCTGTCTCTTCCTCTAGGGGGACGTTTTTAGAAAGAAGGGTGAAGCTGACCCTCCGTGGGACCCCAGCTGCCACCCCGAGGCACCACGCTGGACCCTGAGAGGCCCTTGGACACGCACAGGGCCCGGAGATGCAGGCACCTGGGGAGGAGGGTGGAGGGGGGCCCTTGCCTGACTGGCCTGGGCTCCCCCAGAAGCACGGGGACAGTGTCCCACTGAAGGGCAGATCGGGGAGCCCAGTGGTGGCCTGAACCAAGGACACTCGGCCCAGGGCGAAGCGTCATGCGGGGTCAGTGGAGTGGGGCACGTGATGTGCACGTCCAGGTATGTGAAGTCTGTCCCTGCCGCGGGCTAACGTTGGCCCCCAGAACGGGGTTGTGCCGCTTGCACGGTAAAGAGATTAGGGTTAGGGTTAGGGACAGATACAGGGATAGGGATGGTCCAGGTGACCCGGGTGGCCTGACATCATCACAGAGGTCCTCATAAAGGGAGGTCGAGGTCAGACAGGAGGGAAGACGCTGCATGGCTGGCTGTGAGTCAGAGGAAGGCCCCCGACGAGCGTGGTGCCTCCAGAAGAGGCAAGACCATGTGTGTCCCCTGGAGCCTCAGAGGAGCCACCTGCCCTCACCTGGACGCGGCCCAGGACACCGGTTCTGGGTTTCTGACCACCAGGACGGTAATGAAATAGTGTGCTGTTTTAAGTCACATCAGGAGCAGAATGAGAGTACGGTCCCCAGCCGCACACACCTCTCCAATGTCACCACCGCCACATGGGTCCCCAGCCACACACACAGCTCTGATGTCACCACCTTGCCATGTAGGTTCCCAGCCACATGATGGGATGCTCTGCTCTGATGTCACCACCGCACCACGCGGGTCATGAGGGGGAATTACCGAGCTGGATGCGAAGGTGGGTTGGGGAGGATCAGGCTCGTTGAAGCACAAACACGCTTCTAGCTGCTGTGAGCGGGAAAAGCTATTTGTGACACACGCGGCCACAGGCTCATGTGAGGCGCGTACAAGGAACTCCTCTAATTCACCGAGAAAAGACAGACGGCCCGACGGAAAATGAGAAAGGGGCTAGAACAGGCAGTGCACGGAGAGAAAGCCCAGTGCCCACAGGGAGCAGGTCCCAGCTGGGGCAGGGGCCAGAGTGAGTCGAGGGCAGGCGGGCAGTGGGGGAGCCTGTGCGGGCGAGATCTCAGGGCCAGCGGGGGCGTCCGGGCTGCAGGAAGGGGCGGCTGAGCTGAGCCCTGGGCCCGAGCCCAGCTCAGTCGGCGAGACGGCAACGTGGACGTCACGTGGACGGTGCAGTGGAAGAACCAGGTAGAAACAACACAAAGCGAGCGATAGATACACAGCTCAGAGTCCCTGCAGACAAAACTGGAGTTTGAGGGCTCACACTTGGCTGGTGAAGCCATAGAAAGAGACAGAAGTCACGAGCCAGGACGGGGGTGTGGGCTGCAAGTGGGCACAACCCTGGAGGCGTCTGGCAGGGGAAGCTTCCGTTTCTTCCCCTGAAGGCATGTGACAAGTTTCGTAAGCTCGCACGCATGTTTTTGGCATTTTTTGGTGTAAATGTTCTACTAAAACAAGACAAACACTCTAGAAAGGAGCAGGTGTCTCCCGGAGCCGTGGCCCGGGCAGAGCGAGCGCGGCTCCTACGTGGGCGCCTGACTCGCCTGCGGCCGACGGGAACCAGGGCTGAAGCAGGAACGAACCAGCTCCCGGGACACTGCAGAAGTCCAGGCAGCGGGCACGGGCTTTTAATGAAAGGACAAACCCGGGAGTTCTGGAGGTAGAGACCAGAGAATGATCCGGAAGCCTGTGTCAGGGTCGGCCGAGGTCAGCAGGTGTGGCTGGGGCACAGTCCGACCCCTTCCACGATCCCATCCGTGGCTCACTCCCTCTCTGCCACCAAAGCAGCGCTTGTCAGTGGTGGCCCCGGGCCCAGCCACCTGGGGCAGGGGGCAGGGGGGATGGGGGCCGCGTTGATCTGCGGCCGGCTCCCCGGGGTGGTGCCTGTGCTGGGGGTCCAGGGGTCCACGGGGTCCACAGGGTCCACAGGGTCGTTGTCCACAGGTGTCTGTCTGCCTCTCAGAGGACAGGCAGCCGTGGACGCAGGGGAGCAGGGCCTCCGTGGCGGTGTCCCTCTTTGTAAGGGCCCAGGAGGATGCGTCTCTGGTGCCACACATCCCGCCACTCACCAGCATCTATTGTCAGCGGTGCTTTGCCAGACGTGAACTTTCCTGCCACCAGCCCTGCTGAGCCGGCCTTGATGCTATAAACGGGCCATTTGAGGGCTCCCTCTGTGTGCGTGTGTGTCCAGAGAGCCTCGCAGCCTCCGGAGCTGCGGGAAAACCTGACCTTAGAACCCGGGCACCTGCCTCCACCCGTGAGCGATGCCGGATGGCGTCTCGGGGGCCACAGGAGAGACCGGGCACAGCAGACAGTTTCCCCGCAGCCCCCAGCCCCCGATTTCAGAGCCAGCAGGGGACACGTGACAGGGTCCCAACAGCTGGATGGGGGCAGTGAGCCCACCTCGCCCTCCTGGACAGTTCTGTCCACTGGCCAGCCGTACTTGAGAACTTCTCCCCCGACCCGCCCCAGCACAGCCAGAGGCACTGCCATTGGGCGTGACAGTCACCAGCCTGCAGGTGAGTTGCAGGGACAGGAGAATATTTGGGATTTTCGGTGGGGTCCTGGCTGCCGGGCCCTCCTGGGTTCTGAAGGAGGAGACAGGCAGCTGTGGGAACGGGTTGGGGGATGGATGGGCTGGGGGTGGGATGCAGCCTTGGGGAGGCGGCCCAGGCGGGGAGCCCGAGGCCCTGGGAGCCCACTCGGACGCCCCCGGACGCGAGGAGCCCTTTGGTGCTCGGCTTGGCGGCCGTTACACCCTCGTGGCCTCTCTTCCGGGCGTCTTCCCTGCACGCCCCTCAGTGTCTTTCCTTGGCGGCTTTTAGTGCATTTCCTCCCTGGACGGGCAACAAGTCTTCATGGAGGAGGCTGAGCGCTAAGTACATCCCGCAGGCCCTGCTGGGATGGAGCCCAAAGGGCCCAGGCATCCGGCTGAGTCCAGAGTTGGTGCTCGGCTTCTGCAGACTCTGAGCCCTTGGATGCTTCTCTCTCTTTTGGAGTGTGTCCCATAGCCTGCCGCCGACCACCAGGTGGACCCTGCCCGAGGGGACGTTCACGCAGGCCAGGGAGGCGAGGGGGCGGGAGGGGCACGGGAGTGTGGTGTCCGGCCTGCAGGCTGGTGCGGCCTCGCTCAGTCACAGAAAGAGGCCCAGGACCCCTCCGGGGGCTGGACCCGACTAAACCACCCCCACGAGAGGCACCTCCTCTCCTGAAGAGCGTCCCCCAGGACTGCCTGGCCCTGGGGCTGCCCTGCGGCACTCAGGGAGGAGAGCACCCTCGATGTGCCGGGGGAGTTCGTCCAGGCCACGCGTGGGCACGAGGAGACGCAGCCCAAGTGAGCTTGAGGACCACGCGTATGCCGTGGGCAGGTGTGGGAGCTGCGGGACCCGGGCCCAGGCGCTGCCCCGACCCGGGATCCGTCTGAGAGACGCCCATCTCCGGGTCCGGTTAGCACTCCGTGCCACCAGATCGATGGTTTCGTCGGAGACCACAGAGCACTTACACACTTTTCTGAGTGTGCTGCTGGTAAAGCCACCGTACCCTTGGAGATGCGCGGCACAGTCACCCACGGCTTGCGCCGACCGAGGGCGAGTGGTGGCAACAGCCACATGGGTTTGGTGCCTGGAGGGGGGCTGTTGACGAGACCCCGGGGCTCACGCAGAGACCCAGAGCGATGTCTATGCCGAGCACAGGGCACAGTGTGTGTGCACACGACTCTGCCTGGGGTCCCGTCCAGAAACGTGCCCTGACATGTAGCGTGAGGCCGGGACGCTCCAAGATTCCGCGTAGAAACACCACAGTGCCGCCTGCCGGGACTCGCCCTGGTGGTGCCAGTCCCGGGGGCGCGTGGCCACTTCTGCCTGAGAAGCGGTCCTGACTTCCGAAGCTCGGCCTGTGAAGCAGGACCTCTGCCCCCCCCCCCCCGCCCCGTGTGGCATCGCGGGGTCACCGGAGGCCACAGGCATCAGCCAGGGTGGGTCTGGCTCCGTTCGCCAATGGCCTTGGAGCCCCTGCCCCCATGCAGGACAGCCTCCCACCTGAGCCCTGCATGGGCTTCCTGGGGGCTCCCGCGGCCTCGCCAAAGGGGCGGAGAAGCCGAGAGCAAGTGCCGATCTGTGCCGTCTCTCAGCATACACACTGCCATCGTGGAAGGGGCTCCTGCAGAGGCAGCCCCGGGACCTTCCCTTCACCGGGCCGGGCGGTCCAGTTCGGCACCAGCTGTATGTTGGGTGAACGGGCCAGCTAGCGCCTTTCACCACAGGGCTCGCGGCGTCTAGAGCGTGAGTGCCTGGGTTTTAGTGCAGCTTTCTTCAGGTAGAAACACTACCGGCAGGCTTTAAATAATAGTGACCTACCTTGGTGCACTGTATCAGAAAGGCCAGGAGAGGCTGCAAAATTAGGGCATAATCACAGGCAGCTAAATTGGGAACTGGCCCTGAGGATCTCGAAAATCACAGCAGGGAGGCCGGCTTCATTAGGAGACACCTCCCCCGGCCAACTGCGAGGGGCTGAACGTGTGTGTCCCCAGGCCCACACAGCAAAGCCCCACCCCCAGGTGATGGGGAGGTGGGTGCACTGTGAGAGTGGAGCCCTCATGGACAAGGTCGGACCCCAGACAGCCCCCTGCCCCTTCTGCCTGTGAAGCAAGAAGTCTGCTCCCACTGGAACCGAGTGTGCTGGCCCCTGACCCCAGGTGTCCAGCCTCCAGACTGTGAGACACATTTCTGTTGTTTATAAGCCTCCAGTCGGTGGCATTGTGTCAAGGCAGCCAGCACGGATGGAGACCTAACAGAAGGTGTGGAAGCCTTGAGAAGGTCTGTCTCCTGAGAGACCTTGCTGAAGGGGCTGAGTAGCGCCGTTGGGGGCACCACGGCTTTGGCCAGCACAGCACTGCTGCCCAGGGCGTGCACTGCTCTCCCCGCCACGCTCCAGCGTGCTCAGGGCTGACGCTGCTCCCGCAGAGCCGCTGTGCGGGAAGTGAGGGGCTGTGGTCCTTAAATTGTCTGTACTGGTGACCATGGTGGTGAGGTGGTGAGGCCGGCTGGAAAAGCGCAGACGCGGGAAGAGAAGACATCTGAGTAGCAGTTAAAGGGATCCAAGGCAGTGACGAACGGCTCGCGGTGGTTTGGCCTGGAGCCCTCAGCGCGGTGCGACCTCGCAGACTTGGGAGCCGTTCATGAGTCCTGTTCTCTGTGGAGAAGGCTGGCGCAGAGAACACGCAGCATTGTTCTTGTCTCAGTGTTTCTGGGCCCGTCTGCCTTCTCTTACCACGTGCTTGGACATGAGCAGGGGCTGGCGGGCATGTCTGGGACACATGCAGCGCAGTGTGCCCGCAGCGGCCGGGTCCGTAGACTGGGCTGGGGGCGGGCTGGAGACAGACTGGGGCAGAGTCAGGGACTGGGGACCACCTGATGTGGGTCGGGGGACAAGGACCATCAGGAGCAGCGATAGCTCTTTGACATGAATGGTGGGACGGGGAACACATGGGGGACATGGGGTGGGGGCTAGTTCCTGGGGACACACGGGGGACATCAGGTGGGGGTTAGTTCTTGAGGACACACAGGGGACGTGGGGTGGGGTTAGTTCCTGGGGACACATGGGGGACGTGGGGTGGGGTTAGCTCCTGGGGGACACATGGAGACATCAGGTGGGCTCCTGGAATCTGTCTGACACCCAGCCCTGACCCCACAGAGTAGCTGGCCTCTTGGGGCTGACCCCTCTCATCTCCTGTTGTCCCTCGCATCCCCTGTCCTCAAGGCCATCGCTTCTCAACACGCACTGCCTAGCACTGGTCTTGCCCTCCTGCGTGGGAAAGCCAGACCCTGGGGCTGGGACCCTGCACCCCAAGCTGAGGCTCTGAGTCTGTCCTATCCCTGAGCCGCACCTCCGAGGCCATGGGACAATACTTCTAGTGAGATTTACCCCTTGGTTCCAGGCAGTGACATTTGGCAAGAGGCACGGAGGCAGCACTGAGGGACAGGGATGGGACTCACACTTAGTGCACAGCCACACCTGTGGGAACATACCAGAAGGGCCAGCGCTCTGGTGGGTGATGCCTGGGGCCGGCCACGGCCTCAGCCAAGGTGCTCCCCAAAGATGGAAGTACCCACTGGGCCGCAGCCCCACAGTGCCCCCCAACCCCACGCGGAGAAAGCCCACACGGCCAACCTGGCCTCGGGGGTTCAGCCAGCAGGCCGAGCAGTGTAACATACCCCTCGAGGCTGCCCCGCCACACCTGCGCCCCGGGGCAGGGATGAGGGTAGGAACGAGGGGCTGTGTGCTCCTGTCACTGTGATGGGGACCTCCCCCTGAGGCCGCCAGCCACCTTGGTCGAGCTGGAATTTCCTTCCCTCAGCTTGCCACTGAAGTGCACGGGTGTCGAGGGGACCCCCCACCCCAAGACCTAACCATATATGGAAATTAAACAGCACACTTTCATGCAACCAACAGGCCAAAAAAAGAAAAGGAAAAGAAAAAGAAAAAACAAACAGGAAAATCAGACAATACTTAAAATGAGTGAAAATCCCTGCAGCATGTCCGGACTCATCGGCAGAAATGTCTAACAGACAGACTAAGACAGAGAGAGAGGACTAGAATTGTATGGCAGTTCTGGCCCGAGCAATTAGGCCAGAAAAGAAGTAAAGGCCACCAGAACTGGACAGGAAGCAGGAAGCAGTCCCGGAGTGCCCGGGTCGCAGTCGTACAGACATGACCCGACGGGATCCACGGGAAAGCTCCTGGACACATTCAGCAAACCCCCAGGACGGAAGACCGCACGATATCCGGCTGTGTTTCTACCCGTGAGCTAGAATCAACCCCAAGAGAACATTAAGGAGACAATCCCATTCACAACAGCATGAAGACAATGCTTCGGGAAAAGTCCTCCGCAGGCGGCCTGAGACGCGTGCTCTGAGAGCCAGAAATGTTGCCGACAGAAATCTCGCGGACACCAATAAAGGGACAGATGTCCTGTGTTACTGCGTGGATGCTGTGAATGTTAATGTGCCATGCTCTTTCCGTGCCAGGCAGCTTCCATCAAAACTCCAGTGGCCGTGTGTGCAGAACTGATCCAAATATTCATGTGCAGGGGACCATGAGTAGCCAGACCAATCTTGAAACACAAGATCCATCTGTCCTCTCTGCCCCTGGAACCGGCCCTAACGGGAGGGTGGTGAGCCTGACCCCCGGAGCGGGGGCCTCAGTGGGGACTGTCCCCTCTGCTGAGTGGGGATCACCCCCGGGGCTCAGGCAGGAAGGAGAATCTGGCCTGAGATGTCTTCCACTCCAGAGTCCTGTAAAATTTTATGTGGCTGTGGTTTCCTTGAAATCTCCAAATGGGCTTGGTTTTCCCCAAGGCTGAGCAGAGGGGCCTGTGGAGCAAGCGGGCAGACCCCAGTGCGGGCTCTCAGGCCCCACAGACGGACTCCCCTGCGGCAGACCCCTTGGTGGCATCTCTGTGGCCAACTGGCCGCGGGGCCAACATAAGAAATTAGACAATCGGCCCCTTGTTTCTCAAAAAGCTGTGTGCTCTGAGTTCACACAGAAGGTTTGAACCCACAACTATTTTCTTTTTACTTCTCATCGGAAAACTTCAGAGGGAGGACACAGGGGCCCCCGTCTGCAGACCGTAGCACCAGCTCTGGTCGCTGCCAGCGCTGCCCGGGCCTCGCCAAGGGTCAGCAGGACGTGATGTGATGCTCTGCTCAGCATTCAGCATACGGTGTGGCCCGGGGGCCCTTCCCTCCCCAGAAGACTCCAGAACTACATTTGTGCTGACGTGGGCACACACAGGCTACTTTGCAGCGCTGGGCATGGGGTCAGGGGCCAGATAAAAGGATGCCTCCTGGGGGCCAGCAGGAAGAGCCATCGCTGGTAAGAATGGCCCCGGCTGGTGTTGGGCCTGCAGGGTGAGTGTGGATGGCAAGTCGAGGGGCCTCTGGGAGGAAAAGACTTTGGCCCCCACCTTCTGGGGTTCCCACCACAAGCCCCAGGCCAGGCGTGGCCCGAAGAGGCAGCGGGGGAGGACGGGCCCTCCGCAGAGCCCAGAGTCAATGTCTCCACCCTCCTGAGTGTGAACCTGACAGAGGTCAGTCCCCTAGGGAGCTGTTGGGATCACATCGCCATGTCCCCCCGCCCCCCCAGTGTCCAGCTTTTTGCACCAAAGAAGGGGACGTGGGGGAGAGGTGCTGGTGGTTTCTAGGCAACACAACAAAAGGAGTAAGTATCTCAGAGTTATCTGTCTCTGTGACATGGCCAGTTCAGTGCATAGCCACCGAGCCCAGACCCCTCTAGACCCGGGTGCTCTGAGACCCTCGAGCTCATGGCCCATGGAACCGATGTCCCTCCAGCCTCGGGCCCTCCGAGCCCACAGACCCCCACGACCCGAGGTTCCCTGAGTCCACAGCCCACAGAGAACAGGCCCACCGAGCCCATAGCGCCACAAGACCCCAGACCCCTGAAGCCCACAGCCCATGGAGCACAGGCCCGTGAGCCACAGACCTGTTGCTCCTGGAAGCCCCTGGGAGTCTGGCTCAGTCACACGTGTTCTGAGGCTGTCAGAGAGACAAGTGCCAGAATGCTCCGTGGCCTCCATCTCATTCTTCAAAAAGCCAGGCAGCGTTTCAATCAATTATAGGCCAGGAAATTCATTTTGAGAGTGATTTTTAAACCCTGGGGATCTGGGGCCTCCCCGGCAGGAGAAACGAGGCCCTGAAGTCCTGCCTTCTGGCCCCTGCCCGCAGCAGAAGCACCAGCTGTGTGGTCAGGGGTCTGCTAGCTTCCGAAAATCAGACGGTGTCGGAAAACCTCTGGGGGAGGTCACCTTGCTTATTAAAGGATGAGGCATTGTTTTATCTGCCTCAAAATGAGTTCTTCTGACGGTTTTTAGGTGCACAGAGGTACTCCCAGGTAGCCCTTCAAATTTGGACCCAGACAGAGCTCAGCCCGAGGGGCTGGGTGTCCATGGCCCTGGGACCAGGCCACAACCTCCCCGGGACATCCGCTGCCCCTCACAGGGACCACCTGTCCACCCTGAACCTTCCTAGCTTGTCCAAGTAACAGTCCACTGGCTGGAGCAGGGGCCCCTCTCCAGACCCATCTGCCACCAGCCTTGAAAGGCCCAGGCCACGGGGTCACCTTGGGGTCAGCGACCGAGCCACCTGGGTCTCTCCCAGCTAACGAGCAGGTACCCTGGCTCACTGAGGCTCGTGAGTGAACTGTCGCCGAGGCCGGAGCACTGACCCATCACCCAGGGCCATCTCTGCTGTAGCCCCAGGGGCGCAGAGCTCTCTAGCACAGAGGCACGCCCAGCTGCCAGGGGGACACATCGGCCCCCAGACCTGCCGATCTGGCTCCGGCTCTACCCCCAGCACCCCGACATCCCTCCCCGGCACCCCACCATGCCCCCAGCACCCGCCCTGGCCCTGGCCACCTGTGCAGACCGGGTTGTCCCCGGACCCCGTTTCCCTTTGAGCCGGTGTGCCGAGACCCCCGGAAGGTAGACCAGGTGGCCAGGCGTGCGTGCTCGGTACCTGAGCAGGGGCTGCCTGGGGCAGGGCGGGGCCTTCTTGGTCACCTGCTTGTAGATGTTCCTGGCGGTCACCCCGATCCACAGCATGGTGGCCAGCGTGGAGTAGTGCAGCAGGATGCCCACCTGCGGGGAGAGGCCGGTCAGCAGCGCCTCCGAGGGCCGCCCCCCAGCGTGCTGCCCCGGAGACCGTGTGCCCCCCGAGGCCTGGGCCTGGGCCCTCCTGCTCCCTTCGCTTCCTCAGGATTCAGCTTGATAGTGACAGGGGATGAGCCCCGCAGGAGGGCACGTGGGGGTCTCACTCAGCGCCAATGTCCCCTTCACAGGGAGTTGCCCGGGCCTCCAGGACTCTGGAGCTGGTTAGATTTGTGTCCTGAGGAGACATGGGGCTGGGGACCCCCGGGCCCACACACACGGTACCTCCCGGGCGGTCCGCGAGAGGCTGGCCTCATAGGTGCCCCTCCGTGCGTGCACAGTGCCCGCCAACGTGCCCATGGTCAGCCTGGCCCAGACGCGGGAACCCGAGGGCTCCAGGGAGGACGTCCTCTGGGCTGGGCCCCACACGGGTGGGCCTCAACTGGTGCGGGCGGCCCTGCAGCAGGGGTCTCCCCACGAGGCTGGTGTTGGGGTTGCGTGTGACATAAAGCACCTCCAGGATCAGCCGCTGACGTCCGCTCCCACAGGCGCAGCTGCTGGTTGCTGTGGGAGCTGCTGGCCGAGCTTTTACCCCTCCCCCAGCACTTACTGTGTTAGCTAATCATGCTCCTCTGTCTCCACCTGCTTCTAGAAAACGAGGTTACCTACAAAGCAAGAACCTGACATTTCACGATGACAAGTAAATCATGGCTGTGATCGGAAAGGTGATTCTCTGAATAAAGCTAACATTGCATTATAATGATTTATTGAATCCGGAATTCAAGTTTCACTTATTAGAAAACCTCAAATAACCAAGGGGAACGGGATGGGTGGGGTGGGAGCCCCGGAGCTGTTTGTGGTTTCAGGGGCCTCCCTGCACACGCCTGGTGAGTGCCGCCTTTTCTGCAGCCTTTTCTGCGGCCTTTTCCGCAGCCTGGCCTGGGCCTTCTGTGGGTGCCCGTGTGCCGGACCTCACCCCAGCCTGGGAACTGGGGGGCAGGCACTCTGCACCTGAACCAGGAGGAAGGAAGGGGCGTGTCCGTCTGGCCCTCAACTGAAGGATCGTGGGCTCTCTGTTGAGGGGACAGCAGCGTGGCCGTCACCGCAGGTGACTGGAAACAGACGCCGAGTCCACAGAGAAGCCCCAGGGTCAGCAGGGGGTGGAAAGAGCCGGCTATGCTCCCGATGGGCTGCTCTGAGCCTCGCCCGCCGGGGGGTTGCAGCCTCCCCCTCCCAGACGCCACTTTGGGCCGGACACGTGGAGAGGTCATAGGACCCCCCACCTCGGCTCGCACACCCGGCTGCCACCAGGACCGGCAGGCTGCCCCACTCTCGGCCCCAACCCGGCGCTGACGCACATCATCATATGGGGCCACTGGCGGCCAGCCGTTTGTGTTCACGATGTCACTTAGGACTTTAATGAGGTGCCCGGTCATCTTCTTGTTGCCATAGCAACCATCTGTTCTCCAGCCGACCAAGTTTCGGGCCACAGAGCATGAGTGTGAGCCACACCTGGATAGGGAAGGCTGGCGGGGGCGTCCCGTGTTCAGGTGCCAGGGTGGTCTCCAGCTTGTCCCCTGTCAGCGTGGGGGCAGGCCTGGCTGCCCCCTGGAGGAAAACCACATTTACCATGAATTGGCTTGTGGAGATGTGGAGGCTAAGAAGTCTGAGACCCGTGGCTCGTGGTGGGCAGGCTGGAGGCCCAGGAGACCCGACTGTGCTCCCGCCAAGACCTATGTCCCAGCCTGGACAGGCACAGAGAGAGTCCCTCCTTCCTCTGTCATCGTCCCCAGGCCCCTGGTGGAGAGGATGAGCCCCATGATGGGGAGGGCACCTGCCTGAGCCAGCCCACCGGTTCCAGCACTGACCGCATCCACACCGCACGGACGCACCCAGAATGATGTCGGCCAAATGTCGGCCCCGTGATCAGTCAAATCGCCACATTAAAGCCAACTGTCCTGGCTTCTGACGCTGTGGTCTCCCAGCCGTGCCTCGTCAGGCCTGCCTCCTCTCCAGTGGGCAGAGGACAGGGTGTCTATGCTGGGTTACCCTCCATAACAGTAGCGACGTTTCTGTCTTCGTCTGCAAGGCACAGGCCCGACTTAGAGAAATGTCGGGGGAGTCACTTCAAGAATGCCACCTGGAGGGCTCGCTGGGGTTGCAGCCCCGTCTCCTCACCTGGGCCCCATCTCTGTCCAGAGAACAGAGGTCACTGTTCCCTCTCGTGCACGTGGTGCTCTCTGTCCCTCTTCCCCAGCCGGAAAGCTGGGCAGTGCAGCCAGAGTTAGCACGGCTCTGCTCGAAATTCGCGAATGAATGACCGAAGGTATCACGCCCCGCTCCCGGGGACACGTAGCCCGGAGGTCAGGGTGGGATCTACTCCGGAGCTCATAGGCTGGCTTCCCCCGACGGGGTTCCTGAGGATGGCCACCACAGGAGAATCAACCGTTTCTCACACTACCGTCATCACCTCTGCAGACCTTGCCTCCCCGGACCCTTCCAGGCCCGGAGCGCTCCCCGACCTGCCACGCTCCTAGGGTGTCCACCTGGCTAACGAGGCCCCTGGCCTCCAGGAACCCCCATCCAGGCTGGAGCATGGACACAGTTCCCGGGTTTCGGGAGGGGGTGGGCTCCCCAGCGGCACCGAGAAGCCTGGGGGGAGGGGGTGCTGAAGCCGGCTCCTCGCCGCCAGGGACCCGGCACAAGAGCCCTCGTTGGCCGAGCGCGACATTTCACTGCCCTCGGCGGGCTCCGCTTTTCGGCAGGCACCTCCAGGCAGGACATGGATTGGGTTTCCCAGGGTATGTGCTGCGGTTGTCGCCGTGCCTATCCAAAGGCTTAAGGAAGCGTGTCTGCCCCTCAGTGCGGTTTTTAGTTACCTGCTGGCGGCTTTGCTGCTGGGGCTCCAACGTGGATGGCAGAATCCGGTTCTCGGTGGGGTGCATGGCCTGGACGGGGATTCGCAGGAAACCGAGCCGGATGTCAGGCTGCCTGGGCCCTGGGACGAGGTGCTGTCTGGTGGCCAGTGCCTGGAGCCGGAGCTCAGCCCGATTCTTCCCCATGCCACCCCTGCTTGAACAGCCTCTCACCCTCCCGCCCCAGGGTGAGTCGCCTGCCATCTGTGCAGGGGACAGGTCATTTTGTGTGCACAGACTGCCATCGAGGTCGCCACCGGTGCACCTGAGTGTCAGATAATTAGGCCTCAGCAGCTTCCACAGCATCAGTAAATGGTTGTAGGATTCACAGCAACAGAGGCTATAAGGGGAGTGACATGAGCGCCGTGGATGCCAGGCTGAGACCCTCCCACCACGTGGCCCCGGCAGACACACACCACCAATGGCAGAACCGGAAGAGGGGAGTCCTTGGTAAGATGGCTCTTCAGTCCATGGGGCAGCCCCCATCTGGCTCCTGCCTGGGGACTGGAGGTCACTGTCCACTTGGAAGTCACTGTCCAATTGGAGGAGACTGTCCACCTGGAGGTCACTGTTCACCTGGAGGTCACTATCCACTTGGAGGTCGCTGTCCACCTGGAGGTCACTGTCCACCTGGAGGTCACTGTCCACTTGGAGGTCACTGTCCACTTGGAGGTCACTGTCCACCAGGAGGTCACTGTCCACTTGGAGGTCACTGTTCACCTGGAAGAGACTGTCCACTGGGAGGTCACTGTCCACTTGGAGGAGACTGTTCACCTTGAGGTCATTGTCCACCTGGAGGTCACTGCCCACTTGGAGGTCACTCTCCACCTGGAAGTCATTGTCCACTTGGAGGTCACTGCCCACTTGGAGGTCACTGTTCACCTGGAGGTCACTGTCCACCTGGAGGTCACTGCCCACTTGGAGGTCACTGTTCACCTGGAGGTCACTGTCCACCTGGAGGTCACTGTCCATCTGGAGGTCACTGTCCACCTGGAGGAGACTGCCCACCTGGAAGTCACTGTTCACCTGGAGGTCACTGTCCACTTGGAGGTCACTGTCCCCTTGGAGGAGACTGCCCACCTGGAGGTCACTGTCCACCTGGAGGTCACTGTCCCCCTGGACATCACTGTCCACTTGGAGGTCACTGTCCACTTCGAGGTCACTGTCCACTTGGAGACTGTCCACCTGGAGGTCACTGTTCACCTGGAGGTCACTGTCCACTTGGAGGTCACTGTCCCCTTGGAGGAGACTGTCCACCTGGAGGTCACTGTTCACCTGGAGGTCACTGTCCACCTGGAGGAGACTGTCCACCTGGAGGTCATTGTCTACTTGGAGGTCACTGTCCACTTAGAGGAGACTGTTCACCTGGAGGAGACTGTTCACCTGGAGGTCACTGTCCGCTTGGAGGAGACTGTTCACCTGGAGGTCATTGTCCACCTGGAGGTCACTGTCCACCGGGAGGTCACTGTCCACTTCGAGGTCACTGTCCACTTGGAGGAGACTGTCCACCTGGAGGTCACTGTTCACCTCGAGGTCACTGTCCACTTGGAGTCACTGCCCACTTGGAGGTCACTGTTCACCTGGAGGTCACTGTCCACCTGGAGGTCACTGCCCACTTGGAGTCACTGTTCACCTGGAGGTCACTGTCCACCTGGAGGAGACTGTCCACTTGGAGGTCATTGTCCACTTGGAGGTCACTGTCCACTTGGAGGTCACTGTCCACTTAGAGGAGACTGTTCACCTGGAGGTCACTGTCCACCTGGAAGAGACTGTCCACCTGGAGGTCACTGTCCATTTGGAGGAGACTGTTCACCTGGAGGTCATTGTCCACCTGGAGGTCACTGCCCACTTGGAGGTCACTGTCCACCTGGAGGTCACTCTCCACCTGGAGGTCATTTTCCACTTGGAGGAGACTGTGTACCTGGAGGTCACTGTCCACTTGGAGGTCACTCTCCACTTGGAGGTCACTGTCCACTTATAGGAGACTGTTCACCTGGAGGAGACTGTTCACCTCGAGGTTACTGTGCACCTGGAAGAGACTGTCCACCTGGAGGTCACTGTCCACTTGGAGGAGACTGTTCACCTGGTGGTCATTGTCCACCTGGTGGTCACTGTCCCCTTGGAGGAGACTGTCCACCTGGAGGTCACTGTCCACCTGGAGGTCACTGTGCACCTGGAGATCACTATCCACCTGCAGCAGACTGTCCACCTGGAGGAGACTGTCTGCCTAAAGGTCATTGTCCACCTGGAGGTCACCATCCACCTGGAGGTTAATGTCCACTTGGAGGTCATTGTTCACCTAGAGGTTACCCTGCCCGTGGAGGCCACTGTTCACCTGGAGACTACTGTCCACATCACAGGAAACTCTACCTGGAGATCGCTGTTCATTCTGGAGGTCACTGTCCACATAGAGGTGACTATCCACCTGGGCTGAGCTGGAGCCAGGAGCAAGGGGTGTGAGCGAGGCTCTGGAGGGTGGAGCCTACAGAGAGACTTGGGTGTGGGGCCGCCTGTCCTGGGCCAGGGCCGCACGGAGCAGCAGGAGGAAGCAGGTGCTGCTGGTGGGAAGGCCCCCTCCGAGCTCTGTCAGAACCAAAGGGCGTTTCCCCCCTTTTGAAGGAAAAGTCAGGTGAGGCCATGGAGTGGAAAGAAGGCCCTTTGGTGACTTGTTCTCAATGCTGCGATGTTCAGAAGCCCCTATTCTGCCTGAGACGGGAGCAGAGCCTCTCGGAGTGAGCTCCGTGTGGGGGGCAGGGCCTCTGCGGCCTGGACTCCCCAGCCACCTGCTCTGGTGCCAGAGCATACCTGGACGGCGGTGGCGGGGGGTGGCAGTTGGCCCCTTCTCTGTGCTCCTGTCTCTGGGCCAGTCTCTGGGAGGCGGGAAGCTCCCGACCCTATTCCGGGGACCAGCACCGTTTGCCGGACAGGAAGCGTCCAGTCCGCATGTGACCAGACGCCTCGGAGCCACCTGGTCAAGCGAAAAGCAAAGTACCTGACACGATCCAGTGCTGAGCAGCATAGTCAGCCTCACGTGGCACAAAGGCTGTAATACAGGTGCCCTGGATGCTGAACTACTCCCTCCAGGAGACACATCTGGACAAACACTCGAGTGTTTTTTCAGAAACAAGACAATTATCACACATTTCCCTTTTGGTAGGAGCGGCGGTAAACACTCTAAGTTTTGTCGCAGAATGAGGGTGTGGATGGCACTCACCGCCTGGCACAGGATTGGGTATGTGGTGCGGTTCACGCCGCCGGCGAACACTGTGAAGGTCAGAGCCGCGTGAAAGCAGAAGTTGAGGAGCGTGTGCCGGCCTTTCCGGCTGATCCGGATGGCACTGTGGGAGACGGAGATGTCCCATCAGGACCCAGCACGCAGAGCCGGGCGCACACATCAGCCCTCTTCCCCAGTTGCCACGCTCCGTCCACGGGGGGACCGAGCTGAAGACCCCCGAGGTGTCGCCCAAAGAGGCCGGGGGAGCCCACCCAAAGGACCAGATGGATGGGAACACACAGGGTGTGTGTGGCACCCTCAGTGTGTGCTTGTTGGACGTTTTTGTGTTACATCGACTTGGAACGCTAGACTGGAGGGTTTTGAGAAATCTCGAACCTGGTCATTGGACAGATGCTAATACCGAAACCTGAGACTCTATGCCTTGTCTGGCCACAGAGCTAGAGGGTGGGACACACCTGGCCACACCCCCTGATTCCCAGGATGGAGTTCTTCTTCCCTCTCTGAGCAGATGTCTGGTACCTCAACAAGAGGGCATGACTGTGACTGACTGGAAGCAAGACCCCTGTAGTCTGTGACCTAGGACCTTGCCTATGGCTGTGACCACCTCCATGACTTGGCCTCACCCTGGCTACGGCCATGGTAGAGATTACTCATCCTATTCTTACAGCTGTAATGGTGGCCACAGTTTCTCCATGGCCTCGGACATGCCCAACCCTCTCCCCATGATCACGGCTTTGGACATGCCCAACCCTCTCCCCATGATCACGGCTTTGGACATGCCCAACCCTCTCCCCATGATCACGGCTTTGGACATGCCCAACCCTCTCCCCATGATCACGGCTTTGGACATGCCCAACCCTCTCTCCATGATCATGGCCTCGGACATGCCCAACCCTCTCCCCATGATCATGGCCTCGGACATGCCCAACCCTCTCCCCATGATCACGGCCTTGGACATGCCCAACCCTCTCCCCATGATCACGGCTTTGGACATGCCCAACCCTCTCCCCATGATCATGGCCTCGGACATGCCCAACCCTCTCCCCATGATCATGGCTTTGGACATGCCCAACCCTCTCTCCATGATCATGGCCTCGGACACGCCCAACCCTCTCCCCATGATCACGGCTTTGGACATGCCCAACCCTCTCCCCATGATCATGGCCTCGGACATGCCCAACCCTCTCCCCATGATCACGGCTTTGGACATGCCCAACCCTCTCTCCATGATCATGGCCTCGGACATGCCCAACCCTCTCCCCATGATCACGGCTTTGGACATGCCCAACCCTCTCCCCATGATCACGGCTTTGGACATGCCCAACCCTCTCCCCATGATCACGGCTTTGGACATGCCCAACCCTCTCTCCATGATCATGGCCTCGGACATGCCCAACCCTCTCCCCACGATCACGGCTTTGGACATGCCCAACCCTCTCCCCATGATCATGGCCTCGGACATGCCCAACCCTCTCCCCATGATCACGGCTTTGGACATGCCCAACACTCTCTCCATGATCATGGCCTCGGACATGCCCAACCCTCTCCCCATGATCACGGCTTTGGACATGCCCAACACTCTCCCCATGACTGTGGCCTTGGACACACCCAAGCCTCTTCTCATCACTGGTTATGCCCACAGTCTAGGCTTTGCTCATGACTTTGATTATGGGCTTGATCCTGACCATGACAGAGACCCCTCCTCACATTTCACAGTGCATCTTCAAGTGATGCAGACACCCCCAGGTCACTTCCCCTCACAGGCAGAGGTGGCCAGGAAACCAGCTCAGAAGAAAGACAACTAGACGCCCCCCTGCCCCGCCCCAGATTAAGAGGCACAACGAAAAGGTGTGTGAGGGTTCCTCGAGCTATGCTAACTTCCCAAGGCTGTGGGCCCTTGGAGCACCTGAACTGACCCTGGGCCATTGGAGGAAGTACCTATTTCACCCCTTTTGATAAGAACATAGGTGGCCCTGGTGGAGGCCTGGAGTGGAAGGGCATGGCTGTCCCTGAAAACTCGGCGGAGGATTTGGGCACGCCTGCCACGTAGGCAGGTGGTCCGTGAAGTACCTTCCAGGGACTTCTCACTACGTGGGGTGGGGAGGGTCTCGTTTTAGGGTTTGCATTTGAAGGTAGAAGCATGCAGTCTTGGTGCCGAGTGGGGCCTTACTTTTGGTGCACGACGTAAGTGATGACAGAGGCGAGGAGGCAGAGCAGCATGACGGCGGTGCAGGCATACACCACGGGGTGCAGGGACTCCCCTGGGTCCTGGGGCAGGGAGAGCACGCTTTTCAAATCCTGGATAGAGCACAGAGCAGAACGAGTGGGCAACGTGGCGAGGAACTGTGCACCTGGCAGAGCCACCTGGCTCCCCCAGGTCTGGCCTCTCCCCTGAAAGCGGTCGGAGGTGTCTCCTGAGTGGAGTGGAGGTTTGTGACGGGCGCCCCGCTTCCTCGGAGCGCGGCTGTCTCCCCAGACCCGCCCGCGCGAGGGTCCGGACGGAGCCGTGCAGATGTCCCGCCTCACGCGCATCAAGATCCTGCCTTACGAGATCCCCCGGGAGAATTTTGTGTCAAGCGAGTCCCTGGAGCTGACTCAGGTCAGTGGAGGAAAAGCAGTTGACGTGATAGGTCGGCAGGGCCCCGAGGCCCTCAGGAGAGCACCCGCCTGGCACGAGATTTACGTGCCGGGACCACGTTCCCAAAACTCCAGCAATAGGAAAAACGGCCGCAAAGCGCATGGTCATGTGGGCGGGTTGGCGAGGCCTGCGCTCCAAGCTCCAAAGCCGGGAGGTTTCTGCCCTGGAGGAGGGGCCCCCAGTGCACAGACCCTCGTCTGCTGTGCGGGCTCCATGGGCTGGGAGTCAGGAGCCCTGGCCTCGTGCATCTATGCCCTCTGCCCTCTGACCCCCCGAGCAACGCTCCAGACACTTCCTGTGTTGTAACTCGCAGCGTCACAGGGAAGCCCTGCTGTGGACTGAGCCAAGCCCCCGGAAGCACAGGCTGACATCCTTGTGCCCCATGTGACTAGTGGAGGTGGCTGTCACAGAGGTGATGGCCATCACAAGAGGTCGTAGGGTGAGGCCTCGTTCGACAGGACCCACGTCCTTATAAGAAGGAGACTTGGACGCGACCTGCCCAGAGGAAGGCCTTTTGAGGACACAGCAGGAAGGCAGCCGTCTACACGGCGGGCTATTTCTCATAGCCCCGTGACATCTGATCTTGAACTTCCAGGCTCCAGGACAGAGAGAAAGACAATTCTGTATTTTAACCTGCTCTGTCTGGGGTGCTGGTTGCAGATCCCCTGGCCTCCCAAGGGGTTCTGGAGATGGACTCCCACTCCTTCCCAGGGCACTGGTTACCTCCTCCCTCCCCCTCCCCCCCCCCTCCCACTCACCGGGCACTTTAAGGCCCCTCCCCAGCCCAGGGTGCTGGTTGTGTCCCCTCCGCCCCCTTCCCCAGGTCTTGACCCCTCAGCTCATGTTCTGAACCGTGGGCTCTACCAGCATGGCCTTGGTACTTGCCAGGCTTGGGGGGCAGGTGAGGGCAGGTGAGGGCTGTGTCCATGGAGGCTGCCCTGGGGAACCCCGGGGAGACAGTGCCGAGCTGCCCAGCTGTGAGGACAGGCTGTGGTCAGGGTGGGGGTTCTGCAGCCTTGTCAGCAGCCGTGCCCGTGGTGGATGTGCCCACCCTGGGCCATGTCTAGATGCGTGGTCAGCGCAGCGGGAAGTGGCCAGTGCTCCTCCAGGAAGGCGCCCAGCCTGAGTCACGTGGGAAGTCGAGAGAAAATCGTCCTTGCAGGGCCCTTGGCCTCGCCATGGCCGGGAAGCTTCTGTGTCCAAGAGCTCAACCTGCTTCATTTCCTGGGGGATAATTTCTTGTCAGTCCAGCTGAGATGAGGCCCTGGCCAGCCGGGGGACAGCCAAGGGCCACCCTGGTGTCCAGCCATGGCCTCTGTCCCCTGATCTGCTCCTGCCAGGGACTTTTCCAAGGAGGTCTCTCTGCTGCCATGATGATAGCAGATGGGATCCTGTCACCAGGGAAAAGGTTCCAAGTGACGTGGACATGACCCAGACTCCTCCCTGTCTGGCCGCTGAGGGATCTAGCTGACTACCAGAGCCGGAAGTAGCACCCCTGGCCCAGCAGATGACCCGATGTGACCGAAGGAGGGGCACTGTGTCACTCGGCAGGCCGTGGGCTGGACACCGTGGTGATCCCCTTATGGTCCTGACTGTCCTTCGGCCAGGAAGCCTGAACGGCAGGTGTGGACGTGCACAGAACACCGAGGACTCCTGTCGGGACGACGGGTTTCAGCAGGACCCGTGCTGCACATGTGGCTCCAATTCCCATGAAATTACGAGCCCAGGAGGAGAGACAGCCAAGGAGGCCGGCCTCAAGGTGACAGGGTTCCAGGGCCCTCTTGGGGAAGTGAGTGTCCTGCCTGATGCAGCTGACCAGGCCCCCCCCCCCCCCCCTCCCCGGCCAACACCGAGGCTCAGCCCCGGGGGAAGGGTCTGCGGCCTGGGTCCCTGCAGGGCTACCCACCCTGGCCACTAACCCATGGCTAATGGAGGCTTCCTCCTAAGGTACACACATCAGGCAGGCCTCGATGGCTGGGGCGGGCACCTGCTGGGCCCTCCATCCTGCAACACAGAACTTCTGTCCGTGTGAGGACAGGTTTCTGTGATGTGGGAATTAATTGCCTGTTGGTGAAGAAAGAACAGGTGTTTTTTGTTTTTAATTTTTTAATGTTTTTATTTATTTTTGAGAGAGAGAGAGACAGAGCACGAGTGGGGGAGGGGCACAGAGCGAGGGAGACACAGTATCCGAAGCAGCTCCGGGCTCTGAGCTGTCAGCACAGACGCGGGGCTCGAACTCATGAACCGTGAGATCATGGCCTGAGCCGAAGTAGGACACCCAACTGACTCAGCCACCCAGGCCCCCCAAGAGTAAGTGTTTTATAAGAAAGGTGGAGCAGGGCCGGGCGTCACAGCTGAACGGGCCTGCTGGGCTCCTGTTGGTGTCCCGGTCCGCTGGAAGTGCTCACACACCTGGCATCCCACGTTCTGGAGCGCTTGCCGTGCGTGATGGTGGGAAGGGTGCGCCCTGTGGCTCCGGAGAGCCCCAAGGGTTTGACACTTGTCACAGGCGGCCAGTGCCAGCTTCCAGCCAGTGGAAAATCACTGCAAAAGTCGAGGAAAGCAAGTTTCTGTGGCCAAATCCTGATATCAGATGATCTTCTCACTGTCCATTTCTTCTGAGAGTTGGACGCTGCTGACAGGTGTGGAGCGGGCCCGGCAGGCTCTCCGCAAGTCAGGCCTGATCGTGTCCCAGAGACGTGCCCGGGCCCTCGTGTGCATGATTAGTTCTTTTCACAAAGACGATGGCTTTTACCCTGGTGTCTAAAAAACACTGGCACTTCTCTTGGAGCCCCCTGGCTGCTGGGACCGGGTTCCTGTGCGCATACATGTGAGCAAGCCGCCGGCGGAGCCCGACCCAAGCGTGTTTTCTCACCAGTGTGCTCGGCACGCCTCGGGCTGAGGCCTGGGGTGGGCCCACACCTCTGGGGACTCGCAGTCCCTTCGTGCCCTGTCTTGGGGCTCCGTCACCACTCCCCCAGAGACCCCCGCCTTCCTGCCGTGTTCGCAGCCCTGACTCTTGGTTGGAGGTGGGGGCAGGGATGGTGGGAGAGGAAGGCGTAGTCTGCAGCGACGCCTGGTGCCCTGCGTCCCCGTCCTGCATGTGTGCCCAGGGTTGGAGAAGCGCGTCCGGTGGCCAGGACACGCATCACAGAGCTTACGTTCGAGCGCATCCTACTCTCCAAGTCTTATCCACACACACTTCATGCTGAGCCAGGGGAAATGAGACCACCGTTCCCGCCACAGGCAAATGCGTCGGGAGGTCAGTTCGAGACGCAGCGTGTCCCGATCGCGGCGCCCGGGCCAGCTCACGCACGGCCGAGGTCACCCTGCTTCAGGGATGCGTTCCCATCTGAGGGTCTGGCTTTGAGCGAGGCAGCAAGGGAGGCTTCTGATCCCAGAAGAGCTGTGCCACGTGAGTTGTCGCAGAAACAGAGCCTCACTTCCTTTCGGCTTCTGCTTTCTTCCTGCAAGTTAGTGACCAAGGGTGCCCTTGTACATTTTTAGAGATGACGCTTAAAACTCAAAGTAGGGAAGGCAAAAGGGAGACACCATTTTATATTTTAGGGTTCACACGTACACAGGTTCCTCCCGGAGGGCCTGCACTGCAAGTGTCCCACGGACAAAATCCTCGTGGTGTGCGGGGCTGACTCCCCGGGACACGTCCCTCCGGGGCCCTTCAGACCAGAACGGACCTCACGCCCGAGAGGCTGGGCTCAGTCCAGACAGCCGCTCCCACCGCCGTGCCCCCAGCCCGCCGTGCCTGCTCACTGCTCTGCCTTTCCAAGCTGCGTGGCCATGTCTCTCCTTCTGGGAAACCGAGGCTCCATCGTCCCACGGGCTGGCCTGCGTCCTCCGTGGAGCCTGGAGGCGCAGAGCCCTGGTCTGGGGTTTGCGGGCATTTCCCCTGGTCCAGAGGCTTACCCTCTTTTTATGCTTTATTATTATTTTAGTTGGGTGTGTCTTTTGGTATGTTTTGCAAATAAATCACCTAGACGTTAAGAGAGACAGGAAGGAAGGAGGAGGGAGGTCTTAAGTCAGGGGCCGGCCGCGGGGCGCAGGGAAGGGGCTTTTCTCCCCAGGAGGCGCAGACCCTCCTCGCCGTCCTCTCTGCCTCTGCTCTGTACCGACTGAGACTGATCTCGCTGTTAGCCCCCAACGCCCCTTGTCTGAGTTTTTAATGATCACTGTATCTTATTGGTCCGTCCATGGCAGCGTCCCGGGGGGCCGCAGAGGCAAAAGGTAAGTAATTTATTCTTCCGGAGCACAAATTATCCTCACTGGACGTCACATTTGTACAGCTGGTGCATGTTTCTCTCATACTTTCCCCGTGTGGGAAATATAGCACAGGGACTGCGCCGGTCCCTGCCCCTCAGGCCTCCACGTCCATGGTCTTTTCAGGGGTTTTAATTCCATTGTTGCTTTTTCAAATGTGGGGTGCTGATGTGCAGAAAAGGGGTGTCCTGAGCGTCCTGTGTCTTTGGGACTCCTCTGCTCCAAGCAGAGCTGGGGGCAGGCCTGGCTTCTCACCCTGTCCTGGCTTCCAGCCTCTGCTGGACGTGACAAAGGATAGTCTGATGACACTGCGGTCAGCCCTGAATTCAGGGCAAGTGTGAGCTCCGTGGGGTCCTTGGCAGCCGCTGGCACCTGCTGGGTCTGGGTCATACCAAAGTGAAGCCACTGAAGGGGGGTCTCTGCCTCTCGGGCTCAACATTAGTGAGCGGACGGACCTGTCCTCTGAGGTCCCCTTGATGTCCCAGTGATCAGAGGAGTCCCCACGACGCCTTGTCAGCCACGGGGGGTGTGGCCGGGAAGGCAGAGCTTGTACAAAATGAACGTGGCCTCCCTCACAGCGACCACGCCGCTTGTCGGGTGAACCACGAGACCTACGCTGTGAAAGGAAACAGGAAGAAAGCACACAACCTCGGACAACCTCTTACTCCCTTCCAAGATGCCACCGAGCTTTGAGGAGGAAAGTGTGCGGATCACAGAAGGCCATGGGGTGCAAAGCAATGCCCGTCTGGCAGCTGCTCGGACGTGAATACCAACAGGGCCACTGTCCACACCTGCCCTGCTTGCTAACAGCCGTGCTGGTGGCCTGTGTCCTGCAGGCCCCACAGGGGAGCGTCCGGGCTGCATGTGCCTTCATGGTCCCACCGGCACGCTGACAGCAGACGGGGCGCCTGTCCAGGAGGGAGGACAGAGCCTCAGTGTAACGCAGGCGTCAGCGTGGCCCCCGAAGCGCTTCCGCAAGACCGAGCGTCTTCACGCCCAGGAGCCAGAAAGCGGGTGGCTGGCCTCGGTGTCAGGGAAGCGGACCGCCAGCCCGGGCACACGTCTGGCTGGCGGTGTGAGTGTAGCAGTGTGGGTGGGCAGGGGCGGGCTACCCTGCTGGCCACAGCCTCTGGTCTTCCTTGTGCCCTGAGCCCCTGGGGCGAAGCCACGCAGGTGTCCGCACTATAGTCTCAGGGACACACGCAGGGAAGCGTTTGCAGCAGAGCGGCCCCCACGCTGGGCTGGGCTCTCCATTTCTTCTGGAGACTCTCCAGTGTAAACGTTATTTGTTAAGAATCAAAGCCCAACGAGCTGCGGAGATCCCAAACCCTCCGGGCAAGTGTAACCCGCCAGTTTTCACTGTCCTGGGCTGGCCAGTGTCCAGCGTCTGGGACCAGAACACAGTCACTGGGGATTGAAGGCAGAGTGTAGACGGGACGCAGAGTGGACATGGGGAGGGTCACCCAGCGGTGCTCGGAGAGGCCAGGGAAGCTGCTGCAGGGTCCTCCCCCCCCCCCCCCCCCCGCCCCCCCAGCCTCCTGCAACATCTCTGAGCTCACCCTTTGTCTGCAAATGACAGGTTCCATTTGCAAATAAGGCTCTAACCTGAGGGTGGAAAGCTGGAAAAATGCCAAGGGGGGGCAGCCCTGTTGGGCAAGGCACCCTGGGTCCCCTAAAAAGCTGGGGCCCCGGCCAGGCCGGAGGCCTCCCCAGGAGTGGTGAGCCTGGACGCACAACCTCTAGGCTGCCTGTCACCCTCCGGGCCGGCGAGGCTTGGAGCAGTGGCATGCACAATGCTGAGTCTTGGCCACAAGCCCGACCTTGTTTGGGCGTCTCGAGCAGAACAGGAAGGAAACGAACAAGTGACTCAGACAGACCCCCCCCCCCCCCCCCCCCAACCCATGAAGCAGACAATCGGTGTGCATTTGAGTCATTGCTGGCGTCCAAGCCACGGCTGCTGCCGGCCACGTGTCCTGTGGCCATCGGCATTCCCTGCACGCGCTGGGCCCTCCACCACCGTCCTTCACAAATACACACAATGCATTATTTACCCGGCCACCAGCCTTCCCGGAACGCAAGCGGCAGCGGCCACATCCAGGCTGCACGAGCCTCCGGGACGAGTCCCCTCATGGCCCTGCCCACAGCAGCCGTGCCCCCTTTTCTGGTGACAGAGGCGTCCTGCCCCCGTCTGCTCTACGTGCTTCTGAAGCCCACCCACGTCTCCCTGCCGTGCAGCCCACTTTCTGATGGGAAGGGGCTGGCGGAGCTGCCCTGGGAGCGCTGCACACGACGGCCTCGGACAGGAGGGGCAGCGACCCCGGCCAGGGACCAGGGGGGGCCTCCCCGGTCCTGCACCCGAGCCCTGGGGGAGGGACCCAGGGCCGCATCTCCTCCCATGATTAAATGGCTCCACATTGCAGCATGCCTGCCACTAATTAGTATGATCGACGCCGAGCAAGCCCACAGCAGAGCAGCCGGCGGGCAGCCCTGGACACCGGGGCCCGATGCTGCTAACTGGCCACGTGGTAACTCCACGGACAGGGGTGGCCGGGCCCCGCTGCCCGGGGGGCGCGTACTCACCATGAGCCCTGCGAAGCTCCTGCAGCCAGAGTGCGGACGGAGCGGGGTCGCCGCCGAGCCGATTATGTGGCACCCTCCTCCCCGCCGGCCTCCATGGCCGTCCCGAAGGTCAAGGTCCCACACAGTGGCTGTGGGGTCCAGCCCGGGGCCAGGGGCCTCAGGGCGACGGTGGGGCGGGTGAGGGTCACGAGGTTGTCCCCATCTGTGAAGACAGGGCACGGTTAGGGCAGGGCGGAGGGTCCCCGGGGCCTCAGCCAGGCGTCGCCCCCCCCCCCCCCCCCCTCCGTGGCCATCCCACCCGGCCAGCCGGTCGGAGCGTCGGGCCGGGGGCTGCGTTGCCAGGGGCACGCGGGGGGCCTGCCGTGTCTGCCGGGCTCTGGTGCTGGCCGGGGGCTCAGGAGCCGCAGGGACCTCGGGAAGCCCTCCCGGAGCACTGCCTTCCCCACGCTGGGAGCCGGCCTCTGCTCGCCGCCCAGCACACGCAGCTCGGCCCCGAAACATGTCTGTCAGCTTAAGTCAGGGAACTGAAGAAGCCTCGACTCGCCGTCCCCACGATCGGCCAGCCCCGGGCCGGCAGACACAGGGGCCGGCGTCGCCCCCCAGACGCGCCATCTCCGTGGCGGCTCCGCGCCTTCCGCGGAACCCAAAGTTGTACAGCATCTGCATCCGGAACAGCAGGAGCCGCCCCAGCCCGCTTGGCGCTGCTGCCCGAGCAACGGCTGGGGGAGTGGACGCCGCGGCCAGCCGGAGGGCTCCGACCCTGCCCGCCGCGCTGCCTCCCTGCCCGGGCCCACCTGCCACGCAGCCCCGGGAAACGCAGCCCAACTTCTCACCTATTCAGGCAGAGGCAGCGGGAGCCCCGGCTCTGCGCCGCGCGGTGCCGACGGGCTGTGGCGAGTTCTCTGTGCCGGCGAGCAGTTTCCCATTCCGAGCTAGCAAGTGGAGTTATCAACAGATTGCAAGACTGCAGCCCGGCCACGGCGCCACGGGCACTGCACCGAGAGAGTGAGTCAGAGCCAGGACCCGCAGACATTCAATGCAATTCTCCGCGGGTGGCTTCCAGAGCTCCGCGTGGGGACCGCCAGCCGCCTCTGCGCCTGCTTCGGAGGGCGGGCGACAGCCGGGCACGGGGACCGGGCCGGGAAGCAGGAGCCGTAACCATGGGGATGGGGGAGGCGCTGATGGCACTGGGCGGGCTGTGGCCCGGCTCCCTGCGGCAGGGCAGAATGGTTCTTCCCAGCCCCGCCGGCCGCCCGGCACACTGCAGAGCCGATTTAAAGAGACAACCGGCCAGGTTTTGCCTCCGCTTCCAACAGAATCGGACAACTCACAGTAAAGCACTTCCCTGAAAGGAGGCGGAAGGAGGACTGGATGATTTCACTTTATTTTTAAACAAAATCCTCGTCCGTTGAAGGCTCCAGGAACAGAAATGTGAGCAAGGAACCGGAGTTCAGAGGAATTCTCATAGTCCTTGTATTAAAATATTCTCAGATCCAAATTGCCTGCCGGTGTGGGTGGGCCGTGGCCTTGCACAGAGAGGCCCCCGCCCCCATCCAGGGTCCTGGCCCAGCCCCCCGTCGGGCCGGGTGCTGGGGGGTGGAGGACAGGTGAGACCCGGGGACGCCGGTGGGCTTTGCAGCCAGCACGACCCCTGTGAGGGCTTCTGGCTCTGTGCCCCCAGTCAGGTGCGGCTGGAGGGCCTGGGGACTGTGCTCGGCACACACATGTGAGCTTGGGGGAGGCCCACGCTCTTCCCTCCCGGCTGGAAGGTCAGGACACTGGTGCCTGCTCGGGAGAGCCCAACCCCCCCCCCCGATTCTGGAGGGCCTGGGCCTGGACTCTGGGGCATCACTAAGATTCACGACTTTCTCAGCTCGTGGCCCTTGCCTCTGGGGGCTGTGTTCCCCATGCTTCTCTGTGGACACAGTGATGAGGCCTGGGATTTGGACAAGGAATGTGAAAGCCAGAGGGGTGAAGAGTGTGCGGCAATGTGGGTGTCCGTCCCCAAGCCCTTACCCGCCCCAGCTTTCCGGGATTGCTCCCCTGGGGGTGGGGGGCCCCGGCTTTTGTTCTGGACAAGTGGGGCAAGGAGGAAGGCGGGAAAGCCCGCTGTGAGCTCAGGGTTCAGCCCAGACTGCTGGGCGGCCCCATGGGGCTTGTCCACCTGTCGATCCCTTCACAAAGACTGTCCACGTTCAGGGCATGACATGAACACGGGCCAATCCCTCACCAGGGCTCCCAGCCCGGAGATGGCAGAAGGGTGGTGGGAAGGGCACAGAGGAGGGGCATTGCTGGCGGCCGCCGGCAGTCTCTTGCTCTGTGCACAGCCTTGTGCTCCGTCCCAAGAGCCTGTGATTTGCCCTGGCCTCAGAGCAGAGGCGGTAGGACAAGAATCGGGGCCTCCTGAATCCCAAAAAGGCAGCTTCTGGGAGAACTTACAGAAGAGGCTATTGGGAGGCAGAGGACCGGGCCAGCTCAGTCCTGGACGCCCCCAGCAGCCCCTCTAGCCAGGCCTCAGTGCTGCCCTCGAAGGGCACGTCCAGACCCTGCACTCTGTGGCCTGCATCCAAGGGGCCACACCCAGAATCCACACCTGGGTGCAGGTGTCCCTCTGGAATCGCTGGGCTGCCCCACACTGAGGGCTGTCGGAGGAGCCTCATCGGAGGGCCTCTGGCTTTGTGAGGGGCAGCGCTACCCCCGCCCGCCCACAGCTGCCCTGCCATCGCCCCTCCAGGTGCCCGGTGCACAGCCTCAGGACTGCACACGGCAGGACATCTGTTACAGACCCAGGCCTGGGGCAGCAGGTGGGGGCGGGGCACGGCATCCCCTCACACATGCCAGAGGCCATCTGTACCCAGCACAGGGCAGCACAGCTGTGAGATGGGGAAATAGGGGCACCAGCGGTCAGACTCCCTTTGCTGTCGTTCCACGGAGCCTGCCTGGTCGTCCCCCTGCCCCCCCGCCCCCGGAGGGTCAGGGACTGTGGGTCCAGGGCTCAGTGTGACCGGCCATTGTGGAGAGCCTCAGATCTTCTCTCTAATGAGACAACGTCCTCGGCTTGGAGAACAAGGAGGGACTCTGCTCGATGTGGCTGCACGGAAGTCATGGCACCATGCTTGCTCGGGAGGGACGTGCCCTCGCGTTGCTCTTGGGGCCTCAGAGGATCGGGGCCACAGAGACAGTTGTCATATACTTCTCATCGCTCCCAGCGCACCAAAGACTCTGAGTGAATCAAGTGTTCTAGGGCTCAGGCCTTCTTACGGCACCAGGCACTCGCTCCCGATACTTGCGGGGTGGGGGGGCGTGCCTCGGTTCTTTCCAGGACTAGCGTCTCCCCAGGGAGCTCTTAGCTCCGCTTCCTGCAGGAAGGCCAGGGTTCTGGCACATTCTGAGTTCAGGCCCCTGTACAGAAGGGCTCACCGCAGGCGTGGGTCTGCACTCTGTCCGTGTGGGAGGCAACACTGACCTCCGGACGTCCAGCCCTGACCTCCTATCCACTGCCTGAGCTGTTCGTTCCACTGAGAGTGGTTTCTTTCGTCTGGGGAAAGTTGCTTCTGACTCAGAGGTGGACGGCTGGGGCTTTCTGTGCAGGACAGCGGGACGACCAGGCCCCGCGTGGGACTTCCAACTAGGGGTTTGCCTAGTCAGGGAGCGTAGCCCCAGGGGGCCGAGTCCACCCTGCTGCTCGGATCGAGCTGGCTGGATGCTTCTGCCGTGCTGAACGGCCAGTGTCCAGTGTCCTGGGTCCCTACGACCAGGGCACGTGCTTGGGGGGTGGCCTTTCTCTGCACCTGCCGGCTTCCGGAACCAGCAGCCATTCACGGGACAGGAGGAAACAGTCTGGGGAGGACGGTGGGGCCGCCTCAAGACCAGCCTCACAGTGGATGGAATCAAAGGGTGACGGACTGCTGGGGGTGTCAGCACGGTGACGAAGCCAGTACAGAGGGGCTCGGGGAAACTCCGGCGCTGACTTCCCTCTGTCCGTGGGGAGCGCCAGCTCAGGTATTAGGTGGCTAGAATGGCTCAGGCCAGACTTGCCTCCTCTCAGAACATTTTGGGGACTTTTGCGGGTACCCGCTTTCCAGCCACCGCAAGGGTCCTGGGAACCCGAAAGCAGAAGCCCACGGTTGCTGGAGACGTGTTTCCGGGTGAGAGCGCAGCCTGGCCCTGGGGGGTGCAGGACGCCGGCTCTCGGCGCACTTAGCATCAGAGGCTCACGAAGCGGAAATCAAAACCGGCTCTCCCGTTGCCGTGGCAACCAGCCCCGCCCCCTCAGGCGTCAGTTTGCATCTGTGCAGACCATTTCTAACAAAGATTTGCCTCAACAGATTCATTCTGCCCTGAAGTGGAGCCTAGTTTGAGACCCAAACAATGAAACTAACAAACTTGTCGGGCTCCCAGGAGGAGTCAGGCCGCTGACCAAGGCCACGGGGAGGTCACAGGGAGGCCACGGGACATTTCATGCTACCTCCCATCTACCAGACCATTCGTAGTCGGCAGGCAGTGGAGTGTTTTCAGGTTTCACCTCTGGAAGGTGTCCTGCGGGGTCGGGCTCCAGGGTGGGGGTAGTCTGAGCAGGGCCCCCCCAGGGCTCCTTGGGCCCTCGCCCCTTGCAGACTCTGGGGGGCAGGCGGTGGGGGGGGCACGCAGCAGCCCCCAGGTTGCTCTTGTATGTTTAGTCTCGTCTCCCTCAAATCACATTTTCTCCCCCTTCTTAGTCTTCTGACCCCAGGGGTAGGACACACAGCAGCCACATGGGCACCACCCAGGGGTGCTGTCCGTGACCAGGAACTCAGGGAGCCGCACCCACACCTCCTGGGCTCGAAGGTGGCCCGGAACCCCAGCCACAGGCACGGGGCGAGTCTGCTGGGGGGACCTTCGCACGCAGCAGTGTGTTCGTAGGGTGAGAGCTGGTCACCTGGGGGTCGGGGCCGCCAGGAGGGGCGGCAGGGCACCAGCCCGGAGTTGGCTCCGTGGAGACGGGAGGGTGTGTGTCTCCTGCAGACGTGCGGCCGTCCTAACCAGGGCCTGTGTGTGGGCTTTTCCCGGTCAGACCACTGCTTCCCGCCCAGCTGGCGTCGCGGCTGCACACGGGACCAAGACAGAAGCGGGAACACCCAGGGCTCCGATGGTTTTACACCAGGACTAGTCCAGTTTCCAGACCTGAGCAGTTAACCAGAAGTTAGTGCTTCCTGAAGGCTGTGGGCCGGCTGGGACGGGGGCCGGTGTCTTGGGGCCTGACACTCTCTGTGGGCCCAGGTTCCCATCTGGGGCCCCTGTGGGTGGGGTGGCTCCGGGGGTCCCCTTCTACGAGGGCCGTTCCCTGCAGCCCCGTTCAGGGTGTCAGACGCAGGCGGAGCTCGGGGTCCTGCTCAGAGGAGCCTGGGAGTCCTGCCCCCTCGCACGTGCCCTCCGTCCAGCACCCGCGTCTGCTGCCGTCTCTTGTCACCCCCTGGTGCCCTGTGTCTGTGAGGGTCAGGCCCAGAGCAGTCCGTGCAGCGCCCGAGGGGATGTGTCTGTGCTGTGCGGGGGGCAGCCTCTTCCTGGCGACCGGCCCGGGAGATCAGCCACCGAGGAGCCCTCGACCCGGCTCCAGCCTCTTGGCCCCGCCGTCTGACCTGCTTGGCCTGCGCAGGTCCTGGGGCACGTGGCCCTGCCAGGCTGCCGGTCCAACACGGCCCGGCTCAGCCTGGCCTCGCCAGCCTCCTCCTCGCTGCCGCCTGGTGCCTCCTGCCAAGGCTTCTTGCGCTCGGGCCAAAGCAATTTTACCAGATTAGACGTGGTCAGAAGCAAGTTGTTCCGCCTGGCAGTTCTGTTAAAATAATGATTTGTCTGAAAATTAATATTCCCGAGTCACTGGTTCTCTGGTATTAGCAGTTTTGGCACACCACAAGACAGTCTTCTAGTGCTTGATATCTTGAAGCATTTCTTCCTCTCCTTTTAAAATATCCTTAAGCATAAAAATAATCTTTATTTTTAATTTCCAACAGTTTGTCAGCCAGATATTCTTGCTTTAAGCTGTTGGAACAGCAGAGGTTTGGGACGATCTGGGCACCTAAGAGCGGGGCAGGATTGGAATAACACCTCACAGTGAGGCACGGAGTGTGCATACGTGTGCACGTGTGTGCAACAGTGTGTGTGTGCAGGTACGTGTGCAGTGAGGCGGCCGAGAGCACCGTGGGGCACTGGTACCGGTGCCCGAGGCCGGGCAGGGTGATGAGTGTTGGTCAGCTTATTGTTTTGGATCCATACTTTCAGAAATTACCTTCTTGAGTCTACGTAGGTTTTTTTGGTAAAGAAAACCCCCAACAAAATCAGTGTGAACAATAACAAACGACGTGATGTTTTTATAGTTGTAACATTTAGATTTTTTCAATTAGCTCCTTATTGTGGTCATTTGGTCGGCTCCACTGTTTGCCTAGATCACAAAGCAGGATAGGAGACATAACTAAAATTAATTCTATACACACCAACCCCCGCCAAGCGATGAGTAGAAGGCAAACATCGTGGAACAAAGGCGGAAAGCCACTGGAATCCTGAGGAAGAACTCATGAATATAGTGAACATTTACCCAAACACAGTCCTACAGGAGGCAGGGCTTGGCGCTCTTGGATCTGGGCCCCGCGGGGTCTCTGATGACACCAACGTGGAACCGACCGCGTGCAGGACAGCGGGCACCGTGAGGACGGGAGCAAGGGTGGCCTTGCCAGAAACTCGCAGGCTTCTCGGGGAACCGTGTCTGCTCGGGGACGGAACCACAGAGTCAATGCCGAGCCCCAGGTCACGCTCGTGCTCCAACGCACCTGTCGCGGCCGGGCGCCCGTGGCTCTGGCTGTGCTGCTAGGCAGCGCTGGTTTCCCCCCAAACTGGGAGTCCTTCTTTCCCAAGGGGGCTTGCTTCTCTGGCCCCCGGAAGTCTGTAAAGGCTCAGACCCTCATTAATTTCACAGTGAGTTTCACAGACAGTTATGTGACCGGTAAGCCCAGATGTTCTACGTCTTCCCGCTAGAGCAGCAGGAGAAGGAAAAACTCAGGAAAACGTCGGTGAGTGGGAGGTGGGTGGAGGAAGCAGAAGGCACACGCGGCCGTCCGTGGCAGGAGGACCCCATGGCGCAGCCGAGCTGCGGGTGCCGCCACCAGCCCTGCCCAGCTTGTCCCCAGCATCCCTGCCCCCCTGGACGTCCGTTTCTCTCTGGGGCCCAGGGGCCTCCCTCCCCTCCCTCGGCGGGGCTCATGGGCCGTGCTGGCCTCTTTCCTCCTCGCCCTCGCGCTGCCCCTGCCGATCAGCCTGGACCTGCTCCAGGCCCAGACCCACGGCACCTGGAGGGGCTTGAACCTCCCTCCACGCGACCTCCTCAGAGCTGCCCTGAGACCCCAAGGGCGGCCGGCCGGGGGTCCCTGCTGAGCAGGCTCACGTCAGCCGTCTTCCGGGCAGGCCGCACCCTTTGCCCCGGCTCAGGGGTTCAAGCCCCTGCAGAGGGCAGGATGCTCTGGCTCCCTGGGCTTGTGGGGTGTGAAGTGCAGGGCCCGGGGCCGCCCAGCAGTCAGGAGCTGTGTCTCCCGTCTCGACCTGACCTCGAGGTGCCTGTCCTGCAGCTGGTGACCCGGGGAAGTGATGGCCAAGCACAGACCGCACCGGGTGGAGAACGGGCCATGCAGGCCCCGGGGCCAGACCTGACCATCTTTAGGGAGTCTGGCCAAGGCTGCAACGCCCAGGACCCCCGTGCCCCCTGGAGCGTGAGGGCGCAGCATTGCAGAGACCTCCCGTCTCCTACTTCGAATCCCTCCATCCTGCTGGTTTAATCCTCTGTCACTTCTGAAACTCTGATAAAACAAGCCTTCTTAATCCTGGGTTTAATAAAAGATTCTCCATTGAACAGTTTTCTCCAAATGCAATTGGGACACAGCCGGATCCATCAATCAGGCTTTCAAGATGACTTCTGAAACCTGCCTCAGCGTCCGCCCCGTTCTCCGTTCCCAGTGTGGGTGCAGGTGCCTCCCCACGGCCCTGCGCACCCAGGTCCCTGGCCCTTCGTGGGTGGTGCGTGTGGGAGAAGGGCGGGTGGGCCCAGGTTGTTCCTGGACCAGACCCCTGCCCGGCACCGCCCAGGTCACTGTCATAAGGATGAGGTGCTTTGTGCCCGGGGGAGGCTGGCCCGTGTCAGCTGGTGGCACTTCCTGACCAGGAGCTCCCGTGGGCCCCCGGAGGGCCCAGCTGTGCGCAAAGACCACCGCCTCTGACCCCTCCCCCCTCCCGGGCAGGCAGCTGCAGAGACCCAGCTCCGGGCCGGCCCCACACATGTGCATAGCCACCCCGATGGGGAAGGGATGGACACCAGACAGAAGCAAAGAGGACGCTGCACCTGGAATCACTCCCCAGGCAAGTGGCTGGACCCTGGTTATCTGTTGCTTAGAAAACTCAGGAAAAACACAGACTCTGAACATCTGCATCTCCTTCCGTATGGCCTCCCGGCTGCCGTCTGGGCGGTTAGCAAAACCGTGTGCTGAGACCCCCACGTGCACCAGGAGGGGTGTCGTGCTGGAAGGTTCCGAGCATCCTCTCTGGGCTTCGCGGACTGTGTTAGAAGAGAGACATTTTGGAAGGAGGATGTTAAATTGGAAATGAACCCGAAAAGCTTAATGTTTGGATTCTGTGAAGGAGATACTATGGCTCTTAAGTTCTCGATGAGGCATCAGAAACGTGTGTAAATCGGGTGGTTTGCAGCGAGGCTGATGCGTCCGTGGCCAGGCCCTTGCGTCCCCGGCAGGCGGCACGCAGCCCCTGGGCCTCTCCCTGGAGCCCCATCTTCCGTGCAGCGTGTCTGCGAGCAGAGCGTCGCTGCCTGGGGCGTGGCTGCGGCTCCAGACGGCAGGTCCTCACCCCTGCGGTCTGCCCCCCAAACTGACGGAGACCAGCTCCCCTCAGGAGGAGGCTCACGTGTGCTCTGCGTCTCCAGGTCTCCAGGACCCCCAGTGCCAACCTGTAAGCAGCGCTCTGTGACCTCTCTGGTCCCCCCCTCGCTGATAGCCCTCGTCACCGGCCTCCTCTGCAGGCTCCAAACCAGGCCCATCTGAGACCCGGCCCGCCGCACCTGAACGTCCTGCCTCGGGAGGCTTCTCAGGGGCAGGGACTGACCCAGGCTCTGAAACTGGGAGGAGGCCTACTTCTGGGAGCACGTCACTTCTCCAGGCACAGGCCGTTGGTTCCCACTATCCTCCGCCAGCTCCTGGGGGTCCTGCCTCTCCTCCCACGTGTCAGAGGCGCTGAGCTCCCAGGTTAGACCCAACAGGTGCCTGGTTCGAGGGCTGACTTTAATTCTCTCACAGAACAGGTTACTGCTGGCCACCTCTCCTGGCCACGGGCTCCATGCCCCAGGGGCCCTGCTTCGCCGGCCGTCCTGCCCCTCACGAGGCCCACGCTCTCTTGGGCCTCTGGGGGCACCGTGGGGGCCAGGACCAGGGCCGCTGTCCTCCCTCCTCTCCTGCTGTGACTCCTGATGCCAGGCCCAAGCCATACCCCTCTGGACAGTCACAGGCAAAGGCCTTGCTGGTCATGAGAGAGAGACAGAGGGACAGAAAGAGACAGAGGGACAGAGAGAGAGAGAGAGAGAGAGAGACAAAGGGGGAGACAGAGGGACAGAGAGACAGAGAGACAGAGACAGAGAGAGACAGATGGGAGGCCTGGGGAGGAAACCTCCCTGGGAGGCTGTGCCCTGGAGGGGCCTGGGTGGAGCTGGAAGGAGGGTCTGAGAAGCCCTCCTACCCGCCCCCCCGTTCCCCCTCCCAGCACCCGCCCCGTGGCTGCTGTCACAGCCGAACTCGGGGTGGGGGGGCCTGGGGGCTCAGGCCCCTCAGAAACCTCTGCTCTGGTGGAGTCATCATGGCTGTCCTTGGAGGCGCCGTCCGTCTGTCCCTGGGCACCCCGACTATGTCCTGGCTTGTGTCCGGCCGGCCAGGCAACTGTCAAGTCACGTGCTCTCGGTGACAAGAACTCGTGTGCGGTTTGTGTTCTTGGCAGCAGACATCGGATTCACGGTAACTGGTTTCCATGGTGATGCATCGATCCTGGCAGGTGGTCCCCCCCTTATGGAGAGGCCAGGTCGCTCCTAGAGATGGGGTGCAGGGCCCTCCGCTCAGGTCTGGAGAGCTTGGAGCCGGTGGAGGAAATGGCTGCCGTTTAAGGCACAAGGGACAGCACTGGGTCACAGGGCTGCTGGCCAGCAGTCTGACTGTCCAGGGTGAGCCAGCAGGCAGGGCTTCCTGGAGGAAGCAGCCTTTGAGCTGTGTCTTGAGGGAAGAATAGGACCTCACCGAGCAGGGAGAGACTTCATGGCTGGCGGGGAGCAGGCTGGGCCGCTGTGTTTGCAGAGGCGGCTGGTCTGGCCAGGCCGTGAGCAATGGCACAGAGACACTCGGCTGACTGGACGTCTCAAAGGCCAGTGAGAAGGGAATTTCTCAGAGGCACTAGGAAGCTGCCAACATCTCAGGCACAGGACCCCTTCCTCCAGGGTGTGCTCTAGCCCAGGGCCCAGGCCGCTGGTCCCTCACCCCTGCCCCAGCCCACCGGGTTCACTGGGCTCTGCTCCCAATCATGAGGCCTTCTTAGAGGCTGGACAACAAGAGTCCAGCAGGAAGGCCTCTGCTCCGAGACCACACTCCACAGGGGCTGCTCCTGTCAAGGCTCAATCCCTAACCAATGGGGGCAGATTTTCACACCTTGCTCTGGGATGATTTAAATGCCCCGAGGCAAACACAATTAAGATCATCGAGTAGGTTTCTCACTGTTCTAAGAAAACATTGGATGCTTTTCTGTTTCTTCATTTGGGGTTGAGCAAACGTGTTGAGGGCTCAGGAGGCTGGTGGCACACTAGATGGACGTGTGGATACACAGAAGTCCCTGTCTCAGACCTTCCCAGCAGGGGCCCAGGGACAGGGTGAGCAGCGGGCAGGAGCTGAGGCCGGCCCAGGGCCGAGGACAGCCACACCCTCTCTGCACAAGAGCACAGCCCTGACTGGGCTTGGGCCCGTGCAGGACATGGTTGGGTCCCCCCAGGGATGCCCCGGCTGCAGGACTGCCTGGAGACCTTCGGGCCAAATCACTCAGACATAAATGAATGTGTTATTAGTTTTGGTCTGAAGCAGATGAGAGGTCAGTGAAGACTTCGCAATAATGAAAATCCAGTCACATTGGCCACAGGTGCCATTTGAGAGATAGCTTCCACAGTGAGAAAGTCTCTCCTGTCTCCCGCTGAAGCCCAGACCCGGCTTTAGAGAATGACAGGAGAGTCATAATTGTCGTGTATTAATTTATAGAGCAAAGCACCTGGAAACCAGAGCCTCTGGAAATGCAGGGAACTGGCCTTTGTGGACAGATCAATGTGGACAGGCCTATGTGGAGGGGTTTATGTGGATGGGTCTATGTGGATGGGCCTATGTGTATGGGTCTATGTGGATAGATCTATGCGGATGGGTCTATGTGGACAGGCCTATGTGGACAGATCAGTGTGGATGGGCCTATGTGGAGGGGTTCATGTGGACAGATCTATGTGGATGGGCCTATGTGGACAGATCAATGTGGACAGGCCTATGTGGAGGGGTTTATGTGGATGGGTCTATGTGAATGGGCCTATGTGTATGGGTCTATGTGGATAGATCCATGCGGATAGATCTATGTGGATGGGTCTATGTGGACAGGCCTATGTGGACAGATCAGTGTGGATGGGCCTATGTGGATGGGTCTGTGTGGATGGGCCTATGTGGACAGATCAATGTGGTTGGGCCTATGTGGATGGGTCTATGTGGAGAGGTCTATGTGAAAGGGGAATGAGGTCTGTGGGGATGGTCTCGTGGTGATGGGTCTATGTGGACAGATCAATGTGGACGGGCCTATGTGGATGGGTCTGTATGGAGGGATCTATGTAAATGGGCCAGTGGGGATGGGGCTGTGTGGATGAATATATGAGGCTGGGGCCATGGGAACAGGGCTTATGGGGGGCGGGGCTGGAATTTGGCTCCCACAGGCCAAGAGGAGGCTTTTCTGATGGTCGGACCTTGCTGGGTGCTGCCTGTCTAGTGGCCTAGAGTGCCAGGAGATTGCCGCAGTCAGGACAGTGGGGTTCAGGGTGGTCCCAGGCCCCAGAGAGTGTCCCTCTGCCTGAGGCCAACTGCATTTCCCAGGGTGGGGGTAGGAGGGCCCTGTGGGAGCTCTGTGGGAGTTGCTGCTTGGAAGATGCCCTCAGGCAATGCGGGACAAAATTCCCTCAGGCTGTCCCCAGGGGACAATGAAAACTGGCACCCTTGGCCTGGGGTGGGTGTCAGGGGACCACCACCTGGAGTCCTGGGGTCTCCTTCTGTTGAACAGAAGGAAGGGTCCCAACACAAGGCAACCTGGCCGGGTCTGGGGTCAGATAACTCACCTCCAGAGAGACCCTGAGCCCGGCTCTCACACACCTGGGGGTTCGGACCCACTTTCTACCCTGGTCAACTCCCAGGCCCTCCTCCCCCATGCTCCGCCCAGTACTCCCCACACCTGCTGGGGAGAAGACATCCCTCCAACTTGTCTGTCCAAGGCCAGCTGGTTGGCCAGCCCTCACCACATGAGCCAACTCCTTCCACTAAACCTCCTAGTATCTCCCACTGACTGCACATCGGCTGAACCCTGGGAGCCCTGGGAGTGACCGGAGAAGTGACTGGCACGTCTTCAAGGAAGGCCAGGGGTGTTCCCATCGCTGCCGCTCACAGACCGAAATCGGAGGCACCTTCATGTTCATGGGGTGGGTGGACTGGGCCAGCTGTGGTGCGCTCACATAAGGGGCCACGCGGCAGTTAGAAGGTGTGTGGCGGGCCACACAAGGCCTCCCACTCCAGGCAGGAAACGAGCTGCACAATTCCACTCACGGTTCAAGGGCGTCCCCAAGACAGGCTGGGACGGGGATGCTTCCACAGGTGGCGCTGGCGCCCCCACACGCCTCAGATCGCCCTGGAGACAGAACGCCATCGTGAGCACGTTATGCCCCCAAGTCAGGTCCTGCCCATCCCTCCAGATGGGTTCCCGGGGGAGAGAAACCCTCTCGTGAGAAAGTGGGGAGGTGCCTTGAGGCGGCGAGGGGTCAGGTCTCCGGTGTCCGTGCGCAGTCACGGCTGCGCTGGCCCAATGGGCACCTCTGCGGAAAGCCAGGTCCCTGACCCCAGCACCGTGAGGCGGGCGGTGAGACAAAGTGGCTGACGTCGTCGGGGCTCCGGTACCCGCCTGGAGCCCGTGGCTCCCTCTTCGACTGAGCGTTTCTCAGGCCCCAAATTCAAACAGCAGAATTATTTTTTAAGCGCCATCATATTCAATGTGTAGAAGCCACTGGCCCCTCAGGAGGTGTCTGCACTAGATGCAGGGGCGGGAGGTGACTCTCCAAGGCCAGCTGCTTCTCTCTCTCGGCATCCGGCAAGGAGGCCACTCTGCCTCTGCCCCGACTTGAGCCTGGGCTGGGGAAAGTGACAGCCCTTCTGTGCTGGACTGGATGTCCAGTTAGCTCCCTACTTTCTGTGCGGAGACAGTCCACGCAGAGGCCAGGGGCATGCACCTGTTGTCATCACAGCCCTTTGGGGAACTGCAGGGAGCCGTCCCATGAGACTGTCCATCTCGGCCCTGGGCACTCGGACGGCTCGTGGGCTGGACCCAGGGAGCCCTGACTGGAGCGGACGCACCTTCCACCTCCCCTGCCTGATGCTGCCGGTGAGAAGGGGCAGCCCCAGCCCCGGGCACAGCGTGCAGGCCCCCTGCTTCTGTGGGAGGCAGGCTGCACCTCCGTCCTGCCCGCCCCCCATCCCCCGTGTCCTCCTCTGTGTCCACTGCCTTCCATCCTTCACGATTGGCTCCTCGTTGGCTCGGGGGGCCTGGCCACCCCTGCGCTTCCTGTCCTGCCCCTGCTGCTCCTCTGCTGCCACCCATCAGGCCTATAGGGCACAGGGAACCCATGGTGACCGAGGGGCAAGATGGGCTCCCTGTGTGTGTGATGCCACGGCCATCGGAAAGCGGGAAATGCTTGCCCCCCAAACAGCTGCCTGCGGAGCCTGTGACGGACACACAGAGGCTGCCCCTCAAGGACCCCTGCCTGAAGAGCCCCCGCCTCAGCCTGGGCCCCAGGGGCTCCTGGGAGTGGGCACCGGGAAGGAGATTGTTCTGCACAAGGTTTTCACCAAGGTCGGTCTCACCTATTCTATTCCTTCTAAATTAGCTCTCTTCCCCGAAAGCCTTTGCAAGGACGCTCTGGGAGCAGTGGTCTGCGACTCTGATGGGATCTATGTTCCACCATCGTTCCCACCTGCTGCTGTCACCCCTGTAGGCTGCCCTCGCGCCTTCTCCCTGGGTGCAGACGCCGGCCCGGCGTGGACAGCGAGTTCACAGCCCCACCCTCCTATGCGGTCTGTCCCTGTGACCTTGGGCTCCAGGGCCTGTGCGCTCAAGCCCCTGGCTTCTACGTGCATCACAGGGTCAACTAGGTGATGCTCAGGCCCGCTCCGAGCGAGTCCTGGCCTGTCTGGCAGGGCGGGCTTGGCGTGGCTGGTCTCTGTGCTGACTCGGAGTGGGGCTGGAGCGGGTCGGAGCTCGCCACCAGCCTGCGGCAGGGAGCCCATGCCCGAGGGACAGCATCTGGTCTGCGGGCCTGTGGAGGCGCCCCAGGCTCCTTACCTCCCACAAAGGCCAGGCTCGGCCCGGGCCCCTTCCTGAGGTTCTGGGACGGAAGGCCGCGGTGGGACCCCAGGAGGAGCCCTCTTGGGGCTCGCCATGGAAACCGGGGTCCCTCTTGTCCTCCTCCCGAAACCGTCTGCTCAGTGCTGTTCTGAGATGCTTCCTGAGGCGGGGTCCCAGAGACCCTCATGCCCCTGCTCAGAGCCATGCAGCCTCTCTGGTGTGGAGGGCCCAGCCTCGCCGCCTGTGCCCTTGGCTTGCCTGTGTCTCGCCTGGGCCCACCGAGCCACGAAGAGCCCATCCTGGGTCCTCTCCGTCTCTCTCTAATGTCTTAGCCTAATGACGTGACTCTAGACTCATGCCTCCCCACCCCCAGGTCGCAGAGCCAGGCCGGCACTGAGCCCTGCACCTGCCCTCAGACCTGCCTGTTTCTCGGATGACAGGGCCGCCCCAGGAGAAGCACTGTCTGGGCGCCCGCGATGGCCTCATTCTCTAAGAAGCCGTGTCTGCAGTCTGTGAGGACGCACAGATGGCAAGTGCAGACGCGAGCACCTGTCTTGGGGACAGGTTAGGAACCAGAGAAGCGGACAGAGCAAAACCAGGGCCCGGGCAGAGTTCGCTCCTTCCGCTCAGAGGCACATTGTGCCAGCGCCCGTTCTGAATCCAGAGGATCAGACCTGGCTGTCTGCAGGGAGGGCCACTGGGCTGTGACCTGGGGACAGGGCCTGAGGGTGGCCTCTTTCTGGTCTCTGGTCTCAGCCAGATGATCAGCAGAGAGCCCTGCCCACAGGTGCTCAGCGAGCCGTCACCTGATGCTCCAGCCCTGGAGGTTGGTCCAGGCCAGGGTCCGGGGCCTGCTCCCTGGGACGTCACATGCCCAGTGCCCTCATCGCATGCCTGGTAGTGTCCACACCTGGGTTGTGTCCTCTATGGTGGCCAGGCACTGGGCGCTGTCCCAGGGGGCAAAATCCCTGACAAAAACCCACCTTGTAGATTTGTAGATGGTTGCACCCCCTTGGGGCTCCCTCGGCCTTGGCCGTGGTCGGTCCCTCTGTCTGGCTCTCCCTCCTGCTGCCCAGAGCCTGGCTCATCGCCAAACAGGGTCATCTTACTGGATCCCATGGGATTTCCCCCTTTAGGAGGAGGAAAAGCCCTAGGAGGGTGAGCGAGATGAGCCCTGGGGGGCTCGGCCACTCTCAGGACACCGGCGGGGAGGCTCGCCTGCTGCTCCCAGGGGTTGCATCTTGTCCTGTGTGGTCGCGGAAGTGCAGCAGTTTGTGGGGCGTGCTCGGGGCCCCTGGGAGGGTTTGCAGAGGCATGTGGCAGAGGTTGGTTGCTGAAAGCACAAGCTGAAGTACAAGGTGCAGGGGCAATCAGATGAGGGAGCGTGCCCTGTGCCAGGGTCCCGGGCCGCCCGGCACAGAGGGCCTAACCGTGGGCCGTGGGGGTGCGCCAGGCCACGGGATCGTGGCGCTGTCCCCAGGCGCACCCCAAGGCACAGACCGGGGAGAGTTGGGGACACGGCGTCCGGCACCCTCTGGCATTAGCGAGCCGGCCTGGAAGCTGGCCTGGATGGCTGGGGGGGCCCCGCGGGGAGGGGACGGGCCCCGCCGTGTGTTCTCCCTCCTGCCCCGTCAGCCCTGAGAAATGCCGGCCTTCCGGCCTTCGGTGAGCACGGGGACGCTTCAGCCCTCGCGGCTCTTTCAAAGCTGCTCACATTAGCAGTGGGGGTCCCGGGAGCCCAGCACTCTACCCCCCACCCCCGGGCTCGACTCCCACCCACCTTCCCGCCGGGAGGATGCCGTGCCAGAGGCGCCCGGGAGCCACAGGCCCCGGGCCCCGCGTCACGTTGTCGACGGCACTTACCTGGCGTTATCCTTGCCCGTGAAAGGGGCCGTGGTTCCTGGAAGCACTTCTGTGGAGGCCGCCTCGAAACCACCTGGCGAAAGCGGCTTCCGAGGGTGGCGGCGTCCGTCTGGATCTGGTTCCTGATCGTCACCGCCCCGGCGGGCTGGATGGCAGACGAGGCGCGGGGAGCGGGGGGAGCAAGCTCGGTGCGGTGCCGGCCGGCGAGCCGCGGCGACGTGGAGCCGCCAGAGAGCCACGGCCGGGCGGACACGCCGCGTGGTGGGAAACGAACTTCCCACGTAAGAGTGGCCAACAGTATGCTCTGTCCCCGGGCTTTTCCTTTCCCTCGAGTTTTACGAGGAACGCGTTCCTTAGGAGCGGTCAGGACACTCGGAACGTGGGCCGCCCTGCTCGTCAGCTCCAGCTGCTGTGAGCGTGGCTTCTGCTCCGTGGGCAGGCGGGTCTCTGGTGGCTGCTGGAAGGGCGAGGCCACAGCCACCTGACCTGGAGCCACCAGGAGGAGGAGGAGGAGGACGTGGCAGGGCCGCCGGTGGCAGCGGGGCCAGGACGGGCCACCCCAGGGTCTCCCTCCCTGCACCCACGGTGCCTGGCTGTCACCCACATCACGGCTGTTGCTGGGGTTTCTCCCCACGTTTTTCTGGCCCAGTGAAGTTCACGGACTCAGTACGGGATCACTGAATGGGCAGGCGGCAGAGGACATTTGACCCCTGATTAGACCCCAAAGTTGCGTGCTTGTCACCGCCTGTGTGACAAGTCGGGGGCAGACGGTAAGAGTGGGGTGATGGCCTGGGCCAGCCAGGCCCAGGCATGTTCCGGCCACATGCTCAGCCTGCAGGTCACAGGACGCATGTGGGAAGGAGAGAAGTTCTAGAAACAGGCCTGCCTATGACTTGCTCGTGGCAAGATCGGTGCTCGGCTCAGCACCGAGGAGCCGGCCAGGGTGGGTGGCCGGGCCAGGGCCCCATCTCAGGCTTCCCGGCGACTAACCCCGGGCGCTGGACAGGGTGAGGCCGGGGCCCCCCAGGCTCTGCGATGCTGTGGCTCCAAAACGTCTCCTGAGTAAATCTGAGAACGTGTCAAGGCAAGAAGATACCTTTTGCTCATTACAGAGGCCCGGAGAGTCACAGATGAGGAGTGTCATCCGTTACAAGCTTCTGGGTCCCCGGGCACGGAGCTACCCGGCAGCCAGCGTGGGCAGGTGGGTGGGCGGGCCACGGCCGGCCCTCCCCGGGCCCAAGACTATCCTGTCATTCTCGTGTCCGTGCGACCCCCTGGCACTGGCCTTGGGGGTGGGGGACAGGGACAGACAACCTGACGGCCAGGGAGCGGGGGTCCATTGAACTGTGTGCAGGATGGTGGTGGACTGAGCCCCCTGTGGCCGGCAGAGGAGACCTCCGAGCCTGTCCAGCTCCTGTGTGGGATCAAGGGTGACCCCGTCTAGCTCACACCCCCACGCTGCTGGACAGCGTCCCCACCCTACAGCTGGCAGAGTCACCAAAGCTGTGGCATGGCTGAATACGGCTTGGCGTGACCTGCAGTGGGTGAACACAGCGACAGAGGGTGACGGAGCGCGTCCTATCACCCTGAGGCCCCGGTGGGCGCTCTCCCACTCTGCCACATTCCCAAAAGCGTCCCGTCTCAGCCACCCATGAATACCTGCAGCTCTGGGCCTCAGACCCCTCCGAGGTCCAGCACAGCCCCCCTCCCCTCAGCTGCACGGGCCCCACCGTTCCATTCCCCGCTACTGGAGACCTTGCAGGCGGGGCCCCTGCTGCACCCAGGACACTCAGAAGACGTGCGTGAGGGAGTGAAGGAGACCATCGTCCCCCACCAGCTCCTGAGCTCAGGACTTCCGTGCAGGCTGCAGACTTACCTACCGCAAAGCCTGACAGCCGGCGGCCTCTGCAGGGCGGCCTCCGGGCTCGCAGGGAGGGTGGCGTCTGGGCTTTGCCTCCCAGGAACTTCACTCGGGTGTGAGAAGTGGCGTCAGGCTCGAGGCCCTGCAGTCTCGTGCTGGGCCCGGCGTCTCCAGGCCAACACCCGTTAGAGTCTCCTCGGGTGCGATCTGACTTCCGCCGCAAGGCTTCGAATTAATGACGTGCTCGGTGGAATCCCAGGGTGTTTTGCAGTGTTCTGCTTTGATCAATGGTTTAAAGTGTGCTAATAGGTCTATCTGGGTGTCTTAGCTGTGTGGCTTCTCAGGCTCCAGGATCACTGCCGTCTTCTCCTGCGGCACCTGTCCCACCCACGCGGCACCAGGAAGGGCTCTCGTCGGAGACGTCAGCCCATCCCCGGGACTCCTGCCCACATGTCTGCACCGACGGACCCTGGGCAGGTGGTGATGTTGGGACCCCTGTCACCCTGGATGCCTGCCGTGTGTGTGTGGAAATGTACCCGGGGGGCATAGGCCCCGCCCTGCTCCCACTCAAGTGGGGACACTATGGTGCAGGGTTCGCCCAGAGGACATGTCCCAGGACTACAGGCCAGCAGGACTGGGGCGGGGCGGGCTTGTGCTGCTGTGCAGGGGGCTCTTCCCAGGCAGCCGTGCTCCACTGTTACTCTGCCCTTGCCACGACGGGGAGATGGGCCCCCTTCCCCCGACACCCACACTTGAGGTCAGGCCCTGGCTCCTTCCTGTCCCGAGGGTCTGGCCTCGGTCCATGTCTCAGGGACAACTGTCCAGTGTTGAAGGTAGACGTGCTCTCCTGGCTGCCCCAGGCCAGGACGGCTGCCGTCTGGCCCAGCCACTGTGAGGCACCTCGACCTCTGGACCCTGGTCCTGCTTAAGAGAGGCCTGGGTGTGGTAGTTGGGCTGAGAGTCTGGAGGCCAGCACCAGCCTGGGGCTGTGAGAGGCCTTGGAGGACCCAGCCCCCGGCTGAGGACGTCTGTCCCCAGGGCAGGGACACCCAGAGAGTGGCAGTGCTGGACCCTTGGTTCCTGGAAGTCTTGGCCGCCGTGCCCTGCCTTTTGACATTCGTCCACCCCGTCTCTGAAGCCTCAGTCCAGCAGTTGCCCTGGGAAGCGCTGCTGTTCTGGGCTCGCGTTTGCTTCCCGAGCCCCGGGTCGGGGGGAAGGCACGAGAGCCGACATTTGACATTCCCGACGGCTCCTCCAGCCCCCGCCCCCAGGGACAGCATGATTAATCACAATATGCAAATGGCTCATTTAAAAAATCAATCACGCCAGGGTGGTTTGATTCATTATTCAGGACTTGAGGTGTGTGCACAGAATTCCTAAAGACCCACCAAATCAAGGACCCGGGCAGTTGTTTCTGAAGAAAAGACCCAGGGTCTCGGCGGACAGTGCTGTGCCCCCCAACCCTGCCATCCTTGCTCGCACGGTATTTCGGCTTCTCCTGGTCTCCCAGAGATGTGGTGGGCTCCCAGGGCCCCGTGGCTGCGTGGGCAGCCCAGAGCCTGACTCAAGTGGCTGGTCGGCGGGGCCAGTGGAGTCTGGCCGAGAAGCACGAGCTGTCAGCTGGCCTCTCCAGACAGCAGACGAGGCCACGACACACGAGAGTCCAGCCCGCGACCAGATGCCCCAACCAGGCCCCGAGAAGCTTGGCCTCTGGCTCGGGCACCGTGTGGTCAGGCCAGCGCCCGGCCTCGCTCCGCGCAGCTCCGGTCCCCCCTCCCTCCAACCCGTCCTCGGGGCCAGCTGCCCCGGGAGCTCCTTCCTTGACTCCCGTAGCCACACTTTGTTTATAACCAGATGGGCCGTGTTCTCATCTCTGGCAGGACAGTCGCCCTGTGACCCTGCACCTGCCACGTGTTTGAGTGGGGTCCAGGCGGCACGCCGCGTGCGAGCAGGACATAGCTGCGTGTGTTCACGGCAGAGCAGGCTGGCTGCAAAGACCCACTGGGGCCCCTGTGGCTGCCGAGTCGAGAGAGGTTTCACCTGGTGATACAAAGCAAGTGCCCGAGGACACGGCTGGGGTGGTTTTCTGACCCCAGCAAGGCCCCTGTCTGCCTCAGTGCCTGGTCCCAGACGGGCCAGAGGGACCTCGCCTCAGCTTGTGGGGCTGGGCAGTGGGGAGAGGCGAGGGGTGACTGCAGGGCATATGGGGTCAAGGGCGTCTGTGTCTGAAGGGTTGGAGGCTGTCAGCTCTGGCTGCTGATGGGAGGACAGGAGAGGGCAGAAGTCTCCCGACCCCCAGCTGGCAGAGGTACTGTCTCCGGAGATGGACAGCTACCAGGTGCCCTCAGCCTGCGCAGGTGCACAGGTACACGCAGGCTCCGTGCCCAAGGCTCTGGTTCAGGACCAGCATCCGCACCCTCACCTGCTGTGGTGGGTCGTCTTTGGGAACGGCTGCAGCTTCTCCCCTGTCCATGCCTCTCTGCCATGGGCTCTGTGATTCCTCTCACCCTTGAATCTGCGCTGCCCCCGTGGCCAGCTTTGGCCAACGGTCTGTGGCGGCTGTGATGTGATACCCGTTCTGGCCTGAGCCTCTCAGGGCCTGCGGCTCCTGTCTGCCGTCCTGGAGCCCTGGGACACCGCGAGCCCGCCGGAGCCGGTGGCCAGGGGACGGGGGCCTGCGTGGCGGGCGCGAGCTTTTCCGGCCGGGGCTGAAAGCAGAAGCGCGAGCCCCAGCAGAGACAGGAGAGCCTCCAGCCGAGCCCTCAGAACCACGGGGCATGGAAATGGCGGTGGTTTGAGCCCTGCTGAGTCTGGGGGATGTCCGCGTTCGATGCGTTCCTGAGAATTCCTCGCCTCAAATTGCAAAGAAGCCCCCACCCGGCTGGGACTTCACACCTGCCCACAGTCTGCCCTTCCAAGGAGCCGAAGCAGAGAGAAGTCCTGCTGGGTCCCCACGGGAAGCTGTCCGCCGGCCCGGGACCTTGGGCTGTGGGCCGAGGGACAGCCCCGGTGTCAGCGCCTCCCTCCCGCTGTCTGTGGGTGTCTGCCCGGTGACTGGGGACCGTGCAGCCCACAAGGGAAGCGTCCCACCTCCCACGGGGATTTGTGCTTCCAACGCAGGAGGAGACGGGTGGCGGGGGACACGGCGAGGTTTGGGGCCGACAGCCGGGGCCCGGCCTTCCCTCTGTCGTGCTTGCGATGAGCACTTTTTGCCTCCACACAGACTTTCATAGCTCACGAGCCTCGTGTCCTAGCACAGAAATGTGGGCTCCTGTCTACTGAGCAGTCACTTCTACTGAGTGTCTACTCATTGTCTACTGAGCAATCACTTCTTATCAATATCAGCCTGTGTTCACCTCCAAGCGGAACAAGAATCACACAATTTAAATGCCTTTCGGAGCAGACCACATGGCCCTGGTGCCTTCTGTGTGCGTGTGGAGTGGAGTGCACAGGAGTCAGGAGGGTACATTCCCTTGAAGGAACGTTCAGAGCAGCAAACAGTGATCCCAGCACAAGTTCTTTCTTAGAAGTCCTTGTTCCAGCAAAGCCGTGGGATGGCCTCCAACACGGGAACCAGCCCCAGCACCAGCCTCCAAATATCACCGAAGGTCCAGGGGTCGCTGCCCAAGTGGATGGCTGAGGGGCCAGCCAAACAGACTCCCACCGCAGAGCCTGCCGCCTGGGCGCACTCCGGGTGCCGTACGTGGAGACTCTGTGGTCTCAGCCAGATTGTTCAGCCCCAGCATTCTCACCGTGTGCCCCCGCGGTGGGGATGTTCACGAAGCCACCGGCAGGTTCTGCGTGAGGCTGAGCGGGACCTCAAGGTGCCCAGCACTGGGCGGGAGTTGGTGGTGGGGACAGGCTAGCTGGCACGCGAGGGTCGCTTCGGGGCCGGGTTAGGGCTGGCTGTGGGCCCGGGGTGGTGAGGGCAGACCCCAGCCCACAGGGCTTCTGGGGACGAGAGAGGTTTCAGATGGGGACACTCCACGAATGCCCAGGGCTGACCTAAGACCATGTCCTCACCTTAATTTAAGCGATTGTTCTCACTTACTGCAATTGCGTTGGAAAAGGAGACTGTTCATTTAAAACTAAGCAGCGTGCTGTGAGCATGTACAGGAACAGCTGGGACCCAGCCTGGGGCGAAGCGTTCTGTAGTAGCTGTCCAGGTTTGTCCTAACAAATTACCATAAACCGGGGGGCTCAGAGCAACAGAAATCTACTCTCTCACAGCTTCGGAGGCCAGACATCCCAAATCAAGGCGCTGGCAGGGGCTGCGCTCCCTCCGGAGGCTCCGGGGGAGGGTCTGCGTTTTCCTGGTTGCAGCTTTAACGGCTGTCTGCATTCCTTGACCTGCTGGCTGCATCACGCCTCTCTGTGCCTCCACGGTCACGGTGCCTCCTCTCCAGTCTGTCTCAGACATCCCCATGCTTCCTCCTGTCAGGACCCTTGTCACTGCCCAGGGCCCACCTGCACAATCCAGGATGATGGTGTGTCAAGATCCTTAACCTACATCTGTTAAACACCCTTCTCCGAGGAAGGCTGCACTCACGGGTTTTGGGGGCTGACACATGCATGTGGTTTGGGGACCACCACTCTTCAGTCCTGGGGACCCACAGCCCAGAACGCAGGGGTGGGTGGACAAGCCAGGAGCTGAGGACCTGGGGGCAAAGCAGGGGCAGGACAGCCTCCCAGGGGATCCTGCCTCTTGAACAAGATACTCTTTTTTTTTTTTTTAAGTTGATTTATTTTGAGAAAGAGAGCATGTGCAAGCAGGGGAGGGGCAAAGAGAGAGAAGGAGACAGAATCCCAAGCAGGCTCCATGCTGTCAGAGCAGAGCCGGACGTGGGGCTCAAACTCATGAACCTTGAGATCATGGCCTGAGCCGAAGTCAGATGCTTAACCCGCTGAGCCCCCCAGGCGCCCCTGGATGTTCTCTTAAAGTTCATTTCATGCTGTAATCACCACGGGCACGGAAAGCTTAACTGAAATCTGGATTCATGGAAACCAAAAGCTTTATCACACTCTTGTTGGTGTCGAGTCCTGGGACAGCAGACCCGGGGAAATGTCGGGGCAGACAGGACTCACTGCCCACCAGGTGGGCAAAGTCCACTGAGCTTGAGACCCGAGACCCAGACTTCCCGGGGGACCGTATGTTCACCCCTCCCGAGTCTTGGTGCCTCCCCCCGATGGGCAGATGCGTGGAGCTGGGACGCTGGTTCGCCCCCCCTCCCGGAACGGACAGGATTCTTCTGACCTCTTTGCACCTGCCTCAGGGCCTCTGTCACCACGGTGCTGCTATGGCCCAGAAAGCCGTTTCTTTACTCTCCCTCTCGACAAGGCTGGCTGCTGTGGGGCCTCGACTTGCCCACAACTCGGCCGAGAGCCTGGCATACGAGGTGCTCAAAATGCAGGAGGCCGAGAACCGAAAGGCCCCACCTGGGAGAACTTAAGTGAGAGAGCCGTGCTCCTGACACCTTGTAATTACCGACCGGTGTCACGGGGCAGTCACTTTTCTGGACCCCAGAGGACAGGAAGGCTTCTGACAAGATATTTAAGACAACCTTCTAATTTCCCCCCAGTGGGTTTTGTAGACCCATTCTGCGGAAGATACTTGATCTCAATGTTAATGGGGACATTTGGGTGACGCAGAGCAGTGAGGACAGCCTGGCCCTCGGGGCTGCCTGGACCGTGGCGCCTTGCTGCTTATCCACGAGGTCTGCTCTCTGGAGCGCTTCCTTCCGGCCTCGGTGGAGCTTCCTTCCGGGGGGAAGCGCACAGTCCTGGGTCCCCGCGACTTCGGGGAGCCGGGTCAGCGGTCCCTCAGCTCAGGAAACACGAACATGCCCGGGATACGGGATAGCGCTCACTCGTCCCCTGAAGTTTGGTTCAGCATTTCTGCCGCCATTTTCTGGGTCACGACTTCACTATCCCTTTGGAACTTATTTTGGACCTGAAAATTGGAGATTGTTCTTGGGAGGAGAAAACACTCCTCGCTACGAGTTTTTTTCTACTTACTTCCCCAGTTTTGGAGTGAACCATACAGATTAAATTCTATAATGTAGCACCACCTTCTTATACTAAATATCACTTTAATTGTTATATGTTGGCAGAAATGGAAAGTTCATCATAAAAGGTTTTCTTAAAATACTCCGACACTGCATTTACTTGAGACTAGATTGATTAAAAATTTATTAGCTTTTGTTTGAAACGCCTACATTTTAAAGCTCTCTTACATTGGGTAAAAGATTCTCTTCCCTCATTTACATACATTTTAAACATTAATGTGTTTCCTAAAATGAGAAGTTTTCTCTACGAAACAAAAATATGTTTAGCCTTTAAACATTTATATCCTATAATAAAAATAAAAATTTGTATCTAAATGGTGTTTAAAACACCCTTCTTGGACCTTGGTTCTGGCCGTGCTTCCGTGCAAACTTGAAGGTTTGTTGAATTAACACAGTCGTTTCAATGCATGCTGACCTCTGCCCCAGCCCCGGGAATCTCTGAAAGCTGTTTGTGGTCCGCGTCTCTTCTGTAGACGTCGTGTCATGTGCCTGAAACAACCACTGGGCCCGGGACGCAGTGGGGCAGGCGCTGCAGGTCACTTGTGTTCATGGAGGAAAGGGGCCACAGGTCAAAGCAAGGACCCCGAGCCCTCCCCGCTGCCGCCCTCCCCTCACCCCCCCAACACGGAGCCGACCCTAATTGGGGCCGAGCCTGCCAGGAGCGCACTTGGACTCCAGGCGCAGCCACTGGCCACGCGCTCTGCGTTTGCGGGTTTCTCTCATCCATGGTGTGTTTCCTTCAACTGTAATGATTTAGTTGTTTCTACAAAATATGGTACATGCTCCTTCTTAAGAAAAATTCAAACTACACAGGAAAATGTTAAGAAGGCAAAACAATTATCCAAAATCCAACCACTCAAGGCAGATCCCCCTTGGCAGGTACTTATAGCTAGAAAGACATCAGTTTTGAAAACTGGGATGACACATAACCAGTATTTTCATAAAACATATAGAATACAATTAATTTTCCTTAACTTTAAGCAAAGGGAAGTCGGTTGAGGTGGATCGGAGGGGACAGCACATCAAAGAAACGTCGCTTTCCCGTAAGAGAGTCTTTGAAGACCCCGCAGTCCTGGGTCTCGCCTTGAGAGGCACATGGGTCCTGATGGCTTTCGGAACTGCCACAGCTGTGGAGATCCCGTGAAGTGGTCAGAGGGGAGCTGGCGTTCAGAACGAGCAGCTGAGGCTGAGGCCACCTGCCCCAAAGACACGTGAACTGCGAAGGGGTTCCAGTGGCTGAGTTTTAGAAAACCTTCGTGTCCCAGTTACTCCTGTGTGTTGACTGTGCACCCGTGTGCACACCTGTGCGTACACCCATGCACACACCCATTGCACACCCGTGTGCACTCCCGTGTGCTTCCTCCAGCCCCTCTTCTGCATCCCTCATCTCACAACATTATTGCTTTTCTAACATGCGAGGGGCACTGGGTGAATTCGTGTCCTGTGGTTCAAGCTCGGTGCATACAGGAGGGGCTCGAGCATGCACGTCCTGGCCCGTGGCTCCTCCACTCTGGGGTCCTCACTCTGGTCTGGTCCCCGTCAACCCTGCCATGCGACATTCTTTCGGAGGAGCGCTGGGGCGGAGCGCCCTTGAGGCCTCTGTGTGTGAGAAGGCCAGGCGGCTGGGCGCCCACAGAGGGCAAGTTCAGTTTTGCTCATTCTCTCCCCACCTTCTTTGTTGGTTCCATCCACGGGACCCGAGTGCCTCTACAGGAAGCCCAAGCGTAGCCAGAATTTTCTGTCCGTTCACATGATTTGCTTTTTCTGCCTGGATATTCCAACGATTGTGTCTCTATTCTTGAAATCTGATAACCTCGCCACGACAGGTCTTGGTCAGTAATTCTGTGTCACTGAATGTTTGAGGACACTGTCCACCACGTGTTGCTTCGAATGTTTCGTATCCTGCCTGGCCTGGCCTCCTTCTCGGGAACAACTCAGCCGGTGGGTCCCCTCTGGGTTCCGAATGCTCGTCTCACTGAAACTGTTGGTGTGGTGGTTTGTGTCCACTGTTTTCTTGGTTTCTCCAAGCCCCTGGCCACGTCCCCGATGCTGTTTTGGCCACGCAAGGAGTGTCCATCTGTGCAGTGTATTTATCTCTCTTCCCTTCCCTTCCTTGGCCAGCCCCTCCCCAGCCTTCTCCTCAACTTTCTGCATCAGCCATATCCCTGGACCTTTGTTCTCCTTGAGACACTTGCCTACAGACAGAGCGTGTGGTACCCTGGAGGCCATGCTCTTCCTCTCTCTTGGGATGCACGTCCCCGCCTCCCCCCTCCCCCCAGTTGTTTTGCTCTTTGTTCCTCCACAGGTGGTTCCTGCGGCCTGGCTGGCTCCCGCGGGGAAGGCCATTCGCTGAGAGGCTGGGGGAGCCCCCACGGCCACCTTGGTCTTCTGTGCAATGTGTCCTGTGCACAGTGACCGCTTCTTTCCTCCTCTTGAGGCTGGCATGGGCCCAACTTGCAGGATCTCACCTCCAGGCTCTGGATGCCCAGCCCAGCACTCGTGGCTCCTTCCGGGCCCTCCTCGTACGGTCCCAAGGACATGTGGATTTCTCAGGAGGCCCCCCTCCTCCACGCGGGCCCAACTAGACTCTCAAGACCAAATTCTGGTCAAAGAAGAGGTGCCCGTGCCGTTTGGACACGCAGACTGGTGTGGACACAACGGCATCCAGCCTGCTGTGCACGGCAGCTGAGGACCTGACTCGTGCTGTGGTTGCTGGTCGGCAGCGAGGCTGTGTCCCTGCCCGACTAAAGGGGCTCTTCAGTTTTGGCTCCGGGATTTTCAGTGATGTGGGAAGGGCAGACATGTGACCAACACCCCCCAGTCGTCCTCAGGAATTTCACATCTCCTTTAGTGCCCACCTGCTCCAGTGATCAGGAGCTCCGCGGGGGGCTGACATCTGCCAGAGGGGACGGAGGTCGCAGGACAGACACACCGACCTCCCGGAGATGAGGAGTCACGATTTCACAGGGGGGAAGGGAGCTCCCTCCTGCCACACACGCACTAGAGGAAGATGAAATGTTTCCCTCCTGTTTTCAGGGACGCTCTAGAAGCTGCTTTTTGCAAATTAGCTTGTGGGTACACCGCTTCCGTGCCTCGGCCAACCAGGGGCCTCAGCACCTGACCCCTGGGGGCTGTCGGAGGCCACGCAGGACCGAGGGTCCAGCCTCAGAGCCGACGGAGGAGCTGGAAGCACAGGTCATCCCTCCCAGGGCGAGGCCAGACTCAGGGGCCACAGACAGCAAACCTGAGTGAGAGACGGTGAGGCCTAAGCACCTTGCTCCTACCCCTGCCCTGACCCCCGCTCTGGCCACTTGGCTGAATCCCCTGTAGATGCTTCCAGATGGACTTTCTTTCATTTACAAAATGGCATCTTGGCTTGGGCTGGGCCTGGGGGGTGCTCTCAGAGACTCAGGGCCCAGGAGCCCCTCTGCTCGGCCTCTGCTGTGCCCTCTCCTCCTTCCTGGATGGCACCTGTCCTCTGGCCTGCTCACCCTTGGAGGGATAGGGATGGACCGTTCTGATGGGGGACGACTGGGCAGAACCTAGCTGTCCAGCTTCCAGCACGAAGGTATTTTCCTGGGTCCCTCTATCGCCTCCGAGTGGGCATCCTGACTGTGCCTGGTGGTCTCTGTCACCTGTGCCCCGGGAGGCCCTGTGCTCCAGGACGGAGTCTGCTGGCCCCTCACCAGGCTGGCCCCCAGGTATCCCCGCCCCACCCTGGCTCCAGGGTGCTGGATCCGTGGACCTTCCGATCTTCTAGGTATTGGAAAGCCTCCCTGAAGGCTGGGCAGGGTGTAGGGGCCTGGGCTGTGCCGCAGGATCGCTGGGGACAAGTGAGCACGCAGAGGAATGAGGGCTGTCCACACACCCACAGCGGGAGCCCCACCGTTCTGGACAGAGGAAAGCGCTGGAGCTCAGGCCAGGGTGGGAGAGAGTCAAGCTGGCTCCAGGAGGTGAATCAGGGGTGAAGGGGGGAAGGGGCGACAGGCGGAGGGGGGCAGGGGTGACAAGTGGAGGGGGGGCAGGGGTGACAGGCAGAGTGGGGGCAGGGGCGACAAGCAGAGGGGCAGGGGTGACAGGTGGAGGGGGGGCAGGGGTGACAGGCAAGGTGGGGCAGGGGGAACAGGTAGAGGGGCAGGGGTGACAGGTGGATGGGGGCAGGGGTGACTGGTAGAAGGGCAGCGGTGACAGGCAGAGTGGGGGCAGGGGTGACAGGTGGATGGGGGCAGGGGCGACAGGCGAAGGGGGGGCAGGGGCGACAAGTGGGCAGGACAGCTCTGGGGGCAGTGAAGCTTGGGGGCGCCCCAAGCGCAGGCGGCCACCGTGAAGACCATGGTGGCACATCCCCCGCCACAGTGGGTCCAGCGACACCAGGGCTGTGGGATGTCGTCCAGGAAGGCCAGGCGGGACGGCGGTGGCAACCGAGGGGCTGGGCCTCCTGTCGGGACGTGGGGGGCGTCAGCGGACGCCACACGTGGAAGCCATGGCTCGTGCTGCCAGGTGTCCCGCTGGGCGCAGACCGTCCGGCACCTCCCGGCACTGCCGTGAGCGGGCACTGGGGAGAGACTCTCGCCTCATCCCATTCGCCGTCCCGGTGGAGACCTGCCGAGAGCGGGAGCCTCAGGGGCAGGTAATGAGACTATAAACGGATGGAAGGACGGGCAGATCATCCCCGCCTGTGTCCTCAGCGTCTGCCCTGAATGGGCGGTTTTGGGGCACAGCCTAGGGCCGGACGGGCTAGCGTGAGGACACCGGCTGTGGCCCCCCCCCCCCCCCCCGTCCCCCGCGCCCCCCGGGCAGTGCCTCTGTGGCCGCTCCGTCCTCCCGCCCACCTGCCGCCAGGCCGGGCCTGGGTCCCTCTGAGTGTGGCCAGACCGCACACTCGAGCTCCGAGGCGGCACCTGGAGCCGGCTTCCCGGGCGAGCGGGGCCGCGGGTGCCTCTGTGGTTCTGAACGCGCTGCCTTCACATGCCAGGAGCGTCCGCGGGCTCTTGATCCGCGTTTCGAAATAAAACGGAGCAGACTTTGCCGGGCATGATCAATAACGAGCGCCCGCGACGACGGGACACCCTTGGCTCTCATTAGAAGGTGGAGGAATTTTTAACGAACGTTTGTTGTCGGAGACAGAGACTGACATGTGCCGCGCGGGCTCCAGGGCTCCCAGAGCTTCCGTGAGACCGTGAGGCTGCTCCCAGCCCCGCTCAGATGTTGCGCTTTTAAAGTTTTATTTTTAACCGGAACATCCAACCCCGTGACAGGGCCAGGACAGGGGGCAGGGTCCCACCCGAGCAGACCGTCGGTGAGACAACCTTCACGCGGCTCCCGGCTGCCTTGGCCAGCACCCGACCCTGCCCGAAGGCGCTGGCCTCGCCAGGCCTTGGAAACGCCGCGTGACTCTGCCACGGGCCGCGGGGCTGCCGATCCAGAGGGTACCGGGGGTCCCTAGGGTGGGACACGGGCACCCCGGACGATGAGGTGTCTCTGACATCGCATGTGGAAACCCAAGTCACAGGACGGGAGCTCGGCCCCCCCGAGGGTGACCACGGGGAAACCCTCCGCCCGCATTTCCCTCGAGGGGGGTCCATTCTGGGGCACGGAGGAGCAGGCCCTGGGCACACAGTGACTGGTCTGGCTCGTATGCGGCTGCGGAGTCGGAGGAAGGGGGCCAGCGTCTCCGCTCCAGAGCGTCAGAGGCGAGAGCGGCAGCCTCTGTCCCACGCATGTGGCGCCCGGGCGTGAGGCCAGCTGGCGCTCTCGTGCGGTTTCCACTGCGGAAGAGGGCAAGCCACCTGCTGGCTCCCCCGGAACTTCCAGTGTTTTCTGTAGAGCTTCAGGGTCCACTGTGGCCCCGGGCCTCCGGCGCTGGGTGGCGGGGGCCTCATGCACAGCCCGCTGCCCCTACAGGACAGGCCAGGGGCCCTCCTCCGTCCCCACTCAGATGCCCGGAGCCCCCTCCCGACGCGGGACGGGATCGGCAGGGCAGGGCAGCGTCCGTCAGGTCAGTTGTCCAGAGACACACACTTTTCCGCACTTCTAGCAAACGCTGCCCCCAGCCCCGTATCCCCCGTGGGCCTGCCTGTGTCGGGGCTCGTTTTGCACAAAGTCAGGATTAGATCCTCTCAAGGATTTTCGGCAGAGGGTGTGCTTCCCCCGCCTTCACCTGGGTCCAGGGCCGCCCCCACCGCCGAGGAGGCTGGGGGGTGGCCCCGGGTTCCTGTGCAGACCACAGACGAGGACAGAGGGTCGCTGTGCCCGACCCCACATGCCCCGAGCCTCTGCTGGCCTGGGACTCTGTGGGGGATGCGAGGGGCCCAGTCTGCCGGGGATGTGCCCCTGGGCTCCTCACTCTTGGGGACCAAGGGCTCCTCCTGCCGGGGAGAGACAGGCTGGACACACTATGTTCCTGAGGGGCACCAGGGCTGGGGTCTCTGGGAGGAAACCGTGTCCCCCCTGAAGCCCTGGCCCAGACCACACCCTCGTCATGGCACTCTCCCCGGGCCCCACACGCTCACTGCTGTGCAGGCCTCGGTGCCTAACGTGGTAGCCCCGGGCTCGCTGGTTCTCTGGCTGTTCTAGCATCTGTCCCCCGTGGGGACATCCCCCTGGCATGTTCTCTCAGCCCCCGTCGTGGCTCTCCTTGCCCAGCAGCTCCCAGCTCCGTGCTCAAAGCGCCGGGGCCTGAAGTGGCCACGACCCCAGCTCCTGCCCCACCTTCGTTTGTAACAGCTGCCGGCCACCCCGCACAGCCCCGCCTGGGTCTAGCTGGCCCCCCGCCCCCCACACGCCCGCCCGCCTCCTCCCCGCTCGCCCGGTGGCCCCTGCCCACGCCCGGTCTGTGCTCCCGCTCCGTGTCCGCATGGACTTCTCGCGGAGTGCCCGGTGGGTTCTCGATACGCTCCTGCTGATTTAATCAGCAGCGGTTAGATGTCCCCAGTGTCAAAGTGCTGTGAGTTCCCAGCCACGTTCCCCGGGAAAGGCTCCCAGACCACCGGACCACGCGTCTTGGGCCCCGGAAAACCTCTTTTTTTAAGGGAACAGTTTCTGGCTTTATTCGCTCACATCAGGAACCAGGACACTCAAGGCCAGGCTTGCATCTGTGAGGACATCGCTTGCGCGTACCGGGGGCGTGTTCACCGAGCGGTTGGGGACGTCGCTCTTGCCGTTGTCACGTCAGTTTTAACGTGATTTCAGTTTCTACTTTCGTAAGGAAGGGCTACATGTGGCTCTGTAGACCCGTGTCCCCCTTGAGGGCGATCATTCAAAACCCTGGTGGAATCGGGCTGAGGAGGCCACGAACTTCCGTGCCTGATGGTCAGGACCAGCTCGAGCTTCTGCCCCTCGTATCAAGGTCCACGAGGTCAGATGACTTCAGGGGCAAGCCCGGTCCTGGGCGGAGGAAGTGGGCGAGGGGGCTGGGAAGTTACATCCAGGCAGACCCGTCAGGCCTGCAGAGGAGACAGGATTTTTGAGACACGCCATGAAGTCTCTACTTGGCCTCTGAGGACAACGGATCCTGGGAGGCTCCTCTGAGCTGTGCAGAAGAAGTTCGGTCAATTTTTCCCAAATACATCAGTGTCCTGACGACTCAGGGGAGGCTAATCTTCTGACGCTGCCTGATTATCTGATTAGTCGGCCTCAGGAACCGGCAGGAGGGCAGTGAGCCCCCACACCCTGGGCTCAGAGCTGACATGGCTGATGGATCCTTCAGCCAAAATCATTTGTCAAGTTCATTGTTCAGATATTTTTAGCTGCAGAAACCCAAGGTCACCCCAGCAACAACTGAGTTTCTGAATTTATAGAGAGTGATTCAAAACTTAATTCTGAGGAGGTAGTTCACAAGTCACTTTTTGTTCTGAGATCTGGCACCCACGACCGTGAGGGGAGCTAAAGGTCTGTCCATGACCCGCTCAGCATTGGGACCCAGAAGCTTCCCGATGCACTGAACCCTACTTTTGAAGACAAACGTGCTAGCACATCAGGAACCCACACCGTGAGGCAGTGCTTGGCGGCTTGGGGAGCATCACTGCGTCTAACAGCAGGGTTGACACGTGGGACAGGGTCCCAGCCCCCAGGGCCAGGTGAGCCCGTGCACTTGGAAGGTCAGAAACCTGAACAGGAACCTCTCCATACAGCTCAGGGAGGGGCTCAGGGCAGAGGGGACAGCTCCCTGTGGCCAGCCTCTGGAGAGCCACGTGGACCCCACGTGTTGTCCCGGCCTCTTCTCTGCTTCCGGGGTGCACCGTGCAGAGCCGACAGGCAAGCTCACCGCGGTTGGCCACTCCCCTCTCCCTGGGCCCGTGGATCAAGACGCACAGCACTTCCCGAGTATTTCAATCTCGAAATTGCTTCTGTGTGTGGTTGAGTTGCTACCGGGGCACATCACGGAAGAACTTGACCCCGAAGCCAGTCAGGTGATTTCGAACGTTGTTTGTTTGCAGGAAAGGACAACGAAGGTCACCCCCACCCCTGTCTGTGACCGCGCGGAAGCGGGACCGAACGTGGGGATGGAACCCAGATCCGGTGTCCTCACCTGCCTCGCGGTGTCCGTGGACACTGCTCTGTGCATGGCGTGGCCTAGGCGCTCCCAGACCTGCTCCTTTGGTGTCTCTGGCCCCAGCAGGCACCCGCCCCGCTGGCCGATGCGCGGCCGCTGCAGGGCTCAGTCTCCAGCGGCCCCGGCCGTGGGCGTCTTGTCCTCTCCACACCCGGAGCAGATGGCGTTCGTGCAGCTCGGTGAGCCGCTGGCCCACTCCCCTGCCGGGTTTGTCTCCACACACCTACCGCCCCTGCGGAGCCCGTGCAGCCCGGGCCGTGGCCGACGGGAGGGCGCCCGTCACACGTAGGCCTTGCTGGGAGTCTGCACGGCCACATTCGGACGCATGCACGAGTCAGGGCCATACGCCGCCTGGCTGGGTTGGTCCGAGCATCTGGTTGGCTTGCTGGGCCTCACACACACATTCCACAGACAGACTGGTGTCCTTCAAGGGCGCCTTGTTCCAGGCTGTCCGCAAATACCTGGGGAATGACCCACTGCTCCCTTTGAGCCCTGCACCTACCCCAGCCACTGCCACCAGCAGGAAGAGAAGGCGACTGTCTTTGACCACGGAGTCCCTTGTCCTGTCTGGGCCACGGTGACCTCCAACCACAGGACAAGGGACAGTGGGGTTTCCACTTGGGGTGTGAGGGGGCTCTTGGCCGGCTGCCCGAGTGGCTGGGACGCATCAGACCGCATCCTGGGGCCTGGCTGGCAGGCCCTTGGCCCCCGGGCATCTGGCCCCGGGATTCCAGGCTGACCCAAGCTCGTAGTCAGTCACCCGCGGGCTCGGCCCTGCCTCGCTGCCTGGGTGGCCAGTGTCATTGAACTGCCGTCCTCTTGCAGGGCACAGTCCGACTAGCCCTCGGCCCCGTAGGAGGCAGAGAGCGGGCCGCCTGGGGGGCAGAGCGACAGACAACCCCGCCCAGGGCCCAGTAGTGCAGGTGCTGTCGGGGACACAGCAGCTGCGTGAGCACGACGTGTGTCTCTAGTCTGTTCTCTGGCCGGGGCCGTGTCAGGTGTGTGTGCAGGTGGCCACTCCAGGCTCCGGGTCTGCTGCAGAGCCTGGGGCAATGGGACGCCCCGAGGCCTCGACCGTCCCCTGGCCCCAGGAGGGTGCCGACGCTGGGACCCCACGCCCAGGCCACCGCGGCGGGGGTGGGTGCAGGTGCCCACATGCTGAGGGCCACCTTCCTCAAACCAGGGTGCTGTCTTCACAGCGGGATCCACACTCGGCACCGAAGACAGCCAGCCTGGAAGGTGCTGGAAGGAATCTCGTGAGAGTCTGTGATGCACATAGTTACCACACGCACAGAAAGGAAAACGTTTCCACCCAAGCGACCTTTGCCTTTTATCCAAATCTGCGAAATGTATTTTTTCATTTGTTCAGAAAGTGCGTCTCGCTGGGCAAACTCGACTGACGTCTGACATGAAGCCGTCAGAAGGAAGCTATAGCCTCGTAGCTCAATGAGCCACACTGAACAAAAGCGAAGTCACAGGGGATCGTTTATAGATTTTACAAAAGCAAAATCGTATCTTTTCCGAGTAGAAAAATCCCTTTTTTTCTTAAAAGAAAAAAACACTCTGCCCCTCCCCCACTCATGCTCTGTCTCTCTCTCAAAAAATAAATAAATATTGAAAAAAAATTTAAAAAAAAAAGAAAAAAAACCCCACCTGTATAAAATCGTAGTGTTGAAAATCAGATGGACCATCCTGATTTTAATGTAGGGAGGAGGCAGTCAGGTCGGGAGATTCTCTTCTCCCCAAGCGAGGGTCCAGCAGGAGTCCACAGGGCACTGCCCAGCGTCCCCACGCAGCCGTCGCGTCCCCTCCTCCCTGCCGGTGAGTGAGTGAGCCGACTCCAGGATGAGCCACCCTGCCATGGCAGCTGGTGACGTGTGTGTGCACGGGAGCGTTCTTGTGCACGAGCATGTGTGCACACGAGTGCGTGAATGTCTCGTGTGCATTTGTACACGCACGTGCCTGTGTCGTGCGCATGCGCATGGGGGTACCTGTGCCATCCATCTTTGGCATTTCGTGGGGGCAACTCTGCCCACCATCTCTGGGCCTCGCCCCGCCCCCCCCCCAAGCCTCCGAGGGTGACAGCTGAGCTGTGGGGGGTGCTGGGGGTGATCTGGCACAGAGCACCCTTCTGAGGGCACCCAACCAGCCCCCTGAGCCCTGAGCTCGGTAGGTCCACAGCGGTGGCAGAGCCTGGGTGGCTTCTCCAGGCCTCGCCCTCTCACAGCCAGGAGAGCCCACGAGGGGACCGTCCTGGCTGATGAGGCAGCTGTTGTAGATGAGGGTCCTGCACCGTGACTCCGCCGGTGCTTCTCGTGGTCCCAGCGCGTGTGGTGGCGCCTACGGAGCTGGGGCCACGGGAGCGGCAGCCGTCCCTCTGGGCCAGCACGGGGATCAGCTCAAAACGGCAGTTCAGGGCCCCCGGGGGGTGCAGGCGGGGCTGGTCAGCAGACCTACCCCTACCCGAACGTGGAGGACACGCTTTTCTCAGCCCGGCCACTGGTCCCCCGAGCTTGCGCATGAGCTCTCAGCCCAGCCTGAGCCCCGCCCCCCGCGTGTCTTTCTTGCTCTGCTGTGCATTCTCCCGCCTCGTGGTCTTTGTGAAATGAGGTGGTGAGTGTAGACAGCAACCACAGGCAAGCTCGCAGGCTGGCGGGCCCACCGGCTGGGTCAGCCTGGACTGGGAGCTCCTCGGGTTCATGCACAGAAGCCTCGGGGCGGGGCGCCGGCCCTCCTCCCGGGATCCCTCGTGGGCGGGGCGGGGCACGGCCGGGGTGCTCTGTGCTTGGCCCAGAGGGCTCCAGAACCTCCCCGCAATGACCCCTGTGTGAAGAGTGAGTCCTCTGGAAGAAGGCAGCCACAGGACTGGGACAGCAGCCCAGCCACCAGGAAGGCCTGCACCCCCAAGCCAAGCCCAGTGCCAGCCCGGATTCAGAGAGGGAGCAGCCGACCCACGGCAGTCAGAGTGGCTCTTTACTGTCTGGGAAGGTAGTGTTTCCAGTAAAAGGAAGGCATAAAACTGCCACATGAGGCTGGGATCACAAGTTGGCGTTGGGACACGTCCAGGCTGAGCTTCATTTCTGGACACAGCCTGCTGCCCTCTGCACTGTCCTGGCCTCCTGCCGGCTCCAGGTCAAGCAGGGCACATGGCCAAGTTGCAGCCCTGTCCAAATGTAAGAGGACACACTCGACTGGCAAAGCACCCGTCATGCTTTGGGACATTCCTGGATGTAGGGTGGTAGGGCCCTGGGGTCCTATTGTCCTGGTCCTGCTGTTCTCGCCGAGGGTCCCGGTTTACTGTGGGAATCAGGCATCCCAGAGGATACCTAGTAGCTGGCTCAGAGTAGTGGCACCTAAGCCTCTCCTAGGGCTCTCGTGGGCCACCCCTGGGCCTCCCCTGGGCTCTCCTGGGCCTCGCTTAGGCCTCCCCTAAGGGCTTGGCTTGGGGGTGCAGGCCTTCCTGGTGGCTCTGCTGCTGTCCCAGTCCTGCAGCTGCTTTCTTCCAGAGGACTCACTCTTCCAGGGCCTCCCCTGGGTCTCCCCTGGGCCATACCTGGGCCTCCCCTGGGCCTCCCCTGGGCCTCCCCTGGGCCTCCCCTGGGCCACCCCTGGGCCTCCCCTGGGCCTCCCCTGGGCCATCCCTGGGTCTCCCCTGAGCCTCCCCTGGGCCACCCCTGGGCTTCCCCTGGGGCTCCCCTGGGCCATCCCCGGGTCTCCCATCGGCCTCCCCTGGGCTTCTCCTGGGCCACCCCTGGGCCTCCCCTGGGCCACCCCTGAGCCTCCCCTGGGCCTCCCCTGGGCCATCCCCGGGTCTCCCCTGGGCCTCCCCTGGGCTTCTCCTGGGCCACCTCTGGGCCTCCACTGGGCCTCCCCTGGCCTCTCCTGGGCCTCGCTTAGGCCTCCCCTAAGGGCTTGGCTTGGGGGTGCAGGCTTTCCTGGTGGCTCTGCTGCTGTCCCAGTCCTGCAGCTGCCTTCTTCCAGAGGACTCATTCTTCCAGGGCCTCCCCTGGGTCTCCCCTGGGCCTCCCCTGGGCCCCTCCTGGGCCTCCCTTGGGCCTCCTCTGGGCCTCTCCTGGGCCTCCCCTGGGCCTCCCTTTGACCACCCCTGAGTCTCCCCTGGGCCTCCCCTGGGTCTCCCCTGGGCCTCCCCTGGGCCTCTCCTGGGCCACCTCTGGGCCTCCCCTGGGCCTCCCCTGGGCCTCCCTGGGCCTATCCTGGGCCTCCCTGGGCCATCCCCGGGTCTCCCTTGGGCCTCCCCTGGGCCTCCCCTGGGCCTCTCCTGGGCCTCCCTTGGGCCTCCCCTTGACCACCCCTGAGTCTTCCCTGGGCCTCCCCTGGCTCTCCCCTGGGCCACCCTTGAGTCTCCCCTGGGCCTCCCCTGGGCCTCTCCTGGGCCACCTCTGGGCCTCCCCTGGGCCTCCCTGGGCCTCCCTGGGCCATCCCCAGGTCTCCCCTGGGCCTCCCCTGGGCTTCCCCTGGGCCTCCCCTGGGCCTCTCCTGGGCCTCCCTTGGGCCTCCCCTTGACCACCCCTGAGCCTCCCCTTGACCACCCCTGAGTCTCCCCTGGGCCACCCCTGGGCCTCCCCTGGGCCTCGCCTGGGCCTCTCCTGGGCCACCCCTGGGCCTCCCCTGGGCCTCCCCTGGGCCTCCCCTGGGCCTCTCCTGGGTTCACTTGGCTGTGACTCATTACTGGTTGGCGAGGTACATCGTGAGCTGCCCTGGCTCCGGCTGGCTTCGGGGGTTCCCAGGGCCTCTCACACACGGCCACGCCTCTGGGGCCTGGCATCTCTGGCTACAATTGTGTACAGCGTGCTCCCTAGTCTCTGGGAGAAAATGTCTGAGCCTTCACCCTCGTGGGGTCCTGGGGACAAACGTGACGGGGGCAGTGACAACCCCGTGACCAGAGCCGGGTCCCCAGGCCCCTCAGAGCCTCAGGAGAGGCACGCTGGCCGGCCCCAGGCAGCAGGAAAAGTTAGCGGAGCAGCTTGGCTGTGGCTCCTGCCCCGCTGTGTCCACACGGCACCTGGATTGTGAAGAGCGGGGTGTGAGGGTTCGGGTCGGCAGCCCCGGAGCCTTGCCGATCGGGTCGTCGCAGAAGCCGGGTGTGGGCGTCTGTCCCAGTGGAAGTTGCCGGACACGTGGCTCCTCTCTGCCGGGGGGCCTGTCCTGGGACGAGGCACCTTCGCGGTGCCTAGACGCTCGGCAAGGAGACGTGTTTGCTCCCAGCACCTCTCCAACCAGCCATTCCAGAAGGTTCTTCCAACCCGAGTCTTTCCAGTTCTGAGTCCTGGCTGCTTGGACAACGCCCAGGAGGCGGGGCCGTCTGGGAGCGCCCGGGTCTCGCACCTGCTGGTTGGATTGTCAGTGTCTCGTTTTGCTTACTCAGCAACACTGCTGTGTGAACTGCACACGCCTTCCTGCCTCCCTTCTCAGTGGACGCCTGCGTCTGCCTGGCCCTGGCCACGCACTGGCTGTCCCGGCACAGAGAGGACCAGGTCCCCTAGAGCAGACACGCGGCCTGTGCACAGTGATGGCGGCCTATCTGTCGGGACACTGGCCGTTTTGTTCTTCATGACAGTTTCCTGCCATAATAGCGTGACCCCGACGCTCTCCACACCAAAGACTCTGTGATCCCCACACCAGAGGCTAGAGTTGATCTCTGTGACCCTTGTCATCTGTCTGCGCCACTGAGGGCGTGTGATGTCCGTGGTCTCCCCAAATCCCGGGACCCTCCTGCCTGCCAAGCTCGCTGCCCGGTGAAGGGGGCCGCCCACACCTGGGCATTTATGTTTAGAGGACAAGACGCCACACACGAGGAGGGACCCACAGCAGCACGGGGCAGTGAGCATTTATATGATGCCGTCTGCATGCAGGGCACGAGGCAGGGGCCCCGGCAGTCTGTTGGCTCCCGCGTGTCCTGGGGGTCTCTTCCAGGGGCCGGGCCTCCGGAGGAGAGCCCGGAGGAGCCAGTCCCAGCTCATGAGGTGGAGTTCAGATTCTACCTGTTGCTTCCAGAAGTTTCCGGGCCTCCCCCTGCCAACCCCCAAACTCTCTCGGGTTGTGCCGCGTCTGCCCTCTGGGTTTGCCTGTTCTGGGCTTTTCCCACAGCTGGGGTCACACACGGGTTCCGCCTTGGTGCCCGTTCCTCGGTCCCCATGTTCCTGAGGTTCCCCTCAGCTGTGGTATGACCAGCATCTCCGGCCGAGGCCAGTCACACCTCTCGAGTGGGCACCCCACGTTTGTTCACCCACGAACAAACTGGCGTTGGCTGTCTCCAGCCTTTGGCCGCTGTGAACACTCAGGTACCAGGTTCCGTCTGAACGCTGACTCAGCAGAGGACTGCCCCCGCGGCGGCCCTGTGCCAGGGTCGGCCGTATATCCAAGCGGAAGGGCCGTCAGCGCCCCGTGTGCCCATGCAAGGGACCCCAGGAAGGCAGGACGCAGGGCGGCTGGGTCAGACGTCACACGTTGTTGGTGCAGCAGGTCCGGAGGCCTCGCTGAAACAGGCTGGCTTGCTCAGGGGCCCCTGGAGGGACAGGCAGGGACTGGGGTCGGGGAGAAGGTCCAGGCGATCACAGGCACAGGAGCCCACTGTCAGCTGATCCCATGGGCTCCGTGGGGCCACACTCACCCCTTTGCCCTGACCCAGATCGTGGGTGTAGGAGGCCCAAGCTGCTGTGGAGGCGGTGATGTGCGGGGGCCCCCGTGACCCCTGGACCCCTGGGCAGGGTCAGCTCGGATCCAGGGACGTCGCTATTCCGGAGCGGTACTGGGGCCCCAGCGGGAAATGCCTGGTGAGGTGTCCCCCGGAGGGCCTCAGGGCCTGGTTGCAGGAGCGGGACTCGGGGCCCTGGGGCGAGTGGGTCACCCACAGCGGATGTGCAGTGTGTGGGGTCACAGTCTAGCACAGGGAGGCCCGGGCTCCACCTCCCTCAGCTGGGGGGTCCCTTTGCCCACAGGATCCCTGGCCCCGGGGCGCACAGCCAGGAGGAGGAGGAGGAAATGAGTGTGGGTCCTGGCCCCGCTCTGCAGGCCCAAGCCCGGATGCTGTGGCCCTTCCAACGATGTCCACGTGAATGGCCACGCATGTGAGACCCCCATCCTGTGTGCAGACCCTTGGAGCCCCCCGAGCCCGGGAATCAGGCAGGTCGCTTGGCCTCTCCTGCCCCAGCTCCCCCAGCTGTCAAGCGGGGTAACGATGTTGCCCACTGGCAGTTTGGGAAGTCCTCCGGGTGACACGTTCCAGCGTTTCATGCAGTTGAGGGAAGACACAAACTCTTCTCTCTCATTTCTCCAAAGGTGAGCCCCAGCACGCTCCTCCCTGCTGAACAGACCCTCCCAGTCCCAGCCTGGGAACAAGGCCCAGACCTTCCCTGGGGACCGCGCCTGGGCGCTTGGGCTGGCCGTCAGGCCCACCAGCCTTTGCGGGGTCATTCCCACAAACCGTGCTCGCCCCCGAGGCCGCCATGCCTCCTCCTGGGATCTGTGGTCACGTGGTCCGGCCCAGCCCCCCCCCCCGGACCACGAGGCAGCCCCCCCAGCCCGGAGGCCTCACCGCCAGGCAGGATCCCACCGGGAGCCCGGGAGCCCCTCGGGTCACCTGCCCGAGCTGGGTCCCGCCTCAGCCAGCGCGGGGAACCTGCTTACACAGAGGCGCACGGCCGCACCAGGAAGATGCACTGTTTTAACTAACCAGAGAAACGTGCTGCTTTTGCTTTTTGGTGAGTATTTCATTGGTCATGATATGGGCCATCCCGCGCGTCGAGGTGCTTTCTTCCTCCAGGGAGCTCTAGTGAGGTGCTCCTGACGCACCCTCTGTGGAGCTGGCTGTTAGTCTGGAGACAGAGCCGCAGGCCCGACGCTGGGCCGCGGGACGTTAGTCCAACTGACCCACAGGGAGGGTGGGGCCTTGTGCGGGGGCGTCCGAGCCCGAGGCCCCTGTGGACAGACAGGTGAGGCGGCACGTGGGGAGGGACCATCTCACCGCAGGGCTTGCGTGCGTTCTCCCCCATCCCTGCCGGGGCCTCCGAGGGAGGGCAGGCCGTGAGGGGCGCCCGGCTCCCTCAGGGCCCCCCTGCAGACCCTGCCTAGTGCTGCGGACTGCGGCTCTCCAGACGGCCATCTCGAGGCTGCGTCCCCCTGACCCCACGAGGCGACCCCTGACTGCCTGGCCAGCGGGCGCAGTCAACCCCAAGTCCCGCCTCCCCAGCCCCCGACTCACAGCCTCCCCCTTCTCATCCCCGTGGCCGGCGGCACGACCTCGGCCTGGCCGCACCTCCACCCTGGCTGGGCCGGCCGGGTGATGTAGTGATTAGACCCGAGGGTGGTGGCCTGGCCGTGACGGCCAGAGGAGGAGCCCTGGTGGGGGCCGACACCCCACGCCCCCCTGAGGACCCTCACCCTTGAGGGCGGCACAGCTGGTTCTGGTGCCTCAAGGGCTCAGGGCTTGGCAGTTTTCCCTGTTCTGAGCCGCCCTCAGAACTCTGCCGGTCAGTTCTGGAGCTTTCCTCCTCTGGCCACGTGTTTTGTGACTCCTTCCCCCGCCCCGCTCAGGGCAGGTGTCCGCGCTGGCGGGTGTCGGAGCGAGGGCCGGGCTGTGGCATGTTCCACGTCAGCAGGACCCAGGTCACCTCCGCCCGCTGGCGGCAGGGAGTGGGCGGGCGGGGGGAGCCAGGCACACTGGAGTGCAAACGCCCATGGGGCCACGTGGTGGCGGTGGCTTCGCAGTGGCACTAGCCAGCTTCCTAAAGGCCCGCGCTGCTCACGTCCCACCTGTGGCGACTGTTTCCTCCACAGTTTTCCGGATTCCCCAAACTTCTGCGTGTGCGTTTCTTCATGAACAGAGGGACGAGATGACGCCCTTCCAGAAGTCTCCGCCAGGACGGCTGGGCGCCTGCGGCACAGCTGCCAGCACCAGAGCCTCGCGGGCGTCCCCCTCCTCCCGCGGGATGTCCGGGGTCCCACTGCCCCCGGCGCAGGGCGACCCCGGTCTAGGCAGCCGCGTCTAGGCCACAGCTTTGTGTGCGAACACTGTGGTCTAAGGGCGTTTTAGCCGCGTAGGGAAACGCCTGACCTCAGGACGCCCGTGACCCTGCTCACCACCCAGACCCGCGTGGGCACCGCACACGGCAGCTTCTTGTGTCCTCAGCTGCGTGTGCGCCACGTCTGCTCCCTGAGAGCATGTGGCCTCGGCGTGTCGTTCCTGTGGAACCGAGCGCCCGTCCCTGCCCAGCTGGGACCCATCGCACGTGCAGCTGAGACCCGGCTGGCAAGCTCTGTGCTTCTCCGGGTTGGTGGAGGGACGTGGTGCTCTCTCCCTCTCCCTCCCTGGGGCGGCCAGAGGCCAGAGGCCACTGGCCAGGAAGGAGCCATCGCCCCCGTCCGCCTGAGGGGCTGTCACAGCTGCGGACCTCGCTGACACACGCTCCCCTCTCTGAGCCAATTGCTAAAGGGCCTGAAACCACGATGTAAAAATTCGGTGTAGACTTTCATTGGCGGCATTCAAGCGGAGTGATCGACCCCCTGTGCAGTGTCACCTGGGGCGCAGCCGTGGGCTCAGGGGACTCGGCCATGGAGGCTCCTTGTCTGCAGGTGAAGCATGCGGGAGGTCAGACCCCCTAGGGGACGGGACAGTCACCTGGCCAGCGGTTCTCGGGTTGGGCCCCTGGGCCCGTGGTGCCACCTGGGGGCCCTCGAGGGGCTCCCCTGGGCCAGAAACTCGGGGGCCGGCTCGGCACTTCACGACCCCTGGGCCCCGCACTCGCTCAGCTGCAGACGGACCCAATGAAGTTCCTTCTTTATCCGTGAGTCAGGCAGTGTGTCTGTGTCCACTGGGGCGGAGGGAGGGGGCGAGGGAGGCGGCGGCAGGAGGCGGGTCTCCCCAGGACTCTGGCCTTGTCTGCTCACTGGTCGCGGTACTTGTGAAGGCAGGAAAGGGGATTCTCTTCCGGCAAAGCAGCGCGCCTTCCTTTTGCGCCAACCCACTTGCTTTAGCTCCGGTCCACGCGTGACACCCTCAGGGGCGGGCGCCAGGCAGCTCCCAACTGCGCGGTGAATGGTCTGTCTCCATGTGGGCAGCTTGAGGGTCACGGTGACCTGGGACAGAGGAGATGCTCCACGGCTTCTTACCTTTTGAGATGAAATCGTGTGTTGGGCTCAAAACCGGGAATGGGGCGTAAGGCACGGCCTCAGGCACCACGTGTTGAAGAATTCACTTTTCCCGAAGAAGGTCACAGAAGCTTCCCGGCCCAAGACAACATCTGTGCCTGACCTTTGTCACTAAGCATGTGGCACACCACGGGTCACGTCCACGACTGTGTCCACGGGCACAAAGGCCACGGTGGCTGGTGGGTGGTGACAACATCAGGGCACGATTTCACCATTGCCCTAACTGCCTCCACTCCTCCCAGAGGGGGCCACGCAGAAAGTGTGTCCTGTGGCAGAGTGTCTGGGTCTGGGGGAGGCATCCGGTCCCGCCGAGTGAGCCCAGACACAGCGCGAGCTCTCGCTCGGGGAGGATGGCATACTCCTGGTCTCAGCAGATCCCCCGGCTGTGTGCGCCCGGGGAGGGTGCCCGTCACAGAGCAGAGGCGACGACAGGCTTCGGTGTGTCTAAAAAGAGCCGGTGGCAGACCAGTGGTTCGGGGAGCTCCTTCCTCTGGGACGAACTTGCGTCTCCCAGAGCCTGGCAGCAAGACGGCAGGCTGGCCCCCGGCCACACTCTGCACCCGCGGGGGCCAGGGACGGAGCTCTGGACGCCCAGGCTGGCTCGTGTGTATCCTGGTCGGGACGTCTCCACCTCATCAATCGCAAGAACGCTGACCTGAGTGTCCCCAGAGCAGGATGCCTGGGCCGGCCGGCCTCCTCCCCCCGCTCAGAGCTCTGGGTTCACGCAGTGAGAGGCCCTCACCCACTGGCCTGCACCGCACGTTCTTGTTCCGGGGGCAGTCAGGAAACTCGCTTTCGAAGCATCCGGAAGCTGGTTGCAGACCGTTTCCATCTGAACCCCGGGAGGGACTGGAGAGGGTTTCGCGGAGATTTAGGGCCAGCCTCCATCCCGGACGCGGTCTGGCCGCACGCCCGGCAGGTTCTCGGCTGAGTGCTGCCCTCCAAGCTCGTGGCTCTGCCCGCGCAGCTCTGACCCTGCCCGGCCGAGGCCTTCGGTCAGGGTAGGGTGAGGATGCCCCAGAGGAGGCCGCGGGGCCTGGAGCCTGGGGGCCCTCACCCCGGGGACTTCTCCCCCGTTTCTGAAGTTCCTGATTTGCAAACAACGGTGGTGAAAATACCGCCGTGCTGGCCTTCGTGCGCCACAGGACACAGTGGTCGCATGGGGGCGCTCTCTGCTGCCCCACGGACCAGTTCCACCTCCCGCTGCCACTCAGGCCACTCAGGCCACTCAGGCCGAAGCCACCGTCCCTGGAGCCTCTGCCCAGTTGCGGCTCGGGAAGAAGAGCCAGGCCGCTCGCGGACGCCCCGACGGAACATACTCCTGCCTGTGGAGCGCTTGGCCCGAGCTCGGAATCCTCGGAATCGGGGCCTCCAGGTCCTGTCTTGGCTGCCGACCCCACCTCGGCCCCCGAGAGGGACACTCTCCACCCCCGAAGGGGCTCCCATTAGCTGAGCGTCACCTAGGAGTGACCTAGAGCCCACCCACGAGGGGCCGCGAGCGTGGCGGGGGCTGGGGGTGCAGGGGAGGCGGCCTGGCACACACACCAAATGCTGCTGGGCACCAAACGCCATGGGATCCCTGCCCGTCTGGCGGATGCGGCAACCAGAACCGGGTCTCGGTCTGCAGACGGGCTGGAGCCGGGGACACCACGGGGGCCGTGTGCCCTGAGACCAGATGCCCTACCCCTTCCTCATAACCACCCGTGAGCGCGCCGGCCCCGGGAGGCCCTGCACACCCAGCCGCCCCTCCCGCTGGCTTTCTCTTGTTCTTGGACATTTATTTTTGCTGTTTTCCAGTGTCTCCATTGGCAGCCGTGAAGCCTTTCCAGAACGAGCCAGCTTTCCATAGCCCAGCAGGCACACACACTCATTTGTTCCTCTTCCTGTTTGCTGGGCCTGGTCTGAGAGCTGCACAGACGTTAGCCCGTCCTTGGCTTTCACCCGGGAGGTGCTCTGTGCCTACGCGTTGGCAGTGACCTCGGTAGGCGACTCCGTGAGCGCGTCCCTGCTGCCCCCGCCACCTGTGCGGGAGCGCGCTCGGCGTGCGGGGCCAGGCTGCCCGTTCCAGGCGGACAAGGACCCAAGCTCGGGCCAGAGGTGCCCCGGGCAGGCTTCTCCGTCCCACACCTTCCAGGGCTCGTGGAGCCACGTCCAGCGTGCCAGCCCCACGTGCAGCGTTGGAAGCCTCCTGCCTGCCTTCCAGGGTGGGTTTTGTGGAAAACCTCAAGCGATAACCCAGAGGAAGGCGTGAAAGTCACCACGGCAGGAAGAACTCTAGTCTCCTAAGTAATTCCCTTTCTCGAGCAAAGCCTGTGGGAATGATGAGAGGATTTGGCAGGAGGGCTTATGGAACAGCCCCTCAGAGATGATGGGGGTGGGGACTGCGGCCCATCCGTGGGGCGCTGGGCACCATCGCCCGGGTCCTGCCCCACCTGAAGCTGCTGTTCCCACCATGCAAGGCCAGCAGCTGTCACCTGTGGCACCAGACATCCCGGCCGGTCGCAGATCGGTGGTCTTTACTTGTCCCCAGGGCTCCCCCACCCTGGTGCCAAGGACAAGAGGGGCCGTCACTAGGAGGAGGGTTCTTGGGAGAAGGTTTCCCCAAATGTGGGCTTTGCCCAGAGACACGCCTGACAGCACCCTGTCCTGCCTCGGGGACCCCTGAGGGCAGGGCCGGCGTCACGGGGCTGCGGCCTGGGCAGACACACAGGCCCCCACTCAGTAGGACCCCATGCTTGGTCTAATCTCTGCTGTTGCCATCTTGAAATTCTTCATAAGTTTTTAACAAGGACCCCACATTTTCATCTTGCACCGGACCTCGAAAACCACATAGCCAGCCCTACCTGGAGGCCACAAAGGCCTGTCCCCTGGCCAGAAGGGCGGCAGGTGAGGGGGCCTCCAGGAGATATGGCAGGCACGGCGGGCTTCATGCATCCTCCGTGGGCCTCCTCCCCGTGGCCGGCCGCTCTGTGGGTTCTGTCAGCACCCTGACGAGTGTAGGGCAGCGGAGGGGCGGGTGTGAGGATGCCAGACCCCCTCCCTGCTGGGGCCGGGCCGCCTCTGCACCCCAGGGTGAGTGTGGAGAGTGGGTGACCCTGTGCCCTGGCCGCTCTCATGGTCCCACCGCCTGGGGGCTCCTATCCTGGTGCTGTGTGATCAGGGCCAGTCCTTGCCCGTCAAGTGGGCGTGGTGAGGTCTGGGGCCCTGGCTACGGTGGGGGTGGGGTGCATGTGGCGGAGACGACACCTCGTCCCCCACCCCCCAGTCCACGCGCTGGGAAAAACGTCCTGCTGTCAGGGCTACTTTCCGCGCACAAACAGTTCAGGCCTAGGGGCTCCTGGGTGGCTAAGTCGGTTAAGTGTCTGACTTCAGCTCAGGTCACGATCTCGCGGTCCGTGAGTTCGAGCCCCGCGTCGGGCTCTGGGCTGACGGCTCGGAGCCTGGAGCCTGCTTCCGATTCTGTGTCTCCCTCTCTCTCTGCCCCTCCCCCGTTCATGCTCTGTCTCTCTCTGTCTCAAAAATAAATAAATGTTAAAATAAATAAATAAATAAATAAACCCAAACAGTTCAGGCCCAATTGTCAAAAATGATTCCTCTATCTAGGCGGTTAAAACCCAGTAGCCACGGAAAATTCTCAGTGTGAGTCAGCACGTCTAGTTTATTGGCACTTTTTAGCAGGAGCGTTCTTTGTTTTTACTCCAAGGCAAAAATGATTCTTTTAAAACCTCCCTGAAAAGTATTTTGCAAGTGTACAAAATGCAAATCTAGAGAAAACCACAAACAAAACAGAAATAAAGAAAATAAAACCCAAGCAGCACTGCGTTCCTTTCAAACCTACAAAAATCTAGAGAAAACCACAAACAAAACAGAAATAGAGAAAATAAAACCCAAGCAGCACTGCGTTCCTTTCCCCAAATGCAAATCTAGAGAAAACCACAAACAAAACAGAAATAGAGAAAATAAAACCCAAGCAGCACCGGGAGGTTGTGCATGAGGGACACTGACACACAGCACAGAAGCTGTGTGTTTAACACCTTGCGGATTAACTATGCACAGTGTTAATGCTTTCGAACAGTAGAAAGACGATGTGGGGAAGGTGTCTCCATGTAATTTAGTATTACGAGGAGAGTAATTTTCCATTATGTCGACCTGGAAACGGGGGCAAACCAGACCAGACCCGGGCTCGAGGTGAGCAGAGGAGTTTCTGACATCTGTGGCAACGTGTGGGCGCCCACGTTGGTTGGCTGAGCCGTTCTTCCTTTAGCGGCTTGGCAAGGCCATGCTTATGTGCTTCTCTGAAGGAGGCCGGTGACCTGGGGGCAGAGTGCCAGTGTGGCAAGCCTGCTGGCTGTCTGCTGTCTGTGTCCGGGCCTGAGGCTCGAGGCAGGGACGTTGGACTTGTCCCCAGACCAAAGCTTCTGGCCATTCTCACCCTGGTCTAGATGGCAGGCAGAATGGAGGGATGTAAAAGCTTCCGCATTTCCTTATGAGGCTATTTAAAAAAGAAAATTAAAACCCACCTGGTTGAACGAGCTGAGTTTACTAAGCTGTTTGGTGAGAGGGCTGAGCCCACCGTGTGCCCTCGGGCCCATCCCGCTGGCACTTAGATGGTCTGGTTGTCATCCACCACCCTTGCTGGGGGACACCACGCACCCAGTGAGCGAGCCCAGGGGACACTGGCCAGACCCTGGCATGGGGGACCAGGGCCCTGTTTCCAGTGGCCACTTAGCCACCACAGGGCCAGACCACATGCATCACAGCTGTGGACTCACAGACCTGAGACCGATGTTCAGGATGGAGAGAATTCGGGCCAAGTGTGGACACCAGAAGTACAAAGACCAGAGATTCCTCGGAAGCTGATGACGTAATCTGTTCTATGGAAACGCAGAGGACCCAGAACAGCCGGTCTTAGAAAAGAAAGTGGGACAACTCACTGCAGCCGCCAGGGCCCTGCGGTTCCTGCCGAGGACAGACGTGCGGGTCAGCGGAACACGACTGAGAGCCACAGATAAACCCTCATGCTTACGGGCAACTGATTTTCAGCAAAGGCACGGAAGCAATTCCAGGGGGGAAAGAACGGCCTTCTCAATACACGAGGCGGAACCGTTGGTCACCATGTGCGAAAAGAGGAATTTATATAAAAAGGATGAATTTGATCAGAATGGATCAAAGACCTAAGTGAACAAACTCAACTCATAAAGCCCTTAAAAAAAAACGCGGGAGTGATACTCCAGACCTTGGGTTTGGCAGATATTTCTTAGATGTGACACACAAAACACGAGTGATTAAAGAAAAAACTGGTCAATTGGACTTCAAAAGGCATCATTTTGAAAGTGACAAGGCAAGCCACAGACTGGAGGCAATATTTGCAAGCCATGTGTCTGATGACGGACTTGTATCCACCGTACATAAAGAACGTCTACAATTAATCAATAAAATAACCCAAATAAAGTGGATGAATACTTGAGCAGAAATTTCACCAAAGAAGAAATGGCACGGCCAATAAGCACACGACATGTCCTGACCTTGGCCCCATGGGCGGGTCGAGGAGTGTCCCTCCTGGTCCACTTAACGGTGTCCGCTTAGTGTTTGCTGAGTGGATCAACAAGAAAGACGTGGTTGAAAACAAACCTACAAAATAACCCCAAGGGAGCTGGGACCCTAAAGCCCATCTGCCGTTCCCGCCTGACTCCCTCGAACCTGCCAGATGGAGCGTGACTGAGGGCGTCAGCAGCCCACAACTCCCCATCAGCAAGTGGTGGGTTTACCTGCAAGGCCAGTGTGTGCAAGACACAGAGACAGACAGACAGAGTCACAGAGATAGAGATAGACAGAGACAGAGATAGGCAGAGAGACAGAGACAGAGACACGGACGTCTGCCCCACGCCTGCCAACACTTCCCTCACATTCTCTTCTCATCATCAAGACCTCAGTGACAGATGCTGGCCCTGGAAGGTGGATCTCCGTGACTACGCCTGAGGTCTGTCACCAGTCCTTGGCTTTCCACTGTCAGCTGAACTCCCAGAAACAGTGGCATCGAGCTGCGTGTCCCCCACAGCTGAGTGAAAACTTGCAGTTCCTTCGAGCCACTGGTGTGTGTGTGGGTGGCCAGGGACCCCGACGTGGGGCTGGCAAGGCACCGCTGCCCCCAGCACCGGGAGAGGAGGTCCACGTGGGGCCATGTCGGGAACAGGCAGACCCAGAGGCGGGCGGCAGAGCAGTGGCTGATAGGGACGGGTTGTTTTCGGGGCCGTGAGAATGTTCTGGAACCAGATAAGGGGATGGCGTGCACGCTGAGAAGGTGGATTGCTCACCGCAAGGGGTGAACAGTGCCTGTGGTGTGGCTGTGGCATTTCCTCTCCCGGCTCCTGCCTGGCCCCCGGAAGCCCCCCGGGTCCCAGTGCCTGGCCCCGGCCTCTTGTCCCAGTGGCTGGAGGCTTGGCTGGGCCGCGTCCTCCCTTCCCCCCCCCCCCCCCCCCACCCACCCCGGGTGACTGCTAGGGACAGGATTCTTCAGCAGTGGGGTTTCTGTCATCCTGAGACCCATCCCCGCATTTTCTCTGCTGTCTCACGAGACCCCCCAGATGCACGATCTGCTTTGCTCGGCGCCCCCGTGCACTTTTGGGGGGGTTCCCCAGTACCCCAAAAGGTCCCCCGCTTCACGGCGCTGCTGGGCCAGCCCTCCCGCACTGCGGGAATCATTTCCGGTGCTGCTCTGCTCCTGGGCAGCCCTGTCTGGCTGGAGGGCCGAGCCCTGGTGGCCCCATGGCCATCCGCAGGCCTTTTCTCCGGGGCCTCTCGGCTTCTCCAAGGGAAGAATCCAGCCCCGTCCTCTCGCCGGCTTCTGGGCCCCGAGGTGGGGGATGGTTGGCTGCCGCCCTGGTCGCGGTCCCCATGCCCTCACCGCGGCCGCCGTCCTGAGGGCCACGTCTGCTCAGGATTCCTCTCGGGAGGAAGGTCGTTCCCAGGCAGGGAGGCTCCGGGGCCCCAGCACGGGTTGTTCGCAGACATTCTCTCTCCTGACGCTGCGAAGTCTTAGAAAAAGATCCCTTCTCCCTGGGGTGTATTCTGTTCAAAGTAATTAAGACCAAATTTAGCCCTCACATTATCACGCTTCTTCCTTCTTTTCAAAGTGTGTTGGAGCGTCGGTTCCTTCTGCCCAAGATGTGTGAGGGGGACACCTGTTTGCAGAGGGCCTGGAGGAGAGCTGGGGGGTGCGGCCCTGTCCTGACGCCTGTGGGGCACAGCGGGTCCCAGAAAAGCGACCCAGCTGCCCAGACCAAGGGTCATGAAGTAGGCGCATTCACGCGGGTCTGGGGGTCTCCCTTGGAGCTGTGGTCCAAGGAGAACTTCTGCTCTGTGGGCCACAGAGCGCCCACCCTGCAGGTCAGAGAGCATTCCGGAAGGCACACGTGCCAGTTAGGTCCTCCTTTAGCTCACGCTGGGCAAGCGGCCCATCGGGTCCAGAGTATCGGCTCTGCTGGGCTCTCCAGGGCTGGTGGTGGAAGCTGGTCCGGGGTCCTTGCGTCTCTCCCACGGTCTGGCCAGGGAGGGACTGCCTGCTCCTGTCCTGCGGGGGCTCAGGATGGCTGCTGCTCCCGTCCTTGTCGGGAGGGGGTGGGGTGGGCGGTGCTCAGGACTCCTGCTGCTCCCGTCCTCACGGGGGGGGGGGGGGGGGCAGGGGGGCCTCAGGACGGTTGCCGCTCTTGTCCTCGCAGAAGGGCCGGTTTTCCACTCTGTCCTCCAGGATCTTGGGGATCTCATCACCGCCCATCACTGGGGGCCTGGGGCTGCTCACCTCCGAGTCCCTGCGGAGGGGTTGCGGCTGCCCTGCGCTCTGCTCTCGGTAGGATGTCAGGGTTTCCCCACACTGGGGATGGGTCCACGTGCACAAGCCACCCGGGCTGGCATCCCGGGGACAGGGTCTCGTCAGCTGCTGCCCCTCCAGGGCTCAAGGGTCACAGGACATGCGCCGTCACCACACGGGTCACGAGGCACGCTAAACCACACACACTCAGAACATCTCCAGACAAGAATGACATTGATGGTGCCAGAGCAGTTCCGGGGGACAGCAAAACACACTGATAATGTATTTCTTAAATGTAAATGCTCTTTCTTTTTAAGCTGCTGGTTTTTTTCCACTTTCTCTGTTTTGATGACAAGTGCTAAGTTGCCCATCTCTCCCCACAAGTCCTATTTTGGGAAACTTAACCACAGCTTCCCATGATTATGAACAATTCTTCATCCCGATTACAATCTGCTGGCTTTGTTTCTGTGAGCTCCTTAGCACACACCGACGGGGGCTTCCTGCCTGGCGGGTGCGTCTACACCCAACAAAAGACCCCCCCCCCCCGTTTGGAGCCACGTTCTGAGGTCACCCAGCCCCCAGGTCCTCCTGGGCCCCTGTGCCCAGCCTCTGAGTCCCTGCCCCGCACTCCGGGCCCCCGGGCAGCTCCCTGGCCAGGCTGCCTCGGCCCCACCCTCCCAAGGGGCTGGGCTGTCACCACTGCCGGGTGGGTCCTTGGGCAGGGGCCGGGCAGGGGGTGGTGTGGTCCCATCTTGGGACGTCCTCCACTGCAAACTGCCCCGATGTCAGACACACATCTTCCAAACTACATAGACCCTGCTTATCCATGCTGTGTGCCACCCCCCAGCCCAGAAGGTAACCCCGCAGGCTTGGTGTCTGTTCCCAGGCGCCCCGGCAGGTGAATAACGCACGCCTGCTGGGGAGGGGCAGAGCCCATCCAGGGGAGGAGGGTCTTACTTTCAGACCGGACAAGAAGACAAACACGTTTGGCCTGCCTGTCACCAGCTGTCAGGACGTCCCAGGTGCGTTAGAAGACTTGTCCCGTCCTTGGCCTCACGCAGCTCTGGGGGTGCCACTGTCTCCCACACCCCTGCTCCCGTGTGGGACCCCACACTGGCCGCTGCCAGGCGTTGGGGCCCGGCAGAGCCCGGGGCCGGGCTGAGGCTGAGGGCCCTTGGCACACTCGCTCACACGTGCCCAGACTTTGTTGTGAAAACCACACAAGACAGCAATGACCTCATCTTTCCTTCTCCTCCCTCAGGTGCAGCCACAGCACTATTTCGCTTCAGCTGCTGCAGAAACGAGTCCTCAGGCCCGGCTGCTCCCGGCGGACGGAGAGGCTTTCCACACCCAGGCTTCCCTTCGCGCACTTCCGACCGCCCCTGAGACCCCAGTAAGAGCAGCAAAGTGAATTAAAGGGAAAAAGCACACAAATCTGCAAGATCAGAGAGAATGGGCCAGGAGGCGCCCACAAAGTCTGTCGTTAGAAGGTGGGGAGACGATGGCCCACGTGGGGAGGTGGGAAAGAACCAGGCCGGTCACGGAGCAGCCGGGACAGAGTGGGTGGACCACGCCTCAGGCGCAGAGACTCGGGGCCCAGGGCTCCTGGAACCTAGGAGGCTGGGGCTCATGTGAGGCAGGGAAGCCTCCAGACCCCTCCTCCTGGCCCTCCCCTGCCCCTGGTGGGACAGAGCGGCTCAAGAGAAGGAGCCTGCATGTGCTGGCTCGTGGGCCCCCCGCCATGTTATGGGGCCTCGCAAGCCTGGGAAGGAGCCCAAACCTCTGGGCTCCAAATCCTAGACACAGCGCCTGGCTCAGAGCCAAGAGCGGGCAGCTCCTCCAGACATTTGGGCAGAGTCAAGGCGGCGACATGAACGACAGACCAGATAGTGAGTGACACAGAGGGAACGGAGAGCAATCCGGGGGGGTGGTGGAAGCTAGGAGGGATGGTCTCTGGGGGATGGTCCATTTCTGCTGCTGCACAAAACACAGGAATGGGGACCGAGTTTGTCCTGGGCCTGAGACACTAGAACAGGCACAACAGATGAAACAGTGGTTTTCTAGAGCCCGCACACTGACCCCTAAGGTCAGGGATCCCTGAGAGACAGTGAGACCCACATGTGCCCGCCGACTTCCTTGAGGGAGTTTCTGGGCTGCAGACTGGGGGAACTGAGGCAGAGCTGGTGCCCCCCTCCCTGGCCCCGGGGCAATTTGGATGCTGCACAAAGGGAGACAGCCTGGTCCCGTATGAGAGCAGAGGACTGGTCCGCATACTGGAGCCTGCGGTCAGGGACAGAGCCAGCCGAGAGGCACAGAGGGGACGGTGTCTGGTCCTCGTGTGGGCTTGGTCCCACCAGCCAGACTAGGAGGTCTCAGGATTCATGGGGCCCCGGGGAGGGACAGGGTGGAAAATAATGAGCCCGCAGAACACACTACTCTGGTCCCACTTAAATCTTAAAAAAGCAAGACCCAAAAGGACCAAGTAATTTAACAGAATCCCAGAGCACAGCCCAAGGATATGTGTAAAGAAATACGAAAATATCAAACTCCCACCATGGTGAAATTTGCAACGTCTGACATCTGTTCTAGGATCCTTGGCGCGCAGAGGCGGGAACAGCGCCACCAAGGACTCGGAAGCCGTGGGAGGCCAGGAGCGTGCAGAGCCGCACGCGCCAGCCCCCGGCGCCGCCGAGAGTGGGGGGTGAGGCCTCCGTTTGAGACGGTCCTTATGGGGGGGCCGCTGCTGCAGTGCCTGCCTCCACCAACACCCAGCAGGGCCAGGAGCCAGCCGTGGGGGCAGGAGTGGCTTGGAGCCCTCTGAGGGCCTCCCCGCCCCCCATGCTGGGCTCTGGGAGCAGATGTCCCAGGGGACACCTCTACCAGGGACACAGAAGGAACCCACCAAACTCCAAGCTCTGACCCCTTGAGCCAAGATGCCAGTGAGCAGCTGGGCACCGTCGTATTGGCGGTGGGCAGCTCCTGGTCGCCAAGTGGTCGTGAGCCGTCTGCTGTTGACGGGCAGAGGGAAAGTGGGTCTGGCCCCGAGCGATCCCCTGGGGGCCCCTTCACACTGCTGTCCTCAGTCTTGATGCAAACACAGCCCAGAAGGTCACGGAGACCCTCACCCCCCGTGGGTCTGGGTCACCCCACCAGGTGAGCCCAGGCAGATGGGCTGCTGTGAACTGCGGGTTTGTGTCCCCCAGATTCACATGTTGAAGCCCTAACCCCCGGTGATGGTGTTGGGGTGTGATTAGGGCACGAGAGTAGAGCCCCGGTTCCACTTGTATCATAGAGCCCAGAGTCCCCACTCCTTCCCCCAGGTGACGGTGCAGTGAGCAGAGGGCTGTCCACGAACCAGAATCTTCCCGAGCCCTGATCTCGCACGTCCAGCCTCCAGACGGTGAGAAATTAGTTCTTGTTTGCAAGCTGCCCATGGGGACGGAGGGGCCTCCGGGAGTCTGGAGTGGATGGGAGGGGGCCGAGGGTGTGCCGCCGCGGGGGTCGGCCATGGGGGCTGTGCTGTTCCTCCCAGCCTTCTCTTGTCGCCAGATTCCCTAGGAGGAAACGCCAACTAGAAGGGAGTGGTGGTGGCCCCGCTGGGGCGGGTGGCAGGGCGTGAGCAGGACAGCACCCAGTTCCTGTCAACACTGTGCTCAGTGTGTCGGGGAAGGGGGCCCGGGCTGTGAGGAGGGTTTGGATTCTCTCAGAGGACGTGGCCATCAGCAGTGTGGACTGGGTGTCTGGGTCGAGCCCAGGTGCCACATCAGACACCCGTGGCCAGCTTGGTGGTATGTCTGCATCTGTCCGTCCGTCAGAAGTCACTGTGGAGGTTCGTGCGCATTCTCCGCTGCAGAGCCAGGCACTGTAGTCCCTCTGCACGCGTGAGCTGCAGGGTGTCCACAAGCAGCACCGGCCTGGGAAATGGGGGCCACGCCCTGGGCTCTGCGGGGTCGACACACCCGCCCACAGCACGGCCACGGTCACGGAGCGTTCGCCCTGGGTCTCCGGGAGGGGTGACTGGTGGGAGAGCACGTGTGTCCCGAAAATAACCTGAGCAGAGTGACGTGGCTGGGAAAGGCAGGGGGCCCCGCTGGTCGCGCTGCCCGGGGAAGTGCCCACGGTGCCCGCAGTGACCTGAGGGGTCTCAGCACGGCGTCCGTACCTCAGGGCAGCTTTTATAAAATGTCAGCAAAGCACCTTCCACCACTCAGCCTCCCGCAGGCGGAGCCATCTCGGCACAGAGACCAAAGGGCTGGGGTCCCCTGGGCGCCGGGAGCCTCCCGAGGATGTGAGGTGGTGTCTGAGGACCAGGCCCCACGAGGCTGAATCAGCCCTCCACCCCCTCCCGTGAGGCCAGGCCCGGCGCACCCAGAGAGCGTGGCAGGGGCACTGGGCCAGCGGGCACTGAGCCCCACACTGCGCAGGCTGAACCCCACAAGCTGCTCCTGGTCACAGACATCAGGGTGCCAAGGCCCGGAGTGTCACCTGGGGCCCCTCTGCGCCCGTGCTCTGGGTTTACAGGGCGGGGGCCCCAAGCAGGGGCAGGAGAAGGGTCTGGGGGCCTCCGGGCCTCTCCTTGCCCAGGGACCTGCTCTCTCCCCTCACCTCGAGGCGGTTGTGCCCAGAGTGAGGGCTGCACCTGCTTCTACTATTGCCCTCGAGTGAGCTGGGCGACAGCACCCTGGAGAACAGGGACCCGTCAGGTGCCTGGCCAGGTATGGGCGCCCCCTCCCCTGGCCGAGTCCAGGCCCGCGGCCGTGTGGGCCTTCTCCGCGGGCTGGAAACAGCAGGGTTCGGCTGCAGCTTATCAGAAATGTGGGCTGAGACAGGGGCCTCCGGAGACACGTGGCCCCCAGACGGTGAGGAAGCTGTCAGCCCGCGCCTGGGACCCCAGGAGCCCCCGCCCTGGGGTTGGGCAGGGGGCTGGGCTCAGTCATCCCTGGGTGCAGGACAAACCACCGCGGCTCAGATCTTCCCCAGGTCAAGGCACCTGGGACACCCTGTCGTCCTCCAGCCCCACATCCAGGGCACCTCGGCCCCCCCACGGCCCAGGCAGGGCCAACACGGCCCCTCACCAGCCCCGGGTCTCAGGGCACTGCCCCTCGAGTCCGGCTCCTCTGCTTCTGCCCCCACTTAGCGCACCTCTGGTCTCTAAACGAGGACCCGTCTCGGCAGACGCCCTGTTACTGTGTCAGGGATGGCCCCGAGCAGCGGGATGGCTGTCCCTGCTGTCTTAGCCTCACAGAGAGCTCCCTGCGGCCTCCTCAGTGGAAGCAGGCGGGCCGGCTCCACCTGTCGGTCACTCTCTTGGCTGTGGTCCTGCCCGGGCTCACTGCTGGCGTCCCTCGTGAGCGTTCCCGGCGGTGACCATACCGCACCTGCTGTGCTGGGGACTCCGTGAGCCGGGCCGGCCCCTCCTCTACGCCAGCTACCTGGAAGCGTGCTCTAAGCACAGCAAATGCAGTGGGGTGACGGCGTAATGGCTCGTCCGAGGTGTGCGAGGGCCTGGCCTCCACCCCCCTCCCGATCCAGCAAGCCCCCGACAGCCCCACGTGCCCACTCGGGCCTGGTCTGCCCACGGCAGGGGCCCTCGGCAAGGGAGGGGCCGGCCCGTGCCCTCGTTGGCTGCAGTCCGGTGGGTGTGCCGGGGGCCGGGAGGAGGGTGGTCACCCCTCTCGCATGTCTCCACCTGGCCAGGACTCCCCATGTCCTCGTCGGGAGGCATCCAAGGCAGCCAGGAAGGAGGCCCGAAACAGCCAGACTGACCTGGGGACGGGCAGCAAGGTTTGCCGACAGCGGCTCTCGGCAGGGACGAACAGCGAGCCGCGGGCCAAATTAATCCCCGTGGACTGATCCAAACTGCCTCAGCGTGACCGGCGCCGGGGCCGCCCGGTGGGACACACGCAGCCGGGCAGTGACAGTCACACATGCTCACCTCCCCGCCCATTTTTCTGGGCAGAGAGGCCAGTGGTGCCAGCCAGCCAGCGCCTTGCCTGGCACTCAGTGCCCGTCGGTGCTTGGTGTGAGTGCCGGCCGCAGGCCAGGTGTGGGCAGGGCTGGGGTCTCATCTGAGGCCCCTGGGGAAGGAGCAGCTTCCAGCTCATGCGGCAGGTGGCAGAATTTAGGGGTCGTGGGGCCGGGGCCTCGGTTTCTCGCTGGCTGTTGGCCGCTGGCCCTCGATTCCCACCTGTGGGCTTCCTAGCACGTCCACGTGCTTCGTCCAAGTCAGAGGGGAACGGAGTCTCTTTGCAAAGCCGACGTCACCATCTGACGTAGCATAAACCAGAAGCGACATGCCATCACTATTGTCATATTCCACCGGTCTGGTCCCTCCCACTGCACGAGCAGTTTGTGTCTGTGAGCACGCCTGTGTGTCCGCGCTCTGAGTGTGCCCAGGTCACGCGGGGGGGGGGGGTGCTCCTCCCCCGGGAACAAAGAGCATTTGTTCATTCTTGTCATAAAATTATGTCAATTTTCTTTCTCAAGGAATGCTACAATGCTGTTGTTCTCTGTGTGTGTGCAACAGATTAGCTCTCGCTACGATGATGATAAAGCTACTAAAAAATTTCCAGCAGACCCCTCGACTCAGTATCAAAGGCCCTCCTGTCCCTTCTTAGACACTGACCTGTAGCTTTGTCATTATGCAGCAGACAGGGAGCGCACCCTGGCCCTTTTCCAGAGGATTCTTCGTGATTCTGGATCACGATGAACTTTTCTCAATCCTTTCCCAAGTATGATCTAATCCCTTACACGATACTGATGGATTTAGGTGTTTCGTTACAGTTTCCGGGGGCGTGTTCTTTTTGCAGAGCTCTGAGCATACTGTAAACCCATCCGCGCACGCTTTGAACGACCCAAGAGAAGAACGAGGCCCATGCAGGGCAGGGGACAGGCCCTGGGTGGGGGTGTCCTGGTGCCTGAAGCTTCCTCTGGCACTTCCGACCCAGCGGTGCCCTGACCCCTGTTCTCCCGGCGGAGCACACGGTGGCCTCTTTACTGTCACATTTAATCTGATTCTTTGTCGTGGCCTGCTGTTTGTTCTGAGACCGTCAGCCGTGTCACCTACTTCTGGAGAATCTTCCTCCCGCCTTTCCTGCCCTGGGGTCCCTCTGCCAGGACATCTGCTCTGCTCGTGACAGAGCACAGGACAACCGATGGAGGCCGGACCCAGCACCTCTGCGCAATGACAGCAGCACAGGGGGACACAGCCTCAGCGCCACCCTGTCGTGGGGAACTGGAGAGCCCCAGGGCCCCCTGCCCATAGCCACAAGGCAGAGGGCGGGGAGGTGAGGCTAGGTCTGGTTGACCACAGGCTCTCCCACGCAGGTCCCAGGTCCCGTCCACACCAAGCATTCTCCTGGGATCAGAGGGCCTCCCTGGTGTGATGTCTTGGGACGACGTTGTCAAATGCCGGCCTTCACCTTTGCATACACGGTCCCCTGACAGATCTATCCGGAATGTTCAGGAGTAATGCTTCCCCACAGAAGTGCTGGCGACTCACCCATCACCCGCCTGCTCCTACTTGTGTTTAGCTGGTGGCTCTGGACGCTGATTGGCCCAGCAACTCAGGGCTCCCACAGCCAGTCACCTGGGGTTCAGGGCGGCTGGCGCTCCCTCTGTCTGCCCACCTGCTCTCCAAGGTCTGGGACCGGCCCATTCTTTGTGCAATTAATCACAGTCCCAACTTTTTCATCAGAAACAATGCCCCTTCATGCAGAACCTAATCCCTCAAAATCTGCCCCAAAGTGGATCCGAACTGACCTGGGGATGGGCTGGGATGCTGTGACGGATGCTGTCCCTCCCCAGCCGGCAGGAGGACCCCTGGGAGGGGAACACCAGCCAGCCCTCCTGTCCGTGGGCTTCACTTCACCAAGGAGCTGCCATGAGGCTCCCAAACCCCCGGGAAGGGGTCCTCTGGGTGGGAGGCCGGGAGGGGGTCACTCCTGGGGGACCCGCCACGGGGCAGCTCTGCCTTCTCAGGAACCTGCAAGGCTCCCCAGAGTCTTGCCCTAAGCCTCTTACCTTAAATGAAAGTTAAGCCCAAATGTATCATGGACGTAAACGTGAAGCGGAAAACTGTAACACTTTTAGAAAAACACGTAGAAGAAAATGTTTGGTATTGCTGATATTTAGGGCTGGGCAAACTGCTCTCACCCTTGACACGGAAGGGCGTCCCACGAAAGGGTGGTTGACACAGTGGACACCACCCACACGCAGACATCTGCTCCGTGAGAGACTCCGTCGGGGGAGGCACCCATTACAGACGGGGAGAGAACGTTTACAAACCCACAGCTGACAGCAGACTAGCACGTGTCAAAGTCAGCGTAAACAACAAAGGAACACACGGTCCAACTATAAAACGAGCAAACGCTCAGAGGGGCAGTTCAGCAGAGGGAAACACAGGCAGCAGATGAGCCCAGGAGATGTTCAACGTCGGCAGCCATCGGGAAAGGGAGAATTAAAACCGCCTCACCCTATCAGAAAGGCTGAAATACGAAATGCCTGTGCGGGCGGAGAGCAAAGGAGCCGGACCATCACATTCGGCCGTGGGAAGTGATCGGGGACGGCCCCGATGGAAGACAGTTTCCTAAGAAATTAAACATGCAATTACTGTGCGACCCAGCACCTGTCCTCCTGGGCATCTATCCGAGAAGAATGAAATCTTTGCTCGCAGGAAAACGCGTTCATGGATGTTTATAACACTTGTATCTGTAGGAGCCAAAACGTGGAAACAGGCCTGGTGTTTCTCACCATCTGAGTGTTGGACAAGCCGAGACACCCTGAAGCGTGGGAAGCCGCCGGGCAGCAGACACGAGCTGCAGGGATGACCGTGGTGAGTCTGCAGGGAATCGTGCCCAGTGAGCAAAGCCAGTCCCCAGAGGTTACGCATATGACTCCGTTTACGTAACGTTCATGAAACGGAAAGTTGTAGAAACAGGGAAGAGATTAGGAATTTGCAGGGTTGAGGTGGGAGCACGGTGAGGGCACCCGTCGATGTGTGCGTGAGGGTGAGCAAGGGTGTGCACACCTCTCTGCGTGTGTTTTGTGTGCACGTGTGTGTGGATACGCCGTGTGGGGATACGTGCATGAGTCACCTCTGCACGTGCGTGCAGGTGTGTGCAGGCGTGTTCACCTGTGTGCACACGTGTGGTGCCTGTGCCTCCCTGTCCCCCTCACTCACTGCTGGTGCCTGGCCCCAGATGGGTGACTTCCTTACATTCTGGGGCCGAAGTGCCTCTGGACACAAGCATGTCTGCAGCAGCACCGGGATGGGGGAACAGGGGCCCAATTCGGAAAGGGTTCATTTAACCCAGCGTGTCGAGACAGGTCACACATGCGGCTGCAGCCCGCCCTGCGGGGCCTGGAGGCGCCGTGCCCGCCCGGAGTGAGCACAGGGTGCTGAGTCCACACCTGTTCACTGTGCTGCACCCCAGTGGCTGCTGGGACACGGACCGCGAGCTCCTGAACAGAGAGCCCCTCCGTGGGACGAACTTAGAATATAACCCGGTTAACCAACAATGGAGTCACACACCATCTGCCGGGACCACAGCTGTTGTGTCAGGGAGCACAGCCCGTGGTAATAGGGCTGACACGTCACAGGCTGCCGCTAATTTAGCTTTATTCACTCTCTCCCCCGACTGCCGGACGAACTATGGCTTACGTTCTAGAAACCGATTTCGTAAGGAAAAGATTATTCCACCACAGTACGGCTGGGTTGTGTCTTGTGCCTTTCATACATTTAAAAAAAACGATGAAGACAAATCTGTCCCACTTCAGAGCCCAGAACTGTGAATCCCGGTACGTCCAGCCAGCAAACCTCGGCACAGAAAGCCCAACGGGGCGACTTCCGGGCATTCCTGAGACAGATGGAACCTGCCGCTCTCTCTGCGTGTGTCCCGGTCTGGCCTGCGTGGGTCGTGCTCCAACACTGAGGCTTTACTGCAAACGCGTGACCGGCCCTGCCTGACGGGCCCTCACCCTCGGGGCAGCGGGCAGGGGTCGGAGCAGGAAGGAAGTGGCTTTCAGAGACACCTGGGTGGATAAGGCTGTTTAAAATGAGAGAGCGAAACACAAAGTGACAGAGAAATCGCAGGTGGTCTGCTGGACGAGCACATCGGCCTGTGAGAGTCTGTGTGACCCAGAGACCCCGCATCCTCGCCCACAAGGGCAGGTGCTTTCTGAGAAAAGCAGACGGCAAGTGCTGGGTGGGCTTCGTGAGGACGTCTGTCTCCTGTGGAAGGGACAGAAAGCACATGTCCCCCGGGGCGCCTGGGGGTTCGGTCGGGTAAGCATCCTACTTCCGCTCAGGTCATGATCTCACGGTTCGTGAGTTCAAGCCCCGCGTCAGGCTTTGTGCTGATGGTGCAGAGCCTGCTTGGGATTCTCTCTCTCTCTCTCTCTCTCTCTCTCTCAAAATAAATAAAAAACTTTAAAAAAAAGAAAGCACCAGTCCCCTGCACAGTGAGGGAAAGGCAGGACCTGGCACCCACGGGGTCAGCGGCAGGGCCGTGACCTCACGCGCCGCCTGGGCACCAGCAAGTAGCCGTCGTTCCTCCGAAGGAAGGAAAGGAGCTGGCGCATCCCCTCTGCTGCCCGAGGGCCCTCACAGCCTGGTCTGCAGCATGGCCTGGCCAAGCTGGGCACTGGGCGAGCCAGGCAGCAAAGAAAACCCTGGACTCGGGCCGTGGGCCGGGGTGGCATCCATCCAATGTCTTGGCAACAACAAACTGGAACTGAATTTCCAGTCCTTAAGGTCCTGGAGGTGTCGTGCTTGGTATTCTTTTTACCGACACTTAGAGGCAGATAACTTCCAGCCGGGCAGGGCTCAGCTGGGCTCTCACACGGTGGGACAGAGAAGGCCTGGAAAAGCCACAGGGGGCCGTTAACAGCCACACGAGCCCACAGAGCAGTGGGCTCAGATGGGGTCAGGGTCAGGTTGGGGTCAGATGGAAGAGAGCTGTGGGCGTCCGGGCATCCGGGTGCCCTGGGCACAGGGTTGCCCACACGTCTCCCTCAGGCCTTGGGGGCTGAGTTTATCCCAGAAAACTCAGGAATTTTGACGACGCTCCTGTGCACACATTCATACAAATGGCCCATTAAACAGAAAACAAAGGCCTGCAGGCAGTCCCTCAGGGACCCTGGGACGGTCGCTCTACCCTGACCGGAAATGACTCACAGGAGGCCTGGCCCAGACCCCGGGCGCCCTTCCCCCCGCCGGCTGTCCCTGCCCTGATCCTGCGCTGCTGGACCGCGTCCCACGGGCTGAATCTTGGGACCGGGGCGTCTCCAGGCCAGTCTCCGTCCTCCGGCTCAGCCGCGGCCCCGGAGTTGGGCGCGGGTGATTCTGGTGCACAGCACGCAGTGTGTAGGCGTGTTGTGGCATCGGAGGCCCTAGGGTAGGCTTCTGTCATAAAGCTTGTCGCTTTTACTTCTTTAAAATCTGACCCCAGTGCTCTGGACGATGGGTCTTAGAACCCTCAACGGGCGTGGCGGGAAAACACACACAGTGCAGAAGCCACGCGGCTCCCGTGCTGCTGGTGCTGACACCCAGCGCGGTTTGACCAGGGCAGCTCGGGTGAGCGGGAGCCCCCGCTGAGTACAAGGCCACCGTCACTTCCACACGTCACGTGATGCCCCCACGCTCCGCACTTGTCTCCCCACGGGCACCGCACCTGCTACTTGCCTCATCCTGCACGACCCCCGGGGCGGTGCTGGCTTCGTCCCCGCTTTATAGGCGTGGAAACTGAGGCACGGAGAGCTGGAGACGCCCCCAGGGTTGCTCAGCTAGGCGGCAGAGCGACCTCCGCCTGGGCAGTCTGATTCCACGGCAAACGGTCAGCACCGCCGGGTCTGAGATCGGAAGTGAGATGAAGATTCTTCCCATAATGAGCTTGTAAATGCGGACTAGAATACGGTGAACAAAACTCCCCAAATCTCAGAAGCTTCCGGGGTTGCGCTGCCCACAGGCTCCCTCGTGGCCGAGGCGACGACGGAGCTGAGTGGCAGGTGGGGCTTCCCAGTGTGCCCGGAAGGACGTGTGGCCGCCGTTCACACGTGGTTGGCCAAAGCAGGTCAGGGGGCCACAGAGAGGAAGTGTCCGGGACCGCTGGGGGACAGCTGTCTGTCTGTCCCTCCATCTCATCTGTCTTTGTCTGCTCATCCCATCCACACACGCACACACACACCCAGCAACACCCATCCGCACACACCCCCCCATCCACACGTGCACATCCCTTCTGTGCACACCACACACACACACAGACACACACACACTCACACGAGTGCACGCACATATGCACACATGCTTCTTATTTCTTCACAGTTGCAGATTAATGGGACCTTAGCCCGTCCGCAGTCTGGCAGTCACCACAGCAATTCACTGTTGACTAGTCAGGACGCCTCTGTGGCAGCATCACTAAAATAAAGTAAGAAAGCTGGTCGTTCGCCACCCTTAATCGGCATCTTTTTGAGAGGAGTTAAGAAGGCGGAGAGGTAGGGGGACTGGGATGTTCCTCTCAAACGCAGCTGTATCGAGGTCAGAGTACTTAGAACACCCAGGAAATCGATCGGTGGGTCGGCAGAATGATCTCCACAGGTGGAAGGAGACAGCCTGGCAGGATTGAGGCACGTGTATGTGATTTGGGGAGATACGCTGGCACAGCCACGGAGGGGAGGGAACCCCTTCTGCGCAGAGACAAAAGGGACCAGCAGAGAGAGGGGCTGTGAAAGGGCAGCTTCCAGTTAGCACAAGAGGAAAACCTCTCTGGACTACAGAATGGGGAGCAAGAAATACAGAGAGTGTGGGTTCTTTTTGTCATCAGCCTTTGGAGCTGAAACTCAGAGGCTTTGAAAGTGCTTAACTTTCTCCAGAGCAGAGCCGTGGCCGTGCTTCTGGGGAGGAGGGAGCCGGCCCCAGAGTGCATAGCAAGGGGTAGTGATCTCTGGAGCGCACTGGGAGAGAACTTCCTAGAGTGCTTTGGGAAGAGGGGTTATTGCTTCCCAAGGACAAAAGACCTCCCCCCGCCCCTCACCGCCTCCTCGTTGAGCCCGACCCACGGGAGCGCCAGGATAGAGGCGTGTTCCTCACAGCACGTCAGTCCGCGAGCTGCCGACGGTGGGAAGCACCGTCCTCCCCGAGAAAGCCACTCGTTCATTGCTCATTACCCTGCAAGGGGTCTGAAAGGAAGGGGTCAAAAACATCAGGATAGTAGATCTGCTCAAGGAAAACAGGCAATTAAATAAAAGGAAAGCCCTATGAAGTTCTAGTCACTAAATCATGTGCTGCATTTCCATTTTCCTATATGGCGATAAGTGAATAGAGATGTCTGTGGGGCAATAACCTCCTCAGCGTACGTCTTAATAAGCAAGCACACGGGGCTCACCGTGGCCACGCCGACATTATACACATCGGGTTCCCGGGCTGTCATGAGCGTTTCTCCGTTCACCTTTTGTTGAAAGACGCTTATCAACTAGCTGGAGAATCTAGGGCGTCGCACATCTGGAAGCCACGGTCGTTGGGGAAGCAGGGACAAGGACCCTTGGGGACCACGAGTGGGGCAGGTTACCACGTGGTCTTGATCTCATGGGGTCTTGTGAGCAGGTGTCCCTGCAGCGGGAGCTCAGGGAGGGCTTCCCGCGGGAGGCGGTGCCACGGTGGGGCCGGTGAGGGGGGCAGTGCTTTCCGAAGCACAGCCCGAGGGTGTCGGTAGAATCGACGTAATCCCCGCTGTCGTCAGTGAACCACGAACTAGAACAACACAGCGTGTTCCGCGTGGCCCTGGTGGCCTCTGCCCTCCTCGGCTCAGTGTCCCCCACCCCACCGCCCCGGCCACAGGAAGGAGGAATCCGGGCCCAGGCCATAAGCCCTCCTCATCCCTCCAGGGACACCCCGGCCCCTGGCATTGGCCTGGCAGTGGCGGGGGGGAGTCCCGATTTGCCAATTTCTGTCACGTAGGAACTTCCACCAAGGCCGATGGCAAGCTGCCAAGGGAAAACGAGATACAAAATTCCCGAAAATTCACAATGCCCCCCGTTACCTGCCCCCCGGTATGAGCCACTGTGAGCTGGTGTGGACTAAGTCCAGTTCACCACCGCTGCCAGACCTCCTGCGTCTCTGCACAGCCCTGCCCTCTCTCCGACACCCACAAAGTGTCCCTGTCTGCGGGGGTCTGGCTCCGCTCCCGGGGTCTGACTCTGTTCCCAGCATCTGACTCTGTTCCCGGCATCTGACTCCACCCCCTGGGCCGGTCCTTCAGCCTGGTCAGTCCCGAGGCCCTGACAAGTTGAAGGGCTGGACAGCTGGTCAGGCTGTGACCCCTACCCTTTCGTTCCTCAGAGGCTGACTGGAGCAGGACTTGGAGCCAGGCCTGCTCTGGGAGGGGGCACAGCCCCTGGACCCTGGAGGCAGGTGGCAGAGGCCAGCGGGAGACCCTCGTCTGAGAAGGTGGGCTTGGGGGGGCTCTGGTGGCAGGAAGGCCAGAGTGAGCACCCAGGACAGCATCCGCGGAGGGTGTACCAGCCCCTGGGAGTAGAGCTCCCCTCCTCTGACCCTTGGCCTGACGTTTAAGGGTTTCGGTAGCATTAAAAAAGAACACCAACGGTTCTTACATAAATGGAGAATTGGATGTAATTGGATAAAGATGCTTTTGAAAATGTGTTTATTCAACCGACGACACAATCTGGGCAGGGTGCCATCCGCTCCGTCTGCCTTGGGGACACAGTGTGGGAGTGGCTAGGCTGGAGAAACGAATCCTCAGCAGCTAGGGGGCGTATACACCCACTCGTCTCAGGAGTGGGGAATGGAGGTGACCGTGGGGCTTTTCTCCCTCCAGGGACCCCGGAGGGGTCCCCCAGCCCTTCCAGCCTCCTCTGCCTTATGTGTGCCTCACTGTGGACACAACAGCCTCTGCCTGGGCCTCGACCGCCTTCTTTTCTTCTCCGCCGCCAGTCCCCCTCTGCCTCTCTCTTGGGGCCACTCGTCACTGGACTTGGGGCCCCCTAATTCCTCAATCACACCTTTAAAGAACCTATTGCCAAGCAAGGTCACTTTCCCAGGGGCCCGGTATGGGTGAGGACTTTTCAGGAGACACCTTTTAACCCACTACTATGTGCCATAAATATATTCTGCCGTCATAAAAGGAAGAAAACACCAAACGTAGCATGACGCCTCATGGTGAGGACTCCAGTTTCCAGCCTCTGGAAAGCTCCCTCTGGCCTCCTGTCACGTCCACCGGTGATGCAGAATCGACGGGGCGGGTGCCGTCACGGCACACACGGGCCTGCCAGTGGGTCCGAGGAAGCAGCGAGGCCCCTGCAGCTGCCCAGCTTGGTGTCCGTCACTCAGAGCGGCCTGCAGAGCTGCTGCGTGCCGTCCTCTGGCCGCCGGCCGTGACACCCTGCTCTGAGTGAGCGTGATTGATCTCAACAGGGGACGTGCTGTGAAGTCTCAGAAACGCTAGACAGAGAAGTCAGACTCGGGAACAAGCAGCTTTACCGCAGGGCTGTGGAAACTCCTTCCGAACACGAAGCTGACGGAAGGTGTGTGGTAACGAGAGAAAATCTGTCGCTCTGGTTCAGCACACGGCAGCAAGGGGGGGCTGGGACCGGCTCAGCACGGAGCCCCGTACCCGAGGGCAGCGTGGGCCACGGGGTGCGTGGCTGTCCACACTCCCTCCCGCCCCCGGCCCCGGGTCCACTGAACCCATTGTCCCGCAGAGCTGGAAGGCTGCAGGGGGCAGTCCGGGGACAGGGAGGGGAGGGGTGCCCGCAGGAGCGTGGCTGCTATCCCCATAAATGCCCCCCATGGAGCCCCACCCCTCAGTCCGCAGACCTGCGCCAATCCCAGTGCGGGGCTACCCCAAAGATGCCCCCGGGCCTTTACAAACCAAGCTGGGTTAGCGTTCCACCTCCGCGTCTGGCCACCTGCAAGACCGAAGCCGGACCCTTACCTCGCACCACATGCAAAATTTAATTCAAAACGGATCAAGGCTCTAAATGTAAGACCTAAACCAACCAAGCTCTTATAAGAAAACAGGAAAAAAGCCTCACGACACTGGACCTGGCGATGGTTCCTTGGCTATGATGCCAAAGGCACAGGCAACGAAAGAAAAAATAGATACATCTGACTTCATAAAAAACTTAAATTTGTGCATCAAAACACAGTATCAACAGAGTAAGTGGGCAACCCACACAATGGGAGAAAGTATTTGCAAATCACGACTCTGATGGGACCCTAATATCCAGAATACACAGCAAATTCCTAAACTTCAACAACAACAACAAAAACCTGCTGAGAATATGGGCAAAGAACCTGCATAACCATCTCTCCGAAGAAGATGTGCCCATGGCCCATGAGGCCACGACAAGATGGCCGGCTGCTCCAGTCACCAGGGAAACGCGGATCAAAACCACAGCACGATCCACCTCACATCCATGAGGGTGGCTGCGATCGAGAAAGCTGGAAAATGGCAAGGGTCGGGAGGACGTGGAGAGATTGGCGGGAATGCGCGGTGGTGCGGTCACCGTGGGAACAGGGTGGGAGTCACTCAAAGGATTAACCGTAGAGATGCCACGTGGCCCAGCAATTGGACTTTGGGGTGTGCACCCACGAGAACCAAAAGCAGGGACTCAGACAGATGTCTGCACCCCTGCGTCCCCTGCCGCATTATTCACACGAGCTGAAACACGGAAGCAAAACGAATGTCCCCTGATAGATTAACGGGTAAGCAAAATGCAGCGTACGTGTGCTGTGGAATATTATTCAGCCTTAACAAGGATGGAGGTTTTTCTACGACAAGAATGGACCTCGAGGACATGCTCGGTGAGATAATCCAAGCCCCGAAGGACAAACATCGTATGACCGCACTTAAAGGAGTATTCAGTATGGAGAGGGGTGGGTGCCGGGGCTGAGAGGGGAGAATTTAGGGTATAATGGATTTATAATTTTACAAGATGAAAGGAGTCTGGAGAAGGACCGTTTGGGGCGGTTGCACAACATTACGATGTATTTAGTATCACTGAATTGTACCCTTAAAGACTGTTAAGATGGTGAATTTTATGGTATTATTGTATCACAGTATAAAAAAGTTGGGAAAAAATCCAAACATGTAGTAAGACACTTGAAATGTGTTTTCAATAAATGATATATGCATTTTTAAAAAAAATTTTTTTTTTCAACGTTTATTTTATTTTTTGGGACAGAGAGAGACAGAGCATGAACGGGGGAGGGACAGAGAGAGAGGGAGACACAGAATCGGAAACAGGCTCCAGGCTCTGAGCCATCAGCCCAGAGCCTGACGCGGGGCTCGAACTCACGGACCGTGCGTGAGATCGTGACCTGGCTGAAATCGGACGCTTAGCCGACTGCGCCACCCAGGCGCCCCGATATACGCATTTTTAAAAAGGACATGTAGTGGGGCCTGGGTGGCTCTGTCGGTTAAGCGTCCGACTTCGGCTCAGGTCATGATCTCACGGTTCATGAGTTCGAGCCCCCGTCGGGCTCTGTGCTGACAGCTCGGAGCCTGGAGCCTGCTTCGGATTCTGTGTCTCCCTCTCTCTGTCCCTCCCCTGCTCACATGCTGTCTCTTTCTCTTTCTCAAAAATAAATAAACATTGAAAAAAGAAAGAAAAAGAAAGAAAGAAAGAAAGAAAGAAAGAAAGAAAGAAAGAAAGGATGTGTAGAGAACAAATAACAACATGATACTCATAAATCCCACCTGTCAGTAATTATATAAAATGCAAATGGGTTAAACCCACAGTCAAAAGGCAGAGGTCAGTGAAATGGATTTTTTTTTCAGCATGAAACCACATCTGTTTATTAACTCATTTTCCTTAGGTCAGAAGTCCAGCAAAGTACAATGGGGTTCTCTGTTAAATGGACTGAATTTTCCGAAGAGTCTGGGAAAAATCCACTTCTAAGCGCATTCTTGTCGTTGCAAACTTTCAGCTCCTTGCAGCTATTTGACTGAATTCCTTTTTCCCTTGATGGTTGCAACCGAGGGGGCACTTTCAGTTTCTAGAAGCCCCCTTGTCACATGGACTTTTTCATCTTCAAGCCCACAATGGCACTTTGAATCTTTCTCATGCTTTGAATCTCTGACTTCCTCCTGTGACCTGAGCAGAAAAAGCTTACTGCTTTTATTTTTTAAAAAATTTTAATATATTTTATCTGTTTATTAAAAAGTTATTTACTGTTTAACTGACATCCCAGTTAGTTAGCATGTGGTGCAACATTGATTTCAGGAGGAGATTCCTTAGTGCCCCTTACCTGAAATGGATTTAAAAAATTTTAACGTTTATTCATTTCTCAGAGATACAGAGACAGAGCATGAGTGGGAGAGGGGCAGAGAGAGAGAGAGAGAGAGAGAGGGAGACACAGAATCCGAAACAGGCTCCAGGCTCCGAGCCGTCAGCCCAGAGCCCGACGTGGGGCTCGAACTCACGGACCGCGAGATCGTGACCCGAGCCGAAGTCCGACGTTCAACCGACCGAGCCACCCAGGCGCCCCTGAAATGGATTTTTTAAAGTGATCCAACTGTCTGAGGTCTACGGGTTCAGACACAGATAGATTGAAAGCAAATGCACGGAAAACAGATACCCTGCAAACAGTAGCCTGGACCGGCCGTACTAACATGAGAGGGAGTAGATCCTAAGACAAAAGCTGTTCCTCGAGACAAAATAGGACATTGTAAATGTAACAGTTACGAACGAGCAGACACCCGACAACCTATCTCTAAATACACAGAGCAAAAACTGACAGACTTAGAGGGGGAGGTAAATGTTCAGTCTAAGAGCTGGCGTGTTCGGCACCCCACTGTCCACACTGACTAGAACGGCCAGGTGGACATCGGTCAGGGAAGCGCAGGGGGAATAGCCAGGGGAGCCACCGGGGTACACCCCCCAAGAGCCCACGTTCTTCCCACGTGCCCCCGGGCGAGCTCGGGAATTCTCCAGATTAGGTCATAACGTTGGGCCAAAACCAGTGTCAATGAAGTTAAAAAGGCCTGAACGCATACAGCGTGCTGAGACCTGACGGAAATTGAGCTGGTAACAGAGCAAATGTGAGAAATTCAGACTATGTGGAGGTTTAAGAGAACACTCCTGATGAGCAGCAGGGTCCGCAGGGAGGCCTGAGGGAGCCCCACCGACATCACAGGGCCCTTGAGACGCGGTGAAAGCGGGGCTTAGGGGGCGGGGCGATTCTGCCCGGGAGCACACGTCTGAACCAGGAGAGACCTCCCAGGTCAGCACTTTTCATCCTGCACCTTAGGAAGCAGAAGCAGAAGGCGGGCAGGGACAGAGCCGCGGGCACAGAGCACGGAGTGGGGATCAGAACGACCCGGGAAATCAGCAAATCCCAAAAGAGGCTCTTTGAGGACGGGGCTCAGATGGCTGGCAGGCGGTCTTGCGGCTAGGAACACACTAGGAACCGGGGCCCGCTGAGAATGACGTCATCTGGATGGAAGCGGACACATCCTCCGAAAGACACAACGGCTGAAACTGACTCAGAGGAGAGAGATCGGAATAGAACCGTCACACACAAAGAGATGGGACCGATAACTGTGCAAACCTCCGCAGACCGGGGCCCAGGCCCAGGCGGCTTCCGGGGAATTCCACCAAGCGCTTGAAGCGGAGTCAATACCGGAACAGAGAGACGGCAAACCAGCCCCGATACGGCACGTTTGGCAGCGTGATCCGACCGATACTCGGAAGGCCCCGTGATGCAGAGGAGGGCGCGATCCTTCCGCGGACACGCGCGGTGACGTTGAGACGCAGCCGACTTTGGGCGGGAGGGTTCCCCGGACATCCAAACTGCGCAAGCATGTTCTCCATCTGCGACGGCATAAAACTAGAATTAGGAACATGAGGAGCTTGGGAAAATCCGCACCTATTTGGGCCCCACGTGACCTGTGAGTCAAAGAAGAAATCGGGAGGGCGATTAGGAAACATTTGGAACCGGATACAACATTTCAGAATTTGTGGGAGGCTACGGCAGTGGCACCTGGGGTGCGTGTATCTCAGTAAATGCTTCCATCAGAAATGAGCTCAGCTTCCTCTGTAAGAAGCTTTAAAAAAAGAGGACATTTAACCCAGAGTAAACACAAAAAGGTAAATTATGAAGATCAGAGCAGAAATCAATGAACTAGAAAACAGGAAAACAACAAAGAAATCAATCTCTTAAAAATTATCAATAAAATTGATAAACCTCCAGCTACATTGATCAGGAAGTGGGGGGGGGGGCAAAAAATACCAATGTCAGGAATGAGAAAATAATTTAAAATAAAGGAAAGTAGGGGCGCCTGGGTGGCTCAGTCGGTTGAGCGTCCGACTTTGGCTCAAGTCGTGATCTCACAGTTCATGGGTTTGAGCCCTGAATCAGGCTCTGTGCTGACAGCTCAGAGCCTGGAGCTGCTTCAGATTCTGTGTCTCCCTCTCTCTCTGCCCCTCCCCCGCTCGTGCTCTGTCTCTGTCAAAAATAAGTAAACATTAAAAAAAATTTAAAAAAATAAAAGAAAGGAAAACATTGGAAAGTCAGAGTTCATACAGTAAGATGTTACTCTTGGAAAGTCACGGTGAGGTGGATGAAAAGGTGAATGACCGTGAGAGGTACGTTTGTAACACACGTGTCAGAGTGTGTGAACACTCATGGCTCAGTGGTAAGATGATGCACAACCCAGTAAAAGTGGCAGAAATGGTTTCAACAGACACTTCCTTTAGCAAAGAACATGTACAAATAGCCAATAAGGAATTGACGGGGACATGCAAATTAAAAACGCTCTACGGGGCGCCTGGCAGGCTCAGTCGGGGACCCCTGATTTCAGGGGACCCCTGATCTCGGGGCATGTATTCGAGCCCCATGTTCCATGTAGAGACTACTTTAAAAAGAAACCCAGTACATGGGGCACGTGGGTGGCGTGGTCGATTGAGCGTCTGACTCCTGATCTCAGCTCAGGTCACGGTTTCGCAGTTTGTGAGTTCGAGCCCCGCATCAGGCTCTGCTCTGATGGTGTGGAGCCTGCTTGGGATTCTGTCTCTCCTTCTCTCTGACCCTCTCCTGCTCGTGATCTCTCTTTCTCTCTCTCTACCAAAATAAATAAACTTAAAAAATATTTTTTTAATCATAAAAAAAAGAAACCCAGTATGTACTCAATAGCAAATTAACAATAAAACCCTGACCGTCCTTACGAGCAGCTGGTCAGGATGTGGGGGATCTGGAACTCTCGTTCTCGGCTGGTGGGAACGTGCGCTGGGGAGCCCTTGGCAGTTTTCCGAACACGGCCGTGCAATCCACCTGTTCCACCGCCAGGTGTTTCCCCGAGAAATGAGAACACGTTCCCCTGCGGACTTGAACCAGAAGATTTATAGCAGCTTTTCATCATGGTGAAAACTGGAAATAGCCCAGCTCCCCCCGCAGGTGAGGGTTAGGGTTAGGGTTGTGGCGTGTCCGCACGCGGAGTGGCACTGACGGGAGCTACGCCTGCTCGCTCTTGGGCGGGTGAGTCACCGAGACCCCCTCGTGCGGTGCAGGCCCGTGACGTCCCGTGTAGGCGAGACTGAGCCGCAGGCCGGAGCAGACCAGGGGCTGCCCGGGGCTCAGAGTGGGGCCGAAGTTCCACGCGGGGCGTGGATGAGCGGGTGGGGTTTATAGCAACTGTGTCCCGATTGCGGTGCTGATCCAGGGGGCGCTCGTGCCCAGACCCGTCACACCTCACCCTCCAAGTGCGTGTGGGTCACCCTGTGTATGTCGTTCGGCAACAGAGCCACTGCCCACAGATGAGTATCCGCTGTGAACCGGCCCCTGATGGCGGAAGCCACTTGCCTCCACCACCCACACCGTCTCTCTTCTCCCCGGGAAGAGAGAACGGAATGGAATGTGCCGTCATGCCCGCTCGGACTGAATGGGTGTCCCCCAAACTCATATGTTGCAGCCCTAACCTGGCCTGCTGGGGCTTGAGGTGGGCGTTCCACAGTGACTGGGGTCGCATGGGTCACGAGGATGGCCCGTGATGCATCCGCGTCCCCGCGAGGAGAGACCCAGGAGGGCTCCTCTCTGCACAAACGCGAGGGGCCGAGCAAGCACCGGGGGGAGGGGGAGGCCTGAGAGCCAGCGGCACAGGCCTCAGAGAAAGGCCTCCTGTGGGCACCTTGACCTCGGACGTCCAGGCTCCATCCAGCACTGTGAGAAATTGTCTGCCGTTGGAGCTGCCCGGGCAGCAAGAACACCCCAGCTTCTCTGCCAGGAAAGGTGCCGCCCGGGACAGAGATGGTCAGGGACACCGACGTGCACCTGGACGGAGAGCGTCTGTGTAGGGACGGCAGTGGGACCAGAACGTTGGGCAGGGAAGTCCTCACGGGCCGGGCTGCTGCGCCCTCCGGGAGGTGAGCACAGGAAAAGCCCCGGCAGCTACGGAAGAGACCGTGTGGGCGGCACCTTCTCTGCGGTTGTTTTCATTCAGACCCTCCAGCTGAGCCCCGGGGAGCAGACCCTGGGCCGCCTGGGGTCTCCCACGACAGCCGGCTGTCAAGACGACAGCCCCCCCAGGATGAGCTGCTTTCATTTTTATACCCAAAGTGTCCCAGAGGACACTTCGTTACCTGGAGGGTCTCCCCGAATTGTGTTCAACTCAGCGATGACGTGCGTTGAGATTTTTAATTTAAAAAACCACCGAAGTCATTTATTTTATGAATACGACCCCCCTTGAGCCCGAGATGTATTTAAATGAAGAAGCTGCCTGCCGGATCCACCTCACGTTTCGGCACCACTAAGAAAGTTTCAAACGGTGTGAATTTTCACATCGAGCGACAGTTAATAAACGGCTGCTCGGCCCTGAGTTTGCTAATGCTTGTTTTAAATAGAAGATGATGTAGGGATGTCAACCTGCGCACCGCGTATAAATGCCTGAGAGCGGCCGTCCACGAAACTGCCACCTGAGCCGGCAGGCCCACGGGGTTCACGCCCCAGGAGCCCAAGACTAGTATTCAAGCCAGACCTTGCCTACGACGCTCACCGCGGCGTTATTCACGACCACCAGACGCGGGAACAGGCCGCTGTCCACCGGCAGATGGCAATGGACAAACACAGTGTGGTCCATGCAGACGCGGGAACAGCCCGCGGCCACGAACAGGATCGAGGTGTGGACACCTGCTGCCACGTGGAAGGACCCTGAACACGCGATGCTCGGTGAGAGTCCAGACCAAAGGCCGAGTGTTGCTTGATTCCACTGAGACAAACTCCACCCCTCGGGGGCTCTGCTTCCCCAGACGCGGCGCCGGAGGGCAAGGGGGGGCCTGTGTCTGCAGCTTGGGGTCCGCTCCTGCCCACCTGCATGGCCGGGGCCTCCTGGCCGCACACCCAGGGGCTCTAGTGGGGTACCGTGGAAGCACCCCCCCCCAACACCTGCCCCAGGGCCTCCCCCTGGGTCCAAGGGGAGGGAGTGTGGAGTCAATGCTGGAGCCAGGAGGTCACAGGAGGTGTGGCCTGCCCCATAGGCAAGTGCCTCAAGGCCCATGCTCTGACCATCAAGGCACCGCCTGTGTGTCCCGAAGAAGCTAAGGCCGAGGACCCAGGGTCAGCAGGAACTGGTGCCCTGGGGACAGACTCTCAGCCTGGTGTCACCTCACAGGGGGACCTCCTTCCCAAATGTGAGGGGTATACTGAGTCCTGACTCACATCCCAGCTGCGGCCCAGGAGGCTCCCTGGCCTGAAGCCTGGATCCTAGCCCTGGACCCCAGGCCCCGGACCCCTGCCCCAGACCCCAGTGCCAGACCCCAGACCCAGATCTCAGCCCTGGACTCTAGTCCCAGAAGCCAGCCTCGGACCCCAGCCCCGGACCTCAGCCCCAGACCCCAGCCCTGGACCTCAGTCCCGGACCCCAGCCCCAGACCCCTGTCTTGGACCCAAGTTCTGGACCCCAGCCCCAGACCCCAGCCCTGGACCTCAGTCCCGGACCCCAGCCCCAGCCCCCAGCCCTGGACCTCAGTCCCGGACCCCAGCCCCAGACCCCAGCCTCTGCCCCACTAGCTGGGGGGCCTTGGTCTCTGTGGCCCCCACCTCCCTGTGTCCCCACTCTGATGACAGAGCTGCTTCCGGGAAGAGCCACAGAGAGGAACCCCGTGGTCTTGGCGGGTGCCTGATGGGCTGCCACCCCGCCTCCCAAATTACAGCTTGACCCAAGGCCTCCACGGCACGAAGTCTTGTTTTCAAATATTGAAGAGACGCAGTTAGGACCCACGCTAGCCATCGTCTTCTGGAATATTTATCCTCACTTCTGGCCACCAGCCAGAGACGCTGTGGCCAAAGAGCAGTGACCACCAGTACCCGCTAGCCCAGCTCCCGAGGAAGCTGGACCTTCTACAACTGTCCTCTCGAGTCTCTGAGAACACCACCCCGCGGGCAGCCCCCCAGGACCCTGAGGGCCTCACCCTGACCCAGACCGAGTAGAATCGGAAGGGCCTGATGCCCTCCGGGGGCCCCACTGTCGACGGTGGCAGAGATGCCCTGGTGGGGCCGGAGTGCAGGGAGGCCAGCAGCCAGGCTGTGACCCGGACGGGGCCAGACCAGGCCCAGGCCCTGAGCATTTTCACCACCAGGGTCTGGGCGCCACACTCGCGGACAGAAACAGCTCTCACGCAGGATGGGTCTGCAGGCAGGATCAGGGAGCCACGGAGAGACGGCTGCTCTCCCGGGCGTCTCAGCCCTGCACGTCACCCCAGCGCCAGGGGCGGCTGAGCCGGCGCCCGTGGGGAGGCCAGGCTGAACAGGCAGGGGTGAGACCCCGCTCCAGGACGGGCCTGGCCCAAGGCCACCTGGGGACAGTTTTACTGGCACCCATTGGCGTTCATTTTGCCGCTGGCTGTGGCACGGGCCTCAGGACCCAGGAAGCTGAAGCACTTACCATCTGACCCTGCACAGAGGTTTGCCGTCCCCTGGGTTGGGAGGGAGGAGACACAGCAGGGGCAAGGGTGCCTCTGAAATCAAACCCGGCCCCAAGTCCTCGTGCGTCTGGCCGTGAGTCCCTCCCCGGTCCTGGTCCTCGCCGGCGGCCTCAAAGGACACATCTGCTTTTGCTCACAGGGTGCAGCCCCGGGGTCCGCTCACGGCTTCGTTCCAGGCTGGTGACAAAGGACAGCGCCCTCCCACCTCCCAGGTTTGTGAGTTCACGGCTCGGCACGCCCGGGCCCTGCAGCCCCTGCCACGGCCCCCACCTGCGGGCTCCACGGCCGTAAATACGGCAAATGGGGCGAAGGCACCTGCTTCTCCCCTCACCCTCCAAGCAGCCGCAATAAAACCCCTCAGAACAGCAACGCTCTCTTGAGAATTAAGAAAGAACATCCCTTATCAGTCCACAGTGGTTTAAATGAGCCGTTTCAGTTTTCATAGCGAAGGGCTTCAAGCAGGTGGAGCGTAATCTGGAAAGCTACATGGGGACACAGCTCTGTAAAGGCAGCATCGCCAAGCGCAGAACGACAGGCTCGAGCAGACAGACGGCCCACGGGCCCCGTGGCCCCACCACATGGGCCCCTTCCCCGCGGGAATGTCTCACTTCCCTGAAGCTGTGCCGTGTGGGGGTGGCCATGCGACGTTCAGGGCTGAAACCGGCAGTTCTCCCCAGCAAACCTGTAGGTGGGTCAGCCCGCTCAACCTGTCACCGTGTCCCCTGCGTGTGAATTCCAGCACGATCCAACCCTCTGTGGAGACACGTGCTCGTGCACAGGCCGTGCGGGAGCCAGGTGCTCTGCCGGGGAGCCTGGGACGGCGGAGAAGAGACCCCAAACACGCACTCGAGGCCCTGGCTGCTCCTTAGCATGCAGCTTGTCCAACTGGCCTTTGGATAGAACGCTCCCGTCACCTCCCCTCTGGGCTCTGCCCCCTCACGCGGAGTCTCATCCTCCAGGGCTGCCCAGGCACTGCTGGTGACCGTCCCTGTGTTCTTGGTGCCTCAGCCTCCATGCTGCCAGTCTAGCCGGCACGGACCTGGGTCCAACCACTGGGGAAGCATCACCCAGGAGTAAGCGCTCGTGAATCTCCTTTCGAGAACAGACCGGACATGGAAACGTGCAAGGGGAACCCAGAGACTCAAGGTCATGATCTGCACACAAGCCTCAGTCTGCTGCCCACTCCCCTTTCCGGCCAGCACACCCTACCCCATCTTTACAAGGGTAAGGGGAGCAGCGCCCCGAACCCTGAGTGTCGAGGTCGGCACTTACTGAGGCCACATGTCATTGTCACGAGACTCAGAGTCTCTGTAACTCACTAGGGCCTCACGGCTACTGAATGAAAGGATCCACGGGGTTGACTCACAATTGTTTGCATTGGCTTTGGAGCAGAACTTTAGACCCACCTCTGGTCAGCCTTCAGAGAGACAGCCACAACATCACGCCAACCGGACATGGGAGTGTGCCAAGCACTACTAACACAACCGGGCATGTGAGAGTTCTCAGGAAGGGTCTGCCACCACTCCCATTGCCTCTGTCATCCCTACCATTACGATTACCTCCGTCATGGTCATCACCACAACCAAGATCACCACCATGACTGTCACCGTCATTACCACCATGATCCACACCACCAACCATCAATAGTTGGTGGTTTCCTAGGTTATATGACCCAAAGGATACTTCTGGGACCTGGACGATGCAGAGGTTAAGAATTTATTGGAACACAAATGATTCTTTTATGAGGGAGAATGAAAAGACATTCAGCTCAGCTTCTGGAGTCATGTGGCTTCTGCAAACCTGCCCCAGCACACCTGCCATTGGGTTGCAGAGGGAGATCAGCACGAGGCACAGACGGGAGCTCCTCTTAATCAAATCATCCCAAAGCCTGAACAGCAAAGTGCACTTTGAACCAGTAGTTCCCACATTTTCTCTCTTTTTTTTCTTTTTCAGCAGAATATCCTTGATTTTCCTGAACAAAGTCTCAGATGGAACCCAGAACACAAAACTCACAGCAGAGAATCCCGGTCGACTGGGGCTCAGAGGCTCCTGGGCAGCATACCCTCCTGTGCCCCAAAGCCCTCCTGTCCTGTCCCTCGGCGCGCAAGCCCCTGGGCACGTCAGTGATGTCATACCAGAGCGAATGTGAACCCGTGGGGGCCAGAGAGAGCCTCACCCCACAGGGAAAGAGCGCCTTGATGACGCTTAGGGCCAGTTCTTCCAGCAGGGAGACTCAGAAGGAATCCCAGCGTCAGCCCTTCTCCTGAAGAGTTTATTGGTCATGATGGACCGCCCGTGGTGGAGACGCCGTGGGAGTTGACAGCGTCTACACCAGCCTTCACTCCCGGGACACGGCGTCCTCCCGCCCACGAGGAAAAGCCACACCATCAGAGGAAGCCCAGACAGATGCCCGAGGACAGGGGGTTTTGAGATGAGTACTGGTCCCATCCGTGGTCCTCAAACTCTTGCAAAATGAAGTCAGGTGTTGACAGTAAGAATTACATTTCCTCCGTTTATTTCCACCGAGTTTCCAGACAAAAATACCAGCTTCTTTTCCGGAGGCCCTTGTGCTGTTTGCCGTCAGGAGAGGAGGCTCCACGGACAGAGACAGGGCGGTGGGCAGCCCGAGCCTCCCTGGGCAGCCTTGAGGCTGCGGGTGCCCCAGATGTTCCGCCCACCCGCCCGGTTCTGACCCTGGGGGCGGGGGTCCTTCCTGAAGCCCCCAGCACAAAGCTTCCAGGCCTCTCCACGGGGACAAGACAAGGACGTTGGTGCGTAAGAGCTCCAGCTGGCAGGAGCCGCTACAGAGAACTGCCACACCGTGTTGCGGGCTTCCCAAATCGGCTTGAAACATCGCCCTGCTTCCGCATTTACTCCCCGGGCCACTGGCGGCGTTACGTGTGTCCTCCCACCTGTCCCTGTTGGCACACGGGCCGTCTGCTCCCACGCGGCGATCAGGAACGGAACGTGGGGCCCTGTGGGATTTGCACCAGATGACTCCTTAGCGAGACGGCACCAGCTTCTCTGTCTCCTCCCCCGCCCTGCCTTCCCCTCCCCTCCCCTGAACTCCCTGGCCCTCCCCTCCCCTCCCTGCCTTCCCCTGGTCTCCCCCACCCTTCCCTCCCCTCCCCTGCCCTCCCTGGCCCTCCCCTTCCCTCCCTTCCCCTCTCCCACCCTCCCCTGCCCTCCCCTTCCCTCCCTTCCCCTCTCCCACCCTCCCCTGCCCTCCCCTTGTCCCTCCCACCCTTCCCTCCCCTCCCCTGCCCTCCCTGGCCCTCCCCTTCCCTCCCTTCCCCTCTCCCACCCTCCCCTGCCCTCCCCTTGTGCCTCCCACCCTTCCCTCCCCTCCCCTCCCCTCCCCTGACCTCCCTGGCCCTCCCCTTCCCTCCCTTCCCCTCTCCCACCCTCCCCTGCCCTCCCCTCGAAGCCACTGAGAATCCAGCTGTGTGCAGAGAACCGACCCCCAGGAGCAGCAGACCCCGAGCCCTGTGAGGGGCAGGCAGAAGATTCGCCCCTTGCCACTGATGGTTTTACCTGTGCCTCCCTCAGCAGACACCCTTACAGCTCGTGGATGCTGGGCCCCCCGGGGACCTGCTGAATTCGCCCGCTCCCGCCTGCACCGTGTGTGGAGTGTGGGCCCCCGGGCCCACTGCAGCCTCGCTCCCCAGGAATGCTGATCATCTAGACCTCAGTTCCCCTTGTTGGGACGCTGGGGACGCACCGCAGAGGGCCCTCGCGGGAGCACCTGTCCTCAGATGACATTCCTTGTTGTTTATTCCTATCAGCTTCCACGACCTCTGGAGAACTTTTTGCGGTCAGTTTTGAAGTGTTTGAGGTCTTAACAAAAGAAGCAATGTGAAAGTGCCCCCCCAGCATTCGGGCCTCCAGGATGGCACCTGGGAGCACTTCCCTGTGGCGCAGAAGCGATCGGAAGACGGGGCCTAGTGTGGCCCCCAGAAGGAGCTGAGAGGCAGGTTCAAGCCCAGGACAAACGGAGGTCACGCCCTCAGAAGTGAGAAGGACACACTTACCCTGGGGGCGGGGGGGGGGGGGAAACCCGAGGTTGCCCTGGACCCAGACGCACCAGACTCAGAACAGTGTGAGCCCAAGAGGCTTCCCGGGGTACCACAGACCCGTGCGTCTCAGGAGGGCGGATTCTGAGTAAGGAAGAAACCAGCTGCTTCAGGGAGAACACCAGCCTCCCGCCCGCCACCCACCTGCCCCCAGTGACGGAGAGGCTGGTCCCGGCCCCTCCCACAGCTGTGGCTCCCCGGCCAGCCAGCGGGGACCCTCCCAAGGGCCCCCACCAGGACCAGCCGCAGGACACAGGAGGCGGTGGCCTGCTGTCCAGTTCAGGGGACCCTCCTGAGCCCCCAGCCCCGACCGCCCGGCGGCAGGAGGCAGTGGCCTGCTGTCCAGGTGTCAGGACTCATCACAATCTGCGTGTTGACAGAGGAAAGTGCATGTTGAGATTTTGAGGTCACTAAGAGGGGCAGCCGGTCTATTTTTAACGAAATCACGCGTACCTTTCATAGACGAGAAAGAGGCTCACTTTTTTCCTGCTCTACAGTATCTGTCACTAATGGTCACGTCTGCTTCAAAAATCTAAGAAAAAGCTTCAGTAAAACTCAGTAATAAAACTCTGGTACATTATGTATTTATGCCTTTCTGAGTTGGAATTCTTTTCCAAAGCTGACAGGTTGGGGTTTTTACTATCTATATGGAAACCTTTTCCGAGACGTCTTCATAACAGGAAAAGGCCAGACCCCGTAGGCAGGGGACAGATGGCCCTGAGCTCCGCGGGGTGCTCCCTGCCCCCAAGAAAAGCAGCCGGAGGGGCAGAAAGGCTCCCGCAGCCGCACCCCCCAAGCCAGACCCCTTCCGAAGCCTTCTCCCCATCGGCCGGTTCGAGCTGGTCTCCTGGCACCTGGAGTCACCAACGCTGGTCGTGAAAAGGACAGCAGGGATCTCAGAAAGGGGGTAGCACCAATGGGGAGTGAGGAACCAGGGCCTCCACCCACAGCCCCGGGAGGTATGCGACCATCCCAGGGAACAGGGCACCAGCACAGGCCGAGTGGGGTCCCCTCAGCTTGGCCACTGTGAGAATCAAGGCCCCACCCCAAGAGCAGGGTGGACAGTCAGAAAGTAGCCCCCACATAACCACACCCTGGGCCTGGCTGAGAGGGGATGGGGGTGCACGGTGGGGGGGGGGTTCACCTCACCGAACGCAAGTCAGAGCAGGGCCAGGGCGGAGACCGCAGGGGCTCAAACGTCCACACCCCAGCACAGGGGCGTCCCCATGGAGGACAGCCCAGATGGGGTCTGAGGCATGAGGAGGTTCACCCTCTCCAGGCTGGCCCAGCGCCCCACCCCGCCCGAGTGTCCAGGCTGCACGGGGCCAGACACTTGAGACAGGGCGCGGGGTGAGAGCCCGGCTCCATGTGGGGGCGAGAGAGGAGCCGTCCTGAGAGGAGTCGGCGCAGGCTGGGCCCCCGGGGGGTTATCAGGGCGCGGGAGGGGCTGCGAGGAAGGAGGGACGGACGTGCTGTGTCCCCGGTGTCGCCTGAGGACACACTTCCTCGGGCACGACCCCAGGTGGGTTATAGGCCCACGATCTGGGGGCAAGTGGATGGAGGCTGGGAGGAGGGTTAGCCCATCTCGCCGCTCTGAGCGGTCGCCGCTTTTCTTAGCCGAGGACGGGCCCCCCCAAAGGGACTGGGCGATGTCACACCAAGGGAAGGGGCTGGTGAGCCCCCCACACACGCACCCCACAAGTAACGGTCACCACCGCTCAGGTGGGCTGTGACTACCAACGACCCAAAGCCGATCCCGTGAATCCCACGCACCCACTTAAACCAGGCTTGCCCCGCCTCTCTTGACTCCAGCAAAACCACGAAAAACGTGTCCAAACATGCTGCATGTGTTTCCATCAACGACACCTTCACACTTGCCCGTAGTAATAATCCACTTGCTGCTAAGAAAGGTAATAAAGTTTCAAATATTCTTGTCCAGCTGTGGAATTTGGGAGACTTTTTCTCCCACAAACCTCACCTGCCTAACCGGGACAGCTGGCAGGCCCAGCTGCGGCCCCCAGGGCAGGATCCAGAACCTTCCAGACACACAGATCCCAGCGTCCATGGTGACCACATGCACGGTGTCCTCCACGCTGGAAGAACCTGACACCCTTGAAACACTTCGTTCATTTCTGGTTTCTAATTAATTTTTTTTGGCTTTTTAAAATTTAATTCCATCTCTCTTGTTGAATCAAAATAAACAGCGGGAGCTGCTAAGGGAATGGCCTTTCCTGGAATGTGTCCCTTGTCGGCAGGAAAGCACAGTCACTCGAAGGACCGTGGGGCCATTTCCACCCGCCCCGCTCTGGACGTGTGGCTTGAAGGCGTTTTGGTTCGTTATAAATAAGAGGGGGGTGCATTTTTTTCAGTAAAGGGTCAAATATTGCTCGTCGGAAGGTAGGCTTCGGGGGCGATGGTCCCCCCAGGCCTGCGGACCCGATGTGCATCCCTGTGAAAAACTCCCAGGATGTACACGAAGCCCAAGCAGTTCAGAGACATGGTGCGCAGGGAGTCTGACAAATCCCGATTCCGCGCCTGCGGTTGGCTCCTTCATAGCCCGTGCGACGCCCCTCCGAGAGGAGCGGCCGCGGCCTCAGGCTGAGTGCACCTCCGCCCGCGTGCCCTCACTCACCTCTGCGAGGACACGAGCGACCTCACGCCTGTTGGCGGCCAGCGGGGGAGCGTCCAGCTGCTTTCCCACACCCTCCGTGGAGGTGCCCGACCGCAGTCCCAGCGTCCGACCTTTCCAGAAGTGAGATGCCAGGGATCCATTCTGCACGAGGAACGTCTCATTTCCTGGTAGATCTTCAAACCACTAGGAAACGCAGTTCGCGGCACCCCCTCTCTGAGAACATGCAAATGTGTGGACGTCTACACCCCCGGCCCAATGCCGGGAGGGGCTGTCAGAGCTGAGGGCAGAGACGGGCCTGAGCGGGTCAAGCTGCACTTGGTGGGACACGAGAGATGCCGAGGGCAATGGCTTTGGGATCCACCCAACCGCGGCGCGTCAGTCTGGGGTCTGGGGACGTGTGTGCACACGCGCGTGTGACCACGGAAACTAAGGCCTGTGCTCCGTGTTGCCTCCCAAGCTGATCGTCCGTATGGATTCCTGCTGAGGGAGCTGGACTGGATTCGGACGCACTTTCCAGCAGAGCCCCAGAGGAACGCGCTGAGGAGAAGTTGGTGCCACCTGCTGGTGTCCCCCCCCCCCCCCCCCCGCCACGTCCTGACCTACGTCCCCCGACCCGCGCCACACAGCCTTCCCCGTGTCCCTAAGGCTGGGCCACTGGGTTTGCAACGCGTGGGTGAGGGGTCTTTGCAAAGCCATGCGTCCCGACCTCCTCTTTCTTGGCTGCGGTCCAGCCCCTGCCTGCCTCCCCCCTGAAGCTCAGGGCTCCCGATCCACAGAAATGCGGGCCTTTACTTTTGCACTCGTGTGGCCGAGCCCAGGATTCAGAACACAGCATAAACTGATAAAAATGGAGGGAAACTGTTCCATAAAATGCGTTTTGGATGGAGTCTGTGTATTTTAAAAATAAGATCTGCATTTGGCTGGTGGTTAGCAAGCTTTCGCAAATGGGAGTCTGAAGTGGGCCGCAGGAGCCCCCGGCTCTGTGCTGGTCCTCTGTCCCTGCTCTTCCGGGATGAGGGGGGCTAGGGCTAACCTTTGGGGGCTTTTGCCTTTGGGGCGCTTGTCCAGTTGCCTCCAGCAGTTCACTGAAAAGGGCTTCCTTCCTCCCTCGGATCGCCTTCACCAAAACCCAGTTCCTCTCCGTGCGGGTCTATTTCGGGGCTTTTGTTACGTTCCACTCAACTTGGCGTCACTCTGCATGACCACAGGAGGCAGCGGCACCCTTGGGTCTGAAGCACGGTTTTCTGTGCACCTGCTGGGGGTTGCGCTGCATCTGGGGACCAAAGACACACTCGACCAGCTACTTCCCCCCATGTCCCCCCGACCTGCCTCCGTGGCCGTGGCCGGCACGGAGGTGGAATTGAGAACAGCCCTCCTCCCCGCCCTCCCTCCCTCCCAACCTCCCCCCCTCCCTCCTCCCCTCCCTCTCCCTCCCTCCCTCTTCTCTCCTCCCTCTCCCTCCCTCTCTCTTCTCTCCTCCCCTTCCCTCCTCCCCTCTTCTCCTTCCTTCTCTCCTCCCCTGCCTCCCCCTCCTCTCATCCCTCCTCCCCTCCCCTTCCCTCCTCCCCTCTTCCCCTTCTTTCCCTCCTCCCCTGCCTCTTCCTCCTCTCCTCCTTCCTCTCCTCTCTCCTCTCTCTCCCTCCCTCCTCCCTTCCTTCCTCCCCTCCCCCTCCCTCCTCCCTTCGCCCTCCCTCTTTCCATTTCTCCTCCTCCCCTGCCTCTCCCTCTCTCCTCCCTCTCCCTCCCTCCTCCCTCCCTTCCTTCCTCCCCTTCCCTCCCTCCTCCCCTCTTCCCCTTCTTTCCCTCCTCCCCTGCCTCTCCCTCCTCTCCTCCCTCCTCCCTTCCCCCTCCCCCTCCCTCCTTTCATTTCTCCCAATTCTCCCCCCTCAAAGCACCCTGGTGACATTTCCACAGCAGCTGCTGTACTCTGCAGATGCTGCTAACAGCTTCCTGACTATGGCAGTGACCCCCCCCCCCAACCCCCGCCATCCCACTGTGGCCTCCCTGAGTGAAAGCCCCTCACCAGGGCCCATGCTCCATGGGCTTGTCCACTCAGGGCCTTTCTGAAACGTGGGAGAAAACAGGTTCCACGTCTCTTCCGGAGGCTGGTTGAGAGGCTCAGGGGAGGCCCTGTGGTGACCTCTGCCAGGAGCCCCCTCCCCCGCTCCCAGTGGCCCACTCCTGGGCTGTCACGACACCTCTTGGCTTTCACTAATGAGGAGACAGTGGCAGGAGGCTCAGGGACACCCCGGCCCCAGGCTGGCACCCACCCGCCCATCAGTAAAGCTCCTCCCCCCAGAGGTGGGAACGTGGAGCTTCGAAGCGTCCCGCCCCCACCAGCTCTCCAGGTTTGCTCCCCTGTGGCTTATGTCCAGCTCCTGATGTCTGGTTTCACACCACTTGAAGGGTATCAGAAAGCAGTACGCCTCCCACAGGAACTGCACAATTGACGCCCACCGGTGATGAATTTACTTTCTTTCTAGTTTCTCCTTCCTACAGGAACAAAATTAATTCAATATGCAGAATAAAATATTTATGCAAAGCTTTTTATTAGGTCTTGAACCACAGGACGAAGGACGAAAATATGCCCGAGGGCAGCGTGAATGGCCGCTCAGAGGATGGGCGCTGGCGGGCCGGGCCGCCCGCCAGCGAAGGGGAAGGTCTGTAGACGCGGGCCGGCCACGTCCCGCCCCCCAGAGGTTCAAACGCAGCAATCCCCTGAGATCTGCGGAGAGGTAGCTCCTGCCCTTTGGGAAGTCACAACAGACCCGGCACCAAGAAGCCGTCTGTCCCCACAGGAGTCCCCAGGACACACACACACACACACACACACACACACACGGCAGGTTACGCGGACCGCCGAGCTCCTCCTCTGTGCCTGCGGAGAGCGGGTCCTCCAGCCACCCCAGAGCCGGGCCGGTGGGGAGTGGGGGAAGCGGGGCCTCTGCGGGGCGTCGTCTCTGCTGGCTTCCCCCCTGATCCAAATGCATACAGAGGGCCCGTCACAGAGCCCCGGGCAATTGTCCAGCCGGCAGCAGCCAGACTGACCGTTCAGCCCAGCAGCGGTTTTCCAGGTAGCCAGTCCCCACGAGCCCACACGGCACACGCCTTTGTGGCCCCTTCCCTGCCAGGTGCTGCCTGCTGACCACCGCAGCTGGGTAGGCTCCTGTCCCCCTTGCAGCCCCAGCCCCCAGTCGGAGGATGGCTCCTGTACCCCTCCCCCCCCACCCCAGGGCAGCTCCTGCCTCCCTCCCCAATCCTCCCAGCTGAGGGATGGCTCCTGTCCTCGCCCCCTGCCCCCCCCCCCACCACCTGAGTGACGGCTCCAGGCCTGGGCCTGTGCCCCTCCCCTCAGCCCTCCGCAGGGACACAGGCCCCTGCCCAGAGCTGGGCAGGGAGCACGTCTCTGTAGCCACTGTGTGTGTCTGTGCCCTCCTCTTCTCGAACCATTGAGAGGGCCCACCAAGCCCTGCAGCACGTCGCAGGAAAACGTGTCGCAGGGAAGGAGGTAGGAAAGCAAGAAGCAAGGGCTTGTTAGAAACACAACACACGGCACTGGCTCCCGTCGCGTCCACAGCCAAAGCAGAGCAGAGGGAAGCGGGCGGCTCCCCGATCGGCAGCGTGCGGGGGAGAGAGACCCAGGGAGGGGCCGCTGGGGAGCACCGACGCCTGCCTCACACTCGGGGCTGGAGGCCGCGACTCGTCCTTCGGCGAGGACCGGGCTCCGAGAGGCAGAGCGCTGGGGTCTGGACCTTTGGCCCGGTCTCCTTTGCCCAGGGGTCCTTACCTGGCCCCTGGGTCCCCACCCTGGCCCCAGGGCTCCTCGCCAAGAGCTGTTCTCAGCACTGTCTTTACACAGAGACTGTGTGGCTTCCTCTTTGCTGCTCCCCAACCAATTTTAAAGTTTATCCGCGTGCACGGAATCGGAAAGGGCAGATACAGGGCCATGGCGCGGCAGACACAATTTTCAATATTTTTATTTGCTTCAGAACAAACCTGAATGCCAGTTTTCAGAAGAGAGTTGACACTTTTCACCCTGTAATTGGAAAAAATAACAATATCGAGCAAAAACGGTCTTGCCACAAACGTCCCAATTTTCAAGACAAATGACACTTTGGTCTTGAGATTTGCTTTGATTTCTCAAAAGCATAATTCTAAGATAAATGCTTTACATGCCACTGAAAGTCCCCCCTCCAGCACCCGGAGAATTCTGCCAGCCGATGTGGGTCACCCCACGTGACCAGGAAGGGTCGAAAACCAAGCCTCAGACTCTCACTGTGGCCGGTGCCCAGGCTGGAAAGGAAAATAAGGGTGAGACAAGAGCCTCGTCTCAGAAGCAGGAATGTGTGCGGGGGACGCACTCTGGCCGCCAAGTCCTGGACCCGCTGGGCGGTGTCGTCTTCAGAGACACTTCCTTGGCCGCTCCCCTCACGTCGGGAGCTGGAATTCAGACAGTGCAGGCTGCACGCACTTTGCTACAGCTGACTAAGGAGTAGGTGCAGCGGCCTTCGGGGTGGGGGTCTCTGCGCCCGCATGGAAACGGCCCTCTCCCTCCCCGCAGGGCGGGACGAGGGACAGGGCTCGGTTCTGCGGCCCGAGGGTCTCCCCTCATTCCGGGGGCAGTAAACACACTGCCCGCAAACCCCACTCCAAGAACCTATTGGAGCCCTGACTGCCGTCCGGACGTCCCTTGCCCAGGGAGGTGGCAGGGAGGCACCACCTGGCACCTCCAGGACCCGACTCTCGTCCTCGGTCTGCGGCCACCTCCACGGCTCCCCATCGGGAGGACCATGTGTTCCCCTGGCTGCAGGGTCCGCCTGCGCTTGCTCCTGGCTGCCCGGCCCCTCCCCCACACTCTGCCACTCACCCCAGGGCCTGTCCTTCCTCTTCCAGAAGGTCAGGGCCAGAGACACGGAGCCTCACCACGTAACCTAGAGCCTCTCAGGCTCCCCCGTCTCCACAGGAGGGATGCGGGTGCTGCCCTATGATGCCCACCGCACCGAGATGCTGCCCAGGGCCCTGCTGTCTGCGCTGGTGGCCTAGGCACTGCGTCCCTGGGGACGGTGGGGCCCAGCTTGGGGTGTGCAGGGGGTTCCCCGGACGACCCGGGGGCCAGGCAGCCTTCCTTGTGCCGATTCAGCAGGAAAGAGGCCCGGAGAGGCAGGTCCGCATTAGCAAAGGCCAGGACAGGGCTTTGGGTAGACATGAGCACGGGTCACCAGGACTCTGGGGAGACCCCTGGGTCTCAGGCTGATGAAAGGGGCTGGCAGGCCCCTGGGAGAAGTGGACACAGTGCGCATTGCGAGAGATGTCGCTGGTTATTATGGCTCCAATACTCATTCTTGTTCTCATTCTGGGTTTGAATTAATAGAGCAGTACAAAAATAAAGTTCAGTCCACCCACTTGGGTCTGCCTTTCAGTGGGCACAGGGGACAGACGGCGGTGGGCTCAGGGGACAGAGGACAGGGGGGACAGAAGGCAGCGGGGACAGAGGGCAATGGGGACGGAGGGCAGCGGGCGCAGGGACGGAGGGCCGTGGAGACAGGCGGCTGGTGTCCCCGTTGCCCTGAGGGTAGGGTCACAAGGGCAGCAGGGATCACCTGAAGCTACAGGGAGGCTTCCGAGAACTACCTTCGTCTCTCCGGTGCCTGTGACCTCTTTGAGGCAACCCCTCGAGCCCCTCCCCACTCCCTGCGACCCCGTGGGACCCCAGCCCCACTGCCCTTGGCTGGCAGTTGGGAGCGGACACAGTGTCACCAGGGGAAGCCGCGACCCTCTTCACGGGAGGCTTCCGGCCCGGGGGAATCCCAGCTGGAGCTGAGTGGAGACTGTCCCACGTCCCCTCCACTGGCCGGTCACGGTAACGATGGGGCCCTGGGAGGTGGGCTCTATGGAGATGAAGGGCAGCTTGCTCTCGCTCAGATGAACGCTCTGGGTGGCTCCTGGGGGCGTGGGAGCCCGGTTGGGGGTCCAGGTTGCCGCCCTCCCCGCCAGCAAGGCGAGAGGCAGACTCCCGCACGGAGGGAAGACTTGTGGGGCCCCACGGAGCACGAGGCCACGGGTGTGGAGGAGCCTCGCTCTGCCTGCACCGCGAGCAGCCCCCTATCTCCCGCGGTGCCCACGGACGCGCAGCGGGGGCCGCTCCTGACCCCAAGGCCACACCCGGGCTCGTGATGGCCGCCGCGGTCCAGAGGGCTGGGTCCTTAAGGGGCCCTGGGCTCTGACAGGCAGTTGGGCCTGCAGGCGGGGTCTCCGTGACTCTCGCTACCCATGCGGACATGAGCGGCTGGGGACGTGGGTGTTGGTGTGCTGTGGGAGAAGGGGGTGCCCAGCTGTGCCCCCAAGCCCAGAGGCCACTTCTTAGGAGTGTGAGTCTGAGCACCTGCCTCCCAGTCTGCCCCCCGCTCTGTACCCAGTGCCTGAGGGGACTCCGGACAGGGACTTGATGGTGGGAGCGCTTGCTGCCCAGCTGGGGGCCGGCAGGCAGCCACCTCCACTGTCATGCCCCGGGCGGCCTGCTCCCACGTCTGGTGAGGTGGGGTGCGAGGGTGTGAGGGCGGCCCGAGGGGGGAGTACGGTGCCCAGTGGCCCCCCATGGTCCACGCCAAGGTTCCTGTCTGGCCCATCTCCTGGGTGACAGGCAAAACTGCCAGCTTGGGGAGGCCCAGAGCAGGGAAGGGCTCCAGGGGGCTCCTAGGACCACAGGACCCAGGAGACCCTGTAGCCTGGATCTGTAGCAAGACCCTGGGGCCCTGGGGCCAGGCCGGTCGCCTGCAGAGGGAAAGTGCTCGCCTTTGAAAGTGATCTCCTGGAATGTTCCTGCACCCTGCTCAAGACAGGACACCTGGCCAGAGACACCGAGGGACTGTGAGGTCAACACTGGCACCAGGCTGAGGCAGACACGGCCTTGTGCTTGGGGACCCGTCCACCAGGAGCTCCAGAGTCCCTGCAGGAGCAAACGTGCACCTCAGGGGTGGGGCCCTTCCTGCCTTCGAGCCTCAGCCGGCACTACCCAGCCCTGGAACGGGGGGTCCCGCATCACATCACGTCAGGCCAGGGGGATCTTTGCGGCAAAGGAGGAGCCCGGGAGGGCCAGGAGCCGTCAGGGGCCAAATGCAGGCCTTGCCTAGAACGCGGCACCCCTCTGTCCCGTGCACCTGGTGTCTCTAGAGAGAAACCCGCCGCCTCCCGGATTCGTATCCCAGCCTCGGCCTGTGTCCAGACGCTTCCTTGTCCCCCCAGGGCCCCTCGTGCCCAGGTTCCCTGTGTCTCTTGCAGGAAAGGCTTCTGCGTCGGGTCCTGACTTGCTCATGTGTAAACTCGTGTCTCAGTGTTTCCAAGGATCTTCTAGAAGCAGACACTTTTCCTTCTCTAGAGGTTGATGCCAAAGGGAAGGAGGTCCATCCTCCTTCCCCCTAAGAGGCCCGTGCTGCTGTGGCCTTAAATAGCTCTGAGGCTAGACAGCTAGGAGAGGGTAATGACCCTGGACAAGTCTTATTTTTAAATGTATCTGCTCAGGTTGCAAGAGGAGGCCCGTATAATCTGCACCTGGGATGTTTACTGAGTCTGAGGGGAACCTTTGAAAATAAAGGAGGGAGGGAGCGGGAAGAAGAGAAGGAGAGAGACACAGAAAGACACAGAGAGAAGGGAGAGATAGAGACAGAGAGAGAAGAAGGTAGGGAGGAGCCCCAGGGCCAGCACAGATAGGAATGGGGCTGCCCCGGGCCACCTGGTGGCAGTCAGCATCCACTAGGGGCAGAGGTCACCTGGCTGCCCACCCAGAGGGCAGCCTGACCGTCTGGGGTCCACGGAGCAGACCCTCAGGCCGTCCATGATCCTCCTGACATTGGAGCAGGTGCACCATGGAGAGGGCTCCGTGAAGCCAGCCCGGGTGGAGCTGAGCCATGCAGGGGGTCCGCACAGCTCTGGGGAGGGGGCTGGAGCCTGTGCGATGCAGGCGGCGGGTGATTCCTGGCAGGCCGGCGTCCGTCCGAGATTGGGGGAAGCCCCAGGGCACCAGCGGCCATCGCAGGCATGGGCGTCCTGGGCACTGAGGCCCAGCAAGGGCATCTGGGTGGAAGACACCATACACAGCAGGAGGCAAGGTCATGGGTCACCTTTCCTGGGAGGGACCCACAGGGATTGCACTCGGTGCGTTTGCCACAGAGTCCTGACCCCGCAGGACAGGGCTGAGTCGCCACCAAGACTGTGGACCCCTCACTGCAGCCCGGGGCACAGTTCAGCACACCCTGCTCCCCAAAGCCTCGATGGAAACCATCCAATGTGACGGGCAGAGAGAAAAATGATGTTAGGAACGCACAGAGAATAGCAGCGTCATGTGGCCTAACACCCATGCACTGGAGCCCAGGGGTCGAGGAAAAAAGACAAGGGAGCAGGAAAAAAACCTGAAGAAATAATGGCCCCAATTTTCCTAGATTTGATGAAGAACAATCGTACGGATGGATGAGGCAAATCCAAAGGGAAATAAACACAAAGGAACCACACCTTGTGAGGCTGGAAACTACAAAGAAAGAGAAATTTTTTTAAGTAGCTGGAGGAAAAACTTGGTTCTTTAGAAAGATTAAAACAATTTCGATGTGTCCCTAGGAGATGCATCGGAGAACAAAGCACAGGTTGCCAACGCCAGGAGGTGGGGAGGAGAGCCAACCACAGAGCCCCGGTTATTAAAAGGCAAATCGAGGGATATGAGAAGAACGTTTAGGTTGATAAAGCTGATCGCTAAGATGAAATGCAAAAACTCCTTGAAAAACACAACTTACCCAAACCGTCATGGAACAGAAGTCTGCACGCCAACCCAAGTTAAGGGTCATTCTGCAGACTGACTTGTGCTGTACAAGAATCTCAAGGGTAAGAAATACAGAGACGGGCTAAAAAAAAACCTGTTCAAGATTAAAGGGGAAAGAAAATTCAGACTTCGTGAATATTTTATCGATGGAGAGCAAACCGAGCAGACTGAAAGTGGCCTCATTTGGGGTTTTCTTTGACAATTACCTCCTTTTGCTCATTCTCTTGCTTGAGCCGAGAGAGGGGCCCGCTGGTTAACACTGTCCCTTCGTCCAAGGGCACCTGAAGGTCGATTCTCATCGGCCCAGTCAGTGGCCAGTGAAAAGCACTTAGGACCTTGGAGGGGACACGGCTCATAAGAGAGATTATGAACATTGCTGTCAGGAGGGTAAAAGCTGTTTGTCAAAATACAATGACTGATGTGATCGATAGATTGATTAATTAATTCAACTAAGTAGCTAAATTAGCATCAGATTCAGGATTGACTTTTCCAAGCCAATCTGGATTTTCATTTTCTCCTGAGTTACTTACATGGGCATGGCATGATGTGATCACACGCACTCTCCCTTGTTCAGCTGGTAACTAGTCTACGGTTACGTGATTGTCCAGTCAACTCTGGCTAAAGGGTCCTAGATCTGTGCTGTAATTGCAGAGATTTTGCACTGAGTAGTTCCTTTCCAAGGAGGTTGAGGTGCGTTTTTTTTTGTTGTTGTTGATGCTTTTCCAAGAAACAGAGTCCCCAAGTTCCGATGTGTGGGAAACATTGCCCTCCGTTGAGGGTGAATGCCCGGAGAGCTTTTGGGCCAGGTGCCGACAGCCCTCTGAGCGTCGCATGAGCGCCTTGCTGTGCTGAACCCCTCAGGGCGACGCAGGGCAGGTCCGGCATGAGGAGGCCGTGTGGCAGGCGAGCCTTCGTCCAACTCAGGCCTCCGTGTGGTGTCGGCAACCAGAACTTTAATGAGAGGCATTTCTATGGAAACAAAAGGAAAACAAGGGCTAATAGTTACTATCATAAACTCAATTTCTCAGTTTGGAGAGCAGCCGGTTGAGAACATTTCTGGCTTTGGGCTTCCAGCGTCTTTAGATGGTGGACTAAGGGTGGCAGTTCCATCGTGCTGGGCGCTCCTGGTTTGCAGCTCGAGGTCCCTGCTGGTGTCGGCAGGTGTCCCAGTGAAGTCTCTGAGAGGTCCAGGCAGAGGCAGGCAGAGCGTTATGCCGACAGGACCCGTGGTGGTAACGTCTCTGAAGTTTACAGCAAGCCGTCTGCCGTCATCAAGCTGTTGGACCTTTGGCAAAAGGGCAGTGTCAGTGCCAGTGATTCCAAGTCAGGAAGGTGGGAGGGAAATCGGAAACATCAGTTTGGAGAGTTGTAGCCAGATAGTGGAGGAAACCAGAAGAATTCAGGACCCAGGAGCAGAATCTGGCGAGGGGCTGCGGCTTTCTACCGAACGGTTACTCTTTCTACTCCCAGCCTGTTTTTACCAACGATAATCGCGGCCAGAAAAAGTAAATCTAGTCTCACCGACCACGGCCTGACTATTTACATAAGCGCAGTGGGAACGATGATTTTATGCGTATTCTCAAGTACAACATTCCGGTCAAAGCTTTGGTAAGATCCAGGGGGCTTTATGGGCTCCCACAGTCAATCTTGGTTCCTTAAAACTGTCCAGGAATAAGGAATCTCAGAGATTTTTTTAAAGCATCCCCAGGCTAAGAAACCAAGTCAGAGACTCATCCAATTGTTTCCTGTTCCAAGGAGAACAGATGCCTTTTGAACTTAGGTCAAAACCTATATGGTCGTGAATATAAGATATTTCGATAGGACTTTCTGAATTCCGGAGGGATCAGAAAAAAATAAATGCTTCATTTCTGCTTATGCAAAAGTATATTTCCCCAAACTGCTGTGATTTACGGATAGCTTAAAAGAAAGGAGAAAGGGGATTCTTTAAATCTGGAAAACAAAACACTAAAGAACTAACAATGCTTTGAAGAAAAAGTTATAAAACTTATAACCACCCCATTAGTTCATTCGATCCCAAGTAATCAATTCTCGGTTCACTTGGGTTGGGGCGGGCGGGCCGATGTGTGAATCGGTCTCTTCATTAGCGTTGTAGAAATTCTCACCGAGTTCAACGGCTGGATCCTAAAGTTCTCACCTGTGTTCTGGTCCTTTCCAGGACTCTCCGTGGAGATGAAGCCTTTCTACCTGTGCTTGATTGCAAACACTCTCAGGGAAGAATCAAGAGCCAACAGTAACTAACTATGAAATACAAAAGTTGCAAAAATGGCCACAGTGAAAAGATCTGGTGAGAGCTCACTATTAAACAAGGATGCATTGATGAGGACATGTGGTTATTTCGGTAACATATAGCATTTTGAAACAGTAATTAGAGAGAGACTATACGGATGGCAGGACATTGACAAATTTCTAGGCATTTTGTGTAATTCTGAAAACATTAATCAACACGCACCCAAACAAATAAAACCTAAAGAAGCTAGGTCACAAACGCTGTCTCTGCAGCCCTACCCCAGACCCGCTGAATCAGAGTCTCCAAAAACTCAGAATTACGGGTGCCCATGAGTTCATGACTTTCCTGTGGCAGTCGCGGGGTCCGGCCGGGGTTTAAGCCCACTGCCTGGCGAGCACGGGGCAGAATGAGCCTGGCCCGACTCTGGGCTCCCACAGGCCGGCTGCACGCAGGCCCCTCCCAACAATTAATGGGCATCCACCAGGTTGCTTCACCGTCCCTCACCGTCACTTCCCCAGCCGCCAGCTGCAAACACTTGATCCCCGGAGGAGGCGGGAGGGAGCTTAGAGGAGAGAGGGGAGGTCATTACTGATCGTGGGGCTCCTCCCGCCCAAGCGCAAGGTGGACCCTCTGCGGGCGAGGAGTCCTCCCGCGCACCAGCGCCGGCGGCCCCAGGGGCAGAAGCCGCCCTCACCTCGCGCTCCCACGGCAGCTGAAAGCCTGGCGTGGGGCTCGCTGGGAACCTTCTTCCACACCAGCGTCTTTTGAGTGATCACTGTGATTTATCATAGAAATGAGTGTGTGGTCTTTGCCGGCCCCTGGCACAGAGCTCCTAAAACTCTTGGAATTTCCTAAGTGATGCACCTAAAGGTGTCTTTTGTCCTGTGAACGAGGTGACCCTGGGCCGCCCCTCGGCCGCTGCAGGGTGGGGGCTGGTTGCCAGGAACCAGCTCAGAGATGGGGACTTGGAGCGCTCATCCCGCCCCGGCCTCGGGCTAGAGACCCAGAAGGGGGTGTCCGGAGAGCTTCCGGGGTGCCGGGGGAACCTCTGCGCCCCTTCTCCACCCCTCCCCCTGCACGTCTTCGGTCTTCCTTTCCGGAGCTGTGTCCTTTCCTAAAAAACCAGCGATCCGGTGACTGAACCGTCTCCCGAGTTCCGAGAGCCGCTCTAGCAGCTTGATCGAACCCCAGGAGGGGGTTGTGGGAAACTGCCACCCGCAGCCAGGCACCCAGAAGCCCAGGTGACGGCCCGGACTGGGGACCCGGGACTCACGGGACCGAGCCCTCACCATCTCCAGGGGGACAGTGTCAGGCGGGTCTGGATGGTAGGACACCCAGCTGGGTCAGAGGGTTGCCGGGTGCATTAACGCGCACACACCCCACACCCACACGCCCACACTCACACCCCCCCACACCCCCCACACCCCCGCACACTCACGCACACACACCCCACACCCACACACTCTCACACCCCCCCACATACGACACAGTCTCTCACACTCCCCCCCATGCATGCACATTCTCACACACACACACTCATTCACACACCTCACAACCACACTCTTGTATGCACCCACATGCACACACTTACACACAGTCACACACACGCACACTCGCACAATTCTCACACACACATTTGCACACCCACCCACACTCAACCCCACACGCTCAGGTCCCACACCCATGCAAACACATTCTTTCTCTCTCTCCCTAACACACACACACACACACACGCAAATGCACACTCATACACCCACACCCCCACGCAACACTCACACACATATTCACACACAATCGCACGTGCAAGTGCACACCCACCCACTCTTACACACGCCCACACACCCACACGCGCACCCTCTCGCACATGCACGCGCACTCGTGCCGTCATCCGTGAAGTTGGTCAGATGTCACTCTTCAAAAAGATGTCCGTGTTCTAGTTCGGTGTCCGTGTTCTAGTCCGGTCGTTGAGGCCGTGGCCTCACCTGCAAACAGGGTCTTTGCAGATGTGATTAAGGGTCTTAAGCTGAGATCATTCTGCCAGAGCATGGACCCTAAATGCAACGACTGGTGTCTTCACGAGAGAGGAGAGAGGGATTTGCACCAGACACAGGGGCCAGAGCAGGGGAGGAGCCACGGGAAGACGGGGCAGAGAATGGGACGAGGCTCTGATCCCAGGAACACCTGGGGACACAGGAGCCAGAAGAGGCAGGAAGGGCCCTCCCCCGGAGCCTCCACAGGGAGTCTGAACCTGGCTTTGGGCTTCTGCCTCCAGAACTCCAGAGACATTTCTCCTGTTGAAGTCCCCGCGTATGTGGGTTTGTCGCGGCCGTCAGGCCCCCCGACCTCGGCCTTCTCCTGAAGTGTCCGTGGCATCGGGGATGCGCGCAGGGGGCCGGAGCCTGGTGCCACGTCCATCCAGGGGTGTTGTGCTCCCGGGGAGGGGCCGACAGCCTCTCCCTGGGCCTCGTGAGGGGGGGCCAGCACGAGGCCGCTCCCGCCCGCGGACTCTGGACCCGCACCTCCAGGGCAGGTACCAGGAGGGTGGACGGACGGGAGGAAGAAGGCAGGACCCCCCAAACACCCAGCCGGGCATCGGCCGAGACGTGGAGAAGGGAATAAGGGAATGGGGTTCAGAGCCAGCTTGGGAGAGTTACTGAACAAGACTGACTTTCACAAAGCGAGTAACAAAAAGCTCTTACATTTTTCATTTTCAATCAGTCTGCACTATAAACATCTTTGTTTGGTTTTCACTCTGGGCAGGGAGGCCATTTAAATTTTAATTTTAATAGCTCCAAAATATGAGGGCTGTTACTCTTGCCTACGTTCTTTTCTTGGAAAAGATCAGAAGCTCCTTGCCAAAAGGAAAATAAGTCACTAGCTTAATAAATAATGAAACACAAAGCAAACTACTAATGCTTAATTTTTCCTACCTCCATGAATATTTCAGCAAACAATGGAGGCTCTTTATATCGCAATAACAAGGGCTCCGGGGGCCAGGGGACGGAGGCGGGGGCGGGCTCTTTCTTCCCTTGACTCTCCCGATGTCATTTGTTTAAAATTAAGGCAGGAGTTAGTATCATTTTCCGATTCACTGAAGAAAGACATTTATATTCCAGACGACACCTGATGGCATCTGCGTGCACACACCTTCCCGAAGGCAGCGGTCAGCTTCCTCTCCCAGAAGGTGTTTGTCAGTGAGGCTGGACCCCGCTCTGCCTGCCGTGCACATTGGCGACGCGCTGAGCACCTGCCTCATCGTGGTCCGCCCGTGTGCGCCGACGGCTCGGTGACGCCAGTGTCCCACGTGGGACGGCCAGCTGTCATGCACGGTGAGGGAGACCGGCAGGGACAGGGCTCGCCTGCTTGGGGCACACACGTGGGGAAATCTGTCACAGATACACACGTGTGGGCACACGCTCACACTCACATACCCCCACCCTCAGAACCGGCTGGCCTGTGCCCAGGGGCTCCCAGGGCACGGGCTGGCGGCCAGAGGTTTCAACTCCCCAGAAATTGCGACGTTTCCGGCTTGCCTTCATGCCACCGAGCCCCTCGTTCTTCCGGCTTTACGAACATGATGAAAGCCACCCTCGGTCAAACCATTTCCAAAATTCCCGGGACATCGGCCGACACCGTGACCTAGTGACCCTCCCCTTCCCACCTCTCACAGCCTCACGGTAAGAGCCCTCCCTCTTCCCCCGGGCAGGTGCCAAGCCTGGTGCGCACTGGGGACACAGAAACGGCTCCCAGGCCCTGCCACCCTCCCAGGCACCTGAGGCCCGGTCAGGACAGTCGGGACTCACACATGTTCTTTCCCCTCAGGGGACAGTGTGTGGCATCCCGGGAAGGTGTGGCCAGGCACGGGGACCTCTGCACTGACTTGCAGCTGTTGTTTCACACTTGCAGGGGGGCCTCTCTCCTAGCAGTGAGGGGAGGGAGCCAAGTCAGGACGAGGGGGGCGACACGAGCCAGGCAGTCGGGTGGTGGCCCATCCAGGCTGCGGGTGTGGGCGGCTGAGTTCCTCACCCCTTCATGTTCTGTCCACACCCCCGTTCGCCCACCTGCTCGGCGGCCTGGCCAGAGGGGTGGGATACGGGATCACCCTGTTGGGTCAGACGTGGCCTTGTGGCTGAAGTCACTGAGCTGGGTCAGCCCCAAGGCCAGCGTCCATCCCTAGGAGGCTGCTCGGCTGCGTCGTGGGCTGGCCCGGCCTCGGGCTTGCTGTAAGGGTCCCGTGCAAGTTGCTGGGGTGGGGTCTCAGGAGCACGGGTGAGGCACAGAGGAGAGAGGTGGAGGGCCAGGCACACAGTGTAGACGGAGGTAGAGAGCTGGGCACACAGTGTAGACGGAGGTAGAGGGATGGGCACACAGTGTAGACAGAGGAAGGAGGTGGAGGGCCAGGCACATCATGTAGACGGAGGTAGAGGGCCAGGCACACAGTGTAGACGGAGGTAGAGAGCTGGGCACACAGTGTAGACAGAGGTAGAGGGATGGGCACACAGTGTAGATGGAGGAGGGAGGTGGAGGGCCAGGCACACCATGTAGACAGAGGTAGAGGGCTGGGCACACAGTGTAGACGGAGGTAGAGGGATGGGCACACAGTGTAGACGGAGGTAGAGGGATGGGCACACAGTGTAGATGGAGGAGGGAGGTGGAGGGCCAGGCACACCGTGTAGACAGAGGTAGAGGGCCAGGCACACCGTGTAGACAGAGGTAGAGGGCTGGGCACACAGTGTAGACGGAGGTAGAGGGATGGGCACACAGTGTAGATGGAGGAGGGAGGTGGAGGGCCAGGCACATCGTGTAGATGGAGGTAGAGGGCTGGGCACACAGTGTAGATGGAGGTAGAGGGCCGGGCACACAGTGTAGACGGAGGTAGAGAGCTGGGCACACAGTGTAGACGGAGGTAGAGGGATGGGCACACGGTGTAGACAGAGGAGGGAGGTGGAGGGCCAGGCACACCGTGTAGACAGAGGTAGAGGGCTGGGCACACAGTGTAGACGGAGGTAGAGGGATGGGCACACAGTGTAGACGGAGGTAGAGGGATGGGCACACAGTGTAGATGGAGGAGGGAGGTGGAGGGCCAGGCACATCGTGTAGACGGAGGTAGAGGGCCGGGCACACAGTGTAGATGGAGGTAGAGGGCTGGGCACACAGTGTAGACGGAGGTAGAGGGATGGGCACACAGTGTAGACGGGGGTAGAGAGCTGGGCACACAGTGTAGACGGAGGTAGAGGGATGGGCACACAGTGTAGACGGAGGAGGGAGGTGGAGGGCCAGGCACACAGTGTAGATGGAGGTAGAGGGCCGGGCACACAGTGTAGACGGAGGTAGAGGGCTGGGCACACAGTGTAGACGGAGGTAGAGGGATGGGCACACAGTGTAGACAGAGGAGGGAGGTGGAGGGCCAGGCACATCGTGTAGACGGAGGTAGAGGGCCGGGCACACAGTGTAGACGGAGGTAGAGGGATGGGCACACAGTGTAGACGGAGGTAGAGGGATGGGCACACAGTGTAGATGGAGGTAGAGGGATGGGCACACAGTGTAGATGGAGGAGGGAGGTGGAGGGCCAGGCACTCAGTGTAGACAGAGGTAGAGGGCCAGGCACACAGTGTAGATGGAGGTAGAGAGCTGGGCACACAGTGTAGACGGAGGTAGAGGGATGGGCACACAGTGTAGACAGAGGAGGGAGGTGGAGGGCCAGGCACATCGTGTAGACAGAGGTAGAGGGCCGGGCACACAGTGTAGATGGAGGTAGAGGGCTGGGCACACAGTATAGATGGAGGTAGAGGGATGGGCACACAGTGTAGACAGAGGTAGAGGGATGGGCACACAGTGTAGATGGAGGAGGGAGGTGGAGGGCCAGGCACTCAGTGTAGACAGAGGTAGAGGGCTGGGCACACAGTGTAGACTCCTGCTCTGGGCCTGGGGCTCAGTCCTGCTGGGACCCAAGAGATGTGGAGCAGCTCGGGCAAGTGACTCCCACGGCTGAGTCTCTCAGGGGGGGCTCGGCCCCGGGGGACATGGCAGCCCACTGTGCTGTGGGCAGGTCCACACAGGCGGGCCAACCGCACCCTTGCATGGACTGCAGAAAGCCCCTCTCCCAGGATAAGTGCAAAAATCACCCCCAGGGCTGATGAGCCCCCGAAGGTGCCTGGGAGACACTCCACCGTGACCCCAGTGGGCGGGGGGCAAATGGCCAGGGGAGGGTGGGTCCTCTCCGCCTGGGGGCCTTGGCCACGTCGCCCCTACGCCTGGTCCCTCTTGTCTTGAGGTCAGCATGGCGAGAACAGGGCCTGGTCTTGATGATGGAGTTTGTGGCCCCTGCTTCTAGAGAAACAAGACAGGCCCGCGGGGAGGTTTCTGCCAGGGCCACCTGAGAAATGCGGGGTGTCCCCCGACCTGGAACCTGGGGGATGTTTCTAGGGAAAACTCTAAGGTGACAGTCTGCGTTAGTCTGTGTCTGCCCCTTTAGCCGGGGACTCCGGGGCCCCGATAAGGGACCCCCCACCCTGAGCTTGACTGACCTAAGTCCTACCGGGGACAGCAGCACTGGGGCTGCCACCCTCAGAACCCCCTGTTGGCATGGCTCTCCCCACACGGCGACAAGCAGCTTTCAAGTGCAGACCCCTGTGGGGACTGTGGCCTGGAGGTGGGGGGGGGCGGGTGCTCGGGGATCCCCGAAGAGGATGGGGATGGGCCCAGACCCATCACTCCACGACCCCCCCTGACCTGGGCCTGAGCAGGGCAGCCGGACCCCTGAGGGGACTGGACAGAGAGGGTGCGGGGAGGAGCCGTCGCCTGGGCTGGGCACGCATATCAGGGTCCAGTGAGGAGCTGTTTTCAGAAGGTCACAGTGGCCAGGCCACAGTGGAGCCCAGGGACAGGCTGTGTACACAAACCCTAGGCAGGGACACCCCATGTCCAGGCGGCAGAGAGGAGCCACCGGCAGCCCCACGAGGTTGTGGGGGAACCCACGTGGCCGCGAACCCCGAGTGGTCCTGAGTGCAGGGAGGCGGCCCCAGGATTCCGGAACCCGGTGAGCACTTCCTCATTTTACTGCCCAGATGTGGAGAGCAGACACAGGAATCCACAGTGCCCCTCGGCCAAGGGGCCAGTGACCTGCCACCCAGAGGCCGGGGTGTCAGGCCTGGGGAGGGGCCGTGCCCTCCCCAGCAGGGTCTTCGTCTGGGGAAGCCCCTTCAGGACACCCGGGGTCCTTGCTGTGAGTGAAGCCCAACGTGGGCCACTTGGAGAGGGCGAAGGTCACCGGTCTACGGGCATCTGCTGTGGTTGGCCAGTGACACCTCCACCACAGGGGACCCTGTCAGCTGGATTTCCGACTAGGACCCTTGTGAAACTTCACCGATCTGCACACAAGTGGCTACCTGCTTGTGACTGTCGGGAGACTTACCTGGTGCCTGTCCTCGGGACACTCAGGGCCACTTAGACGTCACCAGCATGCGGGGTGTCCTGCCCGTGTCCCGCCCTCCAGGTGTGGGGTCGGGGGGGCCGCGGCGTTAGCCAGCACGTGCCCTGCTCCCTGTTTGACACCCGGCTCCTTGTGTGGGCAGACAGCAGTCACAGCGTTGCCCCAAGAAAGGACAGGACCGCTGGGCACCCCCTGGAGGGGGCAGTCCTTACACTGGGCTGGCCTGCGGGACCCAGGCCCGAGGGGCTCCGTGGCTGGCAGGTGCCTGGAGGGGGCGGTACCAGGACATCAGGGGGCCGTGGGGCAGCCCGTCCCCGGGAGCGTGTGTGGTGCCTCTGGGGGTCCTGGAAGGCAGGCGGCCGTGGTCTGTGCGTGAGGACGGCGGGCTCACGGGGGGCATTCCCAGGGGTTCCCAGCTTCGGTGAGTCCAACCGTGAAATTTTTCTTTCTATCAAATCGCCGAGCACAGTCACAGCCGACTGAGCCTGCATTCAAACAGCCGCCTGCGGCGTCGGGGCTCCGGGAGGGAGGACGGCGAATGCCCGTGAATGGTGGCAGCGAGCCGGAGGAGAGGGGACAGCTGCAGACACACAGCCGGCGCCTCCGCGGAGGCTCTTTCTTCCCCGGACCCAGGAAGGGGCGGTCTCCGGGGACGCAGATGCTCAGGGCCACTGGAGCCGAGCAGGCGCCCTTGCAGCTGGACCTTCACCAACTGAGCCCAGGAGCCCCGTTCAGAGGTCCGGGCACCAGCGCGTCCCAACACCACCTGCGTGCTCCCAACCCAGCCCAGACTCGCTCCCCGGACTCAGAGGGCCCCCCGGGCAGGGCCAGCGTCCCCAGTCTACAGACGGAGAAACTCGGGCGTGGCGGCTGAGCGAGTGGCCGGCAGCTGCCCCACGAGGCGTTAGCGGCCCGCGGGTCCGGTTCCAGAGCCCGAGCCCCGCGGGGCGCCTGCCGCCTCCTCCCCTCAGCGCCCCGGCCGCGGCCCCAGCACCTGCCCCGCGTGCCTTCCGGGTCCTGCCTCGGGCCTAGAGGAGCTGGGGCTGCGGAAGGAGGCACCTCCCGCCCCCACCTGTCCCGGCGGCCGCTCCGAGGACACCGTGAGGTGTTACAGACCCCGTCCCTTCTGGAAGCGGGAGCTCTCTGAACCCCGGATGGAGGCCACCCCTTGTGGTGGGACACGGGGGCTGGGGTGGGAGCAGAAGGAGGGGCCGGGAAGGGGCGAGGCGGTAATCTGGGGGGCAGTGGCAGAACTGGGGGTACGAGAAGGGACAGGCTCAGCCCGGTTTGGGAGGCAGAACCCACGCAGACACCGATGTTGGGTCCTGTGTAACCAGTCGTGTTGGTAACGGCCACACTGGTGGTGCGGACACCTCTTCCCTGCACGCACGGCAGGGTGGGGACGCCGGCGGGGGCGGGGGGCGGTGCGGGGTGGGGACCCAGTGCCACAGGCCGCGTGTGGAAGCTCTGGGCAGAGGAGGTGCGGCCGGCCGGGGTCGCCGCCGGCCCTCCTCACCGGGGTGCCGTGTGTGTGTCCTCGGTCCGTCCGCCTTCTCCCCAAACCACCGTCCTTCCCACGCAGACACGTGACCAGTGCGGTCCTGACCTCGGGGTTTTCCTCTCTCTTCTTAGCGGACAGTTCAGCTCAGGCCCATCTCCGTCTTCTTCCTTCTGCACCACCGGTCCGACCCCCGTGCCTATGCTCCTGCCAGCGCAGGGTCACTTTCCGACCAGTTTGTAGACATTAACCAGGAAACCAGCCTTCCCTTCACTGCCTTTTGCAAAGTGTCCTCAGGGGTTCCTTTGTCCGTTCACCCCCTTGCAGTGGGATTTTTCTCATTTTGAAGTTTCCGGGCTGTCTTTTTGTGGTCATTTATCGTCTGAGTTTGTGTCTTACTTCGACCGGACTAAACGTCTGTCATTCTCCTGCTTTCTTCTGGAATTTTCCATCCCATTCAGCTTTCCTATTTCGTTTGTGGATTCCCCTAGGACGATTTGCTGTAGGAGTGAGGTCTGGCCGTCTGGCTCTCAAGCTCTGGTGGCAGGGCCACCTCCAGCCTGACCCTGGATGTGCCAGTCGCCCTGCTGCTGTGTGCGTGCCCCAGGACACAGTCTAATGTCCTGACCTCACAAAATGTCTGTTACCCAGGAGGACTGGTCTAACCTCGACTTCGCTACAGAATGTTTTGAATGCATATGTATTTGTCAAAATCAAATTTAGAATGAACGTGATCAGTTCTTACACACACACACCCTTTTACGGACTATTATTAGAATTACATCAACTTTACAGGTTAATTTAGGGAGAATTAATATCTTTGGAATACTGGCCTTTTCTATGAATATGGCAGTTTCTTTTATTTCTCTTCTGAACTTCAATAGCATTTAAAGTTTTCTTTGTGAATATCTAACCTATTTCTTGTCAGATTTCTTCCTTGGACTCGAGTGCCAGTGTTGTCATGGTTATGGCAAACAGGGCCGTTTTCCCATTTTTCTTTTAACTGGTCACTGTTTTCATAGGACATCTGCGGATTGTTACGAGTAATTTTGCAGCTGGCCTTTTAATCCTCCTGTTTGTAACATGCCCCTGGAGTGGCCAGGCACAGGGCCCTGCCTTCCTGAAACAAAAGCCAATTTACTTCCTTTTTTCCCCCTCTTTATGCCTCTGATTCCTTTACTTTATCAAATTGTATCAAAGTAATATTGAACATCTCTGTCTTGCTTCTGACTTAATGAGAATAACGATAGTCTCTCCTTAGGATCCTGGCAAATGTGGACCTAATTAACTTAGAGCTTTCAATCAAGAATGGACGCTGGATTTTATCAAATGCCTTTTAGGCACTTTGGAAATAATCATGCATTTTTTTTAATCGATGCTCGTTACATGTTGATTTAGAAGAAAAAAATGTCTGAGTGTTAAACTACCTTTGAATTCCCAGGATGAGCCCACCTGGACGGTCTTTTCCTTTCTTTTCTTTTCTTTTCTTTTCTTTTCTTTTCTTTTCTTTTCTTTTCTTTCTTTTTCTTTTCTGTTAGATTCTACTGGCTAATATTTTATTTATTTTAGATTTTTACATTGATATTCACATCCAAGATTGGTTTGGAGCTTTCATTTCTGTGCTACCTTTGTCAAAATTAAATATCGATGTTGTTCTGCTTTAATGGACATAATTTGGAAGATTTCCTTCTTCTTCTACGCCCTGAGACAGCTTAAATAGCATTAATTATTAATTCTGTTTAAAAGAATTAATATCTTTGTAAGATTGAGTCTCTGTATCCAAGAATGTGGCGGATCCTTCCCTTTTCTCCAGTCTCCTGGAAATAGCAATGGAGTTAGCTTTTCCGTGAAGATTCTGCACCCTGCCCTTGGTGACGTCGGGTCAGGGTTCAGGGTGCACAGCCTTCTGTCACAGTCGCTGCGTCTTCCATGGGAACGGATCCACTGACAGGGCTTTTTCTCCCAGGTGCCCTCCTACTTCACATTTTCCTAGAAAAGCATCCACATAAATGAGGTTCTGTAAGTGATTCCTCCTGTATCATTTATTAGTTTGCCCATTTGTGCTTTTTCGACATTTCTTAATTGGCAACAGGATAACTTGGTATTGGATTTCTTTGGTTCTTCTGTTTTCCAATCATTTTTATTATTACCTTTTAAGTTCCTTTCTTGTGTTTTTATGTTAATGTTATTCTTTCTAAAACTTCAGTTGGATGGTTGATATTCTGTTTGGTTCACAATCTTAAATATATTTTTCCTCAGAGGACTGTCTTTGGCTGGAATGTGCATGACTTTTCCTCTGGTTATTTCTGAGATGCTCTATTTAATAAATTTGTTTTGATTTCTTCTTGAATCTCAGAGTTGTTTGAGACAAAGGTGTTTTTATTTGGTTAGTAAGGCTGTTTGTAGTTGTGGGTTTTTAAAAAATTTTTTTAAGGTTTATTTATTTTTGAGAGAGAGATGGACAGAGTGTGAGCAGGGGAGGGACAGAGAGAGAGAGAGGGAGACACAGAATCTGAAGCAGGCTGAGCTGTCAGCACAGAGCCCAATGTGGGACTCGAACCCACGGACCACGAGATCATGACCTGAGCCGAAGTAGGACGCTTAACCGACTGACCCTTGTAGCTGTGTTTTGATGTCTGATTTTGCTGTCATGTCAGACAATGTTCTCTGCACTCTTTCTACTTTGGGGACTGTTCGAGGGGTTTTGGGGAACCTCATTTGGGATCGGTATTTGAATGTCCACAGGCACTTGAGACAAAAGTTTTTTTCTCTATCCTCAGCATATGATATAGGTCCCCATTGGAATCTCTAGCTGATACATAACATTTTACGTTTGCCTTCTTGGCCCATCATTAGCTGAGACAGAATTAAAGTTTCTTGTTATGAATACTTTCTACTGGTTTTACTGATACTTTCTTAATTCGACCTTAACCTTGTCTGATGGCAGGACGCACTCTATCTCTGGCCTGTTCTCTTCTGTCCCATCTCTCTGGGTCACTCAAGTGGTCACGGGTCCTGCTTTAACAGCAGGTAACTACTTTGCTTTGTGGTCCCATGTCAGTCTTTTGCATTCAGCAGGTGTGTGTCAGGCCCATAACACTTACTGATATGACTCTGGTCTTATTATATTTTATGTATTTATATCTATTTGTGGTTTATTTATATTTTGCATTTATTCATATTTTTGAATTTTTATACAACGCTTTCTGTTTTGTATTGTTTTTATTTTTTTTTCTTCCCCCCAAATGATCTGTGGATTCTGTGCCTCGGTCTGTGCGGCTGGTCCTCCCCCTGTGAGGACGCGCCTCGTGGGGAAGCTTCTCCCGGGGGCCGGGGCATGGCCGCGGTGACCCAGGGCGCCAACGCTCCTGTGCTCCTGCCAAGTTCGATGGATGCTGATACTTCCTCAGTTTGTCTAGGGTGTGCTATGCTATTTAAATCTCCTCACACTTTTATTGACGGATACACAAGTTCCAAATGTCTTCTCAAAAACTGTTTTCCACCCACCGCCTCCCCTGTTCACATCTCCTGTGCTGCCTCCTCCACGCTGACCGCCGTGTCTCTCTGTGGACGAGGCTGCCCTTCCGATGTCTTCAGGAACGGCTCTGCGAAACCCCACCCTCCAGTCCTTGCAAGGTGCTGGGTTCTGAGCGGTGCTGCTGGGTAAAGTAGAAGATACCTCGTTAAATTAGAATTTCAGGTGAACATCAAATAATGTTTTTAGCATGAGTATGAGCTGTGTGAACATTTGAGTCAGGACCGTGTTTTATGGGACATATTCACACTGAAAAGTAATGTTTTATCTGAAATTCGAATTTGACTGGGTGTCTTCTCTGTGCATGTGTGTGATTTGTTAAATCTGCCAACTCTAAATCTGAGTGACGCGGGCGACTGGAAGCCAGCGTCCCCTCACCTCTTAGGCGACCGTGACAGGTGGTAACGCAAGGTGGGAACGCGACAGCGGACTGAAGGCCAGAGCTCCAGAGGTAGTGGCGGTCAGGCCGGATGGAGACGCTGACGGAAGTCCCCCGGGGGCACTCGGGGCTCTGCGCTGCCCCCCCGGCCCACAGAACCGTTCATTCTTGGGAGAGGTGAAGCCAGAGGCCCCTGGTCCAAACGTTGGGAGGCTGGGGACACCCCTGCCTCGTTGAGGTCTGCAGTGGCCGCTGCGGGGTCTCCCCGGCCCCACCAGATCCCCGCAGCACACGCTCCAGCCTGCTCTTCCTCAAGGCTGATGTCCTAGAGCCCCGCCTGGGTGCCCCTCGCCTGGGATTCGGGGCCATCTGTGACCTGCCTGTGACTTGTTTGCCAAACTTATACAGAGGCCACAGCATGGTGCCGACCAGGAGCTGAGAGGCGGCCTTGAAGCCGCGGCCTGGGCATCTGGCTTCAGGAGCCGTCTGACAGCCCCACGGAAGGCACGGCACCGGCCCCGTTCTGCTGGGACATTGCCTGCTCGGCCCAGAGAGCGCTGAGACCGAAGTCTCTGGGACAAGGCTGAGCTCCGGGAGAGCCCGCGTGCCCCACCCGGTAGGCCCCCCCAAGCCTGGCCCGTCTGCCCCCCTCCCACGGACATGCCAGCCCCTTCTGCCACACAGCACTTTGTCCTCCAAGGCGGGCCCAGGACAGGGGTGAGTGAGTCTGGGTCAGCAGGTGCGAGGCTGCTCCTAGGGGCCGCGCCCACTGGATGGAAGACAGACAGGGGCCAGGTCCAGAGGAGGACCCAGCGCCTCCCTCCCCGCCTGCCCCCGGCCCGGACCTGGGCGGGATTGGGGTTGGCCGCTATTCACACCGGACGCACAATCCCAGAGACACCACGTAAATTGGGAATGAAGGGAGGTCACTGGGGCCACCGTGGCAGTGGACTCAGGCTTTTGCCACCTGTCCGGTCCCCTGAGTAGCGTCAAGGAAGGAGCGAGAGAGGAAGCTCAGGTCTCCAGTCGTCCATCTTCAGCCAGAGCTGGGGCTGGCCGACTTCGCACAACAAAGACAAGTGACGGCGTCTCAGCAACTCCTGCAAGTGGGACCACGGACTTTGCATGAATCCCAAAGAGGGAACCTGGGTCCTCAGGGGACTCCTCCCCACCCCCAGCATCTGGTGGCTCCCACACGGATGACTTCTCTGTTGGGCATTGTCCTGGGTGGACGGCACCTTATGTGTAGGACACATGGTCTCTTCAGGCTGGGGGGGGGGGCACATTTCTGTTTCTTTTGGAAGTGCTGTGGTTCTAAACATGGTCAGGCTTGAAGCCGTGTCCAGGCAGGTGTCCGCCCCGCGTGGGTGCAAGGTTCCCGCGACACCTGAGGCTCCCACAGGTGGCTGGACCCCTGGGAAGTCCAGGACCTGGCCGGAGAAGACCACCGTGCTCGTGAGAGGGCAGGTACCCCGAGGTGCGGGAGGCAGTGCTAGCCAGTCACCCCTGCCGCCATGGGGGAGCCTCTGTCCGGGGTCGTTGTGGCTGAGTCTCATCTCTGTTGTTCTGGAACACAGAACGTCTTTCCCTCCAGTCTTTCAGCCGCTGATGACAGTGGACAAAGCAACAGAGAGACAGGTGTCCCCACCTGCCCCCGCCTGTCAGGTGCACGCAGAGGGAGAGCGTGCCGTCCAACCCCGGCAGCACAGAGACCCAGGGCCCTGGGTGGGGGGCAGGGGGAAGGGCAGGGCAGGGTGACCATCCACTCTGAGGCAGAGAACTTGCTAGAATTGACATGTTTATTTCTCTTCCTTCTTCAGATCAAAGGCCTCTTGAGTAAGAATTAGAATTGTCTAAGGAACAGTGACTTTTTCCTGACTTTCCCTCCAAATACATTTTTGATGGTAAACTTTAACTCTCTGGGAGAGGGGCAGTGAACCACCAGAAGGGATCTCTGAGGTTCTGCAGACAGGAGCTGGGGCGCGGCTGGTGCGCATGTCCTGCACCCTCGGAGCGGCCGACAATGGAGGGAACCCCTCCCCCCTAACGTCACTGGGAGAGGACAAAGTGCCAGAGCTCTGGGACCGCGGGGGCACTGTTTCCCGGGGCCGTCGCCCTGTGAGGCTCTCCTGTGCAGCCAGTTGGTTAGAACCACACCACACCCCCACTCTCCCTGCAAGGTCAACCCTGTCCTCCACTGAACAAGCCTCCTTCGGGCCGCTTCTCCCCACTTCGCCACCACCAGGCCCTTTGCTCGGGAGCTGCCTGGGACTGAAGGGCCCCGTCTGCCCCTCCCCCACCTCCAGACCCCCTGGACGACAGCCCCATGGGTCCGCCCTCCCAGGCGGGCTTGTCCCGGATGGATGGTCCCCCTTCCCCAAGAGTGCCAGGCTGCCTGCCTGCCCCAACGGGTCCAGGGCAGCTGCCCAGGTCAGAGCAGGGTCCCCAAGCAGGGGGCAGGGGTTAGGAGACTTGAACACACAGGGAACTATTTGGGGCCTCCTCAAGCAGGCGGTGGTTGCAGGTCACCAAGTGTGGTGCTCTAGGCCAGGCCTGGGGGCTCCTGAGCTGGGGGTGGGGGCGGTCCCAGGGGCATCTGGCCCCGTCAGTGGGGAGAGGTGACAGCAGGGCCTTGCTCAGGTTTGGGCGCTCGGAAACCGCACCCCATTGCCCACCCGTGCGTCCACCCTGCCCACAGGGGCCTGCTCTCCACCCGAATGCCCGCAGCAGGCCTGGAGCTGTGCGTTAGGCACGATGCCCGGCACAGGTGACCGAGTGCTGGCTCCAGACTGTGCAGGTGTCCGTGGCCCTGACACCCTCCCGGGGGTCCCATCCTGCCAGGGCCTCCTGGAAGCATCTCACTTCTTCCCAGATATTTCTGCCGAAAGAACTGGGCCATGACCCAAAGACCTCTCTCCCCAGGGTGGGGCTGGGGCCATGCGGAGCGCCCCCCCCCCCCCGCCCCCCGCCAGAAGTGTGCCAGCAGATCTCTCCTGTTTGCAGGACATTTTCCACGGATGATGTTTGAGTTTGGCTGCTTCCTCCACCAAATCCTGCTGTGGGGACAGTGAGGGGAAAGCTGCAGTTCTGGAAGGTTCTCCTTGCCTTGTGCTTTGCGCACAATGAAAACCCCTCTGGGAATCCTTCTCCTGCTTGTTCTCATCCTCAGACCAGGGCCTGAAGGGGAAAGCCATCAGCCCACCAGCTCTACCAACTACGGCAGGCAAAGTCCTCAGGTCCCGGCGGGTGGGGGAGGCAGTGAGCCCCTCCCACACTGGAGACCCATCAGGAGAGAGGGCCCCCAAGTCACCTTCCTGCAAGGTTCTGTAAAAACAAGACAACAGGCCCAGACTGGAGCCGCTCACGCTAAGCCCCGCGTCACCAACCCGAGGCCTGACGACAGGTTAGGCTCCCCCAGAAATGGATCCTCACAGCAGTGAGGCGGGAACTGCCCCGCCCGCGAGGGGTTGGTCATCTGATCGGGCCCCCGCCATCCCCTGAAGAAGACCGACCCACCAACCCGCCTTTGGCTACCGTAACCTGCTCGTCCGCTCCTTCCACCTCTAAGTTTTCCATCGCGTCCGGCCCGTCGAGCGCCTTCCTGTCTGCTGGGTGGGACGCCGCCCAACTCAGGAATCATTGAAGAAACCCGATAAAATCCTTAAATGCACTCAGTTGACGTTTGTTTTTGAGCAGTTCCAAAAGAAGCTGCCATTTTGGGTCCAGGGTCGGTGGCTACGTGGGTGCCTGGTCTCCACGCCCATGAGGCTGTGGGGCCCGAGCGGGGTGTGCGGGGCGGCCTGCATTAAACAGGTGGAGAAGTTGTGTCTGCCTTGGACCTGCCACCGGAAACAGAGGGCGCGTCCCCGTTTCGGGTACAGGAGGGTGTGGGGGGCTGGGACTGGGGGTTCCCTCTGGCTGCGCCCACTCGAGCCTGCTTCACCCCAGCTCTGTGGCTCTGGGCTCACAGGCAGATGGACCCGCGTGCTTGAAACACTTGAAAAAACTGCAGATTCCCTGGAACAGCCGTGCGGAGAAACCGCAGAGAAACTTCAAGATCAGCCACAGAACGGTACCAGGGAAACAAGGCCCGAGGCTTCTCCGCTGCAGCCCGGGGGCCACGCCAGGGGCTCGCGTCCCTCCAGCCACGCATCTGCCACATTGCACAGCTCAGGTGACCTTGACTGTGACCGCCAGAAAAATGCTCCACAGATCTCTACGCTGACTGTCATTGTCCCTGTTTCTTCGCCAAAGAAGTGAAGGGATCAGTGCCACAGACCCACTCGATACTTGAGTAGCAAAGCATGTTTCACAATTTGAAAATTAAGCTTTTTTTTAACACTTTATTTTTTTTTTAATTTTTTTTAACGTTTATTTATTTTTGAGACAGAGAGAGACAGAGCATGAACAGGGGAGGGGCAGAGAGAGAGGGAGACACAAAATCGGAAGCAGGCTCCAGGCTCTGAGCTGTCAGCCCAGAGCCCGAGGCGGGGCTCGAACTCACGGACCTCGAGATCGTGACCTGAGCCGAAGTCGGACGCTTAACCGACTGAGCCACCCAGGCGCCCCTTAACACTTTATTTTTAAGTAATCTCTACATGAAAGGTGCGGCTCGAACTCACAACCCCGAGGTCAAGAGTCACACGCTGCCCGGGCCGAGCCGTCCTGAGAATTAAGCTTTTAGACTACATATCAGAAATGATGGGATCTGTAGTGCTCCGATGCAAATTCATACCCTTGCTTATATTAACAAGAAAAGGTGAAAATAATTTAATGAGGCATCTGACTCAAGAAGAACCAAAACGTACTGCCAAGTTAAGTGACAAAAGGGTGGGGTAAGAATTAAAGAAGAAATTGATCAACAACAAATTGTAGGATCAGCAAATACACCCGAAAGCTCATTCTTTAAAAAGAGGAAGATAATTAAAAAAAAACAAACCTGTTAGCTTAGCTAACCAAACCAAGAAGGAAAAAAAGAGACACAAAATAAAGAAATGATAATAAGGAGATAACCCGAGACACAGAGGAAACGAAAAACAACCATAAAGACTATTTTGTTCAGGTCTGTGCGTTCTAAAGTTTGGGTGACATAGATGCTTTCCCAGAAAAATACAGGTGGACTCGGGAGAAGCCAACTATCACAGGGAAACAGTCGTCAAGTTTGTGACTCTCCCTCACTCACACTTGGGCGAGAGCACGCACACCTATGCGCACACATATACACAGCCATGCACATACACATATACACCCCCCCACATACACACCCACATATACACCCCCCCACACACCCACGCACACACATACACACCCACGCGCACACAACACACCCACATGCACACACATATACACCCCTCACATACACACCCACGCACACACATACACACCCACGCGCACACAACACACCCACATGCACACACATATACACCCCCCCCCACACACACCCACGCACACACATACACACCCACGCGCACACAACACACCCACATGCACACACATATACACCCCCCACATACACACCCTCGCACACACATACACACCCATGCACACACACACACACCCACGCGCACACAACACACCCACATGCACACACATATACACCCCCCACATACACACCCTCGCACACACATACACACCCACGCGCACACAACACACCCACATGCACACACATATACACCCCCCACATACACACCCTCGCACACACATACACACCCACGTGCACACAACACACCCACATGCACACACATATACACCCCCCACATACACCCCCCCCACACACACCCACGCACACACATACACACCCACATGCACATACATATACACCCCCCCACATACACACCCATGCAACATACATATACACCCCCTGCACACACACACCCACGTACACACATACACACCCATGTGTTACACATATACACGCCCCCACATACACACCCACGTGCCCACATACACAGACCCACATGCACACATATATACACCTCCCCCCCACATACACACCCACGCACACACATATACACACCCCACACACATACGCACCCATGCGCACACATATACACACCCACGCGCATACATATACACACCCATGCAACACACATATACACCCCCTGCACACACACACCCACGCACACACATACACACACACATATACACCTCCCCCCACACATACACAGCCATGCACACACATATACACACCCCACGCACATACACACCCATGCGCACACACATGCACACCCATGCACGCACACATAACCACATGTACACGTATCCATGCAAGCCACGTGCATGCACACACACCCACACACAGCCACGCACATCTACACTCACACTCATGTGCACCCCCCACACGTACACACCTGCGTGCACACACCCACAAACTCACCTGCTGAAAACACACGAAAGAACACGTCCAGCGTCACCAGTGCCGGCGACTTTAGGGAACAAATGAGCACAATGTTACGAAAGCAGTCCAAGAGCGTAGAGGACTCAAGGACAAGCTTCTGAACTGTTTGAAAAGATGGCCCGGCCCCTTTCCCTACCAGTTTGGAGGCACAGATTCTCAGCAACTTGTCAGCAGGACCGGACCCCTCCCGCGGCCCCAGGAGGAGCCAGCCCGGCCTGGCCGCCATCTCGGACGTCTGCCCCGGGCTGCGCAGAGACAGAGAGTCCGATTGTCCCAGGCACCCGCGGTGGAGATGCGGGTGCAGCCCGTGCGGACGGAGACAGCGGGCCTGGGGCCCAGACGCAGGATGCGGTCCCAGTGGCCAAAATGCTGCTGTGAGGGACACGCAGGGCGCACGTTAGGGACCTCCTGCTGCAGGTGGGCTCGGGTGCCGCCCGGAGACCGGCCAGGGAGGCGCGAGGAACAGCGAGGGCAAGAGCGCCCGGAGTGCAGTGTGTCCCTCCATGGGCGAGGCCGGACCGCTGGGTGGCGTCGAGCGGGCCGCCCGGCCTTCCCTCGAGGCGTCTGGGGTCAGAGCACGGACAGGGGGGAGCACCGGCCCGGCAGGAGTGGACTTTCAGAAGGAAACACACTTGTTCTCACGCCAAACAGGGGAAAGAGCAGGTGGGGCCTGACCCGAATGGTCTTTACTAAATGGAATACCAGCCAGCAAAACAAGAACCTTGTGTCCCCGCCTCATACTTAAGGCCCCTGTATAACTAGGAAAACGAGTTTTAATGTTTAATGCTCTAGGACTTGGAAAATCTCTTACTATATGATGTTGGGAGATGCTTCCTTGGGGGATGAATATTTCATAATCGCTCTGCACCCAGTGCCAAGTGTCTCTCGGAATAAACAAAGACACGTTTGAGAAGTCCCTGTGGGAGCTCGTAGCTGACTAACGGGGACTTGAGCCTTCCACCTCCGAGACGGCGCGTGATTGTAGACCCTGACGAAAATAGGGCGCTTGGGTTTCAGAATCACACCCAGGCAGAATTATCATACATACCCCCCCCAACGGACCTCATGTTACCCCATGTACGTACGTATACATGCAAGTACAGATGCTTCATCAGGCTTTGAATTTCAAACTTTATCTAAGAACACAGACACAATACTTGCCAGAAATCTGCCCTGCGGTCTGCACTGCATCCTAATCTTCAAAAGGCCATGTTGAAGCCCTGCTGAGGACATCGCTTGGGAGTGTCCCAGGAAAAAGGAAGCAGCAGCAGATTTAACAAGAGAAATGTCTATTTCTTTTTCCCATAAGGCCTCGCAGGACTGAGCAGCTTCCCCACAGAAGGGAGAGCCGGGCTTCTCCATCCACAGCATGGAGGTTACTTCCTCATGACACAAAATGGCTGCTCAAGCTCCAGTCCTCACAGCCACATTTCCACCAGCAGGCAAAAGGAAGGACCCATGAAGGGTTGCTCTCCCTTTGAGAATACTCCCCTAAAACTGCTTTAAAGTGACCAGAACCTGGTCACTTGGCCACACTGGCAACAAGGGAGGGGGGAAGTGAGGTAGGCTTGTGCCTCAGAGTCTGTTCCTGAGGCAGAAGAATGAGAGGAGAGAGCGTAAAGGAAGACGAACAGTACTCGGAGCAGCATGGACGTCCCACAGTCTGGGAGGCGGGCTGTTCGTACTGCTCAGCTAACGCTTTAACATTGCTGGACGTTTTCCTCTTCTGTCTGTCCTCCTGGGCTCACCCAGTGGCAGCTCCACACCCTCAGGCCGGTGCCCACCACCCCCCCCAACATGGCCAGGTCACAGCCTGGTCCTGCTGCACAGGCCGCGGCCGCACACAGAAGCTCCGCTCCCCACCCCCCCACTGGCCCCGGGTCCCAGGTGCCCCCACGACCGCCCGCGGGAACCTGCGGGGCTGCACTGACCTCCCCTCCCAGAAGGGCCCCATCGGGATCTCTCATCCTGCGGGGGAGCAGGTGGGTGGAGCTCATGGGGCAGGGGCCCTAACCTCGAGGGGGCCTTGGCTCTGCCCACATCCTGGGGCCTCTGGTCCACCCTCCTCCGTGCCCAGCCCCAACTGGCAGTGCTCCCACCGCGGCGGACCAGCAGCCCCGCCACATGTTCTCAGGCGCCAGAGGCTGGCAGAAGCTCCTGCAGCCTCACGGGCCAAGCGCCCGCTGCCGCCCCCCACCGGTCCCACCCGCCTGGCCTGGGGCCCCGCTCCCTCTCAGGCCAGCCTTCCTGGAGCCCGGGGCTTGGCATTCCTTTGGCTTGGTTCGTCCTTGAGGTACAACTGAAGTAAAACAAGATGCCCCACGGTGAACGGTGACTGCAGGGAGTTTGGTGTTGTTTTATTTTATTTACTAATTTTGAGAGAGAGAGAAGGGGGGGGGCAGAGGGGGAGGGAGAGAGAGAATCCCAAGCAGGCTCCACAGTGTCATCGCAGAGCCTGACACGGGGCTCCATCTCGAAAACCGTGAGATCATGACCGGAGCTGAAATCAGGAGTCAGAGGCTTCACCGACAGAGCCCCCCAGGCGCCCCAGGGGAGTTGTGAGGGGACTACAGCCGGGTGCCCGACACCCCAGAAAAGGTGTGGACTTGCCTGCCACCCCTGAGCACTTAGCCCCACCCTGATCCCCACGGTCTTTGGTTCCTCCTGCCCGTTTTAGAACCAGGTGGAAATGGACCCGCAGAGAGGACTCTTTGACTCCTGGTTCCCTTGCTCTCCGCTGTTCAGACGCATCCGCCTCGGTGGTGGGATGTCCCCGGCTCAGGCTCTTCCGTGGCTGAGAGGTGATTGTGCGAGCACCCCACAGTTTGTTTACTGTTGGATAGTTGGGTTGTTTCCGCTGTGGGGCTAATATGAATGCAGACACATCATTTCTCTTGGGGAAAGCTCTGAAAGTAAGATCGTGGGGTCGTGTTTAACTTCGTCAAAAACTTTCTGGTTCTCAGCGTTTGTACCATTTTACGCTCCCACCAGCAGCGTGTTAGGATCCCAGTTGCTGTATCTCACCGACGTTCACCATGGTCAGTCTTCAGCAATTCTCCTGGGCCTATGACGGTATCTCACTTTGATTGGAATGTGCAACAGTTCCCTCATTACTCAGGGCGCCGAGCCCCCTTTCGTGTGCTTACAAGATAATCCTATCTTCTACCGTCCTGTGTCTATTTGCTGTCTTCTGCCCAGGTTTTTTGTGTGTTTTTGTCTTTTGTTATTGGTTTATTGGCTTTTAAAAAGATAACCTTGGCACAGCTCCTGTGTCAGGTGTACTTATTGTGAATTTTCTCTTCCGATCTGCAGTTTGCCTATTCGTTTTCTTAACAGTCTTTCAAGGAGCACAGGTTTTACTTTTGATGACAGATTTATTTTCTTCCTTTATGGTTTCCCTTTTCGTGCCCTAGGTAGGAAACTTCTGCCTGCTCCAAGATGGTGTGATATTTTGCTTCACTGTTTCAAACGTTTCCATTCCCTCTAAGCCTATGACCCGGCTCAAATGAAAGTTCCGGCCCGGCATGGTGCAGGGGCTGCGTGTCCCCATGCCCACCCACCTCCCAGGGGCTCTGGCATCATTGCGGAAAAGGTTCCTTTTCCCCATTGAATCAGCACATCTGGTGCCATCAGTGGATTATGGACATGGGATCCGGTTCTGAACTCTGTTCTGATCCACTGGCCCACACTGTCTTAAATGCTGCAGCCTTCCAGGAAGGCCTGAAATGAAGTGGTGTGAGCCCTCCAACACTGCTCTCCTTCAAGGCCATCTGGCCACGCTAGTGGCTTGGATCACCCACAGCCTTCACCTTGCTAATCCCAACCGCTCTTTCTCAGTGCTCCTCTTACTGACCTCGTGGCCATATCCGACCGAGCAGACCCCCTCCCCCGACCCCGACCTTGGCTCCCAGACCCGGCCCTGCAGTCCTCCCTTCCACCTCTCGGTCTGCCAGCGTCTGCCCTGCAGCGCACTCTGCTGCTGCAAGGCTGGTCTGCAGCCCAGCTCCGCACACAGCAGTGCGGCTGTGCGCAGGCCGCACCTCTGCTCAGAGCGGTCCGCTCAGCCGGGAGCCTTCCCGCGAACGTGAGCTCGAGCACCTCGGCATCCCGCGTTCCCAGACGGAACGCCCACCACCTGCTCCGGAGCTGCCACGCGCCCAGTCCGCTCCTGGAGCTCCCGGCGCCGGTGCACGCCCAGGCCACCCCCGTAGCCCCAGGGCTTCGGCCTCTTGGCCTCTTTGGCCCCACCCTCGTCACCCAGACCCGCTCTCCTCTCCTGCCCGTGGCTTGTGGGCGAGCCTGCACCCTCCCCAAAGACAGTCTCCGCCTGACCTCAGAAAACGCCGAGACCTGGGCGCACAGCGCCCAGCGACCCGGGAGGAGAGGGACTCGGCCCCGCCTGGCGCCCCCGCTCCCCCCCTCCCCCCGCAGCCCAGCCCAGCCCAGCCCAGCCCAGTCGCCCTCCCCAGCGCCCTTCCCCGCTCCGGGCCTGCACAGGTGCAGTTCTCGTCCCCCGGTGGCGAGCCTCCTCTCCCTTGCAGATCTCTGCTCACCCGTCCCGTGCTCGCGCGACCCCCTCGGGAGCCGACCCCTAGGCACGGCATTCACGGTTAGCCTGATGACCTCTCCCCGCAGGGGGGCTCCCCCGCGCCCCAGCTCCGGCCCAGGCAGGGGCGAACTGCCGTCTGTAGGGTGGGTGGATGGATGGATGGATGCGGGAATGAGCTACGGCAGGCAGGAATGCGTTCCGGGGTCCTGTGAGCGGGGTCCGCCGCGGCTCAGGGCCAGACCCGGGGCATCCTTGCCGGGCGGGGACGCGGGGAGGCTCGGCTGGAGCGCCGTCCAGGGTGGTGGGCGGGGGTCTCTGAGAGATGGGGGCGCGCGGGCCAGCTCTGGCACGCCCCCCGGGGCCGCGGCCCCGCCCCCAAGTCCTCTTCCCCGGGGGCTGGGATGAACGCCCGTGGGATGGCCGCCCGGTGGCGATTCGCCTCCCGAGTAGTGTGGCCCCGTCGCCGACCCGTAGGACCGGTTCCGCGTCCCCCTTGGTTGCTAGGCAACCGCCAGCCACTAGAGGGAGGAAGCCAACCAGCCGGGGGGTCGCAGCGCCATGGACCTGGTCATCACGCAGGAGCTGGCCCACGCCGAGAGCCAGCAAGGTGGGCGGGGGCCCCGACCCTCCGCTCTGCCCCGGGGGGCCCGGTGCCGCCCGGTTCCGAATTCCCACCTTGGCAGGTCCCGCGACCCCTGAACCCTCCCCACCCCGCGCTGGGACCCCCGCGACCCTGGGGAGCTCCAGCAGGTGCCAGACCCATGACCCTGAGACGCCCTGGGACCCGCTCAGCCCCCCCGCCCCCCCCCCCCTCCAGTTGCCCCGGGACACAGTGACCGAGTGAAACCCGCGCTTCTCGCCTTTGGTTGACCTGGGCGACGGTAAACCGAGCCGCCCTTTTAAAAGGAGGCTTTGTCAGGGCCGCTGCTGAGGCTCGGGCTGCTGGAGGGGGCAGGGGGCCGTGCAGGGAGGACCCTAGACCCCTCCTCACCCTCCCGACCGTCCCCACCTTGCTCAGTGGTGCCAGGCGTGCTTTCCCCAGCCCAAACCCGCCTCCATGTCGTCCGCCTAGATGCTGCCTCCCTGCAGAGGGCCTACCAGCTGATCAAGTCCGCCAACCTGGGGAAATCCGAGTTTGACCCCACAGAAAGCTTCAGCCCTGACCTGTTTGTTCTGTGTGCGGAACAGGCCCTGAAGGTACTTATTCCCCGGGGTCCTGGCAGGGGGGGTGGGGGGGGAGCCTTCTGGAGGTCTCTGTTCTGGGTTTACTGGAAGCGGGAAGTGGGGCAGGAAAGTGCTGGCTCCCCGTCTCAGATCGGTCCTCCAGCCACTCCCTCAAGGGTTTGCTGGAGTGGAGACGGGCCCGCCAGGGGCGGCTTTCTGGGGACTTCCACGGTGCTGTGTGGTCTCGCAGATGGGGCAGCTGGACGTGAGCGAGGACTGCATCCAGATGTACTTCAAGGCCAAGGGGCCGGTCACCCAGTTCCTGGGCCGAGCGCACCTGTGCCGGGCCCAGCTCTGCGCCCCCAAGTCCACCGAAAACCTGGTGAGAGGCCCCATGTCCTTTATTAGTGCATCTGAGTGTGCCCTCTTCCTGTGCACAACCTTAGCACGTCAGTGAGACAGGCCACACCACGTGCCCGCGGGCCATTCGCAAATCAGTACCTAATTGTTTGTCCCGCTCAGCTCCCTGTCCCCTCCCCAACCTGCCAGGCTGCCTTGAGCCTCCTCGAAGTTTTACATCTTGTGTCAAAATAGTCAGGTCTCCCCCCGCTTCCAAAATGCGTCAGTCTAGACAGATCCGAAAGTACTCTTCGTGGAGAGGCAGGCAAGCGGCGTCGTGTTCAGTGACGGGAAACTGGCCGAGTTTCCTGCTTCCGCCCTTTCCCTGAGCTCCCGTTGGACATTTGTGCGGGGGTCATGCCCGGAACAGCCGCCCTCGGGCCAGGCAGAGGGGAACCTGCAGAGAAAGCGCATGCGCCCCAGCCCCCGCCTGCCTACACTCGGGGTGCCAGGCCAGCCTGTAGTGCGGTTTGATGGTCACCAAAGGGACCACGAGCCACGGTCGATGTTCTAGTGGCAGATTCAGTGTAATTGTGCATATTCTTTATGTCGTTTTAGGAGGAGTTTGAAAATTGCGTGACTCAGTATATGAAAGCAATAAACTTCGCGAAAGGAGAACCCAGGTAGGCCCGATGGACCCGGCCGTCTCTAACGGGGATTGTGTAAAAGGTACCAAACCAGGGGTCACCGAGCGCTGGCACCTGTTCAGCCTGTAGGGGTTTTCCTTGTCCTGCTCTGTGTTTGGGGCGCACGTACGGCTGTGTGCTCGTCTCTAATGTGCGGAGCTGGGCCGCACAGGCGCATCGTCCCCCCCCCCCCCCCCCCAGCCTCATCGTTTCCTCTGTTCTGTGGTTTCTGTGGTCTGCACGTGACTTTTGTCCGCCTTCTCTCTAGGAACCTCTCCTTGGCCCAGTCTCCGTGGCTCCCTTACTTTCTGGGCCTCTCTGAGCGTTCAGCCGCAGGGCCCCCTCCCCCTGCTGCCTCCACTTACCTATTTCCCCCCCGCTGGATGGCCCGGGCCAAGGCCTCGTATCTCTGGTGATTCGGCTAACACTCCAGCACCGTTTTCTACTTAATCAACGTTTCGGTTTTCAAGAACTACTCTCAAAGCTTTTAAGCTTGCATACGAACTGGTGTTCCTACAACGTACTTAAGTAGGATCCAACATTTAAAGGAGGTTCGGGTGTAAATAAATCCCAGATTCACGCATCCGGTGATCTCGTAGGTGCTGCTCACGGCCCCCTCTGGCAGCCCTGCTGTGGGTGCTGGGGTACCGGGCCCAGCCCCACAGACCCTCCTCACTGGGGACGTGTGCTAAGGGGAGTGGGTATTTCAAGGGGACCATGTCCTGGAACCGTGAAGCGGGAGTGGCAGGCAGCCTGCATCCTGGGGATCTTGGGGGCACCTGCAGACTGCCTGCTGGCGACCAGCGGCCTTGGCGGCCGGCAGCACCATCTTTACAAATAGACGAGGGCGCAGCTTGGCAGAGAACGAGAGGGGCTCTGAGTTAGCCCCTTGAAGGAGCAGACAGCCTTGTTCTGTTGCCGTGCCCTGAGTCCTTCCTCCATCCGGGGTAAGAGCAGGCATCCACGGCGCTCGCCCACCAGGGGAGCAGTGTGGACCGCCGGGCGCCTGGAGTCTTGCCAGGCAGAGCCGGCCCCTTGGAGAGGCCCGAGCGAGAAAGGCGGATCGGCCGCTCTGATTCTCTTGGTCGGCACCTGCTTCCAGCCCTCAGGAAAAAGCCCAGCTTCCGGGGGGTGTCCCTGCTCCCCTCTTCCTCCCCCACTTGGTTCTATCATGTACAGGTGTGGGAGCTTTGCTCCCTAAAGATTTGCTCTCCTTCTTCTGCCTGCCGGACCCTGCACCTGCACTGCTGTCCCGGCTGATTGCTCATCGCACGCCAGGTCTCAGCAGGATGTTGCTTCCTCCAGGAGGCTTTCCTCGATTCCCCCTCCTCTTGCCCGTTCTTGTCTATCCCTTGCGAACCAAAGGAGACCTTGCTGACTGGTGCATTTTCACAGGGAGCTGGTCACTTTTGGAATGACCGAATGAGCGAAGGGGTCTCTGGGCTCAGGAGTCATGTGGCGGGGTGACCATGGCCGGGGCTGAACTTGGAGCCACCAATCCCTTCTGGGCAGGGCGCCTGTGGCCACCCCAGGGAGGGCTCTGCTCGCTCTGGCAGTGTGGGCCGGGGGCAGCTCAGATGCTGCTGCTGCCATCTACTGGAGACGCCCGAAGGGGCTGGGGACAGCCTCGTGGCCTAGTCTCAGACTTCCTCTGCTGCGGTCGCAGGTATCACTTCCTGGTATATAACGCATCTGTCCTCTACTGGCAAATGGTGAGGCCGTTTCTCAAGCCGGGATATCATCACCATCTGATCTCCAGCCTCTCCCAGATCGTAAACGTGTTAAACCAAACCGAGGAGGAAGACAAGGAGTGGCAGGCAGAGCTAATGCTGTGAGTGGAGGTGGCCCGCCCGGCCTCGGGTCCCTACCCGACGGCCCCGTGCAGCCTCTGACCTGCTTCCCCTCCCACCTTCACCGGGTGGGACTTACACTGCAGGGTGTAGGGCATTGCTTTGGAATCTGTAGTTAGAAGTGCGTGTTCTGTGTGCTTGTCTAATGATATCTAGGGATGAACTTGCAGCGTGCTGATCATGTGGGTGTCACAAGCTGAGTGTTCAGACTGAAAACGTAGGAAATGAAAGCTTGTGTCACAATCCTGGTTCGTGGTTCTAAAAACTTCGTTCCGTAACTATTAATGCAGTAGACATTTTAGCAATGTAAACTCAGCCCGAACGGCCCTATTTAGGGAAGCACACGCCAAGGCATCACCACAGGGACGGCCCTGAGGAGCCACAGTGAGATGTCAGCACGCGGTCTTTGTGCGGGGAGGAGTGAGCAGCGGCCAAACTCACCCCGTGTTTGGGGAGTGCCGTGTGCAGGCAGAGGCCGGGTGGGCGTCCACGAGACGAGCCAGAGGGTCTGCCCGGAAGTTGGAATCAGGAATCTAGACGCTTTCTTCACCTGCTTTATGGCTATGTGGGGAGCTTTTAAGAGAAAATCAATACGAATATGATGGTTTTTTTTGAAAAAGCTTATTTTAAACGTCTTAGGGAGTTTCGGTGCGAATATTCCCTTTTTCCCTCCTGCCGGGAGTAGGAGTGCTCTCTCGGCCCCGGTGAGCCGCACCGGGGTGGGGGGGGGGGGGCCGAGCCGTGTGACTTCCTGAAGCTTGTGAGATGTGAAAATAATAAATGCATACTAACCTGGTTATTAGACACGTGCAGCAAAAAATGATTCCGTCACATCCAGCATTTTTGCATCATCCAGGGAGCTTCTGGAGTGTTATCTACAAGCTGGACAAAAGGAGGAGGCCGCGAAGTTTTGTGCCACCGCAGCGCCCTTTATAAAAGCTAACGTGCCCCAGAAATACCGACACATCTTTTCTGTTATGGTAAGCTGGCGTGTTGAAAAACGGAGACAGGAGTGATTTTCTGAAGTGTCATTTTCAGAAAACGGTGTAGAAAAACAGCCCCGTCCACCCACTGAAAGGTATAAAAGCATACACACAGGGCACGTGCGTCAGCAAAACAAAACAAAATCTTTTGCTTTCATCGTGATCTTTGAATACTTCACTCGCAGCATCACTGAATTAAAAAGGGTCGCAGAAAACTTGTTGCGATAAAGTTGTTGTAAACCCCAACAACCTGTATGAGGAGCATCATCGACCACTCACTTCCATGGGGAGACAGCGCGGGTTGGCTGTGAAAACTGAACATCAGCACAGTTAATGAGAAGACACTTGCTCATTCCAAATATTAGTTTTAAAGGAGGATGTATGTAATATAACAACAGAAATCTGGATCTCTACCTAATCATTTGTTTAAATCCGTTAATAACTCAATTCCGTTTGACAACAGGTGCGCCATGAGTTACTGGATGAGGCTCAGTTAAAGGAAGAAAAGAGAACCTCCGTAAGCCTGTCTGTCACCTACCACATGAACGTGCTGAAAGCGTACGTGTTTCAGGAGTCGAGGGGCTGGCCAGCGTCTCTGTGCTGCCTGAGGGGCTGTGGCCGTGCGGGGGTGGCTGAGGCCTGGGCCCGGAGGACGGGACTCTGCGTTGCCTCCCTTTACTCAGAAGCAGCCAGAGAGGCTGCCATCGGTGAGGAAAGTGGTTTAGGAGGAGACAGTCTCCAGCTGGGTGAGACTGTCTGACAGGACCTTCCAGGGGAGGCGTGACATTTGAGCCTGACATGGAGAAAGACAACAGTAGGTAATGGGTAAAACCCTGACAGGGGAGGGTCAGAGCACACGAAGAGTGGAAATGTACCCGGGCACACACCTGCAACAGGGCTTTAGGAAGGGGGAGATCCACTGTGTGCGAAGAAAGGGCAGTGGGAGATGAGTGTGTGTGAGGGGCAGTGAGTGTATGAGGAGATCAGCGCGTGTGAGGGGCAGTGCGTGTGTGAGGAGAGGGCAGATGTCCGGAAGCAGGCAGGTTGCCGACCCAGGGTGCCCAGCAGGGGAGGTACGAAGGGCCAAGCCAGCCCACGAGGGAGCCCTCTTCTGGCTCTGGTCCTGGCAGAGGGTCTGTTCAGGAAGAAAGCTTGCTCTGGGAGTGAGGAGGATAAGGAGTGTGAGACGTCCTCTTGGAGAGAGAAGGAACGAAGGAGGAGCGATTTTTCAGGCCTTCTGTCGAGTGGGAAACACAGGCTCGTAGACTTGGGAGTTTCTCTTAGGATAATTTGAACAAATCTGACATGACGTTTTCGTTATTTAATGTTTGAATACATTCTAGGAAATTGGATAAAAATGAGTTACCTGAAGATGTCAACACAATTCTGAAGAAGACCTATAAACACTTAAGTTATTACAATCACGAGCGCTTCCCTTCGATCAGAGAGGAAAAGTAAGTGTCTCCAGTTCCACACGTCCGTAGTCACTGCGTGAAACTCGCAAGTGTAGGAAATGTGAGAAGACAGAAAAGGCCGTCCTAAGTACTGTATGGGCCTCGGCCATTGTGGAGGGTTTCATATATTTCTTCCCACTGTCTTTTTTGGTCTTGAGGTGTGTACCGTTTGGGGAGCATTCGGGACACGTAACTGCATATTGGACTCTAAATCAAATTTGGCTTCTTTTTTTTCTTTACTAAAAAAATTTTTTTAACGTTTATTTATTTTTGAGACAGAGAGAGACAGAGCATGAACGGGGGAGGGTCAGAGAGAGGGAGACACAGAATCTGAAACAGGCTCCAGGCTCCGAGCTGTCAGCACAGAGCCCGACGTGGGGCTCGAACTCACTGACCACGAGATCACGACCTGAGCTGAAGTCCGCCGCCCAACCGACTGAGCCACCCAGGCGCCCCCAAATTTGACTTCTAAGTGTAGGTGACTTTCAAGTCATTACAGCATCTTACACAGCATTTCAGTGTCTCAGTTCTGTGCCTTCCAGAATCCTCTCGGTGCTGTTTGAGTTTAGGATAAGTCCCGGGTCGGATTCCCAGGAGTGGGTAGCTGAGCCAGACGCTGACAGAACGAACCAGAATGTACTTTCCAGTTTATTCCCGCAGAGATGATGGGTTTGCTTCCCAATCCACTGTCACATTGTCACGTTGACATAAAAGGATGGAGCGAGCACAACCACACACCGTTGGTGTGGCTGCTGCAGTCACCGTATCGCTTTGTGATCCGTGTGCGCGTCCCCCAGGATCACTGAGGTGTGACCCTCAGCCGTGTCTGGGCCCTTTGAAGTCCCGCTGTTGAGAATTGATCCCTGGATAAATCCCACCGATTTTCTCATCAACTCTGCACTCCAAACACGTGAAACATCCTGGCCATTGTCCGCAGTGATCATTTATATACTTTTTCCATCCATCATTTGTTAGTTGACTTGAGGGTGTTATGGGTGGCATTGAGCCCCCCCAAAAGATCGTTCAAGTCCTAACCTTTGCTGCCGGTGAACATGATCTCATTTGGAAATAGGGTTTTGTGGATGTAACCAAGTCGAGATGGGATCACACTGGATGAGCATGGGCCCCGAGCACTGACTTTTGTCCTTATGAGAAGAGGGAGGTTTGGGGCACGGATGCCCCTGGGGAGGAAGGCCGGTGACGATAGGGGCAGACACGGGAGAGCCGTGGCCGCAAGCTGAGGAACACCACGGATGGCCACAAACACCAGAAGCCGGCAGAGCAAGGAAGGATCTTGCCCCGGAGCCGTCAGAAGGGGTGTGGTCCTGGGACCTCCATCTCAGTCTCCGGGCCTCTAGAACTTTAGAGATTAACTTGTTGCTGTTAGGCCACCTCGTTTGGGGTAATTGGTCCCAGGAGCCCTAGAAAACTCTTAGGCGGGGTCTATTTTCAGCTGCTACGTCACAGACTGTCACAGACATGGGGGCTTCAACAGTGCACGCTGATGACCTCCCTGTGCCTCTGGGACAGGGATCCAGGCACAGCTGCCATCGAGGTGTCAGCAGGGCAGTAGTGGTCTCTTCTGAGACCCGACTGAGCAGGGGCATTATCAGCGCCAGCTACGGATTCCGGACTAGCACAGGAAGCCAGCGCTGTTTGGGGTCTGGCCAGGGAAGCGGCCTCTGCCCAACATTGTGGGTTCCTGTTGGTTAGAAGCGAGTCTCGAAGGGAAGGGATCACACAGGCCATAGGCACCAGGGTGTGGGGTCACTGGACATCCTGAGGCAGCTTGTGTCTAGACGGGATGACCAGGGCCACAAGATGTCTTGGGTTCACTGTCACTTTGTGTATGAGCTCCCCCACTGCTCTTGAATTTATACAGAGTTAATGGGCCGGGAGTGGTCTGGGGATGCATTTTTAAAATGGTTTTCATCATTTTTTATTTCAAATTTGATATGTAATAATTGTAGAGAGTTTGAAAATGAATCGATGTCAGATTTCAACATGATCACGTAGGCTTTCACCTGCTTTTCCCATATAAATTGTGAACACGTTTCTGCATCATGAAATACTCTGCAACAGAGTTCTCAACATGGGTTTTCAGACCCTCGAGGTGGTCAGTGAGGACACCTCAGGTTGTGTGAACCTCGGGTTGTGTGAACCCAGGCACACACTTTTGAAGGCGGACGCATGTGTGCACATGGATGTGTGGCGTCCCCTCCGGCGTCCTCTGCTAGGGCTGGGCCCTCCCTTGGGGGGGTCTCACTACTCATATGAGTGGCCCCAGGGGAAGTTTCTAGAAATGGGTCTCTGGGGCACCCGATGGTGCAGAGCCGGGCCTCCTGCTGAGCTTGGATCGAGGGGGAGGGGCGGGTCCGTGCGGTGGGAGCTCAGGGAGCACCGAGGGGCAGCACGTCAGGGGGCCGGGCCTGCCGGGGCCTTGGAGCCCCAGGGGCTGCGAGGTGAGTACGGGGTACGTTCCTGTCACCTCTGTCCATTCATTGCTCTCTTGTTTCTTGGTTTCCAGAATTCTTTTGCTTTTTGAACTGGCTCGTCTTTCCTTGACCTTGAAATGTGAGCAGATCTCCTCTGACTGCATCTCCGACTTGAAGAAAATCGACAGCCAAGTAAGTGACCGATGACTGTGGCACGCAGCGCCTCCTCCCTGGGATCTGAACACAAAAGGCGAAAAGCAGGGAAAGGAATTGCAGCGCCCCTTCGTGGGGAGGGTCTGGAAACAGGGGCCTGGTAAACTCCTCCCAGTTTTCCTCACACACACGTCACGTCGTTGAGATGATGCGATGTTTGCATCACACACTGTTCCTGCCGTCCCTGGCACCGACCCGTGTTGCCACCGGCTGTTTGCACGGTCCACTTGAACGGCTGCACCGTTATTTCGTGATATTCATGGTCCGAAACTTACTCCTTGGCCGCGTTCTTGGACGTTCGAATCCTGTTACCTTTTGTTCTTACATGAACATTTTGTGCCTGAAGATTTTATCTGCACTTAGGGGTTTCCCCCTAACATAAGGTCATTGACGGGAAATTACTCTGGAAGTTTCACTTTTACGATTTGAAAATGCATATTATAATATTGCCCTCCAAAGAAAAATGTACATTCCCGCCAGAAGTTTCTAAGCCAGCTTTAGGTTTATGTGTTTTAACTTAAGAAGCCGCAAGGGCTCTCGCGCAGAGCAGAGGCTATTTAGCGGTGGCGTGGACAGTGTTGAACATGGTGCCCGGTGACCAGCAGAGGCCATGAGGGCCGCTGCCCGCTAGGGTGGGGAGGTTGGAGGGAGGATTCGCTCGCACGGTGGGACCATTTGCTCGGGTTGGGTGGGGGGGGGGGGTCACTTCCTGCACTTTCCATTGAGCACCTGCTGTGTTTAGTCCCAGATTACCTGTGGGTCCCAGATACCAGCGGGTCCTTGGGAGTCTCCCTCCAAATAAAGCTCTAGAGTGCCGCCCCTTCCGCGGTGCAGAGAATGGGACACTCGGTTTGGCAGAGGGGACACCAGTCATGTTTGTGGTTCTGTGGATCGGGAAATCGTTCTAAAAAGGGAAATAAAACTTCATTTGGACCTTGACCGGCTGGTAGAGCGTGGATAGGGCAGTGGGGTGGGGGTGGGGCTGGAGACCGCCGAGGCCAGAGAGCGGGGAATGAAAAGAGCGGAGGTACCTATTTGGAAGCACTTCCGGGTTCTTTTGCGGGTTGTTCCTGTCTTTTGTGTCCACACACAGTGGCCCAAACTTAGCATCGGGATCCCACCGGCTTCCATCACTCACCAGCTGAGTGACACCCTCGGGGTGTAGTTTTTTGTCTCTGTACGGAGCCAGCAGGGACAAGACCGCTTTCCTGGGGCCGCTGTCGGAGTCCAGTGCTCTCCCTGTGGTGAGGGGGGTGGTTCTTGCTGCCGTCGGCGGCTTCCTGCAAAGGTGGGTCACGTGTAGGCGACGGGGCCCTCACCACCCTGCTGCCTCCGGGGGAGGTCCCTCAGGGACTCTCTCCCCGACTCTGCCCAGCCGGCCCTGCCCGCCCAAGCTCGGAGGTGGCCTCCCTTCGGGCCGCCTGCCGAAAGCGATCTCCAGCGAGAGGAACATCCCTCCTGGGGGGGTGTTATCCCTCCTGGTGCTGCCATCTGACAGGGTCAGCAGGTGCTATCAGGCCTGTGGCATCTGGAAAAGTCCAGTGCCCGTTCTTGTTTATGTAGATTTTTCACTCGAATGAGGCGGGCTCAGCGAAGTGCATCTCAGAGGTCAGCGCCCCCTTTCCTCGCTGGTCTTTCCAACACCCTCAGTATTTATTGGTGCTGGATTTTGTGAATATTCTGCGTGTCCTTGAAGTGGATTCCTTCATTTTTTTTTAATGTTTGTTCATTTTTGAGAGAGAGAGAAACAGAATCTGAAGCAGGCTCCAGGCTCCGGGCCGTCAGCACAGAGCCTGACGCGGGGCTCGAACTCACGAACTGTGAGATCGTGACATGAGCTGAAGAGTAGGACACTTAACCGACTGAGCCACCAGGAGCCCCTAACACGGGTATTTCTAATATCACTCGAGAAAGAGCACATTGTCCTATGTCGTATGTCACCCCACTTCTCAGCGTAATGCCTGGCCCTGGAGAGGTGCTCTGCAGATTTTTGTTGAACAGATGGATGGGTGTTAAGATCATTCCGGTCTCTCTAAAGCGGGCACGTTCAGATTCCCGTGGTTTGTCAGCTCTTTCTGTGTAGGGTCTCCCTGCAGTGACGGGCAACGTGGTTGGGAAGTCACACGGCTGGGTCAGGCCCGGTCCAGATCCACCCTGGGTCAGTGTGGAGAAGCGGCAGCCGAGAGGGAAGAGGCGTCATCGGGGAAACAGGCAGAGCGAGGTTTCTGGCACTGACTGTAATGGCTGATGTCTTACTATCCTCTTAAGAGGAGAGTTAAACAAAAGTAAAGCAAAAACAAACATGTAGTTCTAGGTGATCGTTCAGAAATGAGTGGACCTTTTCTTAAAAGGGGGAAAGAATACGAAAGGGACATGGTGAAAGAAACGAACTTTTTCTGGCCAAGATGGAATAAAAGTCCCTCAAGCCTGAAACAACGAAAAAACCAAACAGTATGTGAAACGCTACATTTCAGGACGCTGAACAATAGATGATGAAGGGAAGTGAAACCAAGAGGTGGGGAACAGGTGGGGTGGGTCTTAGCATCGTCCAGTTTACCGCCTGGAGAGTTTGTAGACTCGGCGGGCGGAGGGAACACGGGTGAAGCCAGTGGCATTCTACTGGATGGAGGACGAGCTGCTGGTCAGGAGGACGAGGCGGCCCCAGTTCACGGGACCGAGGACCAGAGAGGAGCCAACTGCATGAAAGGAGCTGTGGAGAGCTCCAGGGGCTGCGTCAAGTCTTTAGCCGCGTTCTGATTAGCGCCCGTGTATGAGGAAACTACACGAGCTGCAGAGAGAATCCCCCAAAAGGAGACCAGGGAGCAATCTTCAGAGGTTACACGGGGCTGAGAGTACTTCCTGGAGTGGAATTTAAAGCCATTAGACCTAGATCCTGGCTTCGTGGCCGCTTAACACACATGTGTGTCACACACAGCATCACCACTGCCAGCTAGCCAGTGCCCGGGCCCCCGGAGCTGCTGTCACTTTGCAAGCACCCGCGACGCAGGCTGCCGCCTGGGCGCCTGTGCGTCGGACATCGGTGCCACCACCACTACCAGGGTGCTTGCACCCCAGGCCGGGTGCCAAAAGAGACATACCCTGTGGGACATACCCTGTGGGAGAAAAAGGGATTGGGGGGTCCCCAGCAGCCTTCACCACCAAAGACTCCAAGAGACCTTGAAACTAGAGACCAGCAGCCTCGACTGTTGAGGAACCCTATAGTCTTCGCCGATGCTAACCTTGGCTGATGGAGCCGCACGGAGACTGTGATGCTGGGCCTTTCCTAGAACTGTAGCCGCCACATCCTGTCCACACACCACAGGCGAAGGTCTTTCCCCACCAAAGTCTGGAAAAGATGACTACTTTGTCAAATGCACAGACGTCAACACAAGGCTGCAAGAAACACAAAAAATCAAGGAAACGCGGCATCACCAAAGCAACACAGCAGTGATCTGGTAGCCTCCTCCAAAGAAATGGAGATCTATGAATTGCCAAATAATTTGAAACACTTGTTTTAAGAAAAGTCAGCAAGCCACAAGAGAACACAGATACACAATGAAATCAGGAAAACCACACGTGAGCAAAATGAAAAGGTCGATAGCAATAGAAATCATAAGAAATAATGAAATAGAAATTCCGGAGCTGAAGGATACAGTGAATGCAGTGGAAAGTGCAGTAGAGAGCATCAGTAGCAGACTTGATCAAGCAGAAAAAAGAATGTGTAAACTCAAAGGTCATTTGAAGTTACCCAGAGGAGGAGAAATGAAAACGAGTATGGGAAGCCCATGTGAAGCGAAACAGTGTTTGCGTTATGGGAGTCCCAGAAGGCATAGGGAAAGGGGTGGAAACCTGATTTAAAGAAATAATGGTTGAAGTCTCCCCAAATCTGGGGAGAGATATGGTCATCCAAGTACATGAAGCTTGTTGGTCCCATAGGCTTCAAGCCAGTGGGGACTTCACCAAAACGTATTATAATAAAACTGTCGGAAGTTTTATCGTAAAAATTATTATAAAAGAGGATTCGAAAGCGGCAAGAGACAGTGATTTCATACAAGGGAACTGCCATACGGCCATCAATGGATTTATCAGCAGAAACCTTGCAGGTCAGGAGAGAGCTGGATGATATATTCAAAAACTTCCAAACAAGTATATTGTATCCAGCAAAGCTGGATAGTCCTTTCATTTTAGAAATGAAAGAGAAATAAAAGGTGTTCTCAGACAAACAAAAGCTGAGGAAGTTCATGACCACTAGACTTGTCTTAGAAGGAAAGCTAAAGGGAGTTCTTCAAGCTGAAATGAAAGGACATTAATTAAATATATGACAGTATAACGTTCACTGGTAAAGGTGAGCATATAGTCACGTCAGAGTATTCATATTTTAATGGTGGTGTGTAAGTCGCTTCCCCTGGTATAGAGTTTAAAAGACAACATTATTAAAAATAACACTACAGTAATTTGTTAATGGATACAAAACGTTAAAAGATGTAAATTGTGACATAAAAAACATAAAATGTAGTGGGGGGTAGTGAAAAGGAAGAGTTTTTGTACTGATTGGAGTGAAATTGTTTCAACTTAAAATAGATTGACATTACTATACATTTGTAAGGAGCCTCTTGTAACCGTGAAGCACAATGCGCAAAAGAGCGAACGAATCAAAGCATCCCACAGTGGAGAGCCGTCAAATCACAAAGGGAAAAAAAAAGCGAGCGAGGAAGAAAGAAACACAGGAAGTGCAAAAACCAGCCAGGAAGGAAGGTGGCGGTGATAAGTCCTTACCTATTAACAACTACTTTAAATATACAGGGTTAACTTCTTCTATCAAAAGAGACAGGGTACTGAATGGGTTAAACAACAAACCAAAACAGGCCCGACTGTGTGCCCACAAGAGACTCACCTCAGCGTCAAGGGCACGTGTAGGTGGAGAGTGAAGACGTGGGGAAAAGACACTCCGCGTAAATGGCAACCACAGAGCAGAAGTAGCTACACTGATACAAAAGTCGAAAAACGTAATGAGACCAAGAGGACCGTTATATAAGGACGTGATGAAAGATGGAGATGAACAGCCTATGAACAGAGAGAGGGCGAGGTCTGGAAGGGTCCCAAGGGCAGGAACCTCTGTCCCTGTAGAGTGGAGGCGGCTCACCCTCCTGGTATATGGACGTGTTTGCCAACCTCGAGGCTCCCCGAACCCTGTACTGTTGGGACGTTATGGAGCCTTCCTCCCATAGGGGTGATGCAATTAGTAATCCATCTCCAGCCCCCGTCCCCTCTCTCGGGGGTAGAGGCAGGTCTGAGAATCCCAACCTTCTAATCATGGCTTGGTCTTTGTGTGACCGGCCCCCACCCAGGAGCCCCCCCCCCCCCCAGAGCCACATCTTTAGGAAAGATGCTCCCGGTGCTCTGTCACTCAGGAGATTACCAGGGTTTCAGGAGCGCTGTGCTGGGAACCGAGGCAGAGACCAATGTTGATATTCACTCACGTCGACACACCTACTAGAACGGCCGCAGTGAGCAGACTGACCGCACCAGATGTGGGAGAGGACGTGGGCGGGCTGGGGCTCTCTGTCTGCCCAGCCGCTGGGGACTCAGGATGGCATGACACCTTTGGAAAAGCTTAGCAGTTTTGTAAAAAGTGAGGTAGACGCCTCCCTGACAAACCCCGGGCTCCTGCTGCGGCCCGCCTCCGCGTCCGGCGAGCAGGGCACTCTCTTCCTAAGCCGGCGGGGGTTAAGTCAAAGAAAACACGTTGGCCAGACTTTATAAGAGTTTATCTGAAATTGGTGCCATCATGTAAAAATTCGACGTCCAGTGAAATGGGCTCTCTCCCCCGTGGTTAAAAAGGTAACCAAAAAAGCTGTTTTTGCTTTCTCACTTGAGTCTTTGCATTTTGGGGGAAAAAAGTTACGTTTTTTAATATATGTATTTGTGTTCTCTAGAGGTCTTTTTGTTAAGTTTCTACCTAGTACGTTAATATCTTTAAATGGTTTTTGAAGTTAATGAATGTGTGTGATGTCTTTCACTAAAAACCCCCACGTGTACAAAAACTATGTGTGTCCTATAGGACCCTGGGAAGCTGATTGAAATCAAATGCCTGGAGTATGAATTAGAAGCTTTAGGTCTCGAAAGTAAAGTTAAAGTCTACGCCCGAGCAGCTGTTGAGGTAAGTCCTTGAACAGGAGTCAGCGTCACTGAGCGGCTTTGCACGTGTCCTGGAAGGTCGCTGGCCCCCGGGTGAGGGGGACACAAGGCCAGCCTCCCGTGCCTCGGGTTCCCACCGGTGAACACAGCCTCCCCGGCAGGAGCCCCGCCAGGATGGGCTCCCCCATGGCTCCTGGGCCACCACATAGAAGGCATATCGGGGTCACGCAGGCAGGGGGCGGGACACGGAGATGAGCTCCCGAGAGCCCTCCTGCTGCCCGAGTGGCGGTGCCCATCCCCGTAGCCCCATGCGCTTGCCCTTGGTCAGGCCTTCGTGTCCCTGTCGTGGCTCTTTGCCATCCAGACTCACGTCCAGGAAGGCAAAAGTCACTCCCTACCACAGCGTGGGGCTATCAGCCACGCGGGGCCTGGAAACCCGAGGGGCTCGGGGTAGGCGGTAAGGTCGTTGCATGCAGTGGGGGCAGGCAGGGATCTGGGGGTGGGGAGACGAGGGTGGCCAGAGGATGTTGGGGATTCAGGGATCCCCAAGTGCGTAGGGAGAGGCAGGGGCCCCGGGAAGGGCGGATCCAGGGGACGCCCAGGCGGGCGCGGTGTGTGCTCCCCGTCTGCGGTCAGAGAGGAGGCAGCTGCCCAAATGTGGTGGTGACGTGAGCTTGGTTCCACTCTCCCATCTGCTTACTCAGCGCGGTGGGATTTGGACCGGCAGCCACTGCCAGAAAAGGAGTCCAGAGATCATTTTAGACCATTGTTTAATGAGAAATTTGCAGCTTAAAAGGAGAAAAAAAGCTGTCAAAACAGAGATCTGGAGCCTCGTGTTGATTGGAGCCAATGCGGGCACTCGTGGGCTTGGCTCCTGGCACCCCCAGGGAACCTTCGGGCCAGGAGATCGGCGGCCGGGCACGGGGCCCCATCCCCCACACCTGCAGCAGGCTCTGTGTGGCACCTTCATTGCGGCCCGGCGGATATGCGTTCCTCTCGGACTTGCCCGTGTGGCTCCTCTAGCGTTGACCCTCCTGTCTGGCACCTGGTAGGCGCTTGACAAATGCTGTGTAGGAGACGCTTTGCAGGGAACACTTTGGCCCCACGTGTGATCAGGAGATAGCAGCAGACGGGTGGTGCGTGTGGCCCTGGGGGCCGCAGGGAGTGCTGTGTGGAGCACAGAGCAGCTTCGGGCACCGGTTCATGAGGCAGCGTGAGGGGAGGCCCCGAGGGTGCTGGCAGCCAGAAGCGTGGGACGTGGCCGAGTTTAGGACCCGTGGGCAGCCCCCGTGGGCTCTGAGGAGGCGTGGGGCTGGGAAGCCGGTTCCACGCATCTGAAAACGTGGGACCAGAGCCTGTCTGGTGGGAAGGGCACATGCAGCACGGAACAGGGGACGTGTTCTTTGGGTTGTAAACGTAACAGGCCGTGGGCCACAGGGAATGTACAAGGCTGAGAAGTGCACTTGGATGGACTCAATTCAGGGAAGAGAACCTCATCCACGGGTGTGCGGAGGCCATTCCGGGCTTTTTAAGGGAGCATCTCACAGACATTCTTACATCCCTTCTAGAAAAGAGGGTGCAGGCCATTGCCACAGACAGGCTCAGACCTCGGGTCCCGGCTGGCCCTCCAGCTTCCGGGCCTCGGGACCAGGCTCCCCACGCGGTACATGGTGCTTCACGGACCGGTCGATGTGTTTTGTGCAGGCCCAGCTGAATATCGTACAGAGACTGGACATCACACTGCAGCGAGCCGTGCGCCTGGGCGACCCCAGGGTCATCCACGTGGTGTGCACCACCCAGTGGAACACGTGTCTCCCTTTGCTGCAGCACAACCTGAGACACCACCTGCGGAAGCCGCTGGCCAACGTCGCGGACGTCCTGGAGAAGGGGGACAGGTGGCCTGCGTGTCTTCGTCCTGGGCTGTCCTCTCAGAGACAGGGAAACGTGGGGGCCAGGGCAGAATCCCTCAACACCGGGAAAAAGATGAAATCCAACTGACTTCCCCCAAAAAGGGTGCAAGCGGGAAACCCCACCCGTATCAGAAAGGGCTTGTGTGGCTGCCGCAGGGATGGAGCCATCCGTGTGCCCCGCGCGGGGCTCGGCGGTCCCCCACCGCCCGCTAACGGAAAGCGGGCGCCCGCCTGGGTCCCGGCACCGAGGGTCCCCGAGCCTGCAGGCACACCTCCACCTCCACTCTGCTTTCAGTAGGCCAGCCGTGGGAAGTGCTAAGAAGGCAGTAGAGCAGGGAGGGAGGGTGGGTGGGTGCTGTTTAGGCAGGACGGTCCCAGTCGGTCTCCGAGAAACCGAGCCCAGACAGAGGAGACGGCCCGGGGGCCGGGAGGATGACGCCCCAGGAGCAGAGCCCTCCATGCACGTAGAAGGGGGGCTCATCAGTCCTCCAGGGGCGGAGATTGTGCCGGGGGACAGGGTCATCAGAGGACCCGGCACAGAGGAGGTATCGCCAGTTGTCAAATGGCCACCCCGCTGTCGAGAACAGCCTGTGGACAGGGCTGGCGCCGGGTGGGATGGAAGCCGGCGTGAGCCGGGAGGGACGGAGCTGTGGGAGGTGGGCAGCAGGCCCACGGCCCCTTGCAGACACCCCGGTCTTGTGCGTCCAGAGCTCACAGGGCTCTCTGGGAAGGTCACCTGGGCTGTGGACAGGGCGTAAACCCAAGGTGGCACCCATTTGAGAGCAGGAGGGCAGAGCGGGCCTTGAAATGCCTAAAGAGACAGGCCGGCCCATGGGAGGAGGACGCAGTCCCGGCCAGTGGTCCCTGGGCTGCTGCGGGGCAGGGGCGACCCTAGGTGGGCACGGGCGCAGGTGCAGGGGGCGGGGCGGCTGGAAAGCACACGTGCCACATTCCCAGCGTCCTCGTTTTCCATCAGTTCTTTCATTTCAGAGATTCTCTAATTCTTCCTTGTCTTTGGCCTGCTTTTAATTTTAATGAGTATATTTCTTATTTCCTATTAGCTTATTTTCGTGTATGCCTGAGTTTAGAAAATAACTGGTAGTTTCCCCCTTTTTCTCTGCTAATTCTCCTAAGTGACATTGAGACACCGCTGCCCCCAGCACGACGCACGCGTGGGGGCATCCGCGTTGGCAACAGGCTCTTTAGCCCTGGATGGTGTTTCTTCTGCGGCTGTGAAGACAGTCATGCGCCTTTTCTCTCCCGTTCTTACTGCCTGAATCACGCCGATTGAGTTTTGAGGGTTGAACCAACCGTGCACGCTCTGTGTGGTCCCGATCTTTTCACTCTTTAATGTATTGCCAGGTTCGGCTTCCTTCCCGTGATCTGTTAGAGGGTCTTATGCATATGTTCATGAGGACATCGGCCTGTGTTTTCCTTCCTTTGTCAGGGTTGACATCAAGGTCATGCTGGCTTTATAAAATGAATCGGGAAGCTAAGAAGTATTCTTTCTCCTTAGAAGGTTCTGGGCCTGGGGGCTGTGCCGAGTGGCTGCTTCTGGAGGAGGGTTCCAGGCTGCCACACTCCCCGTGGCAGGTCAACGCCGAGGAGTCCTGGTGGCAGCTGAGGGCATTGTCTGTCCTTGTTGAGGGGCTCTTGGCAGCTCCTGTCAGTGTCCCCTCGGGCTGACCGTGAGGTCAGAGTTCCCCTGGGTGCAGAGTGCTCAGCCCAGCAAGTGCCGGCCGGAGTGTGGGCCTCCGGCTCCGAGCCGCCTGGCCTCTGGCACCCCGTGTCTCCCTCAGCTTTGCTCGGCGTGGTCCCAAACACCGCGTCCCGCACGTTTGGGGTCGTGTCTCCTCGTGGCCTCTTAGCCGCTGGTGACCCCCCTGCCTTGAAGGCTCCAGCGTGTGGTGGTAACACCACCTCCCCAGATGCACGGCCTCTCCTTTTCCATCCTCTTAAATCCTGTCCTCTGTGTACCTCGAACGCGCAGAGCACGGCCTGGCAGTGTCGGGTGGACCGCTGTCTGCCCGCCTTCCTTCACTGTGACCCTCTGCGTGGTGCCTGGAGCCCCAGACCCTCTGCGCTCCGTGTCCTGCTGAGCTGGTCTTCGACCTCACGTCTTTCCGCTCATCCTTTCTGCTTCCTGCGGCTCCTTCCCTGCCTTCCTCGAGGTTAACTTTTAGAATTCTGTCCACTTCCTCGGCTGTACTTTGCGGGGGGGGGGGGGGGGCGCCGCTCGAGGGCAGAGTCCGTGAGGGCCAGTTGCGCACCTGACCCCGCACCCCGCAGGCAGGGCCCCCGCGGCCCTTCTCCTCCCTCAGCCCGCTGCCTGCCTCCCCGCCGTCGTGGCCGTGGGCTCCCCTCGACGTAGTGTGACGTCTCCCACGTGAAGATGTGTGCACTTCACCCTGCAGTGCTGCCGTCTGGTCTTGGCGGCCGGTGGTTTTCTTCAACAAGGAGAACGTGTCAGAGGGAAACGGGGGTTTCTTAGGTTTGCCTCCCTCTTGGCCGGTCCCGCTGGGTCTCTCCCTCCCACACGCCCAGGCTCCCACCTGCTTGATCTCAGCCCTAAGAGCTTCTGCCGTGTTGACCTGAAATGGCTTCACCTCATCCCCATCTTTGAAGAGTATCTTCACCGGTCACCGGATTCTGGGTTCAGGGACAGTTTTCCTCTTCAGACACTTTGAAGACGACGTTCTGCTTCTGGCCGTCACAGTTCCTGAGGAAGACGTGCGCTGTTTTCAGCGTCGTTCTGTGTGCCGTGAGTCTTTCTGCTTCTTCTGTTTGCAGAGTTTTGGTCATGGGATTCCTCAGAGCCTTAAAGAATCCTCCTTGGGTTGGCTGCGATGCCCGGATATGTGACAGGACATCTCAGGTTTGCGGAGTTATTGGCTGTGACTTCGTCCTTCTCGCTCTCCGCCTCCTGGGACCTGGGTTTCGAGTGCGCCCTCCATGCTGCCCACAGGTCCCCAAGCCTCCGCTCATTCTTACATCTTGTTCAGTCTGTCCCTCTGATGGCTGATTTCCTTCCGCCGTCTCCTGTGTGCCGTGAGCCCTGAGCAGGAGTTTTCCCCTCACGTAGTCTAGTTCCGAGCTCAGGTACCTCCCGTGTCTGCATTTCTCCACCTCCCCTGAGATTCAATATCTGTTCTGTCCTTAGTATTGTTTTCCTTCAGGTTTTTGATATATTTGTACTTGTATTTTAATACGTGCATTAGTGGATTTATCTGGTAAACTCAACATGTGGTCCTTCCTGTATCCTGACTGTGGTCACATTTTTCTCGTCCTTGCTCACCTGGTATGCACTGAACAGTGTGGGTGATACACTGCGGGGTGCTAGGCTCTGTTGTCCCATCTGGAGAAGTTGGTTTTTGTTGGAAAGGCATCGAGTTAACCACGTCTGGTGACGAACAGCCTCCTGGTCATCCGGTCTCTGGTGTCACAGAGCCCCTCCCTCCTGCCAGCCTAGGACTCCAGCCGCCCAGGCTGTGCTCTGATGTCGCCTCCTTGGCACGGCGGCTCCGCGCTCTGTCCCCGGGGGGGCCGACAATCACGGGCTCGCGCCTGACGCCCCCCAGGGGCCGCAGTCTCGCTCTGCCGGAGCCTCGTGCCGGCCGCCTCTCACATGTGGCCCCGCTTTGTGGTTGCTGCGTGTCGCAGAGTCACTTACCACCGTCGGAGGATTGCTCACTTCTACATCCTTTTCGCCTGGTTCCGTTCCTCCCGTTCTGGCAGCTGTGTGCCCTCGTTCGAGTCACGGCCTCTTCAAGCGAGCCGTCTGCCAGGTCGTTCCCGGAGTGGGCTGACCCTCCGTGTGGCCCCCTCTGCTGTGTGTGGCATTGGCTGGCCTCGGCCAGCTCCTAAGGTGTCCTCTGTAGCCACCCCAGGACCATGGCCCTGGCTGCCGCCCGCACTCGTAGACAGTCTATGGACAAACCTGGTTCCCCGTGAGGAGCGTGGGCCCTCTCCCGGCAGTAACCAGGGCCACGGGGCCTCCCTGCCTCCTCATCCCTGAGGTCACAGGCAGGCCACGTGGCATTTGCACCTCCATCTGTGCTCAGTTCGTGGGTCCTGTGGAACTTGCGTTCGGCCAAATTTGTTGGATTTGCCAATGCTGGCATCCCAGGGCATGACCCCGTGACGTGGGCTCTCTGCCTCCCGTTGATGGAAAGGCTGTGAGGACCCCTCGCTGATACCCGTAGACACTGGCAGAGGTCGGGTGAGGGCCCATGGGGCACGGTGGCTGTTCTGAGCGTGGGGTGTGCCCCAGCTGCTAAGACCCGAGCGGGGCTGCCTTCACAGGGGCAAAGAGCAGGCTTCTGCCCGCACGCTGCAGGGGGGGCAGGCTGCAGGGAGCAGTGGGAGTGGGGGGGAGGGCGGGCGGCACCTGTGGACGGACCAGGTGGCTGCAGCGTCCCAAGCTTCCCTGTGCGCCACCCAGCAGGCCTCACTGGCGTGTCCCTGGTCTGCCAGCTTGCTGCTCCTGGGCCTCGGAGCGCAGGCCCCAGCCGCTCTGGCTTCCGCAGGGCCCTCGCTGCTTGTCCCCCCGTCTGAGTCCTCCAGGCAGGCCGGGCAGGGCCTCAAGGATGCAGGAAAGCCAGGAGCAGCCGGAGGCTCACTGCACGTCTCCCCCTGGGGCGTCTACCGGGAAGCCAGTGCTCCCGGGGCCCGCGTGACGCTGTGCTGTCCCCCCCTCCACCCCCGCCAGCCTCATGGTCCTGCTCCGCTGCCAGGTGCACATGGAAATGGTGCACATCGAGGAGGACGAGGACCGGCTGGAGCCGGCCATGTGGCACCTGCAGAAGGCCATGCGTCTGGACAGCCTGGGCCTCTACCAGGACCAGCTCAGGGTGGCCTTCAACCGGCTGCATCTGTGCACCAGGCTGTACCAGTCCCCCGAGCGTGCCGAGGACAAGGCCGTCGTGGCCATCGAGCAGGTGCTGTCGTCACGGCCTTGTGGGGTTGGCCGGGGGGCTGGGGCCCTGCAGGAGCCCACGTGCCTCCTTGGAACAGCCCGGAGACGGTGTCGCTTCTGGCAACGTGACAGCCCACTCTTCCTTCCTGCTGCAGGCGAAGAAAGCTATCCCAAAAGACAGCGTCAGGAAGAAGCGGGCTCTCCTAGTGAACGCGGGCCTGGCCCTGGCCCCCGACACCTTCCAGATTGTGCTCGACAGCGAGAACGGGGCCAAAGGTAGGCCGGCTTTCTCTTCCAGAGCCCAGGGGCCGCCTGAGCCTCGTGCCGTCTTGAGGCAGACGCTCGGCCTGGCGTGTGGGGGCCACGCCGTGCCGGCCGAAGGTCCGAACCTTGACGTGTGCGGTCTGGGCCTCTGAAAGCACCAGTCTGGAGGGGGCATGGCTGCAGCCCCCCTGGGTCTTGCAGGTGGCAGTGTCCTCCGTGCCTTCCCCTCGTCCCCGTGGAGACACAAATAAGGCCACATTCTGAGGTTCTGGGGGTTAGGGTTCATCATACCTTTTTGGGGGCACAGTTCTGCCCACTGACCCGCCAAGCACATCACATTCTTGGGGACGGCGGCCGGGTGCCCGGCTGGGGGGCCCCACCGAAGGCCGCCCCGAGGCTCCCCCAGCTGTCATGCCCCAGCGGTGGGTGGAAGACGGCTCTGGGACGTGGCCCTCTGTGGCCGTGGGGCTCATTGGGCGTGGCCGCCCTGGCTTTCCACTGTGCCCTGCAAGTGTCGGCAGAGTCCTGAGGTGCTCCGATCGGTAAGAGCATTGCTGGCCGGCCGGGAGCCCAGCCGGAGAAGGCACTCCCTCCGGCCCTGCGGGGTGAGGGGCCCCGGGGGCGGGGGGCTGGCTCCTGGAGGTGGCTGGCGTGTTGGCTGAGAGGGGCACAGCATGTGCCACACGCTCTGTGCAACTGTGCCGGGCAGCCCCGCGCTCGGGCGAGCCTGGCTCTCCGTGGCTTGCGCTTCGTTTATCAAAGGGAGCCCCCGCCACCCAGCAGACCAGAGGGCCAGGCCGCGGGAGGGAGCGGGGGGTGTCGGGCAGGGGCCGGTGTGAGGGAGCGCCCTCCGGAGGGGCACCAGCTCACGCCTGTCCGGAGCGCAGAGCCCCCGGGCTGCTGCGTGTGGGGGCGGCACCCCCCTGGCACCAGGGTCCCCGGGACGAGGTGCGGCCCCTCCCAGTCCTGGGCCCTGGGACACCGGACGCCAGCCTTGCCCTTCCATTTCCGCCCGCAGTGTCTACAGGGAAGACCGGGGGCCGGTTCAGCTACCTGTTCGCGAAGGCACGGCACCACATCATCAGCGTGGACAAGGCCGCCGGGCACTTGCGGCGTCTGGGGGGCGAGAACGCCAAGGAGCGGTGGGTGAGGCGGTGCCCCCGGCCGGGCTAGCGGGACACCCGCCCCAGCAGGGAGGGGCGCGGGCACCCCCCACGGGGCGAGAAGGGCTGTGGCTCGCGCGACCCCGCGGTGGTGCCGGGTGGCCTGTCACGAGCGACACGCACGCACGCTCTTGTCGCTTGGCTCCTCGGCGAGCAGAATACAGATCTGGGCCGAGCTCGCCAAAGTCGCCCGGAAGCAGGGGGTGTGGGACGTTTGCCGGACAGCGTGCCGCTTCTGCCTCCTGTACGACAACGTCAAGGCGAAGAAGCCGACGCGGCCGAAGAGAGGTACGAGGGCCCCCACACGCGCGCCCAGGCGCCAGCCAGGGTCGCATGTTCTCCGAAGCCCAGAGTCGGACCGTGCAGCCGCCCCTGGGCAGGGGCCGGCAGCCCCGATGACCAGTGGGGCGGCTCCTGCCGGGGGCCGGGTCAGTGTGCACGTGCTGGAAGCAGGGGTCCTGCGATGGAAGGGACTCCCGAGCGTCACCGTGACCTGATGGACCCTGTGCTGCCGGGCCATTGTCCCTTTGCTCTTTGGTCCCTCAGGGTCATCAGGGCTCCAAAAGGGAAGGCACCTGCTGTGAGCAAGAGAACAGAGGCCGCCGTGTCGGGCGCCTGGGGGCAGAGGGCAGAGGGCAGAGGGCAGAGGTGACAGTGAACGGGGGGGGGGGGCTGAGGTGGGTGGGGTTTTCTCGGGAGTGTGGGTGGAAGACGGCTCCCCACATCAGCACAGATTCTGGGGCTGATGGGTCAGCGGGCAGGTCCGGTGGACGGTCAGGGCAGAGGCATGTACCAGGGGTCTGAGGAGACCCAGGGCAGGGTTGCTGCAGGCTTGGTGGGGCCGGGTGCTTCTCAAGGGGCACAAGCAAAACCAAGAATGTGTTGTCGGGGACATCAGTGACACGTGAGCTGCGGCTGAGCCGGCTTTGGGGACACGTTAGCCACCCGCCCAGGGAGCCCTGCACCCCGGGTGTGGGGGGGGCCTTTCCTCCAGCCCCTTCTAGCAAAGACGCACCTCCCAGAGACCCCTGTCTGCCCCGGAGCTGGGGGTGAGCCAGGAATCCTTGAGTTGTTCTTGTTCCTTTGCTGCAAAAGAAGCACCACGTCTGACCAAGGCTGAGGCTCCGCTCTTTCCCCCAGGAAAGAAGAAGAGGGGCGGAGACAGCGCGGCCCAGGACGGCTGGGGCCCCTCAGAAGTGACCTCGCAGCGGCAGGCGTCCCCGAGCCTGCTGCGCAAGTTCGCCGAAGTGGGGTTCATCAACGCAGAGGTGCGTCGCTGGTGGGTGGGCATGGGCGCCTGTGCTCTTGTGGAGCACTGCCCCTGAAGGCCTGCCTCCTGAAGGGACAGGTGCCGAGTAGGGGCGCCTTCCTGGTGCACGAGGGCCCCGTGATCACGTGTCCCCTTTCCTTAGAGATAGTTTCTGCATCGGGAGCCCACAGTCACGTGGGGACTACGCAGTGACCTGCTGTTTTGGGGGGTTGCATCGGAGTGGACGTCAGAAGCACTTTGAGCAAGTTGTCGTGGGGAGAGGTGTGCCATCAGGGGTCAGCACTGGGCCACAGCACCTGCACCTCCGCCCGCGAGGGCCACGCTCCACGGCACTGCGTAACCAAAATCCTTGGAGCCACGTTAGGTCGTTTCTCCTGGGGTCTGGGCAGCCGGGCTAGAGCGCTCTCTGAATTACTCGGGGACCGTCTGCTAAGTTCCTCCCAAATGCCGGGCCGATGCCATGAGCTGGGGACGCGGTGACGACTGGGGCACGGCCAGTGGTGGCAGGGCCACCTGCCCGGCCGTGCCAGTGCTCTCGGCAGCCTTCAGTGCCTCTGCGCACTCGTGAGGTGACCGGGGGCAGACGCGGCCGGGCGCTGGCTAACGTTGAGAAGTGACTGTGTCCGAGGAATGGCGTGACTTGTGTGTGGCTCGTAGAAGGAGCCGTCTCTTCCCGGGACACGGTATTTGTGGGTGAAGTGGAGGGAGGACCCTTGAGGCTGAGAGGACCACGGGGCATCGCGGGGTCTGCCCACCCTGTGCCTGGCCGCGTGTTCCCGCCTGGCGCTGCGTCTGTGCCCTGTGACTCTGCCGCCCCTCGCTTCCTTCACAGGCCACCGTCCACCTGCTGCGCTCAGAGGGCGTCCAGCTCAATGACCACCCCACCCCCCCGGAGGACCCGAGCCAGCACTCGGCCGGCTACACGCTCGAGGGCCCCGAGGACAACACACAGTGGGTCGTGTACCGGTAGGTGGCCCGGAGGGGCCCCGGCGTCCCCGGCAGCTGCCAGCACGGCTCAGCCACGGAGCGGGCCGGGTGGCCCAGGGAGGCTGCGCCCACACCAGGGGCGTGGCTGGTGTCATGCGTGGCCGGCGTGGCAGGATGGTTTGTCTAGTGTGTTTTAGTAGAATCCACACTTTGGCTCCTTCCAGTTAGCGTATTTTGTTATTAGTAAAAAGAGGATACGATGGGTTGGTGTAAGCAGTGGGGTGTGGAAGGGGAGCGGCTTTCCGTGCGCTCAGAGGACGAGCTGTGGTCTGGGCCTCGGTCACGAGTGTGGGTGAGCAGAGCGCTTCACGTAGAACATCCCAGAAGACACAGCACGTGAAATGCCACGACTGAAACGCTCGTGAATTTGAGATGCTCTGTTAACAGTGATACCAGGGTCTCAGTTGCCTTTGATCTAAAACTAAGTATTTTTAAGAGAGAGTGTGGTAATGCGTGAATATCGGCCCCATGTCGCAGGAGCCGCACACCGTCTAACTGCCCACCCGCTAACTGGAGGGGCGAGCCTCTGTCACTAGCGAACAGGCTCCCGTGGAGGCAGCGGGCAGGCGCAGCACGGGGACACGGCCCGGGCCCTGCGGGCGGGTCGAGGGGACACAGTGGGTCGCGGCAGGCAGTCCAGGCCGGGGGCGGGCTCCGCAGACCAGTGGGCCACGGGCAGACCGCGTGTTCGAGTCCCTAATGCCCGTTCGGGAAAGGTCTTGTTTCGAAGGAAGAGCTTGACGGGGTGCGTTCTGCAGGGCCTGGATTGAGAGTCTGTCACAGGGCGCCATGGACAGCTGGCTGCGGTCCGCCGAGATCGGGCAAGAGATCCAGGAAGGCTGGATCGTGCAGAACGCGGTGGTCTACGTCCTCAACCACAACCGCCACCTCATCGTGGCCGGGAGGCAGAGGGAGCTCGTGGACGCCTTGGACCACCTCCTGAGCATCGTCAAGGCCACGGGCCACAACGGGTAGGTGTGGCTGGCGGGTCCCACGTGTGGTCCTGACCCCTGGGGAAGGCTCCGTCCTGCCGCTCCGAGAGACCTTGATTCAGGCCCGGGGACCGTGGGGTCACACACGGGTCCGCTGGTGGGGGTGGTGCCCCGGGACCCTCCCCACCGTCGTCAGTGCTATCCTTCCAGGAAAGGCAGGTCTGCCGTTGGCTGGTGTCTGACAGTGATTGGGACGTGGGGACAGGGGGACAGGGGGAAGGCTGTGGGAGCACAGGGAGGGCTGCTCCAGCATCCCAGGCTCCGTTCACTAGCTGTGCACCCCAAGCCAGATGCTCACCATCTCTGAGCCGCAGGGCGGCCTATAGTGGTGGAGGAAGGCCTCGGGCCCACCCGGCAAGGAGCCCCCCACCCTCACTGTGTCTCAGCGCGGAGCCGGCCTGCCCCACTCTGTTCCAAACCGAATGATTCTAAGGAAGGTTTGCTGAGACCCAGATCAGCTGGGAAAAATGGAAGCAAAGAGCAACTTCTTTGTACAAATCTCATCTGGTTTCATGGAAGGTTGCAAACGTGCGTCTGTGTTTTCTTATGTAGACGGATGGGGGCCCGGGAGATTGCTGTTTTCGGGAGCTAAAATCGGAAATTTAAAAGCAAGACAGACCACAGTGTCACCCGACAAGGATGACATTTAAAGACTCTCCTTGTGTGTTTTTTTGCTGGTTTGGTTTTTAGTCTGAACGATAAGCTTTAGGTTTTCTCATCGGATACCGAAGTGGATGTGCTAGGCGGGGTGGGAACCAGCAGGCCGCGTGCCGGTTTTCGTCAGGGACGATTAATAACGAACACGGAGCCCGAGCTAGAGAGCCCCTCGCTGGGCAGTGAGCAGGCCCTGTGGATGCCCCTCTGATGCGAGCGCCCCAGCGGGGCTCCGCAGACGCCAGCCTCTCCCCTCCCAGCACTGCCATGAGTTTCCATCGCAGATGGAGCTCAGACTTTGAGTCCCCGGTTCTGGACGCGCGGAGACCGTTTGCAGCAGTTTTCAACGTTTTGGTGCCATAACGTTGCCAGTGAGAAACGTGGGCGTTCTGGCCGAGGCCCATTTGATCTGTTAACCAACCAGTAAAAGTGCCCGGGCCGCGACTGAGGCCTGCGCGGCCTGACGGACCCCCGGCAGCGGGCACGGAGGCCAGATGGGCCTCTCTGTCCCGCCCCGATGATGCCCCGAGGAGCCCGCCCGCCTGGCACGGCGGCGCCCTCTCGCCAGGAAGGCCACCTGTGGCGGGGGAGCCAGGCGTCACCGGAGCGGCCCTCGTCACAGCCAGCTTCCCCCAGGAGGCCTTGGCAGCTCGGCAAACTGGCGCCGGGACCACGGGCGCCTGTCGTTGGTCCCGGCAAGATGGGAGCCCGGCAAACGCACTTTGTCACAGACTCGTCTGCTTGAGTCTGTGCGTGCGACTGTGTTCTCACCTGCCGGCATGCTCTTTCCAGAGACTGCACTCTGCTGGGGATGCTCTGCAACACTTTGGCTCGAGGCTTGATTATCAACTGGATTCCGACCCAAGTGCCGGAAAAATCTAGAAGACCCATGCGCCCGAACCTGTTTCACGCACCACTGGACTCGGGAGCCAGCGCTGAAGTCAGGACCGCGGTGGAGGTAGAGCCCTCGCTGCGCGAGGCCGGGGGGGACCCTCAGTCCACTAGCGCAGGTGACGGGTGGCCATTAGGAGGTGAAACTGGCTAGGGTTTTCTACTGCCGGGACATGGGGTGCAGGGCAAGGAGGGGCAGAGAACATGCATTTCTGTAAGAGGAAGACAGAGAGCCGGGTGTTGTCAGGGAGGGGAGGCGGCGGAGCCGGGCAGGTGGCAGGGCCAGCCGGGGGCCCCCCAGGGGCGCGTGGGGGCCAGGCCGCCAGCTGCAGGCCTGGTGCCTGTTTAAACCCCTGCCGGTCTGACCACGAGCCAGGTCCACTTACTTTTACTAGTTTGGGTCTTGGCTCGGGCTCCTGTTCAGAGTTCAGGCTCTAGAACAAGGCCCCATCTGCGTCAGGTTTGCGAGTTCGCCCTGAACCTGAGCACCGGGACGGAGCCCGAGGAGGTGGTGCCCGTGAGCACCCAGCAACAGCTCCTTGCCACCTGGGTGAAGGCCCGGCAGCTGCTACAGCAGCAGATCGGGCCGCGGCTGGGCGCGGACGAGCAGGTGCCAGGGGCCTGGGGCGTGGGCGGCATCTGGGAGCTCCCCGGGGCCTGCAGGGCGGACACCTCCTGCTGAGGTCTTCCCTGGTCTCCCGCCTGAAGGCGGACAAGCAGGGACCCAGACAGGAGAGCTCCCACAGACGTGGGCTCTGAGGTCATGGGCGGCCCCGCCCCACCCCCCGGCCAGCCCAGCCACCAGACCTGCTGCCTCGTTGCTGCCTGGAAAGGGACCTTGGAGAGAAACCGACACACCAATGGCTCTGGCTGTCGCCGCGATGCTGGCGTGTCCCAGGGCTCCGGTCCCCAGCGTCCCGGCACCCCCGCGCTGACGGGCGCTTACACTTCCTTCCCCCAGAGTCCCAACGAGGACATCAACTCGGTGACCAGAGTTCTCGTTGCTCTGGAGATGTACTCCTGCAACGGGCTGGGCCTCATGGACTTCTCCGTGCCCCCCTTGGCCCAGGTAGGCGCCACGAGTGCCCAGAGCCCCCAGCCTGAGGCCACTCGTTCGGGTCAGCTGCTCAGACTCAGAGCCGGGGTCAGAGGGCCTTGCCTGAGGCGGCAGACTGGGTGCCCTGTCGCGGGACCCCGTCCTCACCACGGCGCTCACCTGCCCCTCGCAGAGTGCCCGAGCCATTCCACGTGGGAGCCACCCGTGCGCTTCCTCTGCAGTCGGCTCGGGGCGGGGACCCCGGGGGTGGCACGTCAGCCGCGCTAAGAGACGCCCCTTCTCCCCTGCCCGGAAGGTGGTGGAAATGGCTTCCGAGTGCAACTGGCCGGACCCCCTGGTGGAGCTGCAGACCCTGACACGACTGACCCACTTTGCCCACATGGCCCACGACCACGAGGTCGCCATGGCCTGCTCACAGAAGGCCATCCAGATGGGCATTAGGCTCCTGAGGATGTTTAGCCGGTAAGTAGCTGTGGACCGATCCCCCCGAGGCCCGAGCACCAGCCCTGGGTCATCCCAGCACGTGTCCCGGCAGCCTTGTCCGTGTGTCCGTGCGCCTCTGCCTGCCAGCTCCTCGTCAGCCAGCACGAGGCCGTCAGCCATGGCTCCAGAGAGCCGGGTTCAGAGGGGTTCTGAGGCCACACAAGGCTCACTGGCCGTGAGCGTGACGGTCACGGGCACAGAGGCAGAAAGGGGCTCCCGGGTCAACCACCTGCCATCCCCGACAGACAGAGCTTTGATGAACGTAGTTCTGAGTGGGCAACGTAGACGTGCCACATAAATTCAGAAGTCACCGAGGAGGTGTCCCAGTGACAAGAAAACCCTCCGGCCCTTGTCGCCCTGCCCACTGCGGGCCGTTCGCTCTCCGGAGGCCGTGGCTGCCGGATGTCGCGGCACGAGCTCCAGGACCCCGTCCCCGTGCGGCGCTGGACGCCTGCTTTCCCTCACAGCTTCCGGCGGCTCTCGCGTTCCGACCTCCGACCGGGAATTGTGTTTCTGCGTCTTTCCCCTCATTGTGAGTGTCAGCTGTTTTAATTTGTTTCTACTGTGAGTTTTTTCTGTGGTAACGACCGTTTTCCTTGAGGGTCTCGTGGGTTGTTTCCTGGAAACCACGAAATCACCGACTCGAGGGTATGAAGAAGACGCTCGTAGTGACTCAGCAGCCAGGGTGGGCGGGCCAGACCCAGGCGTGCTGAATCGCCACGTGAGGCCAACCTCGGGCCGCGTCCGCGTCTCGGGCTGCCCGCTGTGGCAGCGTGATTGGCAGCGTGGGGGGGGGGGGGGGGTCTGTCCCCGACTGAGAGCCCCAGGGACACGGATGCGTCCGCCATATCTCAGCGGCAGTTCCGGGGCCTGCGTGGGACACACGCAGCGTGTATTTGGGGGCCGACAAAGGAATGCCACCTGAGATGTCTTAACACCGCCGGCCTCCAAGTGGCCAGGGTCTCAGATGCGCGTGGGGTCATGATGGGGGCGGCGCGTGTAGGATGGCTCCCTCCGAGGACCCTGCGGCACCACCTCAACCAGCTCTCTGGTGGGTGCCACCGTCCCCATATTGCAGGTGAGGAAACTGAGGCAGGCGCAGGCTACGTCTGTGGCCGGAGGCCACCTCCCCGGCAGGCGGCAGAGCTGGGCCCGGGCCCAGGCGTCCGGTTCTATAAGCCCACGCTCCCAGAGACCCCCGGATGCAGCCTCTCGGACACAGCCACGCGCCCATTCTGTGGGCAGGAGCATGCCAGAAACTGCCGGAAGAGTCAGCCGCGATCCCTGTGGGTTCACGTCCCTGAGATGGGCACAGCCCCCGGCGACGGGAGCCCCCAGGACGCAGGGCAGCAGGAGAGGCCCCCTCCCATGGGAGGGCTTGGGCCCAAGTAACAAGGTCCATTGCTGAGAGGTAACGGGGAGCCTCGTCTCTGGCTGGTCGCCGTAACTTCCTCAAGAATTGGACGCTGTTGTGGCAGCCTGTGTTCTGAGGGCGTGCGTGGGTCCCAGCTGCCCCACGAACAGAAGACCGCGTCACACACCGCAGCAGCCGACTTTCCACCGCACGCCTTCTCTCCGGGTGGGGTGGTGCGTGCCCGCCAGGACCTGCCCTCCTCAGACGGGACGCTCAGGCACAGAGGCCTGGTGTGGGGCAGCGGCGGGTCGAGGGGAGACCCAGTGGCTCTCGTGCCAGCCGGGGGGCTCCAACCACACGGGGGCACAGGAAGCTCCCTCCGAGGGCCGCAGGGCAGGGAGGGGATGGACGCGTGGCTGAAGGGTCCGGCTGAGGACTCCAGTCACCGGCCCGAAGTAGCAGGTGGTGGTGCCAGTGAGAAGGTGGCCCTGCAAGGAAGGTTGGGGTGGGTTCCCAGGACCGTGGGCCACACGACCCGTCGAGACAAGGCTGCCCTCGAGCGACCCTGGAGCTCAGGGCAGCGCCTCCAAGGCCCAGGGGTCCGTAGGCGCAGAGGCAGAGATTTCTGGAAGAACACCGAAGCCGTGGATGTCTGTTGGGATGAGGTGGGGCGGGACGAGGCTTCCCCCACAGGAGAGGAGGAGAGGCGGCCGGCAGAGGGTGAGGGCCGTCGGAAGCTCATGGAGCCGGCAAGTCGAGGAACGGGCAGTTGACTAAACCCTCTGAGGCACTGGACGCTTGGGGCAGGTGTCCGTCAGCCTTGCCCGAGGTACCCGTGCCCACCGACCTGAGGCGGTAGCCGTGGGGGCGTCAGAAGGGCTCTGTCTGAAAACAGAGTAGCTGAAGCACAGCCGTGACGGAGCCTGTCCGTTCTCACCGCCAGCACTGAGGGTCATCACGAGGGGCCCTTCCTCTGGCACAGTGTGGACTGACCTCTCACAGAGGCTACGGGTTATTTTCTCTCAACAGTCTGTCCTGAGAGGTACTTGGCTTCCACAAGGGAAGTCTCCCTCGCTTTCTGACTTCCCACCCCAGCTGGGGGAGACCGAGGGGTGGTCCCTGGTCATGCAGCTCGGTGGCTACCGGGCGCCCACCCGCTGCTGGCCTCCACCCACGCAGGAGCCCGGTGCACCGAGGCGGGACGTGTGACCGCCGTGCACAGACCACCTGGCCGCCTGCCGGGACGCCTGACCCCGGGCAGGGCACCAGGGCTCCCCTGCTTGCTACCGGCTCCCCACCAGCATCTCAGCCACACTCTCAAATAGGGAGAATTCCTCAGGATACACAGATTATGCGACAACCAGAGGAGAACGTTAAGAAAAACCCCTCAAACTTACTTGAGAAGTTGCGGCATTTAAAAAGTGTGTAGTGTTGTGGAAGAAGGAATAATCAAGGACTGGAGATCCCTTGGAAAGAAATTGAGTGAAGATTGCAGCGCGAGGAGGGGCTCCTGGGCGGCTCAGTGGGTTGAGCGTCCGACTTCAGCTCAGGTAACGATCTCACAGTTCACAAGTTCGAGCCCCGCGTCGGGCTCTGTGCTGACAGCTCGGAGCCTGGAGCCTGCTTCAGATTCTGTGTGTGTGTGTCTCTCTCTTTGCGCCTCCCCTCTTGTGCTCTGTCTCTCTCTGTCTCTCAAAAATAAAACATTAAAAAAAAAGGTATCAGTGTGAGGAAATCTCTCAGGAAGCAGATGAAAAAGGACACACACAGAAAATGTGACGGAAAAGCCAGGAGCCACACCGGAGCCACACAGGAGGTCCAAGGACTAACCTTCAGAACCCCGGAAAGAACAGAGAGTGTGCTTCAGAAAGAAGTTTGAATGCGGATTGTGATGCAGGAGAGGCTCCAGGGCAGACAACGCCGCCGCCTGACGGACGCTCTCACCAGCGGGCAGCAGGGGAATGAAGTCACCCTCACGTGCACACGCACCACAGGGACACGTCTGGTCATCACAGATGAAGAGAGTGTCCGAACCGCCTTTAAAAGAAATCCATCTGCACCTCAGCAACTTCTTACGAGACACGTCTCCAGAGGCGAGGGAAACAAAAGGAAAAACGAACTACTGGGACCTCGTCAAAATAAAAAGCTTCCGCAGAGCGAAGGAAACAAGCAGCAAAAGTAAAAGGCAACCGACGGAATGGGAGAAGATATGTGCAAACGACATATCACATAAAGGGTTAGTATCCAAAATCTATAAAAAACTTACCAAACTCAACACCCAAAAAACAAATAATCCGGTGAAGAAATGGGCAAAAGACATGAATAGACACTTCTCCAAAGAAGACCTCCAGACGGCCAACCGACACATGAAAACACGCTCAGCATCACTCCTCATTAGGGAAATGCAAATCAAAACCACAATGAGATACCACCTCATACCTGTCGGAATGGCTAAAATGAACAAGTCAGGAGACTCTGGATGCTGGCGAGGATGTGGAGAAACGGGAACCCTGTTGCACTGCTGGTGGGAATGCAAACTGGTGAGGCCGCTCTGGAGAACAGTGTGGAGGTTCCTCAAGAAACTAAAAACAGAACTATCCTACGACCCAGCAACTGCACTACTAGGTATTTATCCAAAGGATGCAAACATGCGGATTCAAAGGGGCACACGTTTATAGCAGCGCCATCGACAACAGTCAAATTATGGAAGAGCCCAAGTGTCCATCGACTGATGAGTGGATAAAGAAGATGTGGTATATATATATATAGATATATATATATAGATATATATATACACACACACACACTATGGAATATTAATTACTTGGCGATCAAAAAGAGTGAAATCTTGCCATTTGCAATAATGTGGATGGAACCAGAGTGTATTATGCTAAGCAAGATAAGTCAATCAGAGAAAGACAAATATCACATGATTTCACTCATATGTGCAATTTGAGAAACACAGCAGATGAACATAGGAGAAGGGAAGGAAAAATAAAATAAAAACCAGAGAGGGAGGCAAACCATAAGAGGCTCTGGAATATGGAGAACAAACTGGGGTTCCTGGGGGGGAGGTGGTTGGGGGATGGGCTAAATGGTGATGGGCCTCAAGGAGGGCACTTGTTGGGACTAGCACTGGGTGGCGTATGGAAGTGATGAACCACTAAATTCTACTCCTGAAATCGTTATTACACTCTATGTTCACCCACTTGGATTGAAATAAAATTAAAAGTTAAAAAAAAAGAAAAATCCATCTGCAGAGTCACCGGAAACATCAACGCAACAGCCTTTTCCAAACACTGGGAGGCAGAAGAAAAATGGCGCTTTCTAGGTGGAAATAATTCGCAGCCTAGATTTTAACCCACTCAGACTTTGAGTCAAGTACGTGGGGAAGGAAAGCCATTTTTAGGCAGACAGGGACCCGAAATATATGTTTCCCACACGCCTGTTTGTGGGAAAGTCACTTGAAGGATATGCTCCAGAAAAACAAAGGAATAAACCAAACGAGAGAGAGATGTGGGATGCTTGGAATAATAAATACGTTCCAGAAAAGTTGTCACACTGTGCTGCTTGCTGGGAGGGCTCCCTGTCTGAACTGGAGCAGGACGGAGGGGGCTCTGGAGCGAGGGCAGGGAAGACAGAGGACCCGGGGTTAGGTTAGGAAGAGTAGAAAAGGCACGGTGCTAAATGAAAATCGTACAGTGGAGAAAAAGCCAGTGGGAAACTCTAGGAGACACAAAACATTTGCATTATCATGGTGTTCACTGATACTTTAGTTTTGGGATTAACAGTTGTGGCTCCTTCACAAAAGTGTTACCAGTTTTGGCAATTCAAAAGCCAAACGCTTTTGCCCAGAAGAGAGGAGAATGGCTGTGACAGCAGCCTCGCCTGAGAAGGTGAGCGGTCAGGTGTCACTTGCTGAGGGTCCACGAGATCTGAGCTGGTATAATGTTTTAAAGAACAAAGATAATAAATAGGGGGATTAAATTAATCCTGTAATCTATATTAATAAGTTGAGAAGAGGGCAAAAGGAGGGTCTGAGTAGTTTAAATTTTTAATTTAATTTAATTTAATTTTTTTTTAATTTTTTTTAACTTTTATTTATTTTTGAGACAGAGAGAGACAGAGTATGAACAGGGGAGGGTCAGAGAGAGGGAGACACAGAATCCGAAACAGGCTCCAGGCTCTGAGCTGTCAGCCCAGAGCCCGACGCGGGGCTCGAACTCACGGACCATGAGATCATGACCTGAGCTGAAGTCGGACGCTTAACCGACCGAGCCACCCAGGCGCCCCTAAATTTTTAATTTTAAAGAGAGAGCATGCACAAGAGGGAGAGGGGCAGAGGGAGAGAGAATCTGAAATCTTGTTTTAAAATATCTATTTATTTATTTTGAGAGAGAGAGAGAGAGAGAGAGAGCGTGAGCGGCAGAGAGAGAGGGAGAGAGAGAGTCCCAAGCAGGCTCTGTGCTGTCAGGGCAGAACCTGACAAGGGGCTCCATCTCACGACCGTGAGATCACAGCCTGAGCTGAAATCAGGAGTGATGCTCAACCGACTGAGCCACCCAGCAGCCCCAGGTCTGAGTAATTTAAACTTCATCTACCGTCGTAAGAATTCCACAGGTGATGTGTGCAGCTGATAACGTTGGGAAGTCCAGTTAGATGCCCAGTTTTAGAGGCAAGCATATGCCTACCAGAGGAGAGGGCTAAGCGTTTAGAAGTCATTCCCTGCAGGGAACAGCGCTGCGAGCTGAGTAAAGTAGCGATGCCTCCCCGTGTGCAGGTACCGTTTTGATAAAAATTCACAAGTTATTTTGAAAAGAGAAACTGCAAAGACATTCTTCTAGAAAGAGTCAGCACCTGAACGCTGCTGCATAGTCGCTCTGTTGGGTTAAAAGTCGCTTCACTGCTGGTGGCGAATACAATAAAAGAAGATAAAAATAGAAATTTATGCAAATGGTAATAGGGAAAGTGGAGGTACCATAAAAATGTAATTTCCGCCTCGGCTTTTGAAAGCTCATTTATATAGCATCACTGCCCTCTAGCGGCAGCCGGAGTCACTGCACTCAGCGGGATTGCCCCTCGTACCCGGGTCTGACTGTGGTTCTGACCGTTCATCCAGCCTCCTGGCTTGCTAGCTGTGTCCAGGCATGCTCCTGGGTGCTTGGCAGCTGGAGAGACACGGCCCCTGGTTCTGGAAGAGATGCCCACTTGATAGTGACCTTGCTGGCCACTCAGAACGTTGGACCTTGTGCCTGGTCAGGCAGGATGCATGGTCACAGTCACATTCAGCCACATGGCACTCGCGGCAGATGATTCACTGTTTAAAGAAAATGACACGTATTTCAAATGTTTATACTAATCTTTCCACTTTGCAATTTATAGGTAGAAACTCTAGTGTGGAATTGGTCACAAAGTAATTTTATAATAGCAATGCACAGTAATAGTAAATTTTTAGTTCTTGCTGAAAAATAGTACAGTTTCTAATCAGTATTTTCATCTCTGAGTGTTTAATTACCAGAATAATTTTCACATTCACACTATCAGCATAAAGGAACGTCCATTAATAAGAAATTTCATGCAGATCCTTAAAACAGACACAAAATAGATTCGTCTAATTCCAGATAGTCTAAGGTTATTTGGGACATCTCTACTTTGTTCAGCATTTTCATTTAACATAATCATCAATGTTGGGTCTTTATAGAAATTTATATAATATATACAATATATTTATGTAATTTATTAATAATTTATATATGTGTATATAATATTTATATCTTACATATAAATATGTAAGCTATTTAATATTATATTTATTGCATATTATATTATATTTATCTATAAAATAAAATAAGTATATACTATATAATAAAATAAGTCATTTATAGAACATGTTTATTTATATGTAAAAGTCCCTTTTCCTACCATTTCTGGCCATTACACAGTAACAGTTACTATACTCTTGTGCTGTGAGAAAAAACGGTAAAGCTTGGCAAAATACATGAACCAATCATTGCCAAGCATTGGACAAAAGATGATCCAAAGAAGAGATTTTCTGTAAAAGGGAACATCAAACGTGGCTGCACGTTCGCCCTTGCTTTCTGTGGGGTGGGGTTGGAGGGGTGTTCAAACGTCAGCATTGGGAAGCACAGCCCAGACAGAAGACATACTGGGACGAAACAAGGACCCGTGCCTGGGGCTACTGAGACAGCCGGCATTTGTCAGATATGATGTGAGAAAAGAGATTACTGGACAGAGCATGTATGTTCCCAGGCACTGAGGTGTGATTTCTAAGCTGCAGAGAGATGCTGGAAGCCATCCGTGTTGAGGTGTTTGAATTGGCCAACCAGAGTCAACTTGCCAGGTGTTCAAAAAGACCGTATACCTTAGGAATAGGGCTGTAAGGGCCACTCTAGACTTACCCTACAAAAGCCTCATTCAAATCTTCATAGGATAAACAGAGGCACCAGTAAATTAACTGCCCGTCAGAATGAACCCCAACATCCCATTAAAGGAAGGCAGCAGCATCCACACTCAACAATACAGCCCTTGCAGTGTCCAGCATAAAATAAAAAAACTACCAGACGTATGGAAAAACAAGAAAGTGTTCTCCCATACCGGGAGAAAATACAGTCAATAGGATAGAAACAGTTAACAGAGACAGATATGACACAAAGTTTGAAATTAGAAGACAACAAATTTAAAACTTAAAACAGCTGTCATAAATACAAGAAAGCATTTTTAGTGGAAAAATTAGTGTACAGGTGGGGAATTTCAACAAAGAAATGGAAACTGTAATACCTAAGTGGAAATTCCAGAACTAAAAACACAACATCTGGAAATGTTTCACTGGGAGAGCCTAACATCTGAATGCTGAAGAAGTGGTAAGTAACTGAATGCAGCTCAACGGAGTATTGAAACCAAAGCACAGGGAGAAAAGACAGAAAAGCAAAATGAACAGAACTCCAACGACACGTGGGGCAGAATCAAGTGGCCTAACCCAAGGGAAATAGGAATCTCAGGACCGAGGCAGGAGAGGGAGGCAGAGATACGTATATTTGAAGATAGAAGAGTTTACTTTTTTTCCAAATTGAGTTAAAAACATCAAGCCAGAGATCCGAGATTTTCAATGACTCCAAGCAGGATAAACACAAAGAAAACCACAGCTGTTTTCACCGTAGTCCCATTGCTGCCGGCCAAAGGCAAGAAATCATTGGAGAGAAGTCGGAAGGCAAACGGGTGCGTTGTGTGTAGGAAAGCAAGGGTGGGACTGCAGACTTCTCAGCAGAAACAACGTGGACTGCCTAACATTTTAAGGGTTAAAAAAGAAAAGAAACCTGTCAATCTAGAATTCCTGTAAGAATGGCCTGCAAAAAATGAAGGCAAAATCAAGGCATACGATAGACTAAAGGTAAGGTAGGTAATCCACTCCTCGAAGAGATGCCAGAGGAAATTCTTCAGGCTCAAGGAAGATGACAGCAGGCGGAAACGTGGTTGACGAAGCCAGGAGAACACCGAGGTGGTGAATGCGTGGGTGAGCACAAATGACTTTCCCCCTCAGTTCTTAAATTCTTTAAAAGACATTTGCCTTTTTAAAACGGAAGTGCATCGCGTGGTGGGATTCTTAGTAAATATGCAAGTAAAACGCGTGACCGTGAGAACACAAGTGACAGGAATGAGGCACGTCACAGAATACTGCTCAGAGGTTTTCCCACCGCCTGTGAAATGATATATTAACCGAAGCTACACTGTTAGTTAAGGATGTACGTTATAATCTCTTGAGCAAGTACTGAAACAATAGTAAACAGAAGTAGAACTAAAAATCCAACAGGGGAGACAAAATGGAATACTGAAAAGTCATTCCGTTAGCCCAAATCAGGGGGGAAAGCAACAACATACGGGACAAACGAAAGCAAATGGAAGATTCCGCCCCAACCACACCGTGTATGTACCAAGCGGAAGTGAGCCGTCACTCCAGTTAAAGAGCAGGGTTTATCCCACGGAATACGGGAAGCGTCTGAGACCCAGCCAGAGGCCATTTGAAGACACGCTCTTCAAAAATAAAGACTCCGGTGGCCCGTGGAGGGAGTCTGCCCAGGAACTGTGTGTATTTCTCTGGGAATCAATCCAGGGCCCCCCGAGCTGGGTGTTGGGGATCTGGTCCCCTCCAGCACGGGATCCCCCTCCCGGGGGCGATGTCTCCGCGTGTGTGGTGTTACCTATGCACAAGCCATGGCGAGGCCGGGGTAGTAAACGTTTAGGGAGAGGGTCCGGCATCCTTGACACAGCTTTGAGTCGAAACCGTACCGGACTGAGCTCCCGGCACAGAGCGGAGGCCCTCTGAGACCAGCACACGGGGGCGCAGGGAGCGGAGCCCCGTCGCTCCCGGCGGGGCTCGGCCCTGCTAGGAGGGGCTCGCTGTGCCCACCTTTTGCTGCTGCACAGAAAAACACTTCACAGATTCGTCGTTTAACACGCCGGTTCGTGGTTCTGTGGGTTGAGTGCGCTCGGCCAGTTAGCTGCGGTTTGGGGGCTGGCACGAGGCTACTCTGGATGCCCCCAGGGCTTGTTCACCTCTCTGCACAGCACCTGTCTCCCCCGAAGAGCCCTCCTGCCCTCGTACGTCTCTGTCCCCAGGGCGGAGACTCAACTGGTGGCCGAGATGCTGAGCACCACAGCCTGCATCCAGGGCAGGAGCATCATGGAGAACCTGAAGGGCAGAAAGCAGCTGCGCCTGGCGGCCGCGAGGTCCTTCGTGGAGAGCGCCAGGTGCGCCATGCCGGGCTAAGTGGCCAGTGTGACCGCGTGGGCTGGGGGCTCGGCGCGCGTGCTGCCTGTGGGAGGTAGACGGACCGCAGTGCCGTGGGGTGACGGGTACGGGGCTCAGCGGGGACCGCCACTAGGGCTGGCCCTCCTTTGTGACCCCGCGGCCGGGGCCATCTCGCCCCTTGCGGTCACATCCACTCCACCCCACGTTCGGGAGGCCCTCGGGCACGAGTGGGTCGCCACAGGCCCCATGGCCATCGGGGGGAGGGAGCGCCCGCGTCCGGGGTGCTCCGTGGCGCCCAGCCGGGCCCGCTGCCCGGTGAATCGAGAAGCTTCCCATGTCGCTCCTGCATCATCGGTGTCTACGCCGCTCCAGCCCAGGGATTGATTCCCTTTCAGGTTCGGGGGCATGGCGGGGAGCAGCGCCCTGGTGATGCTGGCTGTGAGGCAGTACTGGAACACCTGGCTCCCGCTCCTGTCCTCCGCGGCCAACAGGAGGAGAGCCAGGACTGTCGTACAGAGGCTCATCGGCATCATCAATAAGACAGAAGCGAAGAAGCAGGTGTGCCATGTGGGGCCACGGCGGGGCAGGCGTCCTCCGGAAAGGGAGGGCGAGATCCCCAGGGAAGACAGACCCCGGGGAGCCGTGCAAACCGGGAACACAAGGGCCAGCAGAGGAGGGGGCCCAGAGGACGGTGACGTCCCTGAAACCCGGCAGGGCAGACACGCAGACCTCTCTTTCCTCCTTCCTCCCCTCCAAGGGGACACTGACCGTTCCCCCAGAAAGCCCCAGCAGGGGAGGGGAAAGGACAGAACAGTAGATTCAGATGGCCGAGGAAAACCACAGAAACCTCTGGGCCAGAGCCGAAGTCTCGGCCTGACTGCACCCCACAGGTGCCCGGTCGCCAGGGCGTGTGTGGTCTTGGTAAGTCACCGCCCGCGGCTGGCCCCCTCTGTTCACCTGGGCGCAGACCCGGCTTCAGAGGGCATGCAGAGGTCAGTGAGGGCTGTCCCGCCTGCTGACCACGTGTGTCCTGTGCCCCAGGACTCGGCTTCCCGTGGGGACTCCAGCACCTTTCCCGTCCACCCAAGAAGGCCAGGCTCAGACCTAAACCTGCAGTTTTCAGCAGGGCCTTTCTAAGGGAAGGTCTGCAGGTCAAAGGCTTTGGCAGACAGAGGCCCATGGTCAGATGGTCTAGGGTAGAGCCCGTGGGCGGAGCTTCGTGGGCCCTCAGTCCGGGGCCCAGCAGAGCCCTCGGAAGCCGGCGGCCAGACGAGCTGTGGGAGGTTTGGGGGGACAGGACGAGATGGGGGAGGTTTGGGGGCAGGACGAGATGGGGGAGGTTTGGGGAGACAGGACGAGCTGGGGGAGGTTTGGGGGACAGGACGAGATGGGGGAGGTTTGGGGGACAGGACGAGCTGTGGGAGGTTTGGGGGGACAGGACGAGCTGGGGGAGGTTTGGGGGGCAGGACAAGCTGGGGGAGGTTTGGGGGGACAGGACGAGATGGGGGAGCCGCCCTCTGTGCTGATCCAGAGCCAGGCCTGTGGCAGGAGGGCCCACAGCTGTGCGTAAAATCCCCAAGACTGTCTCTGGTCGGGGAGACTGCTGTTCAAGAGACAGCAAGAAGAAAATTGAAAATCAGAGCCTCATAGAAGAAATTGGCTGATGCTTCCTATTTTCTTACAAAGATATTTATGACCTCTGATGGCCTAAGCCAGGGGTGGGCAACCCCCGCCCAGGGGCCAAATCTAGCCTGTCTCCTATATTTGTAAATAAAGTTTTATTGGGACACAGCCATGCCTGATCATTTACACATTGTCTGTGGCTTGGCTGCAACAGCAGAAGGGAGTGATTGTGACAGCGACCCTGTGACCCACAAAGCCAGAATTACTTGCTCTCTGGCACTTTACAGAAAAAATTTGCCCAGCCCGGGTCTAGACATTTATAAAACTCACCTACAGTTCAGTTCTTTCCGGTGGGCTTTTTAAAAAGTTGTGATCAAATATACTTAATATAATTACCATTTTAACCATTCAGAAGTATATAATTCAGTGACCTTAATTATATTTAGTGTTTTATGGCCATCACCAGGGTCTGTGCCAGGAACTTTTTCATCATCCCCAACAAGAACCGTCCCCGTGGAACAACAGCCCCACTCTCATCTCTATGAATGGGAAGACTCTAGGTTCCTCACTGAACACGAATCACACAGCGTTGGTCCTTCTGTGTCCGGTTTATTTCCTCGGCATGGTGTCATCAAGGTTCATGTAGCAGGTGTCAGCATTTCCTTCTTTTTTGTGACCGAACAACGCTCCGTTGTGTGGATGGACACCATTTTGTTTATCCGCTCGTCTGTTGCTGAACGTGATGGCTTCATCCTTTCCACCGTTGTGAATAGTGCGGCTACGCACATGAGTGTGCAAATATATTTGTGTCCCTGCTGTCAGTTCTTTTGAGTCCACACCTAGGAGTAGAACTGCTGGGTTATATGGTACTTCTGTGTTTAACCTTTGAAGGAAATGCAAAGCTATTTTCCAAAGCAGCTGCTCCATTATACATACCCACCAGCAGCGTTCCAGTTTCTGCACATCCTGTCAACACTCGTTTCCGATTTAAAAAAAAATTATACCCATCCCAGTAGGTGTGAAGAGATCCCTCATTGTGATTTTGATTTGTATTTCCCTGATGACAAATGATTTTGAGCATCTTTTCATGTGCTTATTAGTTATCTGCATATTTTCTTTGGAGAAATGTCTGTTCAAGTCCTTTGCCCATTTTTGGATTTTTGTTGTTGTTGTTGTTGTTGAATTGCAAGAGTTCTGTATATATTCTGGATATTAATTCTTTATCAGACATCAGATTTGCAGATTTTTTTCTCCCATTCATTTGATTGCCTTTTCACTCCCTTGATGGTATCCTTTGACACACAAAAGTTCTTAATCTTGACAAATTTCAACTATATTTTTCTTTTTGCCTATGTTTTTGGTGTCACATCCATGGAGTCATTGCCAAATCCAACGTCATGAAGAATTTTTCCAATGTTTTCTTTACGAGTTTTATAGATTTAGCTCCTATGTTTCAGGTTTCCCCCACCCTCACTTTGAGTTAATTTTAGTATGTGGTGTAAGATAGGGGGACAGTTTTATTTCTTTGCCTGTGAAAATCAAGTTTTCCCAGCACCAGTTTTTTTTTTTTTTTTAATGTTTATTTAGTTTAGAGAGAGACAGAGTATGAGCAGGGGAGGGGCAGAGAGAGAGGAAGACACAGAATCCGAAGCAGGCTCTGGGCTCCGAGCTGTCAGCACAGAGCCCGACACAGGGCTTGAACTCACGAACGGCGAGATCATGACCTGAGTCGAAGTCGGACACTTCACCGATTGAGCCACCCAGGTGCCCCACCCAGCACCAGTTGTTGAAGAGTGTTCTTTGCCCGTTGTATGATCTTAGTGTCTTTGTCAAAAGTCATTCACCATATATCTGAGAATTTATTTCTGGGCTCTCTGTTTTATTCCATTGGTCTATATGTCTGTCCTTGTGCCAGGATCACACTGATTCGATTCCTGTAGCTTTGTGGTAAATTTTGCAGTCAAGAATTGTGAGCCTTCCCACTTTATTAATCTTTTTTGAGGTTGTTTTGGCTACTTGGAGCCGCTTATGATTCTACATAAATTTGAGGTTTGGCTTTTCCATTTCTTTGGAGAAGGGTGTTGGGATTTTGAGGGATTGTATCGAATCTATCGATCACTTTGGGTGCTATGGACAGTTTAACATTTTTCCATCCATGAACAAGTGATGTCTTCCCATTCATACAGACCTTGTTCACTTTCTTTCAGCAAAATGTTTTCATAGTTTTCAACATATATGTCTTTCACCTCTTTGCAAGCATTTAATTCTCTTAGGTGATGGTATAAATGAAATTGCTTTTTGTCTCAGCTCAGGCGGCCATAACAAAATGCTGGGTGCCTGGAGGGCTTAAACAGTGGAAATTTGTTTCTTACTCTTCTGGAGTCTGGAAGGAAGTCTAAGATCAGAAAGCCAGTAAGGCCAGGTGCTTGTCCCGTCTTGTATACATCTGCCTTCTTGCTCTCTCCTTGTTTGGGGGTGTGTGGAGATCAGCAAGGTCTCTGGTGTCTCATCTTATAAGGACAGTAACGCCATCATGAGGACCCTACGTCATGACCTCATCTAATCCTAATTACCTCCCAAGAACCTCATCTCCAAATATCAGCACACTGGGGATTAGGGCTTCTGCATGGGAATTTGGTAGTGGAGGGACACAGCTAAGTCCACAGCACTTCCTGGTTTTGTTTTCAGACTGATCACTGCGGGTACATAGAAAAACAATTGATTGTTGTATTGTTGTGTCCTGCAACTTTGCTACATTCATTTATTTGCTCTAGTGGTTTTCTTGGGGATTCTTTGGGATTTTCTATACCTAAAATCGTATCATCTGTGAATAGGGACAGTTTTACCTCTTCCTTTCCAGTTTGGCTGGCTTTTATCCTGTTTTCTGTCTATTACTCTGGCTAGAATGTCCAGTAAAATGCTGAAACTCCCTCATCTTTTTCCCGATTTTAGCAGGAAGCTTCAGTTTTTCACTGTTGAGCACAACGTCAGCTATGGGTTGTTCATAAATACCTTTTAATATGTTGAGCAATTTTCCTGTTATTCCTAGTTTTCTAAGATTTTATGATGAACAGTTGTTGGATTTTGTCAGATACCTTTTCTCCATCGGTTGAGATTATCGTGTGGTTTTTCTCCTTCATTCTGTTAATGTGCTGGATTAATTACACTGATCGGTCTTACGTGGAACCACCCTTGTATTCCTGGGAATACACGTGGTCATGGTGAATCATATTTTCACTACGCTGTTGGATTTGATTTGTTAAATTTTGTTGAGCATTTTTGCATCTATAGTCATAGAGTATTGTCTTGGTCTGTAATTTTCTTGTGATGTCTCTGTCTGGACTTGCTATCAAAGTAACGTTGGTGTCAGAATCGCGTCAGAATTGGCACGGAAGCATTTCTTCCTCTCCGGTTTTTGGAAGTTGAGGAGGGTTACTGCCAATTGTTCACATGTTTGGTAGAATCCACCCATGAGCCTTGCATCCAGGACTTGTCTTTATTGGGAGATTTCTGATTACTGATTCAGTCTCTACTTGTTTAAGTTTGTTGATGTTTTCCATTTCTTATTGAGTTAGCTTGGGCAATTATGTGTTTTAAAGTATTTTTCCATTTCTTCTAGATCTAATTTGTCGGTATGCGCTAGGCCAGAGCCTTCTCTTAGAATCCTTTTTATCTCTCCAAGGTCATAATAGTCCTACTTTCACATCTGATTTTATTTTTTTTTTATTTAAAAAAATGTTTTAACATTTATTCTTGAGAGAGACAGAGAGAGAACGCGTGCACGCGCATGAGTCAGGAAGGGGCAAAGAGAGAGGGAGACGCAGAATCCGAAGTAGGCTCCAGGCTCCAAGCTGTCGGCAGAGTCAGGCGTGGGGCTCAAACCCGTGAACCGTGAGATCATGACCTGAGCTGAAGTCGGACGCTTAACCGACTGAGCCACCCAGGCGCCCCTATAAGTCTTTTCTAATGTGCTTTTGGTCCCATTGATTTCAAGCTCTAACACTGATTTGGATGTGTTGCGTCATTAGAAAGGGTGCAGGCCGCGTGAGGCAGTCTCTGTGCATGTTCTCGTGTGCACTGGGGGGGCCTTTCCTTAGGGGTGAGATGTGACTTCAGTGTTTGTGGCTTAGTGGTTCAGGAACTTGGCTTCCGTTTCTGTATTCAGATACTGAGGCAAATAAAAATCAAAATGGTGAAAGAATAAATTGCACCTTTGCGATATCTGCACGGTTTCTTTGTTTTCACCTTAGGGAAAAGGAAAAACACTGCTTCTGCACCAGTGGCCTACAGCGGACTTCCAAAGCGGAGGGACTCCCGAAGGGCATTTTCTCCCAGGTTTGTAGGCACGAGACACGGCCGCAGCACAGAGAAAGGGAGGTGCCGCGTGCTGTTATTTCTTGCGCTAACGCACAGACCGCTTCATCACGACAGTAATGGCTCCTGTGTGACGGGCACAGAGTGCTGTTTGTGAACAACTTCCTGGAACCTGCACTTTGCACGCAGGGAAACCGAAGCCCGAAAGGCCCCCTCGTCCGGCCCCTGGGTTCAGGGCAGGGCTCTGGGCGGGTGGTGGCCGTCTCTGTGGTGGCCACCGGGAGGCCCAGCCTCTGGGTCACTCTGGCAGATAAGTCGTGTTCTTGTACTTCCAAAGCCAACATAGAGACAGACTCCTGCAAAGCAAAAGCAAAACACAAACTGAACTTAGAACAGTAAGACCGTATTTAAGAATTCATGTTTAAAGAAAGAAAATGATGATTAACCGCTAAAACATCATCATTCCTGTTACTGTAAGGTCTCAGTGTGTATTGGGGGCGTAAATGCTGGGGGCTGGGGCAGCGGGCCCCCTCCCCGAGTACTGCGGGTCTGTTGGGTGATAAAGTTGATTTAGGATAATGAGCAGACAGTAGGACCGTGTGTGATTGAAGAGTGCGTTGAGCACCATGCTCCAGACGGCAGCCCGGGCCACGGATCGAGGCTCCTGGCGGAGTATGGTGGGGGGGTGGGGGGTGGGGGTGGGGGGCTGTGCAGGCCCCGCCCACGCTGAACTCCACACACCAAAATGATCAAATAGGTCAGTTTAGTAGTAGCGAAAAAGGCAGATTGTAGGGGCAAGATCGGAAAGTACGATTGAGCCAAGCAGGTGTTTCGTGGGAAGATTACTTCTTAAAGTGAGTCAGTGAGTAACTTCTGTGATACGCAGGCGTGTTGGTCAGGACGGGCTGTGCTGTGGGAACAGACTCACGCGAGCGCCCAGAGGCTTGACTCCGCACAGCACGTTCCTCCCTGGTGGCGACCCCACCCCGAGGCCCCGCCCGGAAGGACCTACGGGGAAGGGGTGGAGCAGGAGGGGGTCCGGCGCACAGGCCCCCGACGACAGCTGCAGTACCTGAGGGGAGGGACTGGACCGGAAGAGCGGTGGACGGTCCAGAGCCGTGACGGTGACGGTGACAGTGACCGTGAGGGCAGACCAGGGAGGATGTTGCTCCTTGGCACAGATCAAAGAAATGCAGAGCCAAGGGCAGGACCTGAGCCAGTCGGGACTGAAATGGCAGACCCTGGCGGTCCTCGCCGCCCCACCGTGAGGCCCCTGAGCTGATCGGGGTTGACCGGCTTACCCAGTCACGTGCCTGAATCCACCTGCTCCTGGGTGTGGACGCAGGGACACCTGTGTCCTGAGATCCCAGCACTGGCGGTGCAGAGGCCACGCAGGTCCCGGGCAGTGTGTGCTGTGCTGGCCGTGTGGCCGTGTGTGTGGCCGGGTCCTTGGGCCTGCTCTCCCGGCTGCTCTGACATCCAAACAGGACAAGAAGGCTACACGGTCACCCATGTAAACTATTGCCGCTGAGGGCCCCGTACCCGCGACCGGGCCTCTGCTTACACGGGACAGGGGGGCGCTGAAGCTGGGCGGCGCAGTGGCACGGTTGGTGGCAAGTCAACAGGAAGGCGTGGTCTCCGTCCGTCAGCCCGATGCCGCCACCTGCCGGGCCTGGCCAGCAGCCACGCCCGGCAGTGCGGGTCAGGGCTTTCCAGAAAGGATTCTTCTTCCCTCACGAGGTAGAAAAGTAACGGGAGTCCGAAACAGAGACAGGGCTCGGAAAACCAAAAGTCTGAGCCAGCTCAGGTGTGGAGGGTGTGGAGGCCCGGCTGGGGAGGGGGTGGGGGAGCTCAGGAGGCACCCCTCGAAGGTGAGCCACGCGGAGGCAGGAAGAGCAGTGGGGCAGCCTGGGGGACAGTGAGCCCCTCGCGAGCCTCTTCGGCGCGGCCGGTCCTAAAGGACTGCTGTCGTGCGGCCCTGCCCCCCCTTCCCCCGCGACCGGACAGCTGTCACGTTGGCCCGGGGGGTCGTTGTCAGGCCCGCGGGGTCGCCGATGCACGTGACAAACCGGGCACACGCCGCCCTCAGGGACGTCCGCGGCTTCCGGGCTCTCACATGGTGCCGGGAGCCCTCCCTGTGGCGCCCCGAGGCCCGCGGGTCGGGGCGGCCTGGAGCTGCCCCTTCTCGGAGCCCCGAGCACCTCTCCTGCCGCAGGTGCCGAGGACGACCTGACGCTGCGGGCCGCGCTCTACGGCCTGCTCTTCCACTGCCACGCGGACCGCGGCGACTGGGAGGGGGGCCTCAAGGTGCTGGACGAGGCTGTGCAGGTGCTGCCAAGGACAGCCCACCGCCTGTGAGCGCTCCCCCCTCCCGGGCACCCCGTCCCCCCCTCCCTCCCGCCCTGCCGGGGGCCCCCCCCCCCCCCGACCTGCATCTGCCCCCCTGCCCACCCTCCCATTTCCACTGGCGACTCCGTTTCCCCTCTGGGAATTCAACACAAGAAGGGAGGGGACTTAAAACACACACAAGTCATGACAAAGGAAAACACAACCCAAAAACCCCCAAGTAACTCAGGTTCCGTCTTGTTTTGTCTTTGTAAGTAGGAAAATGGACAAACATTTCTTAGTTTTGGGTGCCTTCTGTATATTTAATTGTTTACCGTTCAGTTCAAGCATTAATTTCTCTCTTTTGCTTTTTTTTTTAAGCCTAATTTTCAAACACATGGTCATCGTGAAGGCCAAACTTGGCCAGAATTTTACGATGGAAATACAGAAATTCAAAGATGAAAGTGAAGATTACTTGGCACATATGTGGCACCATCTGGCCTTGAACTCCAGGAGTGTGCATGGCGAGCTGACCTGCTATCACAACGCCATCCAAGCCCTACAGGTCTGCCTGGGTGCTCGTGACGTCAGCCTCTCAGTTGTAGACGCGGGCCCGAGGAGGGAGGCCTGGGGAACCCCTGGCCCAGCGGAGGCGTGGGGCGCAGCCACAGGGAGGGGACGCGCCCTTCTGACGAGCGCAGGGCAGCAGGCAGACAGACCCCTGTCTTCCGTGGCACCTTCCAGCGTGGAGGGAGAGGCCCTGCGTGGGTGCAGCGCCCGCATTGCTGCCCCGGGGGATGGTTGTGGGGGAGGGGGTGAGGCCCGCAAAGAGGGGGTGCCCGAGGCCGGACCGGGCACAGAGGAGCAGGCTGTGTCGCCTTCTGCGATTCGGGGGTCTCGGGCTCTCTCCCCACGACGAGAATCACGGCAGACATTCGTCTCCATGCACCTGGAGTGAAGCAGGGCAGGTTTGGGGAGGGGACGACGCCTCCACGTGGCCCCACGGCCGGTGGGGGCTCTGCTGGGGGACAAAGCCGCCCCTCAGTCACGGCCCCGAGCTTGTCCTGAGGACACCACCAGCGCCAGGTAACTGACGGGGCTTTTCTGTTACTCGGAGTGTCTCTCATGGAGCAAATCCTGCCGTGAGGTTTGTCAACGGGGCCAGGGGTGCTGTGTCCCTCGGGAAGGAGTTAGCTGGGGACTGGTCAGGACACTGCTCTGGGTCCAAACACAGGCTCTGTGTGGTCAGCGCTGAGCGGCCAGTGAAGAGGCTCCTGGGACCTAGGTCCCCACCGGGTTCAAAGGGACCAGGCAGTGTGGACCCCACCCTGCAGGGAAAGGCTTCCCCGGCACCAGGCTCCTTGCAAAGGCTGTCTGTCCCCACCGACCCCAAGTCCCCTCGTTCCTCGTTTCTGGTTTCTTGGGGTGCAAGGTGTATCTTCATGAACTCACAGGGTCACGTAGCCATCACTGCCATCGGTCTGAGGACGCTTCACCACCACCCAGAAAACATGGCCCATTAGCACCCGTCCCCTCACCCACCACCGGCTGGCAGTCCGCTTTCTGTCTGTGTGGGTTTGTCTGTTTTGCATGTGTCGCACAAGATGTGTCCTTTGTGCCTGGCGTCTTTCATCTGGCATAACGCGTCCAGGCTGTCTGGGGTTATGGCTGTGTCCGAGCTTCACCCATTTCTCTGGCTGGTAAGGCTCCACTGTGTGCAGACGTTGTCAGGTAACATTTTGTTGACGGGTGTGCGTGTTGTTTCCAAGTTTAGTTCTTGTGAATGACGCTGCACGGAAGCCCCGTTTGTGTCTCCCGGGCACAGACCTAGCAGTGTATGCAAGGTGCCCGGGGAGCTCTACTGGACCTTCCGAGGGGCGGTCACGGCTCTCCAGAGCTCTTTCCCACCAGCAGTGGCGAGGGCCCCAGTGTGGCCGCGTCCTGGCCCGCACCGCCCCCTGGCTTTCCGACCTAGTGTCCTGGGGGAGACGGTGCTGTCCCATTGTGGTTTGACTTGTGCTTCCCGGGTGACTCACACATGTGTGTATTTTCTTTTTCTTTCTTTATTAATGTTTATTTATTTATTTATTTATTTATTTATTTTTAATGTTTATTTATTTTTGAGAGAGAGAGAAAAAGCACGAGTGGGGGAGGGGCAGGGAGAGAGGGAGACAGAGGATCCAAAGCAGGCTCTGGGCTCTGTGCTGATAGCAGAGATCCTGATGTGGGGCTTTAACTCACAAACTGTGAGATTGTGACCTGAGCCGAAGTCAGATGTTTAACCAACTGAGCCCCCCAGGTGCCCCCCTTTTTTTAATGTTTATTTATTTTTTAGAGAGAGAGAAAGCAATGTATTTTCATGCATGTATTGGCCATTTGTCTATCTTTTTAGCTTGAAAAAAAATTTTTTTAATGTTTATTTACTTTTTGAGAGAGAGAGAGAGACAGACAGAGACAGAGGTGTGAGCGGGGGAGGGGCAGAGAGAGGGAGACACGGAATCCGAAGCAGCTCCAGGCTCTGAGCTGTCAGCACAGTGGCTCTCGAACCCACAAACTGAACCGTGAGATCGTGACCTGAGCTGAAAAGTACGACGCTTAACCGACAGGTACCCCCTGTCTATCTTTTTCAGAGAAATGTCTATTGAGATTCCTTGCCCATTTTTTAATTTAGTTGTTTGTCTTTTTATTGTTGAGTTGTAGGACTTCCTCATGTGTCCCGGGCACAACCTCTGATGAGATAGGAGATTCGTAAATGTGTGTTGTCTTTTCAAGCGCTTTTCACTTTGTTGGTGCTGCGTTTATAGCACAAACGAGTGTAGTTTTGATGAAGTCCACTCTGTTTCTTTTGTTGCTTGTGTTTATGGACTGTGTCCCCGGAGCCATCTCATAGTCCAAGGTCACGAAGATCCACTCCTGTATTTGTTGTAACGGCTTCATTGTTTCGCTCTTACGTTCAAGTCTTGGATCCATTTTGAGTTACACTTCGTGACTGGTGTGAGCATGAGGGCGCCCCGTTTTCCCAACACCATTCGTTGAGAAGACGGTGTCCGTCATAAACCCCACCCAGGCTCTGGCACCCCCCAGCTCCCTTGCAAAGCTCTTGCCAAGCCCCCAAGACCGCCGTGGGCACCCTGAGGCCCCCCCCTCCCCGACCTGCCCCTGCCCTGCCCGGCTTCCTTCTCTGGGCTCCCAGGTCCCCCTGCCTCCCAGCCCAGCCACCCCCCCCCCGCCCCCACCGCCAACCACTTAATGGGGAGAGGGCGGGACTCAGGGCTCCGACCCCTCCATCCACGACTCCCCTCCCACCCCCGCCAGTGATCTCAACCAGAGCCAAACCCCACCCCTACCCTGAGTCTCCTCACAACTTCGTGTCTGGCCTGGACCCCCCTCCAACCTCACCTCCCATGACCCGTCGCCCGTCCCCCTCTGTCTTATTGCGTGCCAGCCCGACACCCAGAATCAAACGCCTGCTCCTCAGCGCCACCCTCCTCTGTCCTGCCTTTCCCGGCCCGCGGATGGCGGCTCCCCCCCGGCCTGGGTGTCAGGCGAGGTCTGTGGGGTTGGGGCGAGCCTGCGGGGCCCTGCAGGTGGACCAGACATCAGTTGGGCTGTCTCTGCTCCAGGAGGGGTGGGAAGCGGCAGCCCTGTCCCTCGTGCAGTGAGTTTCGACTCACTTTGTGCGGGGTTCCGGGGATGCATGCTGGACAGAACAGCCTTCTTCCCTGCCCCCGGAGCCCTGGGTAAACCACAGACCCGTCCAGAGAAAGCCTCGCATACACATTTGAATGAGTGCCCGGGGAGGCACAAAGCCGAGCACAGACCGAAGTCAGGCAGACTCAGGAGGGCCGGCGGGCGCCCGCAGCGGGGTGGGAAGGGGGCCCGGAGACTGCCCGGCTTTGGTCTCGTGACAAGACCGTCAGCAACGGAAAGGTTGTGCACGAGTGTGGACGGCATTGGGTCCCATCAGAGGATCCCGCGCCGCGAAGGTGGGTTGAGAGCCCTCCGCCCGCTTGCGGCGACGCGCTCAGTCCCAGCGTGTGGGACGCTGAGGAGTGAACACATGCCCCTTCTGGCCTTTTTGTTTAATCCCAAAGAAGCCTGAGAGTGACTGGCAAAAAGTAGAATACATCCTGGAATTCAGCGAGTGGCTGTATGACAAACAGTTTCCCATGGAGGACGTAACTTTCCACCTGACGTGGGCGATTCACATCCTGCTGGCGATGACACCTGCCAGGGACGCCCCTGAGCTGGCAGGTGAGGGTGGGCTCGGACGCCCCTCAGTGGTTATCTGCTCTGGTTCACGGTCAGCTGCTCAGTGCGCAGGGCCGCGCCCTCCCCGTGGCACCGGGGCGCTTGGGTGGGGGGCTCCCTCCTGCCTGGGACGGGCGTGTCCTCACGGCCCCCACCGGGACCTGCAGCCCCCAGCGGGCAGCCCTATGGTCCGCTGGCTAGGGGAGGAGCCCTGGACGCCCGTGCCCCCAGGTGCCCTTCAGAAGGGCCCACGCCATCCGAGCGTGGACATGCTCATGGCCGTGGGCACCCCTGTCTTGCAGAGGAACAGCTGCCCACTCAGACAGCCCCTGAAAGTCCAGTGTCCGAGGCTGCAGGGACAGTCTCCTTGGAGAAGCTTTGGAACGTGAGGCAGCTGGAGGCGCTGGCCCGCACCTACACCCTGCTGGCCCTGATGGTGTCCCCGAGCGCGGCCAGCTACCAGGACTACTGCCTCATGGCCTACACGTTCCTCAAGCGCATCTGGCAGGTGAGGCACGAGGCTGCTCCCTCCTGGGTCCCCAGCTCTTGACGGGAGTCCGAGCCTCTCCCTGTGGCCCGTGGGCCTCACCTGCTCGAGAAACCCCTCAAGGAAGGCCCGCTCCAGTGGCCGAGGCCACTCGTCTCCGAAACCCACCCAGCACCCTTGTCCGTCCGCCCAGAAGTTCCCCGGCGGGGGTGCCCGCAGCCCGTGCAAATGGAGCGGCCGGCCGACCCATGTTTGCATCTCCCTGCCCCTCGGTGGCCCAGGCACAGCAATCCTGAGCTGCCCTGCCGCTGGGCTTCCAGAATCTTCTGTGCACGGCCTGTCCCTACCATCTCTTTACAGGGCCCCCCACCCGGGGAAGCTCTTGGAGCCTCTGGTTCTTGAGGACCTCCTGCGGGCAGTACCTGCCCCCCTCAGGAATGTGCTGGGAACCTTGGCTGCGGGAAGGGCGGGCAGGACTGGGAAAGCAGTCTTCAAGATGCCCCAGCCCACTGTCCCACCACCCATCAAACAAGGATTCTTCATGCTTCTTTTAGGAGAACTGCTAGAAGTTATGTGTGTTCTATTTTTTAATTTTTTTTAATGTTTTTTTATTTATTTTTGAGACAGAGAGAGAGCATGAGGAGGGGAGGGGCAGAGAGAGAGGGAGACACAGAATCCGAAGCGGGCTCCAGGCTCTGAGCTGTCGGCACGGAGCCTGACGCGGGCTGGAACCCACGAACCGCGAGATCGTGACCTGAGCTGAAGTCGGACGCTTAACCGACTGAGACACCCAGGCTCCCCAAAGTTATGTGTGTTCTTAATTAGAGACATGAACTCACTTCACAGAGCTGACAAGCCCTCCTTGGAGGTCAGCCCCGTGTCCCCACCGCGCCCGCATCCTGGAGGCCAAATGTTCCACTCACCAAGGGATGCTGTGGTAACCCGTGCACAGGTCGGGCTCACCGACGTGGCCCTGGCACACGAGTGGCATGAGGTTGCCACTCGGAGCATTAGGACCACTGGCCGCCCTCAGATCTGAGCGTGTGCGGGGGCGTGTTCACGGCTGTTCCTCATGTTGCAAATCTGGATTTCATTTTTCACAGGTTTCTTTGTTAACAGCAGGAAAATCAATTTCAGAAAGCAGAATTCTAGCAGCAACAGCTAGCTCACATTTGCTACTGCCTAAAAAGGAGAAGGAGAAGAGGAAGGAGAAGAAGGAGAAGGAGCCAGGGAAGGAGAAGGAAAAGAAGGAGAAGGAGAAGGAGAAGGAGAAGGAGAAGGAGAAGGAGAAGGACAGAGAGAAGGGCAAAGACCCCAAGCAGGTACCCTGACAGTGGGGCTCCAGGCCACAGACTGGGGCCACGCAAGAGGGCCTGGACCCACACCAGGGCTGCCGGGCCGTCGGGAGGGTGCCCCAGGGTGTGTGCCCCCCACCCCCCGGCAGAGGGTGTGCGGGTGGGAGGGCAGCTCTCTGGAGGAGTGGGAAGACAGCTTCCTCGTCACGTGGGGCCCCACCTCGCTTGCGTGGCAGTCCTGTCCGACTGCCCTCCGGAGCGGGCGCTCCCCCTGGACTCCGGCCCCACGTCCTCCGTGCTCTCCTTTCCGCGGCGCTGGCCGGGCCTGGAGGTGCCGGTGGTGGGGGTCACCGCGAGCCGGGGTGCCTCCGGGTAGACTCTGTTGGGCGAGGGGAGAGAGCACCGTCTTCGTGCCCTCGGGAGTGACGTCAGAGCGGGTTTTGCCTGTGAAACCGAACGTGGCTCTGGTGTGGCTCACAGCCCGGGCGCCGACCCCAGGGAGGACAGACGTGTGCAGGGGTGCTCTCGGGGTGGGGCGGGGCGGGGGTGCGGGTCCGGGCGGCACCCCGCCCCCAAGGGTGCCGGGGATGTGCTGCCTTCTCAAGGCTCACCACCTGTCCGCTCGAGCTCAGCCGCCTTCCAAAGCGAGTGCGCCGTCCCCGCTTTACAGCATCCAACCGCGGTTCCTGACAAACGGCTTGAGGACTTACCGGCCAGCACAGAGGAGTGGGCTTCCTACTCCTGCCCCGAGGAAGCGATATCTGTATTTAAACAAGATAAAAGCGACTTTACCATCAACGCGTCAAGCATCCAGAAGCCGGTGAGTTGACTCAAAGAAGTGGTGTGGGCCGTGGCCACGCGCCTGCCAGCCTGCGTTCCCGAACCGTCTCCCCGAGCTGGAGCCTCCCTGTCGTGAAGTACGCCCAGAAAAGGGGCGGGGACAAGGCCTGGCCTCGCGAGGTGTCGAGGAGACACTTGTGGGTCGCCGCCCAGGCCAAGGCGCAGAACAGGTCAGGCCCGGGGACCGTCCCCAGGAACGCATTCCCGGCCACCGCTCTCCCCAGACGACTGCCGGTGTCAGCGGGAAGCATTTCCTTCCTTTCGCCACGCACCCCCCCTCCACCCTCCAGGAGCACCCCGAACACGCCAATGTAGCTGCGTGTCGGGGTATGTGGCTGCCGTGGCCGTGGCGGTCGGCACGGGCCGGGTGGCAGCAGCCTCAGACGTCTCTCCTCTCGGCCGCGGAGCCCAGGCGTCCAGAGTCCGTCTGGCCCGGCCCGAGTCAGGGCGTCAGCGGGGCCACCTTCCCTGCGGGGCTCTAGGGGAGGGACTCCCTGCCTCGCCCAGCTCCCGGGGTCCCGGCGTCTCTGGGTCAGGGCCGTGTTCCCCCCGTCTCTGTCTCCGACCTCAGGGTCCTCTCCTCTGTGTCACAGCCCTCCCCGCTTCCCTCTTACGATGACCCGTGGGGTGATGTCTAGGGCCCGTCTGCCTATGCCTGCCATGAGAATCTCTCCTTCTCAGGACTTTTTTTTCTTTTAAGTCTGGCATATGGTAATGCACCATTTCAGTTATTTCGTCCATTAATAACTAATATTTGAGAACATTTATATATTAATGGAGCTTAATCTAAGGGAAGTTCAACTTTTTTACATTTCAGTGTTGGGTATTAATTAAGAGAAATGGTAAAAATAATTACGGTCAAAATTATTACGTCAAAAATATAATAAATGCTTGGTGTTAAGTCTACATACAATTCAGTTTTTGGCATCGGGTTCTTTGGCTGCAAGAAAGAACATTCAGTTTACATCATTAAGGGGAAGATTTCTTAATGTTGGGATGGGCTCTTGGTATTTCTTCTGCTGTTGATTTTTAGCAGAGTTCTCTGATTGTATGAATGGAGTTGAGTGGAGAGGTACTGATGGTGTCTATTCCAAATAGGAGTACATACGTGATTACTGTCGTGATGAGGAGGTAGGCAGGCAATGCAACCTCTCTATATTTTTGAGGCCAGTAGGCTAAGCCTAAGGAGTTTAGCCAAGACTTAGGAAGAAAAGCCCATACAAGATAGAGTATGAAGCCAAATTGGGAGCTTAAGAAAAGAACAAAGCCGTAGTTGCCCTTTCTGGCAATGGGGGCAGTGAATTTTCCACCATTTTCCCTGTGGTTTTAGACAACCTTTCTGACCTGGGACGCCAGAGCACAGGGTCAGCCAGAATGTTCCTTTCACCACCAGAGAAGATCCCCCCTACACACACCTTTTATTTTAACTATTCTTGGGGAGCATTTATATAAGATTTTTTGTTATTTCTCCCTTAAATTTGGTAGAATTCCCTGGTGAAAACCTTTAGGCCTATTCTATGAGGGAAGGTCATAAATTATGAATATAGTTTATTTCATGGTTATACAGATCTTCAGATTTTCTGTTTCTTCTTACAATTTGATGGATTGTGTTTTTCTAGGACATTTTCACTTAATATAAAATTTCAAATGTATTGGCATAATGTTGTTCTTAATATCCTTTTATTATCTTTTAGTGACTGTAGGGTCTGTAGGGATTTCTGTGTCTTCCCACCCCTCTTTCCTGATCAATCTCACCAGGACTTATCAGTCATTAGTCTCTCAAAGAACCACATGCTTTCCAGGCCACCCAAAGACCACTAGGTTTCAATGAAGTTCCTGAAGGGGCTGCTTTACTTCTAGATCACCCTTAACTGTAAGGTGCAGCCCTTTGGGAACCAGCCGGGACATGTAGCTTTCAGTGGGCCCTCAACTCCAGTTTTTTGCCTCCACCTTACAAGAAAAAAAAAAAATCAGAAGCATCATTCAGCCTCCCAGCTTCCTCTTGAATCAGCAGACATGCCCAGGACAAATGTACCCCAATACGTGAGGCTAATTTCTCTGGACACCCATCGTCTTCCAGGTCTCGGCCCAGTGATTTTTCCCAGCATTTCCCAGTTTTCAGTGCTTTTAGTGCGTTTTAAAAATAGTTCATCCAACTTCTCTAATTTTATCAAACCTAGTTCATCTTTGTAAGCATTAGTTCTTCTCGATCTATATTCAATTTTAAAGCAGGTATTTGTGTTCCTAAAGAAAGTCTGTTTTTAATGGATCAGTAGTTTTTAGTGGAAGAAATCTAACAAAAACATTAATTTGAGTAAATATGTAAATGGATTGTTTCTTTGTTTTTAAAGTTTACTTATTTATTTTGAGAGAGAGAGCACAATTGGGGGAGAGACAGAGAGAGGGAGGGAGATGGAGAATTCCAAGCAGGCTCCACACTGTCAGCACAGAGCCCGGTGTGGGGTTCAAATTCATGAACTGTGAGATTGTGAATTGAGCTGAAATCCAGAGTCAGCCGCTCAACCAACTGAGCCACCCAGGCACCTCATAAATGGATTGTTTCTTGTGAGGACTTTTAACTGTACTTGGATGTTGAAGATTGTGGGTGATTTCACACGACAAGATAAAAGTTATTAGTGAAGAAGAGGAGGAAAGCACATCATTCATTCATTCATTCCTTCATTCGTTGTTCAACAAACACTGTTGAACACCTGCTGTGTGCTTAGAGCTGTGCTTGGAATGGAGAAGGATAGAGATTTTTGTAGAAAGACCCTAGAAGCTAGTGGTCTAACCTTCCTCCCTTCTTTGACCCTACATGTTTGTTGTGTGTTTATGTAGACATACAGTTTATATTATCTGGACCACTTGGTCAAAGCCCTGCAGAAGATGTCCCTTTACGAGCTCACCATCCCAGTCCTGCAATTGGGCGTACTAATTGCAGCCTCCGTGGTAGACAGCAAGAGCCTCAAAGATCTGTACCATCTTCGGTCAGTATAGCTGTTTTATTTTCAGGGAAACTGGGGAGCATTTGGGTGGCTAAAATGAAAATTTCCCCGAAGCAATATAAAAGCAAACAGCGTTTTCATATATCAACTCTGTAGTCAACTATTTCTATAAATAATAGTGCCTATGATTTGTAAAACCAAATAAATCAATATATTTGAACATAAAATAGTAATTTTATTTTACAATTTCTACCTGGTCTTTAAGAGAAGATCATTCTAAGGAAATGCACACTGAAGTGTTAGAATAAAGGGCCACTGTGCCTGTAGCCGACTCTCAAATCATCCAGAAGAAAATATAGGGTGTTAGGGGAGGAAGAGAAAATGGTAAAGCAAATGTGGTGAAGTGTTCACACTGAAGGAATCTGGGCGAGGGGCGTATAGTAATTGTGGTATTTGTGCCGCAAGCTTGACATCATTTCAAAATACAACATTTTACACCAGAATCAAAGTGGAGCCTCTCTCCTTGAGGGGGGAGGTGGTCAGAGCCCCAGCCACTGTGCCTGAGTTTTACCTCTGAAGGTGACCCTGAGACCATAAGGAGGTATTGAGTAAAATACACGAATGAGTATTAAAATTTTCTCTGCCTGAAATTTGGTAGAGTCACCTGTGTAATTTTGCTTGGGTTTAAACATTATTGAAAACCTCACTAAATTATACATTTCTTTTTCCGTTTACCAATTTTTATCAGGTCCCAGTACAGCCTGACTCTGATCTACCAGGTCCTGTGTAACCCCATTAACTCTCCTTATTGCCCCCCTGCCCCCAGACTTGCCCTAGTTTGTTCCGATTTGAAGTTGCAAGAAGCAGCGACTTACCATGAAGAGGTGGTCGGGCAAACATACCTTTGCAACACGGAGCAGGCCAGGTAAGGCACCTCCCCCGGCTGCTAGGTCTCCTGTCGGCGGGACACGCTCCCCTGTCCAGAAGGGACAATTTGGCCAACCTGGGGCTGCTCTCGGCTGAGTCCCCTCCGGCCCCAGGCCCCATCCTTCATCACAGCCGGACGGTGGGCTGTGGGGAGACCCTCGGCCTTGGAGGCCGTGCCTGGGGGGGGGGGTGCAGATCTGTGCCTGGGGTCAGTGCCTGGGGTGGGGGCTGTGCCTGGGAGCAGTCATGGGCATTTTCTATTACCTATAATCTCGATCTTCCTGTAGCTATTTTCATTTGTATTTCTTGACGACCGATGAAGTTGGACATTCTCAGATATTTCTCGGCCATCATATTTCCTTGGCGTCTTACTTGCGTTATTCATGTTAGCTGCAGAAAAGAAATCGCCTTGAGAAAGGAGAAAAACAAGGAACTGCTCTCCGAAGAAAGTCTGACGACGGTGCCCGAGCCCGTAACTACGGTCCAGAAAGCAGAGACAAAGCCGCTCATAGCGAAGGATCAGGTACCCACTCTGCCCGCAGCACCGTGTTCCTGGCTGGGCAGGGACGGTGCTGAGGCTGCAGCCCGAGCCACTGGCCAGGACCTGCTGTGACTGCGCTGTGCCCAAACCCTCCTGCCGGGTTTCCCGTGTCCCCTCCCTGTGGGTCCCGGACGTCTCCGGGGAAGATGGGGCTACAGACCGCCATGGAGTGCTCCCCCCAGGGGCCTGGGCAGGACTCAGAGAAGACAGGCTGGGGGCGGCACGGAGGGCCCACCAGGAAGGGCAGTGGAGGCCCGGGCAGCTAGAGAGGCAGCCCCGGAGGTCTGACCACCAAGCAGCTCTCCCCTCCACGCAGTGGGCACACTTTGGGCGGTCTTGCCCCCGAAGGAAAGTCACCGTCCAGGCCACCATGCTTGGGACACCGCTCCATACTTGGGACTCCGTTTGTGAGCCCCCAGAGTCAACCGTTTGGGACACTTGGTAGGAACGTGCCAGGAGCCCAGGTGTCTTGCTGAATTCAGGGGCTCGGTGACCCCTCCCGTGCTGGTGCGGGTGCCGCGTGGTACAGGACAGCGGGTCCACGGAGCACGGGGCTCGGGCGGGAGCAGGGGCCACCTGGTGCTGGGCGTGCTGGGCGTGAGGCAGCCGGTCAGAAGACAGAGGCCCCGGGAGACTGCACGCAGTGGAGACAGGGGGCCCGGCCCGGCGAAGCGGGTCCCCCTGGCGTGGAGCCGCGGGGGCACACGTGCCTGCCATGCCTTGCAGATCTTGAAGATAAACGGAGAGACCGGGACTGGGCTGGAGGGGACGTCCTTTCCCCTTCTGTGGACCCTCAAGGCAGAAGTTCTGCTGGAGGTGGATCTGTACCAGCCTGCGAGGCTGCTGCTGTCGGAGGCCTACCTGGCCTTCCAGGTGAGAGGCCGCCCTGCCCGCGGGGACATGCGCCCTCTGCTGGGAAGCCAGCCTGCTGCTTGCCATTCTGGAACGCCCATCTTAGATTTGTATCTGAGTCTCTGCCCTTTGCCTGACGTTCCTCTGGTTTCCTTGCCTTCTGTACACAGAGTTTGCTAACATCCCTGCTTCCCATGGCTGCCGTGGGCCTGATTCCACGGCCGCTTTCTCTTGGATGGTAGGGCTCCTAGCGGGCCGTTCAGCATTGCGTTTCCTGCCGTCGTGTGTGGAGGCTGAGAGCCTGGAGGCTCGGGCTGAGCCCCCCCACCCATGAGTTCTGTCCTGTCTCCTCAGGTGTGGGCCCTGCAGGTGTCTGGGGCCTCTCCAGGGCCTCCCTGGAAGCCTGGGGTTTTCCGAGCCCCCTTGGAAAGGCTGGCACTCGGGCCTGGCTGTTCAGATCTTCGCTCGGCTCCTTAGGCCCCACTACTCCGTCCGCTGGGCTTCTTGAACCTGTTCTGTCCTCGAGCACAGATCTTTGGTCCTCCTGGTGTCCCCCATGAGCGGCCCTTCTAGTGCCTGGAGGCCACAAGCCCAGCCTCCCCTCCCATGCTGGGCCTTTGCTTTTCTCCTGGGCTGTGTCCCCATGAGCATGGATGCCCACGTGTGCTCCCCTCCTCCGAGATCGTGGCCCTCCAATGCCTGCGGATGGGTGGTTCTACCTGCGTCCGGCTCTGAGAACTGTGTCCACTGGGGAACCAGGCAAAGCTACAGAGCCAGACAGGTGGTCAGAGACAGAGAAGTCCCCGATAAAGGCACAAAACTTCAAGGCGTGGGAGGTTCAGGCAGCGGGGACAGGCGTGCGGGTCTCGGCCAGCAGGAGAGCTGTGTGCAGGCCTGGTGGCCAGATAGGCGCGTGCGGTCCAGACTCCAGGGCCAGGAGGGGTGCGAGGGGTGGGGCCCGAGAGGCCGCAGCGCCCCTGCTGGCCACGGCCTCTTCTGAGAGCCCCTGGGGCAGAGTCAGTCCCCAGGGCGTGGCTGGGCCACCTTTGCCACCTCCAGGTGCCACCCCGCCCCTCCTGAACCTGACACGGGTCCCACATGCCCACGGGTCTTTCCCTCCCGGCCATCCACTGCCCTGAGCCACCCACCCCATGGCCGCGCCTCTGTGGGGCCACAGCAGTCACAGCCTGGTGACATGTCCATGAGATGTCTGCAGGTACGGGCCCCGCTTCCGTCCACGGCAACCCGCCATCAGCCTCTTTGCCGTGGCTCCACCGGCCAGCACCCCCCCCCCACCCCCCACACGTCCGCCTCCCGTAGGCACCTCGTCGCCCTCCCCGCCTCCAGCCTGCATTTGCCGTCCAGAGCCCCGGCTCTTGGGACAGCAGGCCCCAGGCCCACCAGGCCCTCAGTCTGTTTGGGCTACGTGCTGGCTGCCCTGTCCGGGGCCACCTCGGACTGCCGCTGTTCCGGCCTGCGTCCTCCTGCCGGCTGTGGGTCAGAGGCCAATAGCACCCCCGCCCCACGCCCAGGCCACCTGCGCCATGCGCAATGAGTGGGGGATGAGACAGCCCTGGCCAACTAGGGTGCAAAATCTGCTCACCTGCCGGCCCTTGGCCAGCATCTGGACGGGGGCTCCTGGGCAGCGGGGGAAGGGGAGGGACACTGGAACCTGCCGCTAAGGGGAGGGGGCTTCCCAGGGCCCTTGGCACTGTTGGAACCCTGGAAGTGGTTTCAGCACAGGTACAGGCCTCAAGCCCCCCCGCCCCCCGTGCCCTGAGGGCAAATATGGGGCCTCCTTCAGAGGTCAGGGAGCAGCCCAGTGGACACGGTGCGGGAAGGCCTGGTGCCCGGAGCTGCTGTCTCTGTCTCTGTCTCTCTCCCCCTCCCGACCCCCGTCCTGTCTTTCTACGTCCTTCAGGAGCTTGATGATCCTTGTGCCCAAGCAAGATGCCTGCACCTTCTAGCGCAGTTGGCGAACAAGGAAAGAAACTACGGCCAAGCTAAGCAGTTGGTGCAGTGGGCGCAGCGCCTGGGGGGCAGCGAGGAGTTCTGGTACAGCTCAACCCTGACCCTGGCGGACACGCTCCTGTCCATGGAGGGCAAAGGCAGAGAAGTGGCGGTGAGGGGGCCGGGTGCACTCGAGAGGGGCCCGTGGCCGGTCCTGGTGGCCGAGGGCCACACCCCGACGCCACGTTGCCATCCCCAGGTCTGCCAGTTGTTTCAGAGACTGATAGACACCTTCAAGCTTCTGCAAAAAGAGAGACCGAACCGAGTGCCCGTCTTGGAGTTTATGGCCACAGACCTAGAGGCCAGGTAGTCCTTTGTAAGAAAAGCTTAATTCGCATGACGGTCGTGGCTCACTTTGTCCTTTATGCGGCATTTCAAACCTATGGCATGCAGGGAGTCACGTGGAGAGCCCTCCGCCCACAACCCCCTACCCAGGCGACCTGCTCTGGAGCAGAGCCTTCCCTGGGACCCCCTGCCTGCTGCACGCGGCCCCTGGGGGAGGGAGGCCTGCGGACATCGCGGGAGCCTGACCTTCGGCCTTCGGGCTCCTGGGGGCAGTGTGTGTTTCTTTCCAAAGTGCCTTTTTCTTGGGACAGGGGTGCAGGTGGCTTGGTTTGTGCCTAAATTCTCAGGGGATGCTTCTGAGCAGACGCTCTTATGCTGAGGGGCGGGCCCAGCCCCGGTTGGGGGCTGGCTGCAGGGTCTTCTCCACCCTTCACCCTCCGTCAGTATGGAACTGCGTCTGGGAGCAGACACCTCCCTGGGGTCTGTCCTGCTCCGTGTTCGCCTCTGTTCTGGCCGGTGGTTCTGCGCCTCCCGCCCAGGGGGCAGACGGCAGGTGCACTGGGGACAGAGCCTCCAAGAGCAGCTCTGGGTCTCCTGTGCTTACTGGTCTTGCAGACTTTCAGCTTGTTTTTGAGCCAGCTTTCTGGTAACTTCTATCCTTCTAGAAAATCGTTTCCTCTGGTTGTGTTAGTAGACGTGTTTCTGGGCTCTTCCCCTGTGACTTCACAGAGCATTTCTCGTAGGTCCTGCTCCTCCTCGGTGCCCTCACTCTTTTCCCAGATCAGACTCCACACCAACGGCTAACTGACCTCAACAAAGAAGCAGCTCTGGCTTTCTTGACCAGAGCAGCCGGGACTTTGTCGTATTTTGGTTTTCTTGATTTTCTGCTTTGTCTTTGTTCAGTTCTTGGCTGTGTATTTGAGAGGCGCTGTCCTGTTCCGTTTTCACTGGTCCCGTGGGTCACCCAGCCTGTCCCCCCTCCCCTGGCAGGCGCCCCTAACGTCCCCTGGCAGCGGCCCACAGGTCTGATGTGCGAAGACCGCCCCATCCGTGTGGGTTTCTGCCCCTGGGTCAGAGGAGAGCGGTCTTGAATTTCCAGAAGCATGTGATGGCGGGGTGCGGGCTGCTACCTTCCGACTTTATTGCGTTGTGATGGAGGCGTGTGTGTGGCCCGTGTGGTCTCTGCTCTTCCGGAAGCGCTCCTCAGGTGTTTCCTTCGGCAATGCTGGTGACACTGCGGTGGCCACACGTGACAGCCCACGTCCCATACAGGTGCGTGAGCCTCCAGATCAAGGCCGCTCAGGGGTCAGCTGATGGCGAACCTCCCGGATGCTTGCTTCTGCTGAACAAAATGGACGATTGCTTGACGGAAATTGAGAAAAGGTTGATCACCTGGGGCTACAGAGACAACTGTGTGGATATAAAACTAGAGCGCGCCAAGATAAAGAGGTGAGCGGCCCTCCCGGGCCCCCGGAGCTCTGCCAGGGCCGGCGTGCCGCTCCCCCCCATGACCGCGCACTGGCCCCGGGGCTGTCCAGGCCGTTCTCCCTCTGGCCCCCTCCCCGCCCCTGCCCCCCGACTCCGCGTCCTGACCACAGGCCCAGCTTTCCTCCTGGGTCAAGCCCCCACCGGCCCCCGTTGCCCTCCAGCAGAACCTCCTCCTGGCCCCGCCCTGTGGCCGCGGGCACCTCCGTCCAGGACAGCGGCACAGGGAGGTGTCCTTGCTCTCATCCAGTCCCCCCAGTGTCCCACCAGCTCCGTCTCTGCACACACACGGACGTACACTCACAGCCCCGCACGCCGCCCCACCCGCACACGCAGGCACACGCCCACGCCCACAGCGTTCTCACATCGGTCACACACACGTGGGCACGTCACCCGTGATCACTCACAGGCGTTCACACACAGCCTCGCACACGTCGACCCCGCACACCCCTGCACCTGCTCACACTGGCTCTGGCCTGTGGAGCAGCCCAGGCGCTGCCCTCCAGTGGGTCTCTGTCACCCTCCCCCATGTGACCTCCCAAAGTCCCCACTGTCATCACGGGTAGGCGCTGGCCCAGAGGCAGAGGAGTGAGGCTTCAGTAAATGCCCTCCCCCTCCCACCTCCCCTCCGCCCACCCCGCCCTGGCCACCCGCGTGCTTGGGGTGCACACAGGCATTTCGAAGCTCAAAACCGCGTGTGAGGTACTAACAGCGGCCTTTGTGAGGGAGAAGGAGCCTGCACACAGGCTCACAGAGTGCACAGTGTGAAGGGTGGCCTTTGACCCGTCATCACAGAAGTGACACGCGGTCGTGGAAGAACTTTAAAACGTGCAGAAAAGCACCAATGGGAAGATTCGGTGGTTGAATGAGCACAGTTAACGTTGTGTTGGTTCGCTGGTCTGTCTGCCAGGTGTAGATTTAACTTTGACAAAAGCAGTACAGGGCGCGTACTTGTTTTTGTATCTTTACATATAAGACATCTCATCAAAGGGTTTAAAGTACTAATAAAAATATAGTCACATAGAAATTATATACTCTGCACTTCGTTAGTGCTTTGAGATTTTTGTTCTGAACCCCACTCTTGGTCTTATAAAGATTATGTGCCCAGAACGAGAAAGACCAGGAGCAGAGAACCGCGTATTACTTGGAGGCACATGACTTGGTCCAGAGAGCTGTGGCTGATGCAGAGGAGCTGTTCTGCAGCGTGCGGGCCTTACTGTCCCTGCAAGAGGTGAGTCTGTGCCCTGGCCCCCCCCGCCCCGGAGCCCAGAGCACCCCCGGGGCACGCACAGACGCCCCCCACTTGCCTTAAACAAGCCGCCGGCTTCCACTTCTGGGAGTGACACCGACCGGATTTGCCCTCCCTTCTGAAATAACCAAAAAGTAGACAAAAACGTGAAGCAGATGTTCAACACACTAGATGTCAGCATCCATGCCGTCATCCTGAGCAGAGGCGGCCCCACCTCCGTCCACACTCCGGGTGGCCGAGGGGCACCCAGGGGGACAGGTACGGGGCTGGGCCCCCACTCAGGCTTGGGGCAGCGCCTGCTCCCACCAGCGGACAACCTCGTGACCCCGAGGCCAGTCGGGGATGATCCAGCCCTGGATGAGCCCTGCCCCAGATCAGCCTGCAAAGTCATCCAAGTGTCTGCGCACTGGGGTCCCAGGGCCAAGGCAAGAGTGGGGCACAAATGTCCATCCGCCAAAAAAGCAAGATGTGCCACGTCTGGCAACGGGTGAGAAATCACCGTGCCAAAATCCCAGTCAAAACTCGCGTGCGAAAATCACCATGCCCAAGCAGGAAATACACCTCAGAACAGTCTGTGAACTGGCACAGATACCAGAGTTCAAAGGCAAGGATGTTAAAAATTACTGCTGACTGCATTCCTCACGCTCCAAAGGCTAAGTGGAGATACAGGAGACATAAAGAGAGAGAGCTGGGGAGGCACGCACTGGGTGGGTAGGGGAGCAGAGACTGAGAGGGTCGGAGGCGGCCGCGGACAAGAGTGGAGATTGCCAGAACACCCGTGAGTCGACGTGCCGAGAGCGCAGTAATCGGAACCTTTCGAGGAGAGGAGGGCCAGGAGGGGACAAAGTCTGTTTGAGGAAATAATGGCTGAAAGCCACTATGAGCCTACTGGAACCCAAGTATGCCAAGGGCACGTTGTGACCCAGCTGTCTCCGGCTGGGGGCTGCGAGGGCTCTTCGAGACGGGTCAGAATTGAAAGCACACGGTAAGTGCAGAGCAGCCGACTTCAACGGAAAGAGTGCCATCTGGAAGATGGTGACGCAGCGTCACGAAGAGCCTGGAGCGAGAGCTGCTGATCGGTACCCAGCAAACACATCTCTCGAAGATGAAAACGAACTAAAGACTCCCCCGGACCTCCAAGAGCCGAGCGTGTGGCAGCGGACACGCGACGGGACCGCACAGTTGTCCTTGAGGCGGAAGGAAATCGGCCCCACGTGGAAATGTGATCTGCACAGATGAACGAAGGGCACGGCGAGTGCGAGCTACCCGGGAAAACCTGTGACGATTTTCTCTTGTTATTTAAATCTCTCCGAAGGATAGCTGACTGTTCCGGCAAAATGATAACAGCGTAGCATCAGGTCGGTAACACCCGTGAAAACAAGATGTGTGACAAGAGTAGTGTGACGGAGTTTTGTGCTCTGAGTGGAGTGGCAAAATATACTCTAAACCCCGAAGGGATTACGAAAATCTCAGAACAAAGAGGCACGCCTAATAAGCCAAGAAGGGCTTAGGAGACCCTAAAAACCATTCACTTGTCCCTCAAGAAAGCGGAAAAAGGGGAAAGAGAATAAAGAACAGCCGGGCCGTACAGGAGACAAACAAGTCATGTCCCAGTCCTGCGAACCAGAATGGTCTGGATCCCCAGTTAAATGACAGAACTCGTCAGACGGTATGAAGAACCAAAATCCAACCATGCGCTGCCTACAGGGAAGCCACTTTACAGACATGACTAGGCCGGAAGTAAAAGGATGGGAGACGGTACACGATGCTGACACACAGCGAAGGAAGCCGGGCGGCCCCACCCGCGTCAGGCAGAGCAGGCTTCGGAGGAAGAGCGTCACGGGGACGAGCGGGTCGGTTTCACGGTGTAAGGGGAGCCGGTAACCACGGAGACGTCAGGTTCTAAACTCTAAATACCTAATAGCAGATCGTCCAAAGGAACGAAGGAAAGACTTGTGACATTGCGGCGGAGAGGCAGACAGATCGGTATTAACAGAAGAAGTAGACCTCAGGCAGAGAGCTGGGTTTTGCACCACCACCGACCAGGTTGCATAGTGGGTGTTTATAATGCATCTCCCCAGCAGCAGCAGGATCGCATTCTTTTTGTTTCGTGGGCACACGACACAGTCTCCACGATAGATCATATTCTGGATCCTAAACATAGAACAAGTCTCAATAAATATAAAGAGATTTAAATAAATAAAAAAAAAAAGATGGTGTACCAAGACTGCCATGGAATTAACGTAGAAATCAAAAAGCAGCATAAAAGAATAGTTTAGCCCATGGAGGCTGAAAGCTGATTCGTGGTTGCAGGGGAGGGGCTGCGAGGCCATAGAGAAGAGATGGCTGTTGAGTGGGGAAGGGGTTCTCTTTTGGAATGACAGAAACATTTTGAAAGCAGAGGAGGTGCCTCCCAAGGCTGCGAACACACGGAGCACCACCGAGCTGTGCACTTTGAAACAGTTAACTTCACGTTATATGAACTTTACCTCAATTAAAAAACAAACCCAGAAAGCTATGGGTGGAATTGCCCAGATACATGGAAAATGAGTAGCATCTACCAAAATAACTATGAGCCAGAGAGCAAATCAAAAGGGAAAGTGTTTCTGAACTGAAGGGGGGAGGGGAAAAACACGTCAAAATTTTTAAGGCATCTCTAATGGAATGCTTAGGGGAAATTTTGTGACACTAAATGACTGTATGACAAAAGAAATAAGATCCCAAATTAATGACCTCAGTCCTCACCATAAGGAAGGAGATAAAGAACCAGCTCCCCAATGAACAGAAGAAAGGAAATCAAAGATCAGAGCAGAAATCAGTAAAATAGGAAACATTAAATTAGAAGGTAAAATCAATAAAACCACAAGTTGTTATTTGAGCAGATCAATAAATACACACACTTCTGCCTGACTGATCAGGAAGAAAAGAGAGAACGTGAATAACCAATATCAGAGAATAAGAGGTGTGACATCACTGTTGATCCCACACATATTAAAAGGATAATAAGGGGCTATCCTGAACAACTTCACGATAATGTGGAAGATTCCTTGAAAGACACAAACAACTAAAACCCACTCAAAAGGAGACAGATCAGCTGAATAGCCCTCCATCTGTTAAAGAAACGGAATTTGTAGTTTCCACAAGGAGAACCTCGGACCCGGAAAGCTGTAGCGGCAAATCCCAGCGGACATGTAAGGAAAGCATAACACCAATTCAACACAAACCCTTCTGGAAAACTGAGGAGAGGGGAGCACCCTATGAGGCTAGTGTTACCCTGATACCAAAACAAGAGCCTCAGATAGATGCCTCTCTTCACGAACATAGATGCAAATGTTCTAAACAAAAATTCAGCAAATTAAATCCAACGATATGTAACAAGGAGAAGACATCAATGTCAAGTCGGGACTACCCTGGGAATTTTTTTTAATGCTTTTGCTGTTGTTGTTGTTCTTTTTTGTTTATTTATTTAAGTTCAAGTTAGTTAACATACAGTGTTGTCTTGGCTTCACGAGTAGAACCCGGTGATTCATCTCTTACATATATGATGCCCAGTGCTCATGCCAACAAGTGTCCTCCTTAATGCCCATCGCCCATTTAGCCCAACCCGTCACACACCTCCCCTCCAGCAACCCTCAGTCTGTTCCCTGTATTTAAGAGTCTCTCATGGTTTGCCTCCTTCTCTGTTTTTATCTTATTTTTCCTTCCCTTCCCCCATGCTATCTGTTGTGTTTCTTAACTTCCACATATGAGTGAAATCCTGTGATATTTGTCTTTCTCCGACTGACTTATTTCTCTTAGCATAATACCCTCTAGTTCATCCACGTTGTTGCACATGGCCAGATTTCATTCTTTCTTCATCACCGAGTAGTATTCCATTACGTATATAAACCACATCTTCTTTATCCATTCATCAGTCGATGGACATTTGGGCTCTTCCATAATTTGACTGTTGTCGATGGCGCTGCTATAAACGTGTGCCCCTTTGAATCCGCATGTTTGTATCCTTTGGATAAATACCTAGTAGTGCAGTTGCTGGGTTGTAGTGTAGTTCTGTTTACAGCCTCTTGAGGAACCTCCACACTGTTCTCCAGAGCGGCCTCACCAGTTTGCATTCCCACCAGCAGTGCAAGAGGGTTCCCGTTTCTCCACATCCTCGCCAGCATCCAGAGTCTCCTGACTTGTTCATTTTAGCCACTCTGACCGGTGTGAGGTGTTATCTCAGTGTGGCTTTGATTTGTATTTCCCTGATGAGGAGTGATGTGGAGCATATTTACATGTCTCGGTTGGCCATCTGGATGTCTTCTTTGGAGAAGTGTCTATTCATGTCTTTTGCCCATTTCTTCACTGGATTACTTGTTTTTTGGGTGTTGAGTTTGATAAGTTCTTTATAGATTTTGGATGCTAACCCTTTATCCAGTATGTCGTTTGCAGATATCTTCTCTCATTCTGTCAGTTGCCTTTTCGTTTTCCTGATTGTTTCCCTTGCTGTGCAGAAACTTTTTATCTTGATGAGGTCCCAATAGTTCATTTTTGCTTTTAATATTTATTTTATTTTTTAGAGAGAGAGAGAGGCAGAGAGAGAGAGAGAGAGAGAGCGTGTGCGCATGAGCGGGGGAGGGGCAGAGAGAGAGGGAAAGAGAGAATTCCAAGCAGTCTCCAAGCTGTCGGCGCTGAGCCCAACACAGGCTCAAACTCATGAACCGTGAGATCATGATCTAAGCGGAGAGTCGTATGTCCAACTGACTGAGCCACCCGGGAATTGTGTAACATTCAAAATCAATCAATTTGGCTCACCATATTTTTTTAAAATTAAAGTAAAAACATACGATCACCTCAGTAGATGTGGAAAAGCAGGTGACTAAACCCAACACTCATTCCTGATAGAAAAAAAAATACTCTCAGCAAACTATTAATAGAAGGAAAACTCCTCAAGCTGATAGAGGGCATCTGTGGGACTCCCACCACACCTGGGTGGAAGTCCAGGGCTAGGACAGTGCTATGTACTCTCACCCCCTTCCTCCTGAGTTGTATTTGAGTTGTAGCCCACTCAGCAGGTGAGAGAAGGAAATTCAAAGTGCACTGTTGGGAAGGAAGAAATACAGAAGCCTTTGCTTTCAGACAGCATAATCACGTGTATGGAAAACCTCATGCAATCTACAAAAATGATAATAATAATAAAGCTACTGGGACTACCAAGCAGTTGCACCAAGGCTTCAGGACGCAAGGACAAGATGCAAAGATTAATTTTATGTTTCTGTATACTCCCAACAATTTACCAGATATTAAAAATTCAAAAACAAGGGCACCTGGGTGGCTCAGTCGGTCGAGCATCCAGCTTTGGCTCAGACCGTGGTCTCGCAGCTCGTGGGTTTGAACCCCACATCAGGCTTTGCACGGACAGCATGGAACCTGCTTGGGATTCTCTGTCCCTCTCTCTCTGCACCTCCCTCACCCATGCTCTCTCTCTCTCAAAAAGAAACATTAAAAAAAATTTTTTAAATAAAAAAATTCAAAACAATACCATTTGACAGAATGAAAATGAAATTTGATAAAAAAGTGGAAACGCCTACCCTGAGAACTGTAACACATTGCTGAGAAAGTGAAGGAGGCCCAAACAGATGGCGGGATATACCATGTTCATGGGCCAGAAGACTTGATATTGCTAAGATCTCAATTCTCCCTAAATTTTCTGTAGTCCTGACCAAGAAGCTGCAGGCTTTTTTACAGAAATTGACAAAATTATTTTACAATTCATATAGAATTGCAAAAGACAAAACATAGCAAACACAACCTTAAAAAAGAAAAACTAGGGGCACCTGGGTGGCTCAGTCGGTTAAGCGTCCAACTTCGGCTCAGGTCATGATCTCACGGTTTGGGAGTTCGAGCCCCACACTGGGCTCTGTGCTGACAGCTCAGAGCCTGGAACCTGCTCTGGATTCTGTCTCCCTTTCTCTCTGCCCCTGCCCCACTCACACTCTGTCTCTGTCTCTCTCAAAAATAAATAAACATTAAAAAAAAGTTAAAAAAGAAAAAAAGAAAAACTAAGTTGGAGATCTAACACTATCTGATTTTAAGACTTATTATAAAGTGACAGGAACCAAAGCAGTGTGGTTTTAATGTAAAAGTAAGACATGAGATCAATGGAACATAACAAAGAATCCAGAAATAGACACACTTTACAGACACAAAATTGATTTTCAACAAAAGAGCAAAGGCAATTCAGTGAAGAAAGGCTACTCTTCAAAAGAGTAGGCTGGGGGTGCCTGGATGGCTCAGTTGGTTAAGCCAGCGACTTCAGCTCAGGTCATGATCCCATCGTTTGTGGGTTCGAGCCCCGCATTGGGCTCTGTGCTGACAGCTCAGAGCCTGGAGCCTGCTTCGGATTCTCTGTCCCCCTCCCTTTCTGCCCCTCCCCCCGCTCATACTCTGTCTCTCTCTGTCTCTCAGAAATAAATAAATGTTAACAAAAATTTTTAAAAATAAAATAGCTAAATAAAACATTGGTGCTGGAGCCACTGGAAATGCACACCCAAAACACAGATGGAAGGACTGAGCTCAGAGCAGATCATAGACTTACAGGTAAGAGCTGAAACTACAAAGCTTCTAGAGGAAGACACCTCCGGGACCTTGGGTTCAGCAAAGATTTCTCACCTACGGCAACAAAAGCATGATCCATGAAGGAATAAATTGATAAATTGGAGTCTGCTCTTCAAAAGACACTATTCAGGGAACGAAAAGGGAAGGCACGGACTGGGAGAAAATATTTGTGAACCGTATGACTGACAAGATTTGATCCAGAATATAAAACACTCTTGGGGTGCCTGGTGGCTCAGTCGGTGAAGCGACTGCTCCGGCTCAGGTCACGATCTCGAGGTTCGTGGGCTCGAGCCCCGCGTCGGGCTCTGTGCTGACAGCTCGGAGCCTGGAGCCTGTTTCGGGTTCCATGTCCCCCTCTCTCTCTCTGCCCCTCCCACGATCCACTCTGTGTCTCTCTCTCGAAAATAAATAAGCATTAAAAATTTCTTTTTGATTTAAAACACTCTTAAAACTTAATAATAAGAAACAACCCAATAAAAAGAGGGCAGTTGAGCAGACACCCCCAAGGGGAACGTGTGGATGGTGGACGAAGACATGCAGGGATGGTGAACCCACCAGTGAACCAGCGAGACGCCGACGGTCATGGAAAACCACAGCACGCTGTGACAATGGCTACAATTGGGAAGACTGAGCATACTGATCGTCAGCGAGGACGGGGAGGGACAAACCTCCGGCCGCTCGGCTGGGGGCGTAGCACGGACCACGCTTTGGCAGTTAGACACAGGCCACCGTGTGAGCCGGCCCCGGGTGTGAGCGGATAAACGCCCCGTGGCGGGTTGTCCCCATCACTTAACGGGCATGAATGCGCGCAGCGATGTGGATGGGCCTGAAATAATCAAGCAAGGGAACAGCGCCGGAGAGAGCACGTGCCGTCAGCCCACGGGCATGAAACCCTAGAAAACGCAAACCGGCTCAGAGTGCTGGAGTGTGGCTGGTGGCCGCCAGGAGGGAGGGACTGAGGGACACGTGCGTTGTTTGGCTCTGGAGACGGCCCGTGACGTCTCATCGGAGCTGATGGAAGCACGGGGCGTGGGGGGTCGCGGGGCCTGCCCGCGCCCTGACTCTGTCTCTGCGCGCCCAGGTACAGACCGTCAGCACGCCTCTGATGAGGAGGCTGGCGCAGCTCCGACTCCACCTGGCGGAAGTGTCTCTGGACCTGCTGGAGCTCATCTGGGCGGAGGCCCTGGCCCGCCAGTTCGAGCAGAGCCCCGTGGAGAAGCTGCTGGTCAGCTACCTGCAGAGCGTCGGTGACTACACCTCCGTCGGCTTGGTAACCGTCCCCGAGACCAAGGGGCCTCCCCCGCGTGCGGGTCTGCGGGGGCCGTGCTGTGATGGCGGGGCCACCCGGGGGCGGCTGGCGGGACGAGCCCTGGGCCTGGTGGGCCTGGGGGTCTTGCCGAAGAAAGCCCCCCCCCCCCCCGTCTGACGGTCGGTGGGGGGTCTGCTGGCGGACTGTGCACGAAGCACTGTCCTCCCCAGGGCGTGCGTGTGCTTTGCCTAAGCACGTCGGCATGCTAAAGAGCTCCTCAAAGCTGAATTCGTGTTGTTAAAGAGCAGCTGAATTTGCAAAATACCTGAAGGAAACATATTCTGCCATTTTTAGACACTTTCCTAGATTTCATGTAGTATGAGTCAAATTAATTTGACATAACTATGGAGACGTGGAAGATAGCCCTGAAACTGAACTTGAGGCAAACTTACATTATTTGTTGGTGAGCCCCACCTCCGGGTTCTGCAGCCAGGCTTCCGTGACCTCCCGACGCCTCAGCCCCGGAGACCCCCCCCCGCCCCCAGATGCAAAAGGGAGCGTTTCTCAGAGTGCTCGGGTGTTGTCCCTCCCGGGGGCCTGAGACCAGGGACTCCAGGGGCGCGACCCGGGGACCCGGGGACGGGAGGGGGCCGGTGCCTCCCAGGGCTGGGCGAAAGTAACCACAGGCGCTTTGTGCTCCCGAAGAAATGGTTCACCCTGAAGCGGACTCTGGCCCACGTGGTGCTGGCGCAGCTGGGGGCCCTGCACTCGCCACGCACCGGCTTCGAGGAGCTCCGCGCCCGGCAGCTGGGCCTGGCGGGGAGGGCCCTGCGCCTGCTGGCCGTGCAGGCGGACCCCGTGCGCCCCACCGTCTACTGGGAAGAGGGCCTCTCGGTACGCGCTCCTGCCCTCGGCTCGCCCGCAGACCCCTCACCCGCGCGCGAGAACAAACCGTGTATCTAAGACTCCCCTACTCTCAGTAAGAACCGGGATGTCAAAGAGGCCTCGAATTGTCCCTGGTTGAGAAGGTGGTGTGGCCTGGGTCGCCTGGGTGACTCAGCCGGTTAAGCCTCTGACTCTCAATTTCGGCTCGGGTCATGATCTCACGGTCTGTGAGTTCGAGCCGCGTGTCAGGCTCCAGGCCGACGGCACGCAGCCTGCTCGGGATTCTCTGGCTCCCTCTCTCTGCCCCTCCCCACCCCTCAAAATAAATAAATAAACATTAAAAAAAAAAAAAAAAAAAAAGAAGGGTGGTGTGGCCTGAGCGAGGGAGAAAAAGGCAAGAAGTTGTCTGTCCGGTGTGACCAGCCGGTGGGAGAGAAACACAGACCGCTGGGGACAGACTGGAGAGGAGGGGGGGCAAACATACAGGTGGTCCGAGGGCGGGACGTCCCCGGCAGCGGCCCGCGGTTCCTGGTGTTCCCGGCACCTCAGCAGCTCTCCAGCGAGTCCAGGGTGCGCCCAAGTGCGGGTGCAAAACCCCCGCTCACGTGCAGCAGGGGACCCGAGCCCCCTCCTCACTCCCACCACCCACACTGCCTCGTGGCGCCGACACAACGGCTTGTGCCCCCGCACTGGCCGCGTCGTGCACGCAGGCCCACGCCCTTTTCTAGGGCCCCCTGCCAGGCTGCCCCGCGGCCGGGTGCCCCTGGGTGCCCGAAGGGACCCTGCTGACGCTGCTGCAGGGCTCCAGGCCACCGTCCTAAGTGCCTCGTACATACCCCTTCTTCCATCTGGAAGGCACCTGCCCAAAGGCGAAGGCAGGCTCATCCCCACAGACCCTGCTCTTCTAGGGAGACCCCCAGCCCCAAGCGGCTGAGCTGGCCGACAGGGGCGCCTTCTCCACAGGCAGGTGCTGAGCTGAGCGGCCATAAGCCTCTGGAGACCATTCTGGAGGACGACGCCGGCGAGGATCGCTACAGGGACCCGGGACCCTCCAGGGCCGCCTCCCACGAGCACGGCAGGAAGGGCTGGGATCTGCAGGTACGGCCCCTCCCACGCGCCCCGCGACGCCCTGCCCGCAGCCCCGGCCTGAGCCTGTGTCCCTGCAGAGAAAGATGAAGCTGGCCCAGCGGTACCTGGCCCAGGCGTCCGAGGTGCTGCTGCAGTGCGTGCGGGTGGCCCTGGGCGGCTGCCTCCTGGACATCGCGGCGGCCGCCAGCCTGGAGATGGTGGAGTGCAGCGGCACCCTGGACCCCGTGGCCACCTGCCAGTTCCTGGCGCTGTCTCAGGTGTGGCTCTGTGCCCCTTCCTCCGGGCCCTTCTTGGCCACCTGGGGAGAGAGCGGCCCCGGAGCACCCGGCGCTCCCTCCCGCCGGCGCCCGGCCGGTCTCTGCCTCGAGAGCGGCGCTCCGCCGGAAGAGGGCGCTTCCGGCCACCGGAAGCAGTAGGGAAGGCCGCCCCCCCCCCCCCCCCCCCCAGGTTCCCTGAGCCGCAGCCCCTGTTACCGGCATCCCCGTTGGCCGGGCAAGCCTCGTGCTCTTGAGGCTCAGAGCAAAGGGGTGGGCGGGTGCCGGGAGCGCGGTGGCGGAGGGCCGGGAGCAGCACGGCATCCCAAGAAGCCGGTAGCAGGAGCGGCCGTGCAGCCCCGTCCACCCTCGCGCGTGGGCGCCACCGGCCCAGGGCAGGGCTCAGGCCCCCGGGCCCCTCCTGTCCGGTTCAGAGCTGCTCGGCCTCAGAGATGATGCGGGACGTGCTGTTCACGGCCACGGACGACACCAGCAGCTCACAGCTGGCGGCCCTGCTGCGGCTGGAGCACCAGCTGAAGCGGAAGGGGAGGACGTCCACCAACTTGTTCGCGAGCGTGAGGCAGAGGCTGGCGGTCGTTTCCAAGGTGAGCGAGCCCCCCCCCCCCCCCCCCCCCCCCCCCGAGCCGTCCCCGTTCTCACAGCTGTGCTGCGTCGCTCTGCTGTGGCCAGCCTGACTGGGGAGGATTCGGGCCGGGTCCAAATCCTGGCTCCCCTCTTGTCAGCGTGCGGTTCTGGGGTGCCACTCACCCTCTGTGACCTCCTGTTCCTCGAGGGCCTCGTGGGGATGAGGGCCCGCCGCCTCGGTGACCCTACAGCCCAGGCCCGCGGCAGAGGGCGGGAGCGACAGGGCCCCCGAGGGTCCTCCTTCAGCCGCCGTGGAACGCTGCAGTCACCACACCTCCTCGTGCTGGGACGAGCAGCTGTGAAGAGGGGTATTTGAAGGAGCGGGACTCGGTGAAAACCTAGCAAGTCGGGAAGCAGCCTGGAGCCCTCTGGCTGGTCCCTCTCCCCTCCTTCCCTGTTGCTTCTGTGCACCTGTGTGGGTCTGACCTCGTTCCCTCCCTCCACGGCTTCCTGTCTCCCTCCGTCCCCTGTCTTGCTTGCGGTGAGGCGTCCTGTGCTCCATGGGAAGTTGAGGGGCGCCCCGGGTCTCTTCCCACCAGATGCCAGTAGCTCCCCCTCCAGTCGGGACACCCCGAACTGTCCCCAGAACCGCCCCCTGCTGTGAGCCCCCGTGCTGGAAAGCCTCCCTCCTCCTGAGGAGCACTGCAGGCCCCAGGAGGTGCAGGGACCGCAGGCCGGTCCACAGGCAGGCCGTTCCCCACAGCCCAGCTGCCCACCTTTGGAGGACACGTCCGTGTGTGTCACTGTGGCTGGGGTGATGGTGACCCAGCGCTAATTTCAGAGGGAACCTGAGGGACCATGTACATCAGTGCATGTGCAGGGCTGAGGACAGAGCCAGACGCAGGGGGCGCAGGAGCTCGGTCCAAGACAAGACCCAGTCCGAGGTGGGATGAGGTCCAAAGTGGAACAGGGTCCATGGCGGGACGGGGTCTGAGGCGGGACGGGGTCCATGCGGATCAAGTTCGAAGACAGGATGGGGTCCATGGCGGGACGGGGTCTGAGGCGGGACGGGGTCCATGCGGATCAAGTTCGAAGACAGGATGGGGTCCATGGCGGGACGGGGTCCGAGGCGGGACGGGGTCCATGCGGATCAAGTTCGAAGACAGGATGGGGTCCGTGGCGGGACGGGGTCCGAGGCGGGACGGGGTCCATGCGGATCAAGTTCGAAGACAGGATGGGGTCCGTGGCGGGACGGGGTCTGAGGCGGGACGGGGTCCATGCGGATCAAGTTCGAAGACAGGATGGGGTCCATGGCGGGACGGGGTCCGAGGCGGGACGGGGTCCATGCGGATCAAGTTCGAAGACAGGATGGGGTCCATGGTGGGACGGGTTCCAAGACAGGACAGGGTCCATGGCGGGACGGGGTCTGAGGCGGGACGGGGTCCATGCGGATCAAGTTCGAAGACACGATGGGGTCCATGGTGGGACGGGTTCCAAGACAGGACAGGGTCCATGGCGGGACGGGGTCTGAGGCGGGACGGGGTCCATGCGGATCAAGTTCGAAGACACGATGGGGTCCATGGGGACAGGGTCTGAGGCAGGATGGGGTCCGTGGTAGGATGGGGTCCGAGGCGGCCATCTCTGTCACGGGTGTTGTGTCATCTCCTCCTCCTCCTCCTCCTCCTCCTCCTCCTGTTTCGAGGATCCTTGTGGGAGACCTGCACTGACTCTGGTCACAGACTCGGGGGTCGGCTGTACCTGGGGGTGGGGCGCAGAGCACAGCCAGGCTACCGCAGCGACCACAGCAGGAGCCAGGTCAGTGGTACCAAACGCTGTCTTTAAAGGCCCAACTGTGGACACACTGAGAGCAGGCTGAGCTCCAGCTCCCGAGAGGGGACTCTGTCCCCGTCTGTCCCCACATCACTGCCGGCCCTCTGGGACATGTGGCAGGCTCCTGACGACGCGCCTGGGGACAGTGGCTATATTCTGGGCCATGGGGAGTTTGCCTGAAAGCTCGTGGAAGGTGATGAGATCCGTTATGGTCTCATGGCGCCTGGGAAATGAGGGCCATCCTGGGAGGAGGTGGCCTCCGGGACCCCAGTCCCCGCGAGATACCCCCCCCACGTGAGGCCTCTTCAGAGAGCGGGAGCACAGCACAGGGAACACGGACCGGCAGAAGGCAGTCAACCGGAGAGAAGAGGAATTGAAAAGACAGAACCAGGGATGAGCCCCATGGGAGGAACTCAGTAGGCCAAGTGCACTCCTAACCGGAGTCTCCGAAGCCGGGAGAGGGAAATGCGGCCCCAAGGCGATACTGACATGACCCGATGGCTTCGAATTTCCCCAAGCCCACGAGGCCCACGAGGCCACACGCTCAGGACCGCCAGCAACCTTGCACGGGAGAAACGCAGGAAGCCTCACCACGTCCATCCGTGTGGAACTGCTAAGTGCCCAGGACAGAGGCCCCGAGGGCAGCGGGACCGGAGCCACAGGCCCCTGAACACAGGCCAGAGGATACCGCGGCCCGCCGATGTGCAGTGGAGACACGCTCAGATGCACAGAAACCCAGGCAGTTTGCAGGTATCCTGCAAGAAAAGAAACAAGGAGGAGGTGTCGGACAGGAAAAGTAAGTCCCCAGAAACACGAGAGAACCAAGAATACTCCAAAGGCAAACGTTTAGTGATAGGAAATAAAATTTGACTGTGTAAGACAGTAATTCTAACATCTTGTGGAGCTGAAATTATTTTGTGGAATTAATAGGCAAGACAGTAAAACAAAGAGCAAGAAGGATTAGATGAAGGATTAGATGATGCCGAGGGTCTGTCACTCCTCAGGAAAGGTAAAGTTACATCTTTATTAGACTCTAATGAGCCAAAGGTGAATGTCTTAGTTCCCAGGGTAACCACTAAAGTAATGTGTGACTAAGTTAATAAAAAGGAAAAAATCAAATAATAGTATTTTATTATCCCAGAGACAGGCAGAAAGAGCGGGGGAGGTGAGGGAATATAAAAGCATATGGTCCCAGTGGGGAAAAGGCAGAGCAAAGTAGACAGAAACCCAACGGGTTTGTGGTCGTAGTAAGTATAACAAGCCGAAGACCAAGACTGTCAGAGTGGATGAAAAGAAAAACAAAGTCCAATTACGTGCTGCTTAAAAGGGGTACGTTTTAGGGGCGCCTGGGTGGCGCAGTCGGTTAACGTCCGACTTCAGCCAGGTCACAATCTCGCGGTCCGTGAGTTCGAGCCCCGCGTCAGGCTCTGGGCTGATGGCTCAGAGCCTGGAGCCTGTTTCCGATTCTGTGTCTCCCTCTCTCTCTGCCCCTCCCCCGTTCATGCTCTGTCTCTGTCTGTCCCAAAAATAAATAAAAAACGTTGAAAAAAAAAAAGGGGTACGTTTTACACACAAGGACCCGGAAATATTGAGCGGAAAAGATGAGAGAGAGCATCTACATCATGAAGTTACTACTGACATGAAAGCCGGGTGACCCGGAATCAGTCAACAGGGAATCACAATCCTAAACCTTCACATACGATGATGGAGATTCAAATACCCAAAGCAGAAGGGATAGGAATAGAGGAGCCCTGGACAGGCCCACGTCTGGCAGAGGACCCACGGCCACGTGGACGGCTGGACGGAGCGTGTACCAGAAGGGACCAGAGCCGGGCCGTGGCAAAGCTGAACACACCAACAGAGCGAGATCCTCCCATTTGTTTTCCAACCACAGTGAGATTGAATTAGAAATGATGTAGCTGAAAGATACCGTTGTTTTGAGAGCATCATCATCGGTTAGTCAAAGAAGGAATCACAATGAAATGTAGAAAGTGTTTTAAACCGAGTTAGAGAATGAAAACACTACATGTCAAAACCTATGAGACTTGTCTAAAGCAGGGCTTAGAGGAAAAATACAGCCTTGACTAGAGGGAGAAAAAGCTTAAAAACGGTAACTAAGATTTTGATTTCTAGAGGCTGGAACAAAAACACCTAAGAAAAATAGAAAATAAAAAATAAGAAATACAGCAACAGAAATAGCGAAATTTGAAAACAAACATACAATAGAGGAAACCAACACTGATCAAAGGGCTCCAAAGAGAAGATTTTGATAAAGTTGATGAACATTTAGGAAGACCCAATAAAGAAAAAAAAAAGGAAAAAAAAAACCCAGTAAGATTCCAATACCAGTACCAGAAAGACATCATAGAGACCCTTTGGACATCACAAGGCTCGTAAGGGAATATTCTCTTTAACCTTACTCCAGTTATCCTGACGATTGGAATGGAATAGACAAATTTCTCAAAAAATACAACGTACAAGCTGACAGAACAGAAAATCTGAATAATTTATTAGCTGTTAAAGAAATTGAATCCTTTATTAAAAACATCCCCACAAAGAAAATCCCAGACCCAGTCGGCTTCACCAGTAAATTCTGCCAAACGGTGAAGGTACAGATAACCTCCCCAACGCTCCTAAGAATAGGAATACTTGCTCTTTCTTTTAAGGTCTGCTAAGTCTCCATACTGGAAACCTAGTGGTGGTGGTACAAGGAAGGAAAATCTCTCTCGTCGGCAGACACGAGACACTGGCCAGCCAGATCCTGGTCGTGCGTCAGCGTCAAACGGCCACGTTCCCCGTGGCTTCATATTAAAAACATGAACGTGATTCACCATATTGACAGAACTTGATAAAGGACGTCCTTTAAACCCCGAGCAAACCTCAGCCTATCTGCTGAAGGGTTGAAAGATTTTCTCCAGCCAGGAGTGGCGGAGCCCCGGAGGCCGTCAGCGCTTCTGTTCCGCATCGTCCAGTGAGGCCAGAGGTGAAAGGAGGCGTGAAGGAACAACAGTCAGCACAGAGGCCGGGAGCCCAGCCCGATGCGCCCATTTCGCAGGTCGTTAGAGAAGCATCAGCTGCACTCTGCGTGCCAGGTGCAAACAAGCAGAAAAGGAAAATACCTGAGTGACACTGTCTTCAGTAGCAGCAAAACAATCAGTACCTGGGGGAAATCGGACACGAGATACCCCTGGCCTCTCCCCTGAAAACTACAAACCATCTGAGAGAAATCCGAGAAGATGCGCACAGAGGAGGTAGGCTGTGTGTGGGCGGAAGGCTCCGTGCCGTTCCGACGACCGTCTGCTCTCTGTGGACAAAGGGACAGGTGTGTGTGCTTTCCTCCTTGGGCTGACTCTGGCTGTGTTCCCCCGAGTTCGTGGTCAGTATCGCTTTCTAAGAAAGTGGCCCGTGGTTGACGATGAGCCAAAACCACTTGACAGGTGATCCCGCACCCGCCCTCTGTGGAGCTCATTCCCATGTACCTGACCTGTCACTGGGCAGACAGGAGTCTCCGGGAATGGCTCCCAGAGAGAGGGGTGCCCAACACCGACCTGTCCTGATTCTCCTGGGTGGCCTTGTGAGCCTAAATGCCAAGTCACCCCAGGAAGGCGTCCTATGGGCCATGAATCTGCAGTTGCCACAGAAGCCTCATCAGACTCCCAGCAGGCGTTTACCTCTTTAAGAACTGACGATCCAATTCTAAAATTTGTGCAGAAATGCCCACTTGCTATACAGGTATCAGGACCTTGTTATTGACGCGATCAGCATGTTATTGACACATGGAGAATATATACACATACAGAGACAATGACCAGTGGCACGGAAGAAAAGTCTGGAAACGGACCCATCCACATAACGTCCAACATATGTCAAGGGTGACCCCGAGGGGCGAGGGGCACCGTGGTGCAGATCCCGGTGACAGGACCGAGGAGGGCACCTGTCGCGATGAGCCCTGGGTGCTGCGTCGAAGTGTCGAATCACCACATTGTACACCCGAGACTAGCATAGCAGCACATGTGTACTTTAATACAAACTTAAACACAAGCGAGCCCAAGAAAAGGCCCCCGAGCTCACATCCCGTGGTACTGGGGATGTGCTCCCGTCAGTGAGAAAAAGACACTCCCACAGGAAAGAATGACAAGAGTGGAATTTCACAAAAGATACCCAAATGGTCGATAGACATTTTTAATGGCTCCCAACTTCATTAGTTATTAGCGGAATGCAAAGAGGCCTGCATTCAGATGCTGCCAGACCCCCAGAGGCGCTAAAATGGACAGGTTCAGCAGGACCCGGGTCACACGGGTGGGGTGGGCCTGCATCCACGCAGCAGCCCCTCTGGCGTCGGGGTCTGTGCTCAGCTGCACCTGTGTCCCTGGCCTGCACCCCTGTGGAATGCCCCCGGGTGGTCCCCAGGGAGCACATGCCCAGGGCCCGACCCGCAGCTTCCCAGGTGGCCCAAGCGGGACTGCCACTGCCACTGCCACTGCGGGGAGAGGACAGAGGCTGTTGGCTGGCTCACTGCGCTCTCCAAGAAGCCAGTCTGGTCCCCAGCAGGGGGCGCTCCGCCCCAGACGCCTTGGCTCCACCTCTGGGCGGGTGGGTGTGGCTGGGTCATGCTTCTGCTTTGTGTCTGCTCCGCCTGTAGCTGGGACATGAATGCAGACACCGTCGGTGCTCGCCACCCCGAGGCTGGTTTCAGTAGCAAGTGGGGACCCGTGCTTGTGGGCCGGTTCCTCGGGACGGCTGCGGAGCGGGATGCACCTCGGAGCCGGGGAGGGTGAGGGGGTGGGCTCGGGGCGGGGTGCGCGCCCCAGCCAGATGCGCCTCGGAGCAGGTGCCCTGGGAGCAGGGTGCGCGGAGGGCAGGGGCACGCGTGTGACCACGCCTTGTGGCGTTCAGGGGACCGCGCGGAGGAACAGAGGGAAGGCACTAGGCTGCTGGTGGATCTTCCGTTTGTTACTTGTTTGGGTTCTTACGCCTGCATGTGTAGGGCAGGTCAAGTTTGCGACACAGGCCAAGAGGATGCAAGCTGGGTGGATCCCAGTGAAGTCCGCGTGCGCCGTCTGCCCCCTTGTGGCGGCCGCGAGTCCTGCAGGGGTCGCGCCCCAGGCCGGCCTGGGCAGACCCCGGCCGGAGGCCTGGCACCAAGCGTCTGAGCACAGCTCAGGGACTGTGCCAGCATCTGGCGTGGTCCGTTGATTCCTGTCTGTCACACGCAGGCTTGGCAAAATCTCTGGGTCACTGAGCAGCATTTTAACCACCTGAATGAAATGCCTCCTACTTTTCGGATTCTCTTTCTGCAGCACGGGCGGGACAGGTAAGTCCTTCTTGTCCCTGTTCTGGGGACGTTGGCCACCCTGTTAAGAAGTCTAGCGGAGCAGCGTGGACACGGCACTGTCACTGGGGGCGGGGGGGGGGAGGTTGTCACCATGCAGGGCACGTTATGGGTGCACCGAAGGCCCTGGCTGGACAGACACAGGCCAGCAGGTGCTCCAGGCTGAGAGGGGGTGGGTGCGGCGTCCCACCAGGCTGGCATGACAGGGGGACACGATGCCCGTGCTCCTGCCGAGCAGAGAGAAGTCAGACAGCTCACGGCGACGACTGTGCCCAGATGGGTCTGTTTCAATTCTGTGTCTTGACTTGGCCAAGGCATTCGCGGGGAGGGGGCCCCACCAGGGTGTGTGTGGTCCGCTGAACGGGCTCCCCGAGGGCCCCACGAGCTGGGCTCTGACCCTGCCCCGTGTCCTGGCAACAGGACCCATCTGTATGGCGCTGCCTACGAGAGACCCAGGTCGGTCCCTGTGGCCAAAGGGAAGATGCTCCAAGCGGGTGGTGAGTTCCATTGCAGGAGGTGCTCCTCAAGCACGGTCCTCAGCAGGGGGGCAGGTGGACCTGCCTTTCTCCACCCGGGGGGGGGGGGGGGGAGGCTTGCTGGGTGGGGCTCGTTGAGCCTGTGAGAGACGGGAACTCGGGCAGAGGCGTGTGTTTCCCAGGGCCGGACCCCAGCCTCAGCTGCCCTCGGGGCTGGTGATGCTCAAAGTCCCTGGGTGGCCCTCACTCGGCTCCACAATCTCTTCTCCCAGGAATCACTACCTCCCCCTTTCACCTCAGGCACATAATTCCACTTCCTGTTCCACTGAAAACTAAGGAAGGCTGTAGGCTGGGGGACACCGCCTGAGCCCCCACTCTGACAGCCACCATGAATGCCCATGTGTATCGACTCCCAGTGTTCATGCACAGCCCCCGCTCCGTCTGTCCTCGGCCCCTCGGACTATGGGGGGGGGGGGGGGACAGCGGCAGTGTCGGTCTCCACAGGCTTCTGCAAGGTGGCACGGGCGGCCGTGAACCCAGCCACCTTCTCCCGCCTATTGGCCGATGCCCAGCAGTTCCGGGAGCTGACCCAGGTGGAGGTGACCAATGAGGACATGGCCCTGAACCCAAGCACGGTGAGACCCCGAGCCCAGCTGCCTGGGCTGCTCCGTCACGCGGGTGGGACCGGGACCCCGGCCCGGCTGCAGCGAGGTGAAGGAGGGGTGCTGGGTGAGCGGCACCGGTCATCCGGACCCCAGGCGTCGCCGGAGGCCCAGGTCGGGGTCCCGGCAGGATGGCCGATGCTTCTCGACTCCTCGAGCGAGCCTGGTGCAGGTGCCTCCATGATGTGAGCAGAGGAACCAGTGGGGCTGGGGGCGCCAGGGCGGGCCCCAGAGGAGCGGGCGGCTGGGACCGGCAGGGAGTCTGGGGTCCGGTGGAGCCCGGTGCCTGGGGCGGGCCGGTGGGGTGCAAGGAGCCTGCTGTGCAGCCGAGCTGCGCCCCTGGCCGCCAAGCTTTCTTCTGGAAGGGCGGGTCCTGCAGCGTCTTCCTCACTCTGTGCGCTAACTGGGCTGGGATTTTATGAGGCCCCCTGAGACGCTTCTGATCACGGCCTGATGTTTGGGCTGAGTCAGGAATTGGAAAACACGCCTCCTGAGAGGGAAGGGCACTCTCTGCGGAAGTTTGGGGAAGTCCTGGCGTCCATGGAGGGGTACCTGAGGCCGCTGTTTCCAGTGCTCAGCAGCCCTGAGGCCAGGTACCTGTCGCGGGCTGATTGCGGAAGTGTTTGCTGTCTGAGCAGCTCCCGGCACGAGGGTGGAGGTCACGGGGTGGGGGGGTGGGGGGGGACAGGGCAGTGCTAGCTAGATGTCGTGGTCCGGGTGGGGGCGGGTTTCGAGCACAAAGTCCAGGACTCTCCTCGGGACAGGGAAGGGAATCACCATCTCTCTGTCCCCAGAAGTGATGCCCGAAGGTGCTGGGGGCGGTCAGGAATAGGGGGCTGGGGGCCAGGTTGGCCAGGACGGGGGCTCAGCCTGCAAGCCAGCTCTGACCCCAGCCTCCCCGAAGCCCAGCATGAGCTGAGTGGCGGGCGGTGGGCTGGGTGGGCGTCATTCCCACGTGGAGGTTCGGGTCTCTGCTGTGAAGTTGATGAGCTTTGCTCTGCCCTAAATCAGACCGTGCTGAATTCAGACGGGAAAGGTCAAAGGGCCCCTCAAATCCAGAATGCCCGACTCGGGGCCTCTGTCATAGGGAAAAAGTCCCGACTCTGCTGAAAATCTTTTCTGGGGGAACATCCCCACCACTCAGGTCCCCTCCGCCCCATGCCCTTGCAGTGCCTGGTGCCCGTACAGGGTGGGCGTGGGACACGTGGCCCGGGGTCCTGAACCCCTTTGACTTATTCTTGGTAGGGAAGGCAGAGGCCTTGGCCGCCTTTGTTTCTGTCTGTGCCCAGTTATCCCTGCCCCCATCTCAGTGAGACTGGCCCCCAAAAGTGACATTCCCTGCCCTGATGTGAAACGGTCCAGGGAGATGTTCTTTACGTCCTTAGTACGTGTGATTTTCGTGTGTTTTTAAAAACCTGAGGACGTGCCTTTGGCCTCCAGAACACAGGTGCCCACCGTCGTCTCGGATTCAGGGAGACCAAAGGGCAAAGACAAGGAAAGGAAAGTGTCCCTGCCCCGGGGTGAGTGAGAGCGCGCCGGAGGGGAAGCTGGGTTGGGGGAGCCCAGGTGGGTCAGAAATAGGCGTCCCCTGAGGGTCTCCCAGGGCGCTGAGCGCCCACAGGGTGTGAGAAAGTCCCCTCAGGGGTCTGTGCGCCCCACGTACCAGAGCCCGGAGCGGGGGCTTCCTGCACCCGCAGACCCGCCCCTCCTGGGGGAGCTGGTGGCCCGCGTGGTGGCATACTGCCCGTCACCCTCGGGAGCGGGCGCCCCAGATGACACGAGGGCGCGGCCAGCTTCTGCACAGGGACCTGCTGGCTCCTGAGTGAAGGACGACGCGTGCTGGTCTGGCCGCCCCTGGGGAGGGGGCGCCCAGCGCCTGAGCTCCAGGGGCTTCCCGGTCGTCTCCACGCGGTCAGGACAGCCCCTCCGGTTTCCCACTCGATGGGCCTGAAAACGTGGGAAATGCGCTCGTGCCGCCCTCCCAGCCCCGCGGCCGGAGCGGAGTGTGACCACGAGGCATCCATCTCCCACCCGGCACCTGCGGTCGTATCCATCGCTCTTGTTCGAAGGCATTTTCATCTGTGTCCTTTTCTGGGGCCCACGCGGGGTCATCGGGCGGGAGGGAAAGGAGCGCGCCCGCCTCGGGTGCTCTGACCCAGCAGGTGCTCTGACCCGGAAGCCCCGCTGGTGCCCCCTCCCCACGCGGCACTGCCACCACACACCCACCTGCACGCACTCGCGGCTCCGCAGCCGGACGACAGATGAGGGTGGGGGGTGCGTGCGGCTGCGGGGCAGGGGGTGGTGCTTCCCACTCCGGCTGAGGGGCCGGAGTCGGCCCACCCGCTGTTACCTTGGTCCGCCGGGATTCGGACTTGAGATCCCCAGACGCAGCCCTCGCTCACCGCAGTGATTTGTTTCCCTTCGTGCTAACGGTAAATTCGACCGAGGGGTCTAGTGGCCTCACCCTTACTACCGTTTACGCCTGTCGGAAAGTACAGGGTTTCTCTAACTGGCCAAGCAGGGCCCACGTGATCCTCCGAGGGTTCCGTGGTCACGTGGAGGAGCTGCCACATCACAGGTGCAAGGCTTCGTCCTCTGAGAGGTGGCTCCCTGGTTAGGAGTCGTGGATTCCAGCACCTGCTCCGGGAGGCAGGCCCTCAGACCTGCGGAGGCCCGGCCATCCCGTGACCTAGGCTGCGTCCGGCTCGGAGCCGTGACCCAGCTGTGCCGTCCTTCCCCCAGACGCCCCCGCGCATCCTGCCGCCCCCCTGCCCCCCTCCCGTCACAGGCTGAGCCGAGCTCAGACTTCTTCCCGTGTCTCCAGCCGATCGGCACCAGCGGTGACGGGCAGGCCCGCCCAGGGGTTTGCGCGTCCTCGGGAGCTCGTCTCCTGCGGCCTCTGTAGCTGGTGCTGCCCTGTCCACAGCTGAGCCCGAGGCCGCGAACGACACCATCCTCGTTGGGGACAGGCATCTTCTGGAGCTGCCGCTGGAAGGTCTCTCCGTGTTTGAGGAAGGGGTGGACTCCGTGGCCCGAGAGTTTTCCCTGCAGATGCTGTGGAGCCGCCTCCGTCGAGAGGAGACAGGTGAGAGGTGTCCTGGGCCACAGTTAATTTCAAAATGGGACTAGGTTACCTTCACGTGGACTCCTGGCAGACGGTCATCATCGGCCGTGGCAGCGCTTTTCTAGGCACGCGTGGGTTCGAGGTATTGCAGAACCGCTGGTGTGTGCCAGGCGTCTGTGAGTCACGCCGACGGGGGCATTGAGCGTCGGCCGTGGCCTCACAGGCTTGCGTTTGAAAGGCAGGGATGGCAGCCAGCAGCCGGTGACGAGCCAGTCACGGACTAGGTGGCGAAAGGTGATGACCGGAGGTTCGGGGGCCGGGACGCGGGCCTGGGGGCAGCTGCAGACTCCGGCTGACCGTGGCCTGTCCGCGGGCGCCTTTCACGCAGGTGCGCCGGGTATGGGAAGGCCCGCCCTCCGTGCCGTCCCCGGCAGACATGCTGCACTTCAGTGAGTAGGAAGGGAAGCTAAGAACAAATAGTTTGCACCTTCACCTGCATCCCGGATGGAGCGGCAAGGGCCACCTCTGCCCTTCCAACTGAAAGCAGGGGAAAGGCGACGTGGAGGGAACAGCGGCTTTGCGACGCCAGAGAGCAGGCACGGAGCCTGAGCCCCGAGAGGGAGCCACGGGGGACGCGGGGCCCAATGCGCCACGGCCCGAGCCCTGGGAGGGGAGTCCTGGGACCAGGGACCGCCAGTGTCCCCCCGGAATTGGACAAAGACTGTAACCCCGTGTGTCCAGAAGTTTCCAGAAGCCCCCAACATGAGAAGCGGAGCGGAGACTCCAGGGAAGGCGGTCAGACTGATGAGCCCCCCGGCGGCATTTTAACAGCGTCCAAGGCAGAGCAGCCCCTTGTAAGATGGAGGCAGGAGGTCACAGACAGATGGGAGGAGGCCGTGCTGCTGCCTCTAAGGACGGGGCGGCGCCCGAGCCCAGGCTGGACAAGGTGGAGCCCGTTGTGCGCAGCCCCAGGAGGAAGCAGTCCTGGGCAAATCGTCCGCCAGAAGGACTCCTCTGCACAAGTGTGAGAACCACGTGTGTGTTGCTTTAAGTCCCTCCATTGTGGTCACTTGTTACAGCGGCAACGGTTCTCACCGTGGAGTGACAGAAACACTGGCTAAATGGGAGGCGAGCCTTTCTAACGCTTTGCCGAGGGGTGACAAGCAGAAGTGTCCAACGGCCCAGGCTGGAGGCAGGTTCTCTGTGTGATGAGTGCTCCCAGTACACGTCTATGGACAACCACAGAAGAAGGGAATTGGCGTATAGAGTCCACGCTGGTGAAGAGGGAAGACGAACGAGAGAAATGACGCAGCCGTGGGGCTGCGAGAGCCGGTGACGGGGAAGCACGCACAGATAGTGGGACAAACACAAACCAAACAGTGGGGCGGCGGGAGTTAATCCATCTAGATCGTAAGTAAATACACAAACGGGCCACACGCCTGCCCACTGAGTGACGGCGTGGACAAGAGGACGTTGCACACACAGGTGCCGTGTGTACAAGAGACGTGGCTAAGCCAAAGGACACCCCGCGTCAGAAAGAGATCGTCAGGGTGACCGGAAGGGACAGCTGCCCACTGCCACGTGGAACAGGCTCCACAGCCAGAGGCGCTCTGGGGTGGGGTCGTCACACAGCGGCAACGGTTGATAGCCTCAAAATATGGGGAGCAGCACCCGGAACCATCACAGACGCTGGCCGACGCCAGCGTGGTCAGCACGGAGACCACTACCAAAAGGTGGCTTTCTTAAATCCCCATTTGGAAATTTAAAACCGCACCCCTGCGTATCTCGTGGGACTCAGGAGAAGTGATCACAGGAAGGCCCCAGACCGCTAGTCTCTGGAAGTGTGGAAGTTGAGCATGGAATTTATGGAGTTGGAGCAAGAACACAAAATCCTCGGCAGAGGAGAGGGGGCCGCAAGCACATGAGCAGACATCAACAAAGAGACAAAAGTTTTTAAAAACTCGTAAAATAGACACATTCCAGTGAGAATGGTCAAGAAAAATGTGGATGGGGCACAAATGCACAACGTGAGGAGCGAAAAGAGACTCCGACCCTACAGATGCATCAGAGATCCGAAAGATGGTAAGACAACGCTACGAGTGACCTTACGAAGTATGTTCAAGCGCGCGGCCGAAGCAGGCCGAGTCCTGGAAAACACAGCTCGTGGACTCAAGGAGGAAAACTCCGCGTGCTCTCATAACCAACAAAGAGGGGAGATCAGTGGACCTACATCTGCTGTTGAAACCGACCGGGTAGACTTTCCAGAAACAGCTGATGTCAATCTTAACAAATCTCCGTGAGAATTGGGAAAAAGGGCCACCCCTCCAGCCTCTGTTGGCCCCACACCCCCAAACTGCCAAGAACGGCACAAGAGAGAAAAATATGACTTTCATCACCCATTCTGACCTTGAAAGTTATAAGCGTCATTAAATTAGACCAAGGGAAAACGAACTTAATAAGCATCTTAGTCACTGCAGAGAGACAGCATTTCTTAAAATGAATGCATTCGTAATAGAAATTCTTAGCAAACCGGCTGGGAATGAACACCGCTCACCCTGGCGGAGGGTCCATCTGGGTCCCCAGCAAGCCGCCTTCTTGATGGCACAGCACACAGGACGCGGCCAGAGCCCTGCTCTTGCGCCCATTCCCTCCTGGAATGTGAGTGCACCCACAGGAATAAGAGACATGAGGGCCGACAGAGAGGAAGTCACCTGTCACTATTTCCAGAACTTGTGAAAGAATCCACAAGCCAGCAGAGCAGTGAGGTGGAAATGCCCGTGCAGGAGGCAGGGAGCCAGCAGGGTCCGGCCCCACGACACGGCCGCTGCAGCAGGCACACTGGCGGGTGCCCCGCGTGGTGTGTGAATGGCCAGCCAGGTGGGCCGGGGGCTTCTCTGGTGACTGTTCCTTTCTCGAGGTCTCCTGGCTCGGGCCTTTGCCAGTCCCGCGAGCCTTTACATGGGAGAAATTGCTGCTTTCACAACTTCAGAAAAATTAAAATCAATCGTTGTCACTACTTCTTGGGTTTTTTTTTTTTTACTGAGATGAAATTTACAGAATGTAAAGTTAACCCCCTTAAAGTGAGCAGTTCAGGGACGTTTAGTGCGTTCGTACTGCCTCGTGCCTCCACCTCTACTGGCTCCAAACACCTTCTTTTCTTATCCGCAGCCGACGGGGCCGTGAAGAAGGAGGGCAAAGGCAGACAGTTCAGGAAGAGAAATCCAGCTAAGAAGGGACACAAGGTGGGCAGAGGAGGCCTCGCCGGCCACAGGCAGAGGGCCCGGGGAGCCCGGGGTCCGCCTGCGGGCCACGGGGCCCCTAAAGACCCTTGTCTGTGGAGCAGGACGCTGCGCCCCGGCTCATCCCCCCCGACTGCATCGTGGTCGACCCCGACAACTTCAAGTGTATCCTTTATCCGCCCCACCGCCCGGGACACCCAAGCCTGTGGGCTGTTGCTCCTTAACCCAGACCCAGTCATCGTGGACCCCTACGAGGAGGCCCGGGTCATAGGCAAGTGCCTCTCACGGGCCCTCGACGTGCACACACAGGCCACAACCCCCCCGTGGACTCTGGCGCAGCGTGGCGCGGGCTCAGCGCTGCGGCCTCTGCTCTCGGCCGCCTCCCGTTACCCCGACCACGCAGGGGGAGTGGGGCCCTGGGGCCCGGACGCGCACCTGTGCTCTGCGGCCCTTCCTGGCCATCACAGCCAAGTCAGGATGTCAGTTGTACGACGAATGAGCCCCTGAAGCGAGGTCCGGTGACCCTCAGGGCCCGAAACGTGGCTTGGTGCCGTCCCCTGTGGCTTTAAGTGTTTAGTTCCTTGGGTTTTTCCTTTGCTAAGCTGGTTTTCAAAACCTCTTTAGGAGAGATTTAGGGAAGGGAAGGAGCGCTGACATTTCCACAAGCGATAGATGTCGACTCCACCATGTCCCCCTCTGTGCGCACCAGGTCCACCACAGCCACACGAGGGCCACGCTAGGTGCGCACCAAGGGACACGCCAAGGCCACACCGCGGTCACACCGGGGCCTGCTGCTGCCTGTAGCCCCTCAGGGTTCCACGTGTGACACAAGCTCCTGTGTCTCGTCCCCATTCAATTTGTGTTGCAGACATGCTGAGTCCTGTCTCCGTAACCCGGGAAATTTTGGAAAGATTCCGAGACTCGTTCACTGCTCTGTGGGTGGGACATCTGGGAAACATGCACTTCCCGAGGTCGGTGTCTGCTGTCTGGAGACACCGTCCCCCATCGAGCCGGTTTATGTGACCCACCAGAGGGGTGCTCCCCACACTCGGGGGGGTGGGGGTGGGGGGGGCGGTGGGACCACTGGCTTCCGTCTGCCCCTGGCCCCTCGCTTCTCCCTGTTTCCCTCAGCCTCCCCCCAACCCTGAACCCCCATTTTATCCCGGGAACCACACTCCCACCCCACCCCCAGAGGCTCCTGTGGTCTAGCCTTTGGTCATCACGCAGTGGGCTCCTGGTCCTCAAGGTGCCTGGATGGCGGGGGGGGGGGGGGTGGGGGGGGAGGGGGGGTCATTGTCTTTGTCCCACTTTACAGATGAGGACCTGGCACCCAAGGGTGTACTTCTGCCCAAGGTGCAGGGGTGTGCCCCAGGCTCTGGCACTTGGTTGAGGGAAGGCAGGGGAGAACCTGCTGGGGCAGGGGGGTGGGCGGGGCCTGCGGGGGGAGGGGCGGGGCTGAGTGGGATTGTGCCCTGGGGCCTGCTGGGGCGGGTCCTCTGGCAGATGCGCAAGGGCGTTAGTGGGCGTGGCCTGTGGGGAGGCGGGGGGGGGGGGGGGGGGGCGGGGCCTCCTGGAGTGGTGCAGAGCGCTGGCTGGGAACAGGGATGCTCACCTGGGGTCCTCTCAGAGACCTGGGAGAGGTTGACCATTAGGGAAGTGTCCTTCCAGCACTTTCCAGAGCCGCTGCACAGTGAAAGGAGGGTTCATTCCAGGGACAGGATGTAGCTTCTCAGGAGAACCACATGGGTAGAACCCAGGGTTGAGGGCCACGGGGGGCACCAGGAGGGTGGACATTATTAGTTCTGCCTGAGCGGAGGGGTGGGACAGGGAGCAAAGGAGCACAGGACGGGCTTTGCTTTAGAAACACGTCCCGAGAGTTTCTCCTGCCCGCAGCTGGAGCCCTAAGGCCTCAGGACAGATCCGGTCCTGGCTGCCACAGCCAGGACCCCCTGGGACGCCCTGGGATACCTGCTGCCTGCCCGGCTCCATCCACCGGGCCACCCTCCTTCCCTTTACAGCCAGGCTGAGTGGGAGCAGCTCCTGCGCAGCTGCAGTGGCTTCTTCTTCTACGGGATGGAGAGCTTCCTGTCCCACATAGTGGTGGAAAGGTTGGCTGCCACGAACCTACAAGGTGAGACAGCCCCTCGGCGCCCCCAAGCCTGACTGTCTGCCAGGACGACAGGAACCAGCACAGACACGGAGCAAGGCCCCCGCGTCTCCATCAGGCGTCGACTGTCTGATGAAGGGCTCCGAGGGCTGGGGCCTCCCTAGAAGCACGGCAGAGCTGTGGGGGAAGCCCCTCCTGCCCTCACCCCCCTCCTGCCAGTTCCGAGTTCTGGACCTGGCAGGCCCAGCCAGAGTTAGGGCCTGGGTGGGTCATCCCCCGGGGCTGTGCCTGCAGAGTCCAGGAGGGCTGGGGTGGGCATTTCCGCGGAACATGCTGATCACGCCCCCACCACTCCTTCTAGTGTAACTGTGGGCACCCTGGGCCTTGTGTTCCCTCTGGCTGTCCCCTGAGGGCTTCCGAGTGGTGGTCTGGCTCGCCCTGGAGTCGCCTTTTCCTCAGCGGGTGGCTGGATGACTGGCCGCCCTACACAGCCGCTAGGAAAGCCTTTTCAAGGACCCCTCGGAGATGCCCTCAAACTGACCCGCTGATGGCAGCACGTGGACACTCGTCCCGTGGTCAGGGCACCTGAACACCGCCCCCCTCTGCCGCACACGGTCACCTGGTACCTGTCTCCTTCCCAGCCCCCTGGAGATGGGGGTGAGGCCAACACACCGCCCCATCCCAGAAGCCTGTCACCCGGCAGAGTCCTCGCCCCAAAGGGCAGCAGAAACAAGGCCTCTCACGCTTAACTCCAAGCCTTCTCAGACGAGATGGTGTGCGAAGTCACCGTGCACGCGTGGGGCCGACAGCACCCTTGGTGCCCCCCCCCCCATTCCCGACCAAGGCTTGTCCTCACGCATGGGAGGTCCCGCCTGCCCCTGGGGCAGCCCCCCTGAACCGCCTCAGCCAGGCCCCCGTAGCCAGTGGGGAGTCCACCTCTGTCCCGTGTGGCCCCCTGCACATCCATAGCCAAGTGTCACACTTCAGGCACTGGCACCTGTTTCATGGGCCCACGGGGCCAGGGTGGCCGACTCTCACCATGTGTGTCCAAATACCCCCCCCAGCCCCCCCTTCCCCCAGCAAGACCGGGGCCAAGAGCCTCTGCTGAGCAGGGGGGCCAGGCCATGGCCCAGAGGGTGCCTCCCAGCCCCCCTGCCGCCCAGCCCAGCCCGCTGGCGCCAGGAGCCTGTGAAGGGTGTGGGGTTCCCGAAGCAAATGCTGTGCCCGCGGGCTCAGGTGGCCGGGGGGCCTTGGAAGAGGGCCCGTGGACGTCAAGCCCCAGCTGGGCGAGGCCACTGGCCTCCTCCACCTGGGCGTGCGGCGGCTGAGCTCTGCCCTCCTGGGTTCTGCAGAGTGCCAGATGATGGTCCTGCTGGACCTGACGAGGTCCTATGAGAGCATGCAGCGGCACACAGAGCACTCGGACAGCAAGAGGTGCCCGATGTCCCCCCCCCCCCGCCCCCGCCCCGTGCCAGCAGCCCCGCCTCCACATCCCTGACTGGGGGGCTCGTGGTGGGGGCCGGGGGGCGTGGGGGGAAGACAGAGCCCCACGAGGGAGCCAGGACTCCGCAGTCTGCCCCGACCCCTTCCCTGGAAGAGTCTGGCGGGGGCGTTGTGGAGGCGGGAGGGCCGCCCCAACGCAGACCCCGAGGACAGAGGGCGGCGGCTGGGAGGGTGCCCTGGCTTCAGGGCTCCCCACAGGGCCGGGGGGGCCGCCGAGGTGGCGCAGCCGGGTCCCCGCCTCACGACGGATGCCGCGACTCCTGGCTCCACTGCCATGCTGGGAGAGGTCCGGAAGGATCTGGCAGCACTCTGGAGGCTTCTTGTTAGATGACGTTTAATCTGCCGAGGCGGGCAGGGTGGGGGGTGGGAATGCGTTCTCGATTCTTCCAAGAACTTGGAGAGCTGTCCGTCGAAGGACACATGCCCAACTTGGTGCTATTCGGGCTGTGCACTGGGGACGGTTCAGGCGGTCACACTGGATCCTGGTCCCCGCAGTGTGGCCCAGCTGTCCCTGGAGAGGCCCGTCGAGACTGCCGTCCTTCTGAGTCTGGTGGGGGTCAGGAGCATCCTGGCAAACCAGTGGCCGACCTTCCTGCAGGACAATGCGCTACGGGCCAGCGTCCTGTGGGAAAGTGAGTGGGCGCGGCCGTCCCCTCCCCGGGAGCCTGCCGGTGGGGTCCCTGGCCAGCCTGAGGATGTTTCTTTCCTAGATCTGTTGACAGCTGGCAGGCCCATCGGGAGGGCCGCCCATCTCCTCCGGCAGACGGGAGCTGGGGACACGAACAACCATGGTAACGGAAGCTGTTCCACATCCCCACTCGTCCTCTGCCATGCAGGGCCACCTCCCAGCCTGTGTCCCCGCCCCTCGTCTCTGCCAGTGTCCCTGCAGCTCCACAGCCCCGTGTCCCTGCCCGCAGCCCCGCAGGCTAGGGGGTCTGCCTCCTGTCTCTGCACAGGCTGACAGCAGCCTCAGGGACACCTGGCGTCCTAAGTCCTTAAGGGAGGCACCCTGGCTGTTAGAACTGCCCGTCTGTCTTTAGAACCGTCCAAGTCACATAAGTTCTGAAAGCCCAGGTGTGCTCCCTGGGAGCGGGGGCCCCGGGACTTTGTTCTTCAGAGCAGACAGACACCCCTTCACACCTTCACGTAAGGTGCTGGGGCTGGAAATAAATACGACACCAGCCATAGCTCGAGCAGAGCAGCGCGTTAAAGGAACAGTCTGCCGTAACTAAGAGAGGTTTATCCCTGGGTGACTTTACCACGAAGTCTTCAGACAAACAGCACAAAGGGTTACGTGGTCCCCGGTGCCCGGAACACAGTGCCAAACGATAAGCGCGGCTTCAATGGATGGAGGAGGGAGGGAGGGCCTGGCGTCAGCAGGTGCACGAAGGTCGATGGCGTCTAGAAAGAGCCGGTGGTGGAGGAGCTGCTGACTTGCGCTGGGGGCGGCAGGAGAGGAAGCCGTGGCTCCTGCGTGCTCCGTGGTCCCGCGTTGATGCGCAGTGAAAGGAAGGGACAGCACCGTGATTGTCATGCACGCCCTGCCCCCAGTTAGTGGTGGCGGCCAGCTGGTGGCAGGAGGAGGCCCCGAGCTACTGGAAGCTTCCGGACGCCTCACACTCAGAGTGGGGAGGTGGCGCGGAGGGGACGGGGGGTGGGGACACTCGGTGTCCCGGGTGTGGGCGTGCGGCAGGGCCCGTGTTCAGGGCTCTACGTCTGGAGGCAGGGTCGGGAGCACCCCCGCCCCCCGCGTTCGTGAGCCTCTCTCGGGCCCCGGGCGTCCTGCCCCCAGTGAGCTGTGCTGTCCTCAGATGAGTCTCCGTGGGCCTCCAAGGACCAGCTGCCGTCCTTCCAGCCACAGCTGCACGGCTCCGAGCGGCTCCCCGTCGCCCTCAACTCGGTCCTGTACGGGCTGCCACACCTGGCCATTGGGTGACTCCAGAGGACACGGACCTCGACGGCCCCTCTGAGGACCCACCGCCCACCCCTCCCCACCCCACCCGTAGGCGCCCCTCCTCCAGCGGCCTTGTCCCCGAGTCCCAGTTCTGCGCAGGGTCACGCCAGGGCCTCCCGGTCCGGCTGCCTCTGGGGCTGCCTCCGTTCCCCACCCCCCCCCCACGTGCACCGGACCCTCGTGGAGGGGAGGGGGTACCTCTGGGGGCTCCGCAGGGTGGGTGGGGCGAGGGGTGCATCAGGGCTGGCCCCGCAGCTGCCCGACCCCCAGATCCTTCCCCTGCCCCGGGCGTTCCCAATAGTCCCGTGGTGGGGGGGGGGCCGCCTGGACGCGGGCCTAGGGGCTGGGACAAAGGGTGGCCTCCACCTCCCACGGGTGTCAGCAGCAGGCGGGCCCTTTGGAAGACAGCCTCCCTGGGGTGAAGCTCACGGTCCCCGGATGCCCACCCTGGCTGCCATGCCCTGGCTCCTGGAAGTTTACGTGCTTTAGTAAAAACGACTAAATCACTGTGGTGTGGCATCTGTGGTGCGGTTTCTGTGACCCCGGGTACGCAGCTTGGCTCGAGTCCCTGGAGGGGGCGCTCGGTCTGTTACTATGCTGTGGCGGGGTCCAGCCGATGTTTGCTGAGTGAATGCATGAACGAATGAGGTCAGGCCCGGAGGAGGCCAGCAGGAGGTGCCCGTGGACGTGCCCTTGAGGCCGGGCCCCCAGGAGGCACCCGGAGGCTCTGTGTGGGGCAACCACATGTACGCTGGAGTTCCCCAGCGTGGGACACACAGCCACGTCACCTCCCCCAAAGGTGGACTTCCAGCCCCCCCTCCCCCCTGCCCCTGTGGCAGCACCACACGCAAGGAGGGCCCCGGGAGAAGCCACTGTCCCAGGGTTGGACACCCGGCCAGAGTTGAGGGTGGCAGGAAGACCGGTGCCGTCCTGGCCCACGGGGAGCTTCGGGCAGGAGGCTGGGTGGCTAGGACCCGTGTCCCAGGGGTCTCCCAGGCTGCGGCCAAGGGGTAAGGGAGAGCCAGCTCCATGTGTCTCTGGGGTGAAGCCAACCCCGGTAGAGGGTCCGTAGGCAGGGTGGAGGGGGAGGGCCAAATCTCCCCAGGCACTGCGTCCTGGCCAGCAGCCCCTCGGACATCTGCCAAGGCCAGGCCACAGAGTGTCTTTGTCCCCAGGAGCCCGGCAGCAAGGCCCGGGCACGCTGGCCCTGGGGGCCACTGAGAACGCCCTCTCCAGGCCTCTGAACACTGGCTCTGGGGCCACCTGGGAGCCAGAGGCAGCCACCCAAAGGCCAGAGGATGCCAGGTCTCAGGCCAAGTGACCACTGGTCACCATCTGGGCCGAGGCTCGGGAGCTCAGCAGACAGACACGGTACAATGCTCGAGGGTTTGTCCCCTGGCACACACGAGGCAGGCAGGTGGTTGTACGTCCTCCTGACCCCGAGTCCTGGACGTTGGTGGCAAACCTTTGCCCGCAGCAGCACGGCCTCCCTGCTCTGGGCCACGGGGGTCAGCACCGGGACCTCCTGGGTTGGGGCCTAGGACAGGCCAAGTACCGAGGTGAAAAGCACGGAAAGACGGCCACCGCGAGGTATCCCAGTGCACCGACCAAGGCTGCTGAACTAAACAGTAGTGACCACAGCAAATGCTAGGGAAGGTGTGGGGAGACGGGCGGGCAGGTGGGACGGTGCAGCCCCTCAGGGTGACCGTTTCCTGGGAACTCTGCATACGGTCAGCGCGAGGGCACGTCCCAGAGACACGAGACGCCGTGCACACACCTGCACCCGCCTGCTTACAGCGGCTTTGCTCCATTAGAGCAAACGCTCGAAACCGCCCGAGTGTGCCTCGCCTGTGAAGGTTAGACCGGCTCTGGGCATTTATCCGTGGAGCTCAAATGGGGAGGGAACCACTGACCCCTGCAGGGACTTCAGAAGCACCACGCGGAGAGCAGGAGCCCCTACCAGCGAGGTCAGACACCAGAAGATGCCATTTATGCAATGTTCTCAAGGTGACAAAACCGCAGAGCGGAAGGACAGACTGGTGCTGCCCGGGACAGGCACACCAGTGCCTGAGGGGAGCACGAGGGCGTCCGGGAGCGGCCAGAGATCTGTGCGCCAGAAACCACCGCACAGAGCTGCACACACAGGAGCTCCCGCACCTGCCGACCCGGCCAAAGGGAGCGCGGTCCGCGGCCCGTGCGCGGTGCTGCGCCTGCGGGTCTGGTCTCCGGCTTCAGAAGCCACCCCTGGGGACGCGGTGGGAAAGGTGCCATCGACACTATGTTCACAACTGCCTGCACATCATCATTCAGCATAAAAAGTTGAAAACCAACTCGTCTTTGATAACATCGAGAGGTGGTGATTCCCCTCCTTTTGTTTAATTTTTTTTTCCTTTTCTCCAACACATACACATACTTCTTCCAGTTAACAAAAGAAGCTAACTAATGATCGGGGAATAAATTCAAATCAGGGCAGCCTTGGATATATGAGCTTCCTTCTAGAAAGATGTTGGCACGCACCCAAACAACAAGAATAAAAGCCTCTGGAAATATTTCATCCGTGCAGGACCACATTTTTTACCTTCTGGTGTGTCTGCTCCCGTGAGCGAGATGGAACGTGAGCGCCGGTCCGGGCATCGGAGGCTTTGAAATAACTTTCTGAATTATGCCCCAGCAACATAACAAATCACATTATCAATTAGCTTCTGTAACACAAGTGGCATTCCGTAATATATTCAAGCATGAAAAAATTGCAAAGGTGGAATTTCTGTAACCCTAAAAACTATAAGGAGAAAAAGGATCACTTGGAATTTATTGGTGATAAAAGACAGAACGTAATTGGAACCGGACAGCCCTCCCAGGAAGTGGGACCAGATCTGCACGTTCAGAATGTCGCGAGGGCCCTGAGGCTCCAGAAGACCGCTCTGCCCACGCCCCGGCCCTGCCTTTCCTGCACAGGGTGACCCTCGTGGGGCAGGGGGTGGGGGGCGGCCAGAGGGGAGTCTGACCTTGAGCCGGTCACTCTCGTCTCGAGCCCCGTCTTCTCCTCTGGGAAGTGCATCTCCAGGGCTTGGACCTTAGACCCGCGTGTCGCCCCCCCACCCCTCGGGCCGGCCGCGACGGGGCCCCTCACTTGCAGCACCTTGCAAACTCTGACATGTTCTCGGCTTGTCAGTCTCCTTTTTAAAAGTTCCATTTATTAACTTATGTCTTGAAAATGGTGATTTCCATGTTTTCAAAACAAGGACTTTTTTTAAACAATGTGTTCTACTGTAGGGAATTTGCACTCACAGCCCACACACGACGTTCTGACGGACCGCTGGTTGTCTCTCCAGCCCGCTCCCGGCGTGCGGTCAGCCCGCCTCCTGTGTTTTCCCTCAGCACCACGCAGGACCCCCCATTTCAAGTTGTGGAAATCAGAATTCTCTTTAAAGCATCTCCGCCCTCCAACGGGCCGCTTGCCAACGCGGGAGACCCAGCACGGCCGGACAGGGGGGCCTCTGGGCACGGAGGGGGGTCCCCGCAGATGGGCCAGGGCAGCGTGGGGCTCCCACCTCACCGCGGACGTGGGCCCGGGGCCCGGGGCCCGGGTCGGCTGGGGTCGGCACCTCGCTCCGGCCAGGACCCCCGCGGGGCTCGCATCCGTGCCACCTGTAAGGTGGGTCCCGCGGCCCCGGGACCTGTGTCAACCTCATCCCCACGGAACAGCGTCACCCAGGCACAGCCGAGGTCCATCCTCTGTGATGTGGCGCCACGGGCCCCACTCGTCTCAGCACCCACCGCCTCCCCGGCCTCCGGCCATCCTGGCTGGTGCTCTGGGCTCCTGGGTCCCTCCCTGCGGCTGCCAGCCAGTCTTCCTGGGATGGGAAGTCTGTGGTCCCAGCGGGCACCCGTCTGCCAGGGCCTCGGGCACCGGGCCGGCCCTCCTCCGCAAGCAGGAAATTCACAGTCACGGCCGAGGCGGGCCCCCCAGGTGGATGTGGACGAAGAAATTAGGCGGGTTAATAAAGCTAAGACGTTCGCAGACCCTTGTGCGTCAATGTCTATTAAGCTCCCTCATCCAGCACCGGTCTCCAATAGTTTAATTTCTGTATTAAATAATTAAAACTCTATTTTCAATTGCTGTGAACAATTGTTTTCCTTAATGATCTTCCCAGAGGAGCCAGTAATTTTGTATCTTGTAAAAATGATTAACTGGCATCATTATCCCATATCTCTGAAATATAACTGAGCAGCTTCAGGGAAGGCCATTTGTATTCAATTAACGCTCCCTTGCATTAAGACGGACAATATTACTTCACACCACGGGCAACCCTGCTGTCCCCTCATTTTATTATGACGACGATGGAGATAGAAACAACCAGTTTAATTATCCCATTTCCAACAGAAATCAATTTTCAACGTGTCCTCACCCTCACACAGAGGAAGAGGCCACAGTGCCATTCTGGGGAAGGGCAGGCCTGTCGTGGGTCCACCCGCCCTGCCGCCCGTGCCCGGCTCTGGGCCCGGCCGCGCGCACGGGCACGGGCCCCCGCGAGGCTGCAGGCCTGGACCTCGGGGGGCCTGCAGACCCTGGGAGGACCTGCTCCCGCCTCCCTGAGTGTCGCCCCTCCCCGTCACCCCTTGTCCCGCCCCCCACCCCCCCCCCCGGCACCCGGGCCCCCAGCCTTGGTTTCCTGCCCCATGCTGCTGACACTGGTGCCCGCCGTGAAGGCGGATTTATCGCCCCGCACGGCTGCCATCGTCAGGGTGATTCAAGGGACGCGCCCTGCCTCGCCGCTCAATCACTCCGCGCTGTTGGCCAGTATAATCTAATTGTTTGACATTTTTATCACAATTCATTGAGACCAGAAGGAGATGACTAGATTAATACCCCCGTGCGCTTGGCTAATGGCCGGGATGAAGCCGATGGGCCAAATTACAGGGGACATTTTCTTATTACAGAGTTTAATTCTTTGTGACAAGAGGCGGGAGACAGTGTTCAGATGGAGGCGGCTGCCCTCAGCCAGGTGGCCTGAGATCCGGGGTCCCCCAGGCCCTCCCCCTTGCCTGGGCCGGGGACATGGGAGGCTATGGGGACGCCCGGCCCCGGGCGATAGGGGACCAAGGGCCATCGGCTGAGCCAGAGGCTCCCCGGGGAGCCTCCAGTTTGAGATGAGGGTCCGTGGGGGAGGCCGGCCGAGGTCGGGGAGCAGCTCCCGGCTTGCAAGTGGGATTTTCTCCACCCAGGAGGCAATGTGTCCCGTGCCCGGTTGGATTTCCTGTTCGTGATTTGTCCCTCTACTGGGCCCATCGGCTTCCCTTTCTGCTATTAGCGCCTGGTTCTCTCCCATAGGGACACTAATCTTTTCTGTCGCAGACACCGAAACATCCTTCCCAGCTGTCCATTCGCCGTGGGGTCTGTCTTACCGTGATGGGTTTTCTCCCGCCAACATTTTACATAGTTTTCTGGCATCACATGTGACTTTCGTCTGTCATCATGGTCAAAACGCCAGGTTCTGGATCCAAACCGCATGGAGTCAGACCCACCTCTCCAAACGGCAGGCCTGGGGGGGCCAGGTGATCACGGAACTGGCTCACGGGGGGCCGGGAGGAGCACGGGGCTCAGGGGTGGTGCCCGCGGGCTCAGGGGCCACCGAGCGACCAAGCAGATGCCGCAGGACTGCCAGGTGAGGGGGGCTCGGGCCAGGTGGGTGGGAGGGGCAGCGGATCCCACACCGACTGGCCTGGGCCCTGCACGCTCCCGGCTGCAGGACGCAGAGCCGGCCACCTGCCGTTCTCCCTGGCCCGGCCTCCAGGGTAGCAGACGTAATAGCCCAGGGGCTCTGGGTCCCTGGCACCTGCCTTCCTCTTGACCCAGGAGCAGAGGCTGGAGGCTGGCTTGCTGAAAAACCACAGGGTTAGGGGCTGGAAGCCCAAACAGAAAGAGGCACATAGGGGCTGGGGAGGGGAGGAGGCCCGGGGGAGGCAGAAGAGGGTTCGACCTTCCCCCCACCCCCACCCCAAAGTGGTCAGGCCCAGGGCATCGTTCACGGGGCTGCCCCTGGGGCCGAGACTCCCACTTGGAGCCCCAGCTGGAGAGTCCCATGCCACCCCTGGGTCCGCTCCCTCGTCTTGGGGGGAGACGGGGCTGTGGACCCCAGCCTCTGGGTCCATTCCATGGGGCAGGGAGGGCTGACCCCTCCTCAAGGTCTCCAGGATGACCAAGATGTGACCCGGCCTGGGCCGTGCAGCCTGGGCGGCCCTGGGGCCCAGGTAAGCCTGGAGGCTTCTGGGAGCCCCACCCGAGCACCCCCTCCCGCCCTCCCCCACGTATTCCCAGGCCACTTGCCCCAAATGCCCAGGGAGGCTGGTGCCTGCAAGCGTATGAAAAGGGCAGGCCTGAGGATCGTGAGCCTGCAGCCCCGACTCTGAGGACTGAGCCACGTGCGGGGACAGAGTCCTTTCACCCTCACCCCTTCCCTACCACCCCCAAATGGCCCCTCGAGGGGTCCCAGGAGCCCCACTCAAACCCATGTTTACAGAAACAGCCCTTCAGTAAGTATACACACAAAACGTGGGCCTCACGGGCCCAGGTACGGATCCAGCCCACCCAGGCAAGGGCACTGATGTGTCCCGCACTCGGGCCTTGGGCTGGGGCCTTCTCCCCGTCACGGTGCTCGGACTCCCCCTCTCCTGCGTGCACCGCACGGCCCTCAGTCCCGGAGGGTTCAACAGCTCTGGCCGCCACCTGTCCATCTGTGCTCTGGGACAGTGAATCACGGTGACTGTGTTGGCACTGTTTACCTGGCCGTGGATGAGTATTTTAAACCCAAATTATTCAACAGGTATAATCTAAGGAGTCGTCTTGATCAAGACACCACGTGACATTCCCCGTAAGTGCACACACGGAGACTGCACACTTTTGTTCAAAGTAGGTCTTGTCTTTTTTGCTTGAGGCCTAGCACCCGAGGCCGTGACTCCAGATCACAGGGACACTGTCTTCTGAGGTGATTTAGCCAGAAAAAGACGTCACAGAGCCAACACGTTCACAGCACAAGGAATAGCGTTTGGTTTCTTTTTTAACTTCTTCAAATTACTCCTGTGGGTATGTAAGTGGTTAACAGATCAATATTCTTTCTAAAAGGCAATTGGAAAAAGATCTCACACCAATAAAATTTTAATAGACCTCATAGTCTGTTTAATTTCCCCCAGAGGCAGACGAGGTATATCAGGCAGTTTGGTCTGGGAGTATATTTATCACACGGGACCTGCCGTCGGCTCTCGTGGAAGCCGGGGGACCGGACGAGAAGGTCAGGGGTGGCTGGGGCGGCCGGGTCTCATCAGGACACGCTCGGAGGTAACCTCGCGTCCCTCGTGGGAGAATCCCCGAGAGGCCCTGAGCGGTCTGAGGATTTCCCTGAACTCCCAGGATGCACTCTGTGCTGCCCCCACTCTTGCGAGAACGGTGGGAATGCCCGTCTTCGTTCTTCTTAAAAGATTCCCAAGAGGCGTAATCTGGAGTAATTCTGTCCCCCCGAGCCCTGCCGGTGACCTCTCCCGCTCGGGGTTCGACAGTTCCGCGTCCCTGCGTTTCCCTTGGGAAAGGCATGAGCCAGACAGGAAGAGGCCTGTTCTGGGTTCTGTCCCCATCGGCCACCACCCGTCAGGAACGCAGTGGCTGTCACCTGCCACCCTGCAGAAGTCATTCGGGGTCAGGCTGCACAGTTAAACCCCGGGGTCCCGAGCCACTGCCCCAGCGTGGACACGGCTGCGTGGTCAGAATGAACAGCAGAACTGGAACCTGCTGGCTGAGGCTCATGGGGCCTGGGCTGGGTGGGGGCGGGGGTGGGGGCTCCCCGTGACTCCCAGGCAGCCCCGCAGGGCACCTCCAGAGTGACCCGTCCGGGCCAGACGCAGACGCGACCGCGGAGATGCACAGGGCAGTCCCGGGCAGGACGGCCATCCTCTCAGAGCAGCTCAGCTGGGAGACGTCCCAGGCTTTGTCGTGTGGGGACCAGGTCTCGCTCGGGTGACGTGCCGCTGGCCGTGCTCAGGCGACGCGGCGGTTTCCACGTCGATTTGCTTTAGCCTCTGATGCCCCAGGTGAAGCGCACGGTTTTGGAGGCACGACCCCCGCCTCTGCTCGGCCACAGGTGGCCTGAGCGTGGGGCGTGGGGACGTGACTCCTGCCCGGGACAGGTCAGCAGCCTGAGCAGGGCTGGCCCCGGGTCTGGCAGGTGCCCGATTCTGTCCGTGCGCGAGCCGAACAGGACAGTGCCCGGAGCCCCCTAAGTGTTGCCTTCTTCCGACCAGCCAGCCTGTTGGCTCAGAAACCCAATGGCACCAAACTCAGCGTTCGCACATCCAACTGCTTTAAACACAGTCCAGCAAGGGGTACGATTAGCCCCTGAGGGTTTGCCTGTGCCCCACACCCCACACCCCGCACCCCAAAAACCACACCCGACACCCCACACCCCGCAAGCCGCACCCAACATCTGCTAGTTGACAGGACTGGGCCTGGGCTGCAGGAGCCCTGGGGGGACATCCCCTCTCCTGCTTCCCCTCCCCCTTCCCCTCTCCCTGCCTCCCCCTGCCCTCCTCCCCTCTCCTCTCTCCTCCTCCCCCTCTCTCTGCCTCCCCCTGCTCCCTTCCCCTCTGATGCGACGTCCCCCTCCCCCTCTCCCTGCATCTCCGGCCCTCCTCCCCTCTCCCCCCTCCCTGCCTCCCCCTGCCCCCTCCCCTCTCTCTGCCTCCCCCTGCCCCCCTCCCCTCTCTCTGCTCCCCCTGCCTCCTTCCCCTCTCCCTACCTCCCCCTGCCCCCTCTCCTCTCTGCCTCCCTCTGCCTCCCCCTGCCCCCCTCCCCTCTCTCTGCTCCCCCTGCCTCCCCCTGCCCCCTCCCTACCTCCCCCTGCCCCGCTCCCCTCTCTCTGCCTCCCCCTGTCCCCCTTCCCTCTCCCTACCTCCCCCTCCCCCCTTCCCTCTCTCTGCCTCCCTCTGCCTCCCCCTGCCCCCCTCCCCTCTCTCTGCTCCCCCTGCCTCCCCTTGCCCCCTCCCCCCTCCCTACCTCCCTCTGCCCCCTTCCCTCTCCCTGCCTCCCCCTGCCCCCCTTCCCTCTCTCTGCCTCCCCCTGCCTCCCCCTGCCCCCCTCCCCTCTGGTGGGACCTCACTCAGCACTGTGTGTCCATGGGCACAATCCCGCCCAGAAAGTAAGTGTGTGCTTTCCCTGATCAGCCCTGACCAGCCCTGGAGGGGCCTCGGGACACACGTCCTGGGAGTGGCCAGGGTGGATCTTGGGCCCTGTGCTCAGCAAGCCCAGAAACTAATGGAAACTGCAGCCAAGAGTGGAACCAAACACCGCAGAGAAGCGGCAGCTGTGTGGCCCAGCGGGTTCCTTCTTCCCGTGTTAGGAGCCAAGTCAGAGGGTCTGTCCTGCCACGTCGCCGACTTACTCAGAGGACCGAGGTGTCACGGGCACCCGGCTCGGGTCAGAACCACCTGGGTGACCTCTCCCCTCCGCCAGCTCCCAGGGCGGGGCCTGACCTGCCAAGGCCTCTGCGAGTTCGCGACTTCACGACCGCCCCAGACTCTTCTCCGGGATTCTTCTCTGCCCTGGCTCTCGTGGGGGACCTGCCCCGCACACACAGGCCAGGTCGTTCGGAACTTGCCTGACCCCAGAGAAGCTGGTCGCTGAGGGCAAGCGGCAATCCCAGCGCCTCGGTCAGCCCAGACACGACGGCCGCCTGGCCTACACTCGTACCCGGTGCGATTTCGGGGGATTTTACAGCGAAAGCGGCACACGCTCCTGGGAAAAGAAGCCAAGACACACCGGGGAATACGAGAAGGAAGAGGGGCACTGGACCCCCTTCCCTCCCCAGAGGAGGGTTCGGGGCCCGTGGGTCCTTCCAGGTTTCTTCTCTGGAAAGAGCATGTTCACATGTTCCACGATGAAACGGCATTAATTTATGAAACAAGATTTGCCTTTTTCAGGTCGGCTTCACGCCAGGCAGGCTCTCACGGCAGGGTCTTCCCCTCGTTACGCTGCTGGGGACACCTTCTTTGTCACACACACCCACGCGCTGTGGGTGTGAGCGGTGTGCCAGCTCTGGTGACGCCGCTGGTGTCTTGTGCCCGTCCCCACGTGGGGCCGAATGGGAGCTCACGAGCACAATCGGCTTGCCTTCTGCCTCTTCACGCGCTTCCGTCCCTGCCAAGGATTGCGGTGCGCGTGCGCCTTCGGAACGGCCAGCAGCCCCCACCACCAAGCGCGGCTCTGTCTCGGGCGGAGCCCTACAGATGCGACCGTCCGACTGTCTGGCTCGCGATTCCTGCTGCCCGTCTGCGGGTCACACGCGAATCACATGTTTGTCAGGGACACGCCTGCCCCCTTCACCTGGACCTCCCGGGACTTCGCAGGGAGACGGCTCCTGGCCCCCACCCTCCACGCCCGGAAGCGAGACTACAGGTAGAAGGGATGACGGAGGGTAAGGAGCAGGGGACACAGGAGAAAGGGGGCAAAACACAAAGGACATGCCGTGGGACAACGATGCAGCCGGCCACAGGCTTCCCGCCACGTCCAAGACCTGAGGGTAACCTAGGGGGCCTCAGAGGTTTTCCCCCGGGGGGGGGGGCGCCCACCTTCCCTGACAACCAATCACCAAAGAGGTCAAGGCCGCTGATCCAGGGCCAGCAAGGGCACCCCTGAGGGCAGAAGCCTCATCCCAGACCCTGCGGCGGGCCAGCCTCTATCTACGGCTGCTGGAGCCCTCGGAGCCCAGACCCGGGCGGCGTGGAGACCGTCTTCTTGCCTGTGGGCGAGGGAGGGGTCCGCCGAGGAAGATCTCAGCGACCACGCAGGGCAGCGTCTAGGAGCAGGGGGGGCCTGTTCCCACCCCTTCCCTTGGGCCCTATTCACTCGGATGCCCCCAGGCCGCCTGTGGCCTCCAGATGGGCCCTCCCTTGAGCGGACGTGAAATCTGGATCCAGGAACCTGTCACTCGGGGAGCACGGCTTGGGGCACTCAGGCAGGTGTACAGAGGTCCCCCCCGCCCTGCCCCCACCAGCCTGCCCTGAGGCTGAAGCAGCCGCCCAGCCCCACGCGCACCGCCTTGGCCTTTCCATCCGCGTTCTGTTTGTCTTACTTTGGGGCCTTAAGCACCTTCAAGGACCATCACCGGGTGGCAGCACCCGCTCCTGGACTTGCCCGGCCCAGCTGTGGAGGGCAGCCTCCGGGTGACCCGCCACCCCCATGGACGCCTGGCTTTCTGCCTTCCGGCCCAGGCGGCGGTGAGGCGGTTGGCCTCCGTGGGTTGGTCCAAACCTCCTCTGGTGAACATGCTCTCTACGCCCTGGCCTCGGAGTCCTGGGCAGCTGGAGAGGTCGCCAGACCCCCACCCACTCGTCCGTCAGGGGCTCCTGGGTCCTCTACGGTGCGGGAAATGCCAGGGTACCGGGCACTGCCCATGTTTGGTCCCCTTTCCTGGGTCTGTGAAGTCTTTCCTTGGGAGCAGCAGAGACCAACCCCCTAAAATTCCTACCTTCCCGGAGGCTCAGCTCCATGTTACCCTCTCAGGGAGCCTCCAGGATTTCCCCGGGCCCCTACTTGTCCCCAGCACCCTGGGTGAGCTGCCCCGGTGTCCTTTCCCGTCACACCGTGCCCACCACTGGAGGGCAGGGACAGGTGTCAGCTGTCTCAAGTGTCCGGGGAAAGCGGCAGTGAGGAAGTCACAAGGACCCTCCAGTGTCACCCAATTGTCGGTCACAACTAGAGACCTCAGAACATGGATCATCCTCTTCCGTGGGGATTTGGGAAGAGCCCCTTTGTTACTGTCACGCACCAGCCAGGCTTTGTCAGTGGTGCCAGATAACAAACATCTCCCCCCACCAAAGCCCAGTGGTCGATTTCCCCGGCTAGCCTGCCCTGCTCCTTGGGTCTTCTCACCTGGAGCTGGTCCGAGACATGCCTCTTTGCAGAGGGAGAGAGCCGGAAAACTGGCGGACACACGGGGCTCTGAAATTTCCTGCTCAGGCCAGCAAGTGTCCCCTCCGCACACCTTCCCTTGGGCCATGGCGGTCATGTGGCAGCTGAATAATCAAGAGGCAGGTACAGTCCTCCCCAGAGAAGCAAGGTGAGCCCCGGGGCTCGGGTGGGAGGGCTCTGGGGGGGGGGGGGATCTCCTTCCTTATATGAATCAGCACTGGTGGTGGGGGGGGCTGGGGCTCACGTGCCAGAGCCGAGCGCTGGGCCCAGCTCACTCCCCTCCCCAGGCCCACTGAGCCCACTGCCCACAGAGGCCAAGCCGGGCAGCAGGCAGCCTTACGCCTGGAGCACAAGGCCCTCACGCATTGCAGGGAGTGTGGGGGGTGCATTGCCTCACGTGCAGATCCCCCCCCCCCCCCCAGCATCAGGGGGCCTATTCTCCATGGCCTGGATGTTCCCCACTCACAGGACCCAGGGCAGGGTGCCCAGGCTGGAGCAAACACTGTCTCTTACGTGAGGCACCAACCGGAGAGGCTTTCCCGAGACAGAGGCCCCTGAGCTCCCCAACCGCGGGGGGAGTGGGGACAGGGCCCCGTGGCTCTTGCCTCACGCCAGCCTCTGGCCGGGGTCCTGGCCCCACCCCCTGGTGCTCAGTGACCCTTAAAATGCAAATCTGCCCTCATAATAGCTCCTTTCTCTGCTGGACTCGGCCCCTCCTCACCTGGCCCTGGGTGGCCCCAGGCTCCCTCCCAACTTCCTGTCTGCTGGGACGCAGCAATGCGCTGACGAGGCCTTAGCAGGAGCGCCTCGGTCACCGTGTGAATAACTGCCGCACACAGTTGTCACTTAGCGTGTCATCTGCTTCCACCCCAACAACAGGCCTGCGATGGACAGAGACGTTCAAGCCAGGGAGCCCAGGCCCCGCACGCAGGGTGGGGCAGAGACAGCCCCACGATGGGGTCAGCCCCCTCCCATGTGGCCAAGACCGCTGGACACACATCGCCAGGAAGGGGCGCCCGAGGGGCCCGTGGAGGCCACCCATCCCGGGGCTGGTGCTGCCGTGGCACCGCTGGACCCTCACCCGCCGGGAAGCCCCACAGAAGGGGCCGGGGCCAGGCTGGAGTGTAGCCAAGAGCCCTTCCGGAAGCCTCCACCTGGCCGGGGCTGGTCCCGTCCCATCCTGGGAGCGTGGCCACGGCAGCCGAGCAGAGGCCCTGACACAAATCTTTTACGCGGTGCTCAATTAGTGCGTTTGGCACGCGGTCAGACCCCCCAGGAGAGCAGCCCCCGGGGGAGAGCTCATTACCAGCGATTGCACATCTGGGGCCCGCGCGGCGCTGGGGAACGAGCACCGGGGCTGTGATTTATGGCCGCCTCTCTTTGTCCTTCCCTGAAGGAGACAAGATTCTTAGGACCCCAGTAGAGGGCTTCTGAGACACCGTGTGACGATCGCCCTGAGACCGGCCTCTGTGGTCCTGTGGCGGTGGGTCGGCCCCTGCTGGGGGGCCCCCTCGTGGCTGTGATTCAGGTAGCTTTGCAGAGCCCCCCCTCGCCCGGGTCCCGTTTCTGCGGGGCACTGGAGGGGGGCGGCACGTCCCCGCGGGGCCCTCCTCAATGGCGGTCCTGCCCACTGGGCCCGTAGAGGGCGCTGGGGCCTCGGCTGACCCAGCTCGGATGTGGCTGCAGGGGACGGTGGCCACAGGTCTCCAGGAGAGCCAGGCGCATCTCAGAAGCAGGACCCCAAACAAAGCGGGGAGGCGGGCCCGAAGGCTCAGGTCTCTTGCAGGGGGGACCACCCCTCCTGGGCTCTGGGCCGAGCTGCCTCTCTGCAGGGGAGCTGTTTATTCAAGCTCTTTGCAGCCACCGGTGGGGCTGGTGCCTGTGGGAGGTCTCCATGGAGAGCGTGAGTCCCAAGGGAAGGACCCTGGAAGCAGAGGAGGCAGACCAGAGCCCAGAGCGCCTGCGCCGGGAGGGGCCATCCTGACTGGAGAGGTCAGGTAGCCACAAGTGAGTCTTGGCCCTCTGGCCAAGGAGGTGGGAGGTGCCAGTCTCTTGAGAGGCTTTCTCCAGAAGCTAATGATAGACACTGGCTGTGCATCAGCCGAGGTCGCGGCACCTGCAGCAGCCAAGAGGGGCCTGTGGACATGTATCTCCCAAGCAGAGATGACCCACAGTTGTGTGGCCGGGTCGGAAGTCGTCACAGCCTGCACAGAACCCATGTAGAGGGCCCCCCCCCCACACTTGTTCTGGGAGACGGGTGTGTGTGCAAAGGTCCCCAGCAAGACAGCGACTCCAGCAGACCCAGGGCAGGGGGTGGAGCCGATCCGTGCAGGCTCCGGAGAAGGGAAGTGAAGGCTGCAGCCAGGCTGTTAGGGACACGAGGGTGACGCTCTAGGCCATTACGTTTACCAAATAAATAACTTTGAAGGAACAAAGGTGCTAGAGTTAGGGGAGAGGAGCTGGGGTGGCGGGAGGGGCAATGTGGGAGGGGCCTGGTGGGGGGGGGGTCCCCACGCTGGGGGAGGAGCTTCGGCACAGGAAGCAGAGGATCTGCGGAGGATGGGAGCATTCATGCGGCCGGGGCCAGGTGCCTACTGAACCCTGGGGGAGCACAGAACCCCTCCCCCACCCCGCCAGGGGCTCTGGAACCCCCCCCCCCCCACCCCGCAGGTGGGGCCGGATGCTGGCCCATTCCATTCCATAGTATTTACTCAGCCCCGAGGCACCTGAGCGTGGAGTCTCCGCTGACCTGGGTGTTGACAAGGTGACAGGCTCAGAGATGACCACTCGGGCAGGTGCTGCTACCCGGAGGGGGCTTGATACTCACTGGGGAGCGGCCCAGGCCATAGCGTGCAGGCCGCAGAGCAGTGCAAGTGGGGGGAGGGGGGAAGGGGTGGGGAGGTGGAAGGGGTGGGACGGGGGAGGCCTCCTCTTCCAGCCCCTCCCACCTCAGGGCCTCCTCTGGCAAGGGTGGGGGTGGGGTCACCCTCAGCTCCCGCACGCAGGGTGAGGCCACTAGAGGCTCGGGGAGCTCGGGGGCTCTGCGTGGGGCCCCAGGGGTGTTTGCTGAGGAGGGTGGGACTTGCTCCTGCCCCTCCTCCTGTGGCAAAGGTCGGCCTCCTCTGAGCGGCCCAACCGCGTGGGTCTGGGCTCCCGCACCTCTTCCCTCGCTCTGTGACCCGGACGCTGCAGGGGTTACATCCGGGCACCTCCGTGGTCTTCTTAGGCTCGCGGACCCCTGGGTTAGCTCAGCAACTCCTGAGTCGGACCCCCGTGAGGCCTCATCGTGCGAGGGTTTGAGGATCATGAGAGCGAAGCAAGGGCCCTTTGCAGGGGTGGCCCCCAGAGTGGCCATGGTCCCGGCGGGCCGCAGCTCAGCGACCACGACGAGCGGAACACAGACGGAGGACCGCTTCGTTGATAACGTCTCCGAGGACTCGATGGCTCCTGAATCCAAGCTCCATTCCTGGGCCCGCCTCCCCTCCCGCCTCCGCCCAAGGAGCCGGCTGCGAGGACCTGACCCCGGCCCGCCCTCCGCAGGGGCCCACCCTCCCGACCCGTCTCCCCCAGCGAGCCGGTCCGTCGGGCAGACACTCCCCAAGCCCCCTGTTAATCGTTCGTTACCCACCCGCACCTGCCAGTGCGCGAGGGGTCGTGGAGCGCGCTGCGTTCCCGGGCGCGCCCGGCACGTAGTAGGTGCCGAATAAATACGATCGAACGCATGAGGGTCTGTGCCAAGTAGCGCGCTCTGCGCTTCCCGACAACGTGTAAGTTCGCCCCGAAAAGCGCTCCTTTGTAGGACGTTTTCTTCAAGACCAGGAGATGGCATTCTCGAACCTCTCGGCTCAGGCGGCGGAGGTCCGCCCGAAGCTGGGAGCCCAGAGGCGCTGCTTCCCCGCAGGCCACCTTCGCCGGAGGAGGGGCTGCGCCAGGGGGCGCCGAACGGGGTGTGGGTGGGAGCCCCGGGGAGGGGGCGGCGGGGGCGCAGGCCAGAGACGGCGGGCGGGGAGGACGCCGAAGTCCACAGGCCTTCACCCGCGGGACCCGGGCACCGGGGGAGGGGGGCCCGAGGAGCGGCCTCCAGGAGGCTGGGGACCGTCCGGGGCGCGGCCTTGGGAACCCCGGAGCGCCGGGTAGACGCGCGGCCCTCGCCCCGCGCTCTGGTCCCGCACCGCGGCCACCGGCTCCCCGGGGAGACGCGCGCGCTGAGGCCAGAGGACACCCCAGCCGCAGCGCAGGGAGGGCCGGGCGACGTGGACAGACCCGGGGTCGCTGGGGCGCAGGACAGCGACTCGGGATCTGCTTCCTCCGCGGTGAAAGACGGCCGGGAGGCTCTCGCCCAAAGCGCGGCGCCGGGAGCTTGGCGGGTCCTCCTGCCTCCGAGCCAGGGCCGCCCGCACCGTTCGGAAGGACTGCGCGCCCCTGTGGTCCCGCCAGGCGCGCCCCAGAGGCCCTTCTGGCCGCCACCGCCCACCGTCGGGTCCCGAAGAGCAAAGGGCGTGTCCGGAGGAGGGACGTGACCCCGCCCCGCGCAAGGCCCCGCCCACCCGGTCTTCTTCTCCCCCCGCCCCCGCGGCCCTCCGCCCACCCCCCTCCCGGAGTCCCAGCCTGGGCGGCGGTGCCTCGGCCTCTGGGGCCCCATCCTGAGGGCAGAGTGCCCCCGCGGCCAGGCTCTCAGGGCGCACACGCGGCTGTTTGCCCCGGGGACGTGGGGTGTGTTGCAAGCGAGGCCGGGGCGGGTGTCCTGGGGGCCGGGCCCCGCTGGCGCAGGTCACCCGGATCGGGCGAGTGCAGCCCTGGCCCAGGAAGCGGAGAGGCAGGAACGCCCGTGCGCGCGGGGCTGCTCCGCACACGGAGCTGAGGGCCCCGCACGTGCCGCAGCCTCTCCTGGGCAGCACGGCGCGCGCGCACGGGACGCAGGGGCGACCCCCAGCCCTCAGGCCCGCGCAGCCCAGCCGGCCAGTGGCCTTCCAGCCGCGATCTGGCGTAGGGACTCGCGGCGCCAAGACCCCGCCGCTAACGGCACAAAACGAAAATGGACCCCCGAAGGTCGCCGTGCGAGGGGACGCTGGGTCCCCGCACAGAGCCGGGAGGGTCGCCTCCACTCGCACCATCCAAACCCTGGCGGCCCGGGGGAAACGGGAAAGTCGTTGCTAACGGAACCGCACCAGGCCCGAGACAGGCGGTCCGTTCGCCCACGCTGGGGTCACGGCTCCCAGCAGGCAGCGAGTAACAGTAGCGGCCGCCACTTACGAATCAGTGTGACGCCGCCCAAGAGACTAGAGGCGACAACGGCCAGCGTCTTACTCAGCGCCTGCTCCTCGCAGGCGCGGAGTCCGCAGCGATCTCCCTGAATCCCCCCAGCGGGGCCGTGGGCGGGGGGCTTTTCGTAGCAGGGGGGACGGCTTGGGCCCCGCGTGTCCCGTGAAGGCGGCGCTACTGCCCGCTGCGCCTCGGGAGCGCACACAGGTCAAGGCCCTGACCGTGGCCCACGCGCCCTGGGTTCGGGGCTCTGAGCCGGCCACGTCGCTCTTCTCCACGAGACAGCAGCGGCACGTGGGCTCGGTCGTGGGGTCCGGGTGGGAGTTCGAGGCTGAGGTGGCCTTCCGGGAAACGCGGGGCCGGGAGGCCCGAACCGTCCGCGCGCCCCAACCCTGCAGAGGGCAGTGCCGCGGGCTGGGAGGGGACAGGGAACTGCCCGCCTGGCAGCGCGCGAGGCCGGCCACCTCGCTTGGGGCCCCCGGCGGGTCTCGCCAACCGCGCCAGCAGAGCAGATTCGCGCTGGCCCCTCGGCGCGCGGGCTACGAGGTCCAGCGTCCTCCACCCGTCTGCGTCACAGGGAACGTCCCCCCCGCCCCGATTGTTCGCGGTGCTCCCCGAAACCTGAGCCCGGGCCGGCGCTCTGGCCGTGTCCCCACGACGGTGCCAACCGGCTCCCCGCGCCCGCACACCTGGGGGCTCTTCGCCGAACGGGACGCACAGAACGTGCCGAGCGGATCCTCAGATCTGCATTCTTTCGAGCGATAAAATATGTTCTCGTATTTTTTCCCGATTCCCCATTAAAACCTTTGCCTAACTAAACTCCCATCCAACGGGATTTATTTCGTCCCGGGGGAGATAAATCAGGGGGCAAATTTACAGCCGGGGAGGCACCTGCCGCGCTAATGGGCCCTTCATGGAGTGCGCGGCCGGCGGGGGCGCGCAGACGGGCGGGGCGCTGGCCAATGGCCGGGCCGCGGGCGCCCGCAGCCAATCAGCGCGCGCGCCGCTCGGGGGCCCCCGCGGTTATCAGAGCGTCCGGCCCGCGCGGCGCCGCTCCGATCGGCCCCGGAGCCGCCGCCGCCGCCGCCGCCGCCGCCGCCGCCGTCGTCCCGCCGCTGCCCCGCCGACCCCGCGGCCGCCGCCCAGCCCCGCGCCGGAGCCGCCGCCCTCGCGCCTCCCCGGGCCGTCGGCGCCCGCGCCCCCGAGCGCCCCGCTGCAGCCGGCGCCCCGGGCCGCGCGCGAACTTCCCGGGCCGGCGGGCGCGGGCGGCGGGCGGCGGCGGCGGCGGCGGCGGGGCCCGGATGGGCGCCCGGGCCGGCGGCGGCGGCGCCCATGGACGCTAACCGCCCGGGCGCGTTCGTGCTGAGCAGCGCGCCCCTGGCCGCGCTGCACAACATGGCCGAGATGAAGACGTCGCTGTTCCCGTACGCGCTGCAGGGCCCGGCCGGCTTCAAGGCGCCCGCGCTGGGCGGCCTGGGCGCGCAGCTGCCGCTCGGCACCCCTCACGGCATCAGCGACATCCTGGGGCGGCCGGTGGGCGCGGCGGGCGGCGGCCTCCTGGGCGGCCTGCCCCGTCTCAACGGGCTCGCGTCGTCGGCCGGCGTCTACTTCGGGCCCGCGGCCGTGGCGCGCGGCTACCCCAAGCCGCTGGCCGAGCTGCCGGGGCGCCCGCCCATCTTCTGGCCCGGCGTGGTGCAGGGCTCGCCCTGGAGGGACCCGCGCCTGGCCGGCCCGGGTAGGTGGCGCGCGCGCGCGCGCGCGCGGGGAGGCGGGGGTCGGGGCGCGGGGCGCGGGGCGGCCGGCCGAGCTCACCGCCGCCGCCAACCCGCTTTGCAGCCCAGGCCGGCGGGGTCCTGGACAAGGACGGCAAGAAGAAGCACTCGCGGCCGACCTTCTCGGGCCAGCAGATCTTCGCGCTGGAGAAGACCTTCGAGCAGACCAAGTACCTGGCGGGCCCGGAGCGCGCGCGCCTCGCCTACTCCCTGGGCATGACCGAGAGCCAGGTCAAGGTGAGCGGCCGGGAGCGGGGCGGCCTCCCGCGGGCCCCGCTGCGCGGAACGTGGTGGTGGCGGGAGGGGATCCCGGCGCCCGCGTCCGGCGAACGGCGCGCGACCGGCCGCCAGCCCGCGCCCCCCGCCCCGTCCCCCCCCCCCCCAGCCTCCCGCAGCCCTCCCGGGGGCGCCGCTGCCCCGCGGCCGGGCCGAGGAGCTGCCGCCGAGGGCCCTGCGCGTCCACGCGGGCGGCGGGGGTCTCGCCCGGGGAGCCGCCTGACCGCCCCCCAACCCCAACCCCCCGCTCCCCGCCGCAGGTGTGGTTCCAGAACCGTCGGACCAAGTGGCGCAAGCGGCACGCGGCGGAGATGGCGTCGGCCAAGAAGAAGCAGGACTCGGACGCCGAGAAGCTGAAGGTGGGCGGCTCAGACGCGGAGGACGACGACGAGTACAACCGGCCCCTGGACCCCAACTCGGACGACGAGAAGATCACGCGGCTGCTCAAGAAGCACAAACCCGCGAACTTGGCGCTGGTCAGCCCGTGCGGCGGCGGCGCGGGGGACGCCTTGTGAGCAAAGCAGGGTCGGGGCGGGCCGGCGCCCCTCGCCGCCGCCCGCCCGCGTGTATATATATTTTTACAGAATAAGTTATAAGGCGGCCGCGCGTCCCGGGCGGAATCACTTTGTATAATCAATAAATTATTTAACACGTTCCCGGCGGAGCCGCGGCTCCCGAGGCTGCACCGCGTGTGTCTTCCTTCTCGAGAACTCCGTTCTCCGCACGCCCCCCCCCCCCCCGCCACTTCCCCGCCCCGCGGGTCCCCCGGCCCAGGCCTCATCCCCGCGGGGGCCGGGCTGGCGGCGGCGGGGGCGCGGTGCGGCCCCGGCCTCCCCGCCCCGCCGTGTCCCCGCGCCCGGGCGGCGGCAGCTCGCAGCAGCGAGGGGACCGCGAGGGCCCGGCCCCGCGACCCCTCGGCCGCCCCGGGAGAGCCGGAGGAAGGAGCCGCGACGCCAGCGAGCGCCCAGCGGGGCCGGACGGGGACGCGGACGGAGACGCGGCGCGCGCGGGGCGCGGGCGGCAGGTGTGCGCGCGGCGGCAGGTGCGGCGCCCCTCCGACCCGCGCCGCCACCTGCGCTCGCGAGCGGGCGCGGTCCCCGGGGCTGCGGGGCCGGCTCAGTGGCGGAGGTCTGCGGCAGGTGAGCCCCCCCTCCCCACCCCGCGCGCGCGTCCTCCTCCTGGGAAAGCCAGGGGCGGGCGAGGGGCCAGGGGCGAGGCCTACGCCGCCGCTGGGCCCCGCGGCTCGGGCCGACCGGTCTGGCCTGGCACATCCGGGAACGCCTCCGCGGCTAAGCTTTCCGCCCCCGGAGCCCGCACTCGGAGCGCAGCCCACGAACACGTCGGGCTTTAAACTCTGCACCGGGGCCGCTGCAGCCCCCGGCCCGTAGTCTTCAACCGGCAGAAGCTGCTGTTTGATCCAGACTCGGGCGCCGGAGGGCACTCCAAAGCGACCCCGCACAGGGACAGCGAGGCCCGCGGACCGGGCGGCTTTGGGCCCCGAGGGCAGCGGCCCTGGTAGCGGGGCGGGGGGGGGGGGGGGCCGGCCCGGCCGGCCGCTCGGGGCCGGAGCCGGGCCTCCACGTGGTTGCGTCCTACTGCTCATTAACTGTTGACTTTTAAGTTAAAAATTAAATACAAGTGATGACAGTACGACAACTGTTCTCCCGGAAGGCGTTTTTTTAAAACGTCAGACAGAAACGTCAAAGGCTGAAGTTGGTCTCTGCCACAGTGGCCGCACCATTTTACAAAAAGACATTTCTTTTGAACCGCTGGCTGGTTTTCTCTTTAATGGCGCGGTCTCGAAATCTGCCTCATTTCTGCGAGTGAACTGTTCTCTCAGCTCAAGTTAAGAGCGGAGGAATTTCCAGTTTTCAACTTTCGCGGAATGCAGTGCGTTTTTATAATCTCCTTTTCAAAGGCCGAGGGGTAATTGCCATTAGCTACCACTGTCCACGGAAGGGTATTCCAGGATCTCCGCGGGGCCGCATCGGAAGGAACAGCCCACAAAGGCTCGCCCTCCGCTGCTTAGCATTTCAAAGGAGGCGGGAGAGGGAAGGAAGAAACAAAGCGGACGCGGCACTGTTTTCACCAGGATCAATTTTATTGCTTAGGAACCGGAGCGGTCGTTTCTAAAGGCCTCCACAGTGACCGACAGCTGAAACCCCGTGAGACAGAATGGCGTGGGGCGGGACTGCCGTGTGGCGCGTGGACAGAGCAGAGGGGCCACGGCACTGACACAGACCCCCAACGCGCGCGGTCAAGGACAGATTCGGCGAGCGGACACCCGATCACTTGCAAGGGTAGTGATTCACCTAAAGACGAGCATCTGAGGCCTTCCCACAGTCCAGGAATTCTGTAGTGTTCTAGAGCAAATCAATAAAACCCACGTTTGTGTTTCATCCACAGGCACTGCAATGACCTTTAATGCCGTACGTACTTCGTGCTAGGAGAGAACGTTTGCAGCAGGGCCATCGCGTAGGTTGGTTGCAGCTGAGCAGCCGAGGGAACTTACGGTTAATGTTTTTTTATGTACAGCCCATGTTAGAAGCGACTTCTACCTGAAGCGGACTAGATATTGTGGTTTTTCATCCTCCCATGATATTATCGTTTTACGTAGGATACTTGGCACCATAGAACGGTAGCAAAAGACAGACGGACAGGTTACAAAATTCTTAAAAGGTACACGCGAGCTAGCTACAAACTTCACATTCAGTCCTTAACGTGACACAGAAGAAAAGGCATAGGAGGAAGAATCTGCAAGTGTAGACGTGCCGTGGCCGACGTTCGCGCCCCGCCGGCCGTACTCTCGGATGCGTCCGCGTGATCTACGCAAAACTGGGCTCCTAGACGCCACTTTCTACCTGCTGATAGGACACTCTCGAGCATTCGCGCCGGAAAGTGTATTTAGCATAAGTTTTGGTAAGGGTTATAAATTATTCTTAAAAAGTATATATTTATATATAGTTATATATATAAAAATGGAAAGCAGCTGCAGTGTAATTCAAAAACCACGTAACACGGCAGTTAGAGTAAATAACACGGAAGGGGGGGGGGGGCGGAGCACAGCGGCCACGCTGCCTGAGGCGGCAAAGAGCCCGCGCCCGCCGCCCACCCCGGGCTCGCCTCCAGCCGGCAGGGGGGTGACGCCCGTGGGCTTTCTACGCCGGAGACGCTCTTCCCACGCTGACAGCTGTTAAAAATTGAAACCCTGGAGCCTGAAATACAGACTCCCTCCGCTGTCTGTAGAGTTTTGGCAATAGGACGGTGACTTATTACAAAAACCCACCATTTCTACTAAGTGTCACACGGACAGACAAGACAGTGAGGTATGTGAGGCTTTTCCGGAACGGTCCGGAGGCTGAAGCGAAGTGTGGGGCCGGCCGTCTAGCGGGTGGCGCTCGGGCGGGTCTGTCGATGCAGCTGTCAGGAGCACGGATTCCACGGACGCGACTTTCCCTTGCTCCTCGCGCTACGGGGAGGTGTCGCGAAGGGCCCTCTGCTGTCGCTGCCATCGCTTCCCTGCCGCGGAACGTGTCATTTGTTAGAGGAACAAACACACCGGGAAAAGCTGAGAAAAGGTGAACTCGAGGGAAGGAGTCATATTTACCACACGTCACTGCACGACACAACACTTGTGCACATGGGCGTGAGGTTTACCTGCCCCGGGCGCGATGCGGAAGGCCAGGAACACGGGCTGCAGCGGAGAAGAGAGGGCGTCAGCACCCCGGCCGCCCCAGCCGCGCCCCCTGGCTTGTGCGCTGGCACCAACGTGAGCCCGGTTGACCCAGAACCGGAGCCGGGCCGGGTGACCGGACACCTGGGGCCACACGCCTTCGCGTTTTGTCAAGCGGGTATCGCTTCCGGGTGGGGAGAAGCTCACCCACAGACCGCTGGATAAACCCCAACCAGCACGGGGAAGGACCGGTGCCGGGGGTCACGGCCCGGAGGCCTTGCGGACAGGACCGAGTGCCGGTCTCTGATTTGGCTGAAGGTGGGACAGGGCCGGCACCGCCCTCGGTGAGCCTGCGGGGCCCTGGCGTGAGGGCCGTCCGCTTGTACCAAGGTGGCCCCTGCACGCAATTCCTCGTGCCCACAGAGCGCTCACACTCCCACCTGCACTGCGGACGCGGCTCGGCACGAGAAGGCCACTACAGTAGTCCAAGTGCACGCTAGAAAAACGACCCTCAGAAATCATCGGCTGTAGATGGTATTTTTGTATAAATAGCAAAATTCTGTATTTTGTTCTGCCTTCTTAATCCACCTGCCTGCCTGCCTGCCTGCCTACCTTCTGGTATTTATTACAAGCAAATAAACAGACCAAACGTGGCCTGTGCCGTGGAGGCCGACCGAGGAGAAGCAGCGGCCCGGCCCTGCCCGCCGCCAGCCACCCGCCACCGTCCGCCAATCGGGCCGCGCCCCGCCCCGCAGCAAAGGCACATCACCTTGTGGTCTCCCATGCAGACGTTGGGCCCGATGTGGTCGTAGGTGACAACCTTCTCCTCGCTCTCCGACTGGGGAAGCAAACAGAGAGAACCGTGTGGGAGGCAGGAACGGTGGGGCCTCCTTGGGGAGCGCCAGCTACCGCCCCCGCCCAGCTCCCTGCATGCAGGTCTCTGGCCGGCCCCTCAGAGGGAGAAGCCGGCCAGCACGCAGAACATTCTGGAAGCCCTGGGAGCCCCCGACCCTCCCTGCTCCTGGACGGGAGTCGGGCCGGGGGCCGCGGCACGTGCCCCTGCCAGAGCCCTTGCTCAACGGCAGTTAGTGCCGCCGTGAGCTTTTTTCCCGGGCTGCACCCCCCCCCCCCGCACTGGAGCAGCTTATCGGGCTCCGGATGCCCCGTGTACATCTGTTCTGACAGCCTGTTGTATTAACCCGGAACTCGGTTCACAGGACGCAGCCGCCACTGACTCCCCGCTGCTGCCCAGGGCACTTTGCACACGCTAATTAAGCGCTGCGCGCACACCGGCTCCCCTCCCTCCTCGCCGGCTCTGCCAGCCCGCGGCCGCCGCCGGTATTTTGGGTGCGACCCTGAGGGTTCGCTGCCGGCCATCGGTCTGCTCCGACTGGGCCGGAATTTTACACCCGCAGCCGGAGCGTGTGAGACTATAAAGCTAAAACTGAATTATCTTTAATGCAGTAGGAGGCTTAAGGTCAGATGTACTTCCCAGCGTGGTCGCCTGCCAGAAAGTATGAACACGGAACCGGCACCGCGGGCGTGAGCACGCCCCATCCTTCACGGGGGCGGCGCGGCCTTGCGGAAGGAGGGGACATTCATCAAACGCGGCCCGGTAATTTACAACGGCAGCATAAAATTGTGGACTTCCAACCGCATAATCTCGAGACAGATAAACAAATTACAGCAACGCGATCATCCCCGCGGATCCCGGCCCGCGCCGCCAGCCCGCCGCCTTTCGTGTTTTAGGGCCGGGGAAGCAGAACGGGACATGATGACGAGGTGGCGGAGCGTGGCATGATGGATGAGGCCGAGGGGCTGCTCGCGGTGCGCGTCTGCTCCCGCTGTAAGGCCCGCTGCCGCCGGGCAGCCCCCCGGGAGGGCCGGGGGGGGACGTCTGTTGGGGGGGGGGACCCTCCCCTCCAGTCCCGGCCCGCCCCCCCCCCCCCCCCCCTCCAGGGCCGAGGCATCAAAGCTCGGAGAAGACGTGAGAGAACACAGAAGAGCGGGCAGCCCCTTCCACGGAGCCACGTCAAGCCCGGGCGGCACACCAGAGATGGTGCTCGGCAGCTGGCTCCCGAGAGTTCGCTGCAAATGCGGTTTCCTTGGTCGTGGTTGTTTTCCCTGGTAGACGGCTTGCCCCTTGCCTGTCCCCGAGGCCCCGGGGGCCCCATGCTGGCTGCGGCCCTGTGCCCCGCTCACCCCACGCGGTCAGGGCCGGCAGGGATGCGATGCCGTGGGCCTCCGTGCGACCGCACACGGCCGTCTCCCGAGCGCCAGAGGGCGGGCACCGCTGCGTCCACGCCGGGCGCCGGGCAGGCCCCGGGTCTGTGCGCTCGTGGCCCACGTCCCCTGCAGCGTCAGCCAGGAAGGCCAGTGGGGAAGGGGCCCTGGGGGCCAGGGGGCCACAGGCGGGTGCGGGCCTTGCGCACCGCCCCGGGGTAGGACTGCCGAGGCCCCGCCACGGCAGGCTTGCCGCGGACCCATCGAAGCCCCTGCCTCCAGCCCAGTCCCCCAGCCGGCTTCCTCTCCACGGGCCCAGGCCGCTCTGGGCTCAGGGAAGAACGTGGAGAGCTGGGCCCTCGAGGAAAAGGGCAGCGGGGGCCCACGGGGTAGGGGGCACTGGGGAGGTGTGTGGTGGGGCGGCACGTGGGGGGCTCTGCCCTCCTGGCCGTGACCCCTGTTGGCCCAGCGTGCTCCGCGTCCCCGGGGGAGGACCCAGGGCCCAGCCGAGCGGTCCCGGGGACGGCCCCCACCTAAGATGTGCCCCCGTCTGCTCTGAACACTGGGCACTGGACCACGGCACGCCCACCTCACCCCAGGGTGATGCTTCTTCACTACCGGGTGGACAAAACCAGTGCAGGCCTGGATCCTTCTGAAAACACTCTTTTTGTATTGGAATGTGGACACGGAAGATTCTGGAAAATCAGGAGGCCACAGGAAGCCCAAACGTCCCAACACCCAGTGCGGTGTGCCACCTCCTGAATGTCGCCCGTCCGTCTTCGCCCTATCGAGCCCAGATGTGAATCAGGCTCGTGATTCACAACTCAGGAAGGTAACGGCAGACGTCTCCATCACACTTTGCAGCCTACGCGCTCTCTCGTGGACCAGAGCACATTTAGTTCCCCAGGATACAATCAACCGCGATGGTTTTTAAAGCGCTGACGACCACGTGTGCCCGTCTCGGGTTCAGAAAGGTACGGGATGTCGCAGGGGCCCCTGAGGCCTGAGCGCTGGGTCTGACGCCAGGACTCGTCCCGGGTCTCCCCTGCGTGGCTGGTCCCGGGGCGGCTCTGGCACTCACCTTCAGAATCAGCTCCCTGGCGGACGGAGACATGAGGACGCGGTCGCACCACGCGGGGCACCGCGTGTTCATGTACTGCCTGCCCTGGCCGGAGTCCTCGCTGTACGGGTAGCTGGGGGGACACAAAGGCACCCGGTCAGCCGCCGGCTCCGGCCCCTCCTCCCACCGTCCTCCGCGTCCCCCGGGGAGGGCCCTGTGGGCTGCCCGTGCACGTGGGATGGCCAGCGCTATGCAGGGAAGGAATGCACGGTGAGAAGTTTCCAGAACACAAAGCCAAACTTGCAATTTCAGTCCTCACTGGAGTCTTGGCTGTAATGGGATCTTGGGACAAGCCTTTCCTTTACAGAAATGGAATCCCCTGTTCACCTGTGGTTTTGGCTCCGTACGTGGCCTAGGGTACACGGAAGACCTACACAGGGAAAACCACGCCCCCGCCCCACGTCCCACTGGGAGACGTGCCCCCTTCCCCACCTGCACACCAGGGGCCAGCAGCTGTCTCCTCGCCGCAGTGGGACCCCCGCCAGATGCCCGTCATGCCTTGGGAAGCCGGGCCCGACCACACACGCTGCCCCCACACCTGCTCCAGCACGGCACCGCGTCTCCAAGGGTGCCCGGTGCCTGGGCCACAGGGTCATCGCCGTGGTTGCGCACGGGTCTGTGCCCGGTTCTCCCCTTCCCACCCACTGACCTGGCTCAGCCCCCAGGGACGGAGCCGCCACCGCTGACCCACCCGCAGGCAGGCGACACGCCTGCGGGCGGCAAACAGCGGGGTGCCGCCAGCTGACACGCGCGGTCATCCTGGGGACGCCCGGCTGCGGCCCCTCACGTCCTTCTGCTGCCTCCTGCATCCAGAACCCTCCGGGGCAGTCCTGCCCGTGGGCCCCGTGCAGCCGCCTCGGTGCCCCTACAGTGGCCAGCCCACCCCCAGCGGGCGTCCTGTCCGGGAAGGACTGAATCATCGGTGGACAGACTGGCTGTGCTGTGTGGGTGCCCTCGGCGTGGGCTGTCTGCACGGCCTTCAGGAGGGTCTCAGACCCTCCCTCGTGGAACAATTGTTCAGGTGAATCCCAAACCACCCGCGGCTTCTTCTCCTGTTGCTTTGAGCTCCGAGAGCGGGACGCGGGTGGCCTTCTGGGCTGCTCCCGAGGTGGCCCCTGGTCTTTGGAGGACCCTGGCCCCTCTCCCTCTGCTCCGTGGCCTCCAGACCCGAGTCGGGCCTGTACCTTGACCATCAGGCTTCTGGACGTGTGCCTGCCCTGAGCCAGTGGCTCCCGGCCGCACGGGGCCCCCACACTCGGACCACAGAGGGGCCTCGGGCCCCAGCCCCTCAGGGAATTACCGCTTCCCTCGATTAAGGACTCAAAGCAGCAAATGCAGTTAAAACCTACACGACGGAGAGAGGACCAGCCACTCCTGTGTCCTACTCGGCACAACGTCCTCGTGAAGCACCCAGACGCCAGCTGCCCCCCAGCCTCCTCGGCGGGACAAGCGTGGACGAGTGTGCTCCTGGCTGGGCCGGGGCCACGGACGAGCGACATCGCCTGGCACACGCCAGCCCGCCTGGGTGCTGGGGGGGGCTCGCCGAGGCCGGGTGGCGGGCTCTGTCCGGGAACACACCCGAATGAAGAGCCAGTGGCTGGGGCAGTGGCGCCCGTGGGCAGGGGCCAGGCAGTCCGAGCCACCGGCCGTCCCCGGCACCCCTCCTGGGCGGGCTCTGCCACCAGCGTTCCGCCCGACAGCTGGGCGTTGGCACGGCTCCTGCCCCCTTCTTCTTCTTTGTAGCTTTGTTTCTTTCCTTCTCTTTTCTGGGAGTTTCAGTAACAGCTGGTATTTTTGAAACCAAATGTTTGGGGGACGCCCCTATCCGCTTGGGGCTGGTGCACTGCACTGGCCGTGATGGGCGCGCGTCTGTACCTTTTCTTCCGGTGACGCGCTGGGGGGTCTGCGATCGCTCACACGGCGGGGCCGACTTGGCAGGCAGGGGTCCCAGGCGGGGCTTCTGTCCCCGCAGCCTCCCTGAGGGCGCACCCCCGCCCCTCCACCCCCACGGTGTGTGGAACGTACCGGAACGTGCCAGTCTGGCTGCGGGTGTCCTCCCGTTTCCTCCTGAGCCTGGCGTCCCCGCCTGCGCTGGCCCCGCGGATTCGGCCGGCGGACACAGCCGGGCTTTGTGCCCTCCCGGCCGTGTTGTCCGGCTCGGGGCCCGCGGCGACTCCACCCGCCCGCCCGGCCGCGGCAAAGGGGCCGCTACCCACATCCTGAGGAAGGGAGCTCAAGGGGCAGGGAGGGAGGGAGGCCGAGCCGTCGAGGACAGGTGGACGATTGTTAGCTCTTCCACACGCTGCCAACAGATACGGGCGGCTCTGCCTCTCCGTGGGGGCGAGGGCAGGGCGCCGGTCCTGGTCCCCACCCTGCCACGGTTTGCTTTCAGATAAGTGTGTGCACACGGCCGGCACCGAATTGGTCACTGTCGGCTCTGGAGGTGCTCAGGCCGCGGACAGGCGGCATCGGGCCAGGAGCCCTGCGCTCCGTCCACCGTCTGGGCAGCGCGTCAGGCAGCAGAGGAAGGACCGGGCCCCGCCCCCCGCCCCCCCCCCCCCCCCCCCCCAGCCCGTCTGGACCAGCACCGGCACTGTTCTGGCTTGCTGCCCCCGGTCCCAGGAGTGGCTGGGCCCCCTCTCAGGCGATGTCGCTCGTCCGTGGCCCCGGCCCAGCCAGGAGCACACTCGTCCACGCTTGTCCTGCCGAGGAGGCTGGGGGGCAGCTGGCGTCTGGGTGCTTCACGAGGACGTTGTGCCAAGTAGGACACAGGAGTGGCTGGTCCTCTCTCTGTCGTGTAGGTTTTAACTGCATTTGCTGCTTTGAGTCCTTAATCGAGGGAAGCGGTAATTCCCTGAGGGGCTGGGGCCCGAGGCCCCTCTGTGGTCCGAGTGTGGGGGCCCCGTGCGGCCGGGAGCCACTGGCTCAGGGCAGGCACACGTCCAGAAGCCTGATGGTCAAGGTACAGGCCCGACTCGGGTCTGGAGGCCACGGTGCCTGCCGGTGCCCACCCTACGCATCTCCGTGGACCACATCCAACCTGGGCCCAGAGACCCGCTGGACAGACGGACGTCCTGGCTCCTTCCCAGCCGCCAGGCCTGGCAGATGGCACCTCCTCATCCTAACTGCACAACGTCACACAGATCGTTATGGATGAGAATCTACAGGTGGTTAAACTTTAAATCGGGCCCGGGAAGAAGTCTGAAAAGAGCATCTTTATCCTTAATTTAAAATTAAATGCATCCGTTAAGATAGACAACCCCTCCGCTGGCCTGAAGCGGTGAGTTTAGCTCTGTTACATACGTTTCTTTTTTCTTTTTTTTTTTTAAAGCTACAATTTGATCTTATTCTGTAATTAATTCCTTCAGGAAAAACCTCTCCTTCCAGCCGTGGGGAGTTGGCCTCCGGGAAGGTATGGTCGTGTTTCTTCCCACTGCTTCCTCCGAAAAAGTAAATCACTTTGCAAACGTCTCAGGGGCAGACCCAGGTCACGTTTTCCTGTTCTCTCAATCAGCTTTATATTAAAGTGTCACCCGCACTAGGAAGGGCCCACACGTCCCCCCACGCATCCCCCCGCACGACCCCTCATCTGGGGGGAGCCCTGCCGGCCCTCCGGCCACTGCCTGCAAAGTCAGGGGTCGTGACCCCAGCAACGCCAACCAGTCACGTCTCCGGGTCCTGCACCACGCCTGGCGTCCGGCCTCACGCATGCCACGATTGGAGATTTGTGTGCAGAGAGCGGTCTGGAGCCAGTCGCTGTCATGTGGAGCTTTGCTTCAGTAGCAAGTATCCATCCCGCCACCGGTGGGCACTTGGGCTACTCCTGGTTTCTGGCTTGTCCTCAGGGGGTGGCGTGTGGGCCCCGGGGGTCCCCGAGACCCTTCGGGGAGCGTCTGTAAGGTAAAACCGCCTTCACGATCGCCCTAGGATGCCATCCGGCCTTCTCATGGTGCTGACGTTGCGCTGACGGGCGGGTGGTGTTCCTCAGTGTGGCTTCTGTGCAGCGGCCCCACGCTGAGAACCACGCGTGGTTACTCTTCCGGCTCTCCAGACCGCGAGGCGGGATGTTTCGAGACGCGGTGGGACGAGATGCGACAGACAGGTTTCTGCCACGTGGCTGTTTCAGATCATTGTCATGGAACGGCTTTTTTGTTTTTGTTTTTGCTAGAAAGGCATAAAGACTGTTGTCGCTCAGACACGGGCATCAGACAGGAGTTTTCTCAAGAGGCCACGAAACGAGCCATTTTTCCTCTCCAGGAAAACATCCGAGAGAATTTTTGCCAGTGAGAAAATTCAAGCTTTCAAGCAGAACCCAGGAGTTTGGAGAACTGGTATCGGCCCCACGTGCCTGGCAGTGCGCCACGGGACACAGTGCTCTGCTCCGTGGCCCTGAGGCCACGCGGCAAGGGACACGCCGTCTCACACCTGCCAACATCTGGGACGTCTGCACAACGTGGCACCCCAGGGGCTCCGAAGGACCAACCTGTGACGTCCCCAGTCGTGCACGTGGGCGGCCCCCTCCCACGGCAAAGAGCCGGCGGCTCACGGATGTGGTTTCAGCTCCACTCTGCTGTCGGAGGGATGTTTACAGACCCGCGGACACACCGTCCGGCAGGATGGGACTTCGTCGGGCTGGGCGCTGCCCTGGGCCTGGTGGGGGTGGCGGGCGCCATCGCACAGCCCAGGGTGGGGCTGGAGGGCCCCCGCGGTCCCTCTGCCTGCCCCCCCACCCCCACCCCGGGGTGAGCGGCACACTGCCTCTCGACCACCGCCCACGGCCGGTCACTGCTGTGGTGGTCCCAGGGAAGGTGCTATGCGAGCTGTGCCTTCGTGGAGAAGGACTGGAGAGTCTGTAAATGTCCGAATATCAGCACCTTTTCCAGCAAAGCGACGGCATTAAGTTCCAATCCGTTAGGACTGAAGTTGTGTTAGTCCGTGGAGAACGCTAACAAGCATCTTCGTGAAGAACCCCTCTCTCTCGTCGCGAGGCCCAGCTGCCGATGAGACGCCTGTGGGGCTCGCGGGTGCACGGCCAAGCTGGCACTCCGCACTGCCACCCGCCCGCCACCCGGGGCCCTGGGGAGCCACCCCCGGAGCACGTCCTGCTCGGCACGGCGCTGCGGGAGGGCCAGAAACTGTGTGACCCGCGTGCCGGGCACTCACCGCTTGGATAAAGGGCAGAGAGTACAGATACATTCTGGAAACCAGCCAGAGACCACGGGAACGGATGTTCAGGGTTTGCGCTCACGCACTGGCACGGGCACATGCCCTCAGATGCCGCCACGGTTCCCTGGTTCTGACGGACCGAAGCACACACGGGCCTCCCTGAGACCAACGACCTGACAGCCCCGGCTGCCCGGGCCCAGTCTTCACAGCCTTCCAGCAAGTACCGAGAGCAACAGCGAGTCCTGGCGATACCCGAGAGCCGTGTGGGGGGATGAGAACACACAGCCTCGGAGACACAGGCAGTGCTTTGTCCAGACCTCCCGGCCAACCCAGAGCAGCCTGGGAAGTGAAAAGCGATGTTCACAAACTATACGTGTGTTGGGTAAAACCCTCCGGGCTGTGGGAAGGAACTGGTGTGGCACTTTGCGGTCAGTGAGGGGTCTCCGTGTACAAGCCTGCCCTGCCCAGGCCACGAGGACAAAGGCAGAAGGTGGGGACCCTTTCCCTTCTGGGAACATCTTCACGGGACCCAGCCAACATCTGCAAACAGAAACTTCTGTCGGAGGGCACGAGCGTGGGGAACCCGAGCTGGGCATCCTTCGGTCCAGAACCCGTGTGCCGCGCTTCCCGAGGGGACCGGCCTCCACCAGAGCCCCCTCCCAGCAGGACAGCCGCCCTGTGGGTGGGGAGTGGCAGCTGGCGGGGGGGTGCCTCGAGCTCACCCCCCACCCCCCAGGCACCCCGGCACTGGAGAACGACAGTCCCCACTGAGACGGGGGCCCCGTGGTCCAGCCTCAGACCCCGTGCTGGGGACGGAGTTCCTGCCTCCTTCCCCACAGGGTGATGTCGTGTCCCTGGTCGGGCGGTGCCGGGAGTGTGGGACAAGAAGGAGCTGGACGAGAGGGCGGGACGCTTCAGGCCTGCCAATCTTCCGGAAGGCTCTGGCCCCGGAACAGGTGCTTCTGCGTTCAGGACTCAGCCAGCAGCGCTGCCTCTCCCCAGGCGGGGACAGGACAGCCGTGTCACCGAGCTCCTTCCTGCAGGCAGCACTCTGGGGCCTTCTCACCCTCTGCTCCAAGAGGGGACAAAGGACCGTGTGCGAGGAAACCACTCCGGGTCAGAAGCCCCCAGCCGCTTCCAGCCGCGAGACTGCTCCATGCTGGTGGCTGTTCACAGTCCAGACACGCGCACCCACACCCAGGAGACAGCCCCCCATGCTCACACCCCCACGCTCCCCGCCCAGGCAATGCACACTCTGCATATGCATCTTGCACGTGAATACATGCCCATGTACACTCACGCGCACACGATGTACAAGAACACAGCCTGCCTCATGCACACCCACCCCCTCGGACGTGCACACGCCACATACAGGCCCCTGGGTACACGCACCCGTGCACATGTGCACACCCAGCTCACACCCAACACCCACCTATACAAGACACACGCACACACCCAGACACACATCCCTAAACCCATATGTGCGCACATACGAGCACGCGTGTGTACGAACCCCAGATCCACCCTCCGTGTACATACACCACCCCCCATGCACACACGTGCACACACATCCACGCGTCTGTGGATGCTACGCACATGCACAGTAACCTACATTCTGCACACACACTCCCATACCTACACACGTGCACACACGTGCACTCTTACCTAAGTAACGCCCACCTGCACACAATCTTCTGTTCACACCCCCACGTGTGCATGTCTGTGCCCGCTGCAGCCCACGCGGGCAATCGCCCATACACAGCTGCGCGTGAGCTCACACCCCACCGTGTGCACACACCCACACGCACGCACACACACGCACACGCAGCATGCCTGAGACCACTTATCGTACAGGAGAGTCAGAATTTACCTGGCGGACATCAAACCTTACAGCCACCGTCCCTGACCACTGCCCGTTCTCTCCCCAGACTTTACGGGGGCTCGTGCCCTTCCCACATGGTGCAGCAGCTCCAAACCCCACACGGGGAGCCCTGGTCACACACATGGTTTCAAAAATACAGAGGAGCTAAAGGAGGAGGGGCCGTGTGTCTTGGGCAGTGGGGGAGGGGGGCAACGTGGCGCGTGACCCAGGCAGGGGGGAGGGGGATGACTCCGGGATCGGGGGAGGGGTGGACGATGGGGCAGCGGCGGGAGGGCGCCCTGGGCAGCATGGGGACCGGCCTTAAGAGCACTGGGTCGGTCTGTGCCAGAGCAGGTGTGGGGACTGCACTCAGATCACAAGCGTTTCAGACCCGGAGCTGGGCTCTGACGTTCCAGAGCTGCCGATTTCTTTAGAAAAACCCTTTCACCTCTCTTGTCCCACACGCCCATCTTGGGACACCACTGTGTTACTTCCTAATTAAAGGAAATCGACCTGTAATCGATCACTTAATAACTCAGTCGACCAGCCAAGCAGCCCCTGCGCCTGTGAAGCCAGCACCGGTAGGACATCAGGTGTCCCCTCCTTTGTCACAGCTCCTGTCTCTAGCCAGAGCGAGCTCTCTGCCCCTAAGGGCTCAGGGGCCCCGCAGGCCGCCCTGGAGCCCAGGACACCACCTGCAGTGAGTGCCTTCTCAGGCATGTTCACAGGTGCCAGGCTGGGGCAGGGACGCCGTCCTCCTCCCACACGTCATGGACCCTGCCGAGGGCAGGGTGAACCCGTCCCGTGTGCACAGCCCCCCCTCCCCAGGCCCTGGTGAACAACGACCAGCACCCACGGGCGGCTCTCTGAAGTTCCTCCCACGTGGCACGAGATCACCCCCTTCTCCTGTCCAGGGGCGACAGAGGCCCCAGACGAGCGGGCTGCCGGGCGGCGGCCACTTTCCGGGGGAGGCCTGTGCCCGCCCTGCCAGGAGCCGCCAGCCCAGGACCCCACTGTCCTATGTGGCCACGTGAGGGCTGACGTCCTTCCAAAGTCTCGCCGTGTCTGGGGGGTGGCCAGGCGGGCATCTCTGCTGCTCCCCACCAGGGCACTGGCCACGAGGCCCTGTGAGCTCTGCACTCGGGAGAAACTCGAGAAGCAGACGCCAGCTCTAGGTGGCCGTGTCCACAAGGCCGTGGCCTCTGCCCCAGGTGCCCCCAGGCCTCCTCCCTCCTCGCCAGCTCAACAAAGCCTGGCGAGAGACCCCAGAGGTTGTTCAAACAGGGGGCACTCGGGGGGCCTGGCCTACCACACCCAGGACGAGGCAGCGTGACAAACCCTAAGAATCTTGTCAGGTCTCAGGTGCATCTGGAAGGACATCTGACCGCACGTCGCTATACCCGTGAGGGGTCGGGGCCGTGAGGAGACGTGCTTGGTCAGCACCCACCTGGGAACTGCCGGGGCACCAACCAGGACCCAGTCCCTGCCTCTCTGGTCCCCTGGAACTCCCGCCGTGGCCCTCTCGGCCAGAGCCTGGGCCCCGAGGTCAGAGGAGCACCTGCCCATGCCCTCGAGCCGCAGGAAGTCACTCGTCCAGTGGTCTGTGGGGCCCCCTTCCGGCCTCCACACGTGTGACTGAACTGTGGCGCGGGGAAGGGAGGCCCCTCGCAGACGCACGAAGGGCTGTCTGGTTTTTGAGCTCGTTCTGGGAGCAGAGCTGTTAGGTCTGGTGATACTCCCCCCGCAGCCCCCCCCACCCCCTGTTACAAACTTTCCGGAACGTGCCAGGGATCTAAAAGCAGAGAGAGGGAGGGGAGGAGTCTGGGGAAAGGGTCTCCATGTCTTGAGGGTGCCTTCCCCCCAGGACACCTGGCCCACCCTCTGCTGGCCTCTCTTTGCCCCACGCCCTCTGAAGCCTGGGTGCCTGTGTGGGCCGTGCCCCTCACGAGGGGATGGGGTGTCGTCGCTGTAGACCGCGAGATTCCGTAAACATCGGAGTAAAACCCAGCGAAAGCTTCTCTGCCCGAGAAAGAGAAAAACAGCCAAAAACTCACCCAACACACGACGTTGTGGAAAACCCTGATGATCCCAGAAAGACCCAGAACCCAGAGCAGCTGCTGGGGGCCCCCAGTGTGCCAGTCTGAGAAGGCAATATTTTGCATACTTAAAAACATCTTTTTGTTAAGGGAAGCTAGCAGAAGCTAACAAGCTCTTCTTGTTCTCAGCTGGCTGCTGTCTTCGGGCTGTGTAAGGGCAGGCGCGGGCCTGGCGCGCAGGGAGAAGGGTTACCTGCTCATCCGGCAAGCGGGTGCTCCTTACCTGGGAGGGAACGAGATGTCCAGTTCATACAGTCTGTCCTTAAAAACAGACAGCTCTTTGTCAAATTCTAAGAGCTAAAGAAAAGAAACAGAAAAACATAAGGTCACTTTGCTGTGCTGCACCGGCGGGGGGGTGGGGGTGGGGGTGGGGGTCGGTCCGCTGCAGGGAGCCACGGAACCCGCGGGAAACACGCCTGGCGGACCGACTGGACCTGTGCGGGGAGCCCTGCCGACAGCCACCCATTGGTGTCCCTGGAGAGACCACGGGTGCCCAGGAGGCCCTTCTCAAAACCACGAGGGGCAGCAGACAGCACAGCCACAGGCCACAGCGGCGGCCCACAGGGCGGACACAGTTCTTTGTTTTGCCCAAGCTAAGTCACGGAGCAAGCCACGTGGACCTCGCACGGGAGTGTGATTAAAAATGGCCACAGGGCGCCGGGGTGGCTCAGCCGGTTAAGCGTCCGACTCGATTCCAGCTCAGGTCACGATCTCACAATTCCTGAGACTGAGCTCCGTGTCGGGTTCTGTGCGGACGGTGCGGAGCCTGCTTGGAATTCTCTGTCTCTGTCTCTCTCTCTCTCTCCCCCTCTCTCTGCCCCTCCCCTGCTCACTCTGTCTCTCTCAAAATAAATAAATGTTAAAAAAAATGTTTGTTAAAAAAGAACGGCCAAGTCAGCACACCGGGGGGACCCCAAGAGCACACGTGGGCAGGGAGCACGATTCCTGCTTGCGGAGGAGAGAGTCCTGCCCCGCAGACTCCTCGGAACCAAAGCCGCCCTCCCCCGGGGAGGCAGGGGTGCCACCAGTGGCGTCCAGCCACACTGGCTGTGCCAAGGCTGCACTGCCCACAGCTTCCGGACGTGCGCGTAAGTCGCGTCCCCATGCAGCCCGGCCCCAGCCTGAGCACCCGCGCCCGGTGCTCTCCTCGCATGGGCCAGAGGGCGACACCCGGACGGAGCTGTCGTGGGGCTGTGGGGTGGGAGGGTAACCAGTCCCCTTGCATACACGCTTGACCGCACCTCACACACGTTCCTGCTGAAGCCTGCACGCTCAGACACCAGCCTCAGACCCCGCCTGGGGAGGCTCGGATGCCGGGGGTCGGGGGCCCGGATCCCCCGGGAGCCACTCGCAAGCCCACATCCACTGAGCATGACCCTGCTCAGCGAGGCCCCAACGGGCATGGGGCTGAGGGCCCCCAGGGGGAGGGGAGGCACAGGGAGGCGGGCGGAGGACCACGTGGGGAGGGGAAGCTTGTGGGAGGCCACGGCGGCTTGGCTTCCAGGGCACCACACGGCCTTGCTGCCCCCACATCAGGGGGAAACTCTAGCTCCTCTTCCAGAGTGGGCTCCAGGCCAAGCGGCTTCCAGGAAGTTCCTGAGTCGGGTCCTCAGTGGAGCCGGGGATAGAGGAAGTCTTCAGGGAGAGAGAGACACTCCCTGGGGCCTGGACAGGGCCTGCACTTACACACACATTTACACGTACGTCTGTGCTGGTAGACACACTCATATTTACACACGCACACGCACACGCACACGACTATAGTGTGTGGCTCCTGTAGGTCACCCTGGCGCTTGAATTCTCGGCCTTCCCGGGTCAGAGGCAGGCCCCGCGTGCGGGGGGCACAGGGGCGCTGAGGGTGGCTGCTGGCTTCATGCAGGTCCCGTGTGCAAGGGAGAGGAGCCAGCCTACCTGAGGCCACGAGCCGGGGTTCCGGAAAGGACCCGTGCGTCTGGAGAAGTTTGGCCACGGCTGACGGGCGGTTCAAGGAGACGTCGACGGCACGTTGCTTTCCACACGGTGACTCTTTTCAGCCGCAGAGCCAGCCAACCTGCTGGTCCCCCCAGCCCAGCTGACTCTTAGAGAAACGCAGCATGGCAGACAGAGATGCCGCGAGACCCTCCCTGTCCCCCGGTGGCCACGCCCTGGACGGCCGTGTCCCGCGAACCCTGCGCACGCACGTGTCCACAAAGAACAGCTCGCGCCGGGGGACACTGGCGTTCCCGCGCCTTCCTCCCGCCGCGGGTTCCCGACTCCGCCCGGCGCGAGTCCGTGGGCTTCTCCGGCCGCGGGCCCTCGCTGCTCCTCTGGGGTCAGGGTGCCGCTGCCTGGCGCCAGCGTCCCTCTCGAGGGTGACCCGCTGTGCTCCTCAGCAGCTCCGCATCTTGTCTCTTCCCATCTGGCGGCCCGCTGTTTCTCGTGGGCACATCCTTCTCCTGAGGACCCACCTCCCGCGGTTCCAACCTCCGCTCGCCAAACGTGGCCTCCCACGGCCTCACGCCGCGTTCTGCCCCCACCCCCGCCTCTGCTGCCCCGGTCGCAGGTGCCGTACCTCCTTGCGCCCTCGGGCTGTGTCGCCACGAATTGGCCGGCGGGGACTTCACTGGTAACACTGCCACGAGTTCTGTGTAGTTCTTAATCTGCCTGCTTCTCTCAGAGTGTGTTCATTTGCTTCTGATTCCTTCAAGTTTTCAATCCGATTAAATACTCTTATTTTGTGACTTCTATCAGTTATTCAAACGTCTGGTGTTCTCAGAGGTGCACCCGCCCCCCCGCCCGGCTTGTGTCTCTGGACCGCGAGCTCGCCTTCCGTGGACCTTCACCTGGGGGGGCAGTAAACGTGGCGCCCGCCCTCCATCAGACAGCCGTGCGCGTCGAAGTATTGGAGGCGAGAGGCCAGGCGCTCAGACACAAATACTCAGGACGTACGGTCGTGAGCTGCAAGACGTTGCTCACACTTTGGAGGGCACGCAGGGATGGCCCGGCGTCTCCCGGGCCCAGCCCCGCCGCCAGGACGTGGGCAGTGACCGCGCCCGATGGCCCGGTGCTCACGGCGGCCGCAGTCTCTTCCAGAGCCTCGGTCACGTCCGGTGCTCCCTCCCTCCAGGTGACAGCGGCGATGTCTCCCGTGCTCCCCGTGTGGCGTCACGTCTGGACTCTCTTGCACCGGTCCGCCTCCGTCCCCAACAGCCCGCGAGCCCCACGGGGCATCTGTCGGTTCCGGACCCAGAACACAGCCCGGCTCCAAACGGCGCCCAGTTAGTAGCCCCAGGAATCTACTTCACAAAAGTCCAAAAACGGTTTCGCAAGTTGCCTCGGGAAACGGGAAACTATACCTGTGCCCGGATTTCTTCCATGAGAGGGGTCTTCTCTCCCCTTCACAGCGAGATGCCCCCCGTTGCCCCCCACAAAACCACGTCCCTAACGGAGAGACGGCTGCCCGCCGGCCACGAGACCCCTGGCTTGCACAGAGCCGCCGTCCCTTGCCAGCAAGGGTTTCGTTCACGCGCACGCACGCAGGTGCTGGTTCTGTTCTGGTTTTGTCTGGCTGTGTCAGGAGACGGTGGACCAGAGTGGCCGTGGGGACGCTGACCACCCTCCCTGTGCTGCGACGGCGGGGGGCTCCCAGGGCCCCATGGCCAGCCCCGGGGACACCGAGGGGCTGAAGGGGAGCGCGACGGCACGCCGCGTGTGGGTGCCTGGGTGCAGGTGAGCACGTGCGTGTGAGCGAGCGGCCTTCACCTGTCACCTGCTGAACATCCTCCGTGTTGTGCAGCCTCAGAAAGGGCCCCTGGAAGCCTTGCTGGGCCCTGCACCCCCTCGGTGGCCAGACCTGCCCAGAGGGCGTCCACGCGGGCGGCGTCCGCAGATGCCCTGTGAGGGGTCGGCAGGAACTGCACACACACGGGCACACACACGCACGTGCACACCCTCCAGTAAGCACAACCTTGCAGCAGGCGACGAGACCCTGGAAAACCCTGGCAGGAGGTGTGGTCATGGCTCTGCGTGCTGACAGGCGGGTGGCAGCTTCTGGGGACGGAGCCACTTGGACGGCCACGCTTCTCTGGCTAAGGGTGTGAAGTAAAATTGAAACTAGGAAGCATCTGGTTTGGAAAGAGCGTGAATCTTCCAGCTGCCAAACGAAGTGATGACAGAGCCCGTCTGGGAGGAGCCCTCACCTCCAGGGTCTCCGTGGGCGAGGCGCCCGCACGCTGGCCCCTGTGCTGAAAGGGACTCCTTGGGGAGCACCGCCCGTAACGCACCCATCTGCCTGCTAACCTGCCTGCCTGTCCACGTGGAGACGTTCCGGAGCGCGAGCATGCTCTCACGCCAGGTCAACACGTACTTACGAAGCCTCTGCTGCGCGTCGGGGTCTCTGCCAGACAGACACTCCGGCGAAGGGCAAGGCCAACACCCGCCAGGCCGGGGCGCCCCTGGGCTGTCTGACACCGGCGGGGGCGGGGCACAGGTTAGTCCCACACCCGTGCACACAGCTGTAGCCCCGTGTGGCCCACGTCCTGCCCCGCACGGTCACAAACTCCGATCTGCTGCTTGGGGTCCCCGGCCGGCTGCCAGGTTTCTGGGATGCTCCCTCGTGGGGCCAGCGTGGGGCCAGCGAGGGGGGACTGCGTCTGGGGGACCGCGTCTGGGGCTCCGCGACGGCCACGGGGCCAACTCCAGCTGTGAGAGGTTCCCGATTAGAAATTACGTGGCATTTCTGTTGAAACGATAATTTGTATCTCTTTGAGATTTTTCACTAACACGATAACCAATTTCACATGTATCTTAAACATTCTTCTTGATTACAAAGTGAAAAACAGCTCAGGGCGTGTGTGGACAATGATAAAGGGCCTGGGGGATCGTCCGTATCTGTCAGGGCTGCACAAATCCCACTGTTACTGCAGAGACACCGCACTGATAGAGAAAAAAGAGCCCGGAAAATCAATGCGCCTTGAGCTGAGCAGTTGCTAAACACACAGAAAACATCTCTATCCAACAGGCCAAGCGCTGTGAAAATTCCCAAGCCCTGCCCTGGGACAGCCGAGGAAAATTTAATCTCTCCAAATCCTCACCAGGGCACTCCATCCTGCAGCCCTGACAGCCACACTTATAATTAATTATACAATTTCGATGGGAATATCGACTAAACAAAGCTATAAATCATAGAAAAAGTCAATAGGCATGGACACATTCAATCATGTCCCGGCCAATGATTACTACTCTTAAAATACAATAATTATTTCCAGAAGCCAGCTTGAATTAAATTTCTGTCAGACGGGTACAAGACCGGTGCTTGATGAAGGGCGCGATGGATTTTGGGGCCGCGTCCGGTGCAGGCACATCCATCCTGAGGACGGGTAGTTTGTCCCGTGGCCGTGGGGCTGCGTGCCTCGCCGCGGCGGTGGCATGGCTCGTCACACCATTTATCTTGTCCCCCGTGGC